>NW_011888782.1:24698217-24712404 GCF_000151845.1 Pteropus vampyrus | reverse complement strand
CACGTGCCTATGCTGGAATCAGCCTCGATGGGTGGCTGCAGATGGGTTGGGAAGGCTTCTGGTATGTTTGCAGCATTGTTTTTCTCCTAGTAATGGCAACTGCCAGACCTCAGCTGCCTTGCCCCTGTATCTCCACAAATATCACTGGGATTAGGTGCAGTGTGCATCTGCCACTCAAAAACTATCTCTTTAGTTCTCTGGGTTGTAGTTCTCTGGGCATTGCAGTCCAACACTCGCTGATACAGTTTTTTTTCCTGGGGCCCGCTGCTAGCTCTGGGAGGATGCAGCGAGGCAAGTTTGGGGAGAGTGAAGAGAGGTGGCCAGGTTTAGTGGCTTTGTTTTCTGCCTGGCAGTGATGGCTGCTAGAACACAGCTGTCACACTTCTGTATTCTGGTCTGTGCCCCAATAGATCGATAGATCACTGGGTTTAGCTGTAGTGTATGCTGATCACTCAGGCAGGAATATGTGGGGCATGCAGCAACCTGATTCTTCCCCTCTCCCCAAGTCTTACAGTGAGCTCCAGGCTGGGACTGCAGCACCTGTCTCTGTTCTTCTTCCTTCCCTTCCCCTGTTTGCCTAGATTCTCCTGCCTTCAGATGTTTCAAAGTGCAGATCTCTCAGACATGTTTGTTAGACTAGAAATCCTTTTTGGATTATAGCTGTTCGACGTGTTGTAATTTCAAGGGGAGAGATCAAAGGGACTCCTCACACCACTGTGCTTCCCACGTCACTGTCCCTTGATGTCAATCTCGATTCTAATTTTATTTAATTACTTTTGATATTGTATTAAATATAAAAAATAGTTGAATAATAAAAAGATGGAACATTTCTAAAGTGTGATTAGAATAATCTGTAGAGTTTTATTTATTTTAATTAATTGATTTGATAACCTAAATATTTGGTATGCTGTTTTTATTACAGCTTAATAGAGATATACCATACAATTCACCCATTTAAAATGTATAATGGTTTTAAAGATATTAACATATTCAATATATATAGATAGATCTATATTTACTATATAGAGAATAGTTTTCAATAATATATATTCAATAGGTTTTAATATATTCACAGAATTGTGCAATTTGTTATTGTTCCAAAAAGAATCCCCAAACACATTAGCAATCACTCCCCATTTCTTCCTAAACCCTCTAGCCCTAGACAACTACTTTTCTACTTCCTGTCTCCATAAATTTGCCTATTCTGGACATTTCGTGTATATGGAACGATACAATATGTATTTCATTTAGCATACTTTTCAAGGCTCATCCATGTTGTAGTACATAGCAATACTTAATTTCTTTTTATTGCCAAATAATATTCCATTGAATAAATATAACACATTTTGTTTATCTGTTTATCAGTTTGGATTGTTTCCATCTTTTGACTATTATAAACAATGTTGTTATGAACATTCATGTGCAAATTTTTGTTTAGATATATGTTTTCATTTGAGAGGCAATATACCCAGGAGTGGAACTATTTGTGGAGTCACATGGTAATTCTATGTTTAACCATTCGAGGAACTGCTAGTCTTTTCCAAAGCAAATATACCATTTTACATTCCCAGCAATGGTATATGAAAGGTTGCAATTTCTCCACATCCTCAGTAACACTTGTTTTTCTGTCTTTTTAATTATAGCCATCCTACAAGGTATGAAATGTTATCTGATTATGGTTTTAATTATTATTTTCCTGATGACTAATGATATTGAACATCTTTTCATATACTTGTTAGCCATGTGTTTATATGCTTTGAAGAAATGTCTATTCAGATCCTTTCCCTAATTTCTAATTGGATTGTCTTTTTATTATTCAGTTTTAAGCATTCTTCATATATTTCAGATATGTTTGTTATCAGATATATATTTGCAAATATTTTCTTCCATTTGATAGTTTGTCTTTTTAACTTCCTTGGTCATGTCCAATGAAGCACAAACACTTGTAATTTTTCTAATGTTCAATTTGTCTATTTTTTTTCTTTCATTGCTTGTGATTTAGGCATCATATCCATTGCCCAATCCAAGGTCACGAGGATTTCTGCCTATGTTTTCTCCTAAGAATTTTATAGTTTTAGCTCTTATATTTTGGTCTTTAATCCATGTTGAGTTAATTTTGTATATGGTGTGAGGTAGGTAGTTAACTTCATTCTTTTGTAAGTAAATATCCAGTTGTTCCAGCGCAATTTGTTGAAAAGACTATTTTTTCCCTATTAAATGGTCTTGGCACTCTTTTCAAAAAACAATTGACCATAAGTGGGAAGGCTTGTTTCTGGGTTCTCAGTTCTATCCCATTGATCTATATGACTATCCTTGTGCCAGTACCACACTGTCTTGACTACTGTTACTTTGTAATAAATTTTGAAATCAGGAAGTGTGAGTTCTTGTTCATTTTTAAGATTGATTAGATATTCTGGGTTCCATGAATTTCCATATGAATTTTTTGATCAGCTTAGGAATGGAAGCCTAGTTAGGAATTTGATAAGGATTTCTTTAAATCTGTAGGTGATTTTGAGAAGTATTTCTACTCCTTAGGTCTTTAAGACCTACATATTTTTCAACAATGTTTTGTAGCTTTAAGAGTATAGATTTTACTTTAATTTTATTAAATTTATTCGTAAGTATTTTATTCTTTTATGATGCTGTTATTAATGGAATCTTTTTCCTAATTTCATTTGCAGATTCTTCATTGCAAGTGTGTAGAAATACAATTAATTTTATATATTGATCTTGTATCCTGCAACCTTACTCAACTCATTTATTAGTTCTAATAATTTCTTTTAGTGGATCCCTTAGGACTTTCTACCTACAAGATTGTGTCATCTGCAAAGAGATAGCTTTACTTCTTCCGTTTCAATATGGATGGCTTTTTCTCTTTCTTTTTTTATTAAAAAAAATTTTTTTTGACTAATTGCCTTCAATACAATATTGAATAGAAGTAGTAAGAGCAGACATCCTCTTAGGGGGAAAACATTCAGTCTTTTATTATTAAGTATGTTAGCTGTGGGCTTTTCATAGGTGTGATTTATCAGGTTACGTTCCCATCTATTCCTAGTTTGTTGGGATTTTTAATTCTTTAATTTTTAATTTTTACCATGAAGGGGATTGTATTTCGTCAAATGTTTTTTCTGTGTCTATTGAGATAATTATGTGGTCTTGTTCTTTATTCCACTGATGTGGTATAAGTTGATTTTCAGATGTTAAACCAATTAGCTGTATTAGTTTTCTAGGGCTATTGTAACAAAGTGCCAGAAGCTGAGTGGCTTAAAGAAGAGAAATTTATTATCTTACAGTCATGAAGGCTAAAAGCCTAAGATCAAGGTGTTAGTAGAGTTGGTTTCTTATGAGGGCTGTGAGGAAGAATCTTCCATGACCTTCTTGTAGCTTCTGGTGGTTTTCTGGCAATATTTGGTGTTCCTAAGTGTTTAGAAGATCGCCCCAATCTCTGCCTTCATTTTCATATGGAGTTCTCCCTATATGCTTGACTATATGAGAAGATCTCCATGTGCATATTTGTCCTTTTTTATAAGAACACTAGTTGTATTGAATTAGGGTCCACCCTAATGACCTCATTTTAACTTGACTAATCATTCTGCAAAAACTCTATTTCCAAATAAGTTCACATTTTCAGTTACTGGGGGTTAGGATTCAACATACGAGCTTTAGAGGGTCAAAATTCAACCCATAACACTTGCATTTCTGGTGTTATTCCATTTATTGTTTGTTTTGTCTCTTACATGCTGCTTAAGATAGAGGCCATATATATTGTTTCTGAATGCTAGGGTCTAATACACATCTAGATGAGAGATCATAAATTGGAGACCTGGGACCCCAGTTCCTTCCATCGTTCTATTTTTCTTGGTCTGTACCATATTGTCAATAATAATAACAATTATTATTGACTGTTTAACATTTAAGAGATTTCACCTCAGAAGCTGAATACATAACATTTCTTAAAAACAATATCAGAAGATTTGTATCAGGACATGTACCATGTCAGCTAACTGATGCTGTAATAGTTTTACCCTCTAGAAGGGGCCTGTGTGTCTAGTTCACCATAGCCCACTCATTTACATTCAGCCGACTTTATTTACTTAATTACCTGCCTATGGATATTTGAATATATGATCTTGATTTAGAAGCTCAAGTCATTTTTCTCAGGCTGAGAAAACCCAAATATATGTCCAGGTGTTTTTTACAATATCAACTAAAGCAAAATTTTACATTGTTATTGAAACCAGTGGCTCTTTGACTCAGAGAATCAACTGCATTTAAATATCAAGGACTTTTTATTTCAAAGACATTTGACCTTGATGTTTTAACTCTGCCATTTTTATCTCATGTATCCATATATTATACCTACTACATAAGAATGATTTTATTCCAAGAAATATATATAATTTTAAAATTTTTGTTCCATTTAAAACAAATATTAATAGACACAATCTACATAAAACCAACCGTAGCTAAAAACCTATATATAGTAAAAGTAGTTTTAGACTAAAACAAGATTGTAGAATCATGTATATTTTGTAATATTAAAAAAATCGATCCTAAAATTTCCTTATGACCAAAATTTACAGAAAAATTACATCTTTTTAAAGTATTTGAGTATGTAAAATTTAAGCTAAAAAATAATGGCTAGTAAACAGAATTCAATATAGCAGATGGTATTTGATATAGATTTTTAAAAAATTATCAACAAAATTTTCAATGTAAGGGTTATCAAGAAAATAATTCATTCTGATAAAAGTAATTTTAGTAAAATAAAAATTTTAATGGACAATGTTAAAAACAATTTAATTATACTTACATAGAAAATTGGACAAGGAATTAGACTTTTCTCAAGAACATGTTTTCTAAAAATTCATTGTGTTTGTATAATTCAGATGCTGTGTTATATTTAAAATGTTGGTCAGGATACAAATATGCAATAGATCAGAATGGTAGGAATCCAAACTACAATATCAAACTATTCTGCCATTTAGGGACTTTGCCAATAATGGTGTTTGAAGCCAGGCAGGTAAGTACAGTGTTACCAAAAAGAACTTCAAAATATTGAAATTGTGTAGAAATTGTGCAATGTCTTGAAGGTAGCAAAAGGATGAAAATATAAAGAAGGGATGGATATAAGGCCATAGAACACTATAGGTTAAAAATATTTACTTCAGACTACTGATAAACTTATTTCTTCTTTCTGTCATTAAGAGCACTAGTCAGGGTCTTCAGGCTTGGAAGATGGAAAGCATCCTGACCAACAAAATATCCATTGTATGGCAGCTACCACAATATGCCCTGGTTACAGCTGGAGAGGTCATGTTCTCTGTTACAGGACTTGAGTTTTCTTATTCTCAGGTAGGATTTTGTAAATGGAAAGTGGAGGTGGAGGTACTGCTTAGAGGACGGTGAATTTTAATCCTGGCACTGCCTTAAATAGGCTTGTGACTCTGACCAAGACCTTCATATTTTTTGGCCTTAGATTCCTTACACATGACTCTGAATAGAGAGTCATCTTGATTCCCAGGATCATAACAGTGCAACATAGTAGCCTATGCTCTTTGAGATCTAGAAAAGGATACTTAAAAATTGAGAGTAAGGGCCCTGGAGTCAAACTGTCTATGTTCAAATTTTGGCTGCACAACCTATGGCGTAACCTTGAGCAAGTAAATTATCACTTCTCTAATGCTATTTTTCTTTATGTATAAAATAAGAATGCCAATAGAACTTATCAGAGTTGTAATGAAGATTATGTGATATAATGATTTAAAATGTTTGATTAAGAGCTCCATCCTATTATTGCTGTTAACATTATAACATCCTGAATCAATGTGATAGCTGAATTTAGGGAAGTTCGAATCTAGAAACTTTTGTGGAAGTTTACTGGGTAGATGCATGGGGCATGAGGGTGGTTTAGGGAGTTCGTTTACTCACAGATTTGTGTCTTCTCTAGGCTCCCTCTAGCATGAAGTCTGTACTCCAGGCAGCCTGGTTGTTGACAATTGGAGTTGGGAATTTCATCGTGTTTGCTGTGGCACAATTCAGTGGCCTGGTACAGGTATGCATCTGAGAGAAACAAGAGCTTGTGGCCATCCAAGGTTTCCCCTCCAAATTCCTCTTCTCCCTTTTCCTCCATACCTCAGCCTTCCACATTCTCCATGTGAGATGGGTTAGATACACACAGATTTTGCCAGGGAAATATGTAAATGTCAGCAATGACCACCATAGGGCCATGTGAAGAGAGGTCAGTGAATCCAGTCTTCTTTTAGCAAAGCTCTGCCTAAATGGTGACCCTGGGTCAACTGCTCCCTAGTACTCATCCTTTGAAGGGCTCTTTAATTTCAGGTATGTCCATATTTTTTTCTTATATTTATTTCTTCCTGCAGTGGGCTGAATTCATTTTGTTTTCCTGCCTCCTACTGGTGGTCTGCTTGATCTTCTCCATCATGGGTTACTACTATGTTCCTATAAAGCCAGAAGATATTCAGGAGCCAGCAGATAAGCAAATTCTCCATATCCAAGAGAACATGATCAACTTGGAGACCAAGAACACAAAGTTCTAATGGCTCCTAGGACTCTGCCCAGACCCAAATTCCTGACTCTGTTCTTGGATTTTGTTCTTCTCATCTATCAGCGAACTCTGTAAACTTTATGTAGTCCAAATGGCCATGAAAAACACAAATGTATAATTGAGATTAGTCTCTGTAGATATGCAAAGTTACGTGAGAATTACTTAAACTGCTATTTAGAACTGATAACCTCACCATCTAAGGTCCTGATTTAGGGGCAAACTTGCAAAATAACTGAGAAATGGTATTTCAAGTTTCTTCATAAGCGATATAATTGTATTAATCACAAGGACCTCAAGAATTGGTACATCTGGTGTGATCTGGTCCAGGGGCTGGCTTATCAGCTACCCAAGTTTATTTAGTAAATTTTTCAGTACAGATAGTAGGATACAGAATGCCATTTTATTAACACACAGGAGAAGCTATATCTTTTTGATAATTACAGTATTTTATCTACTAACCCAAACACCCCTTTCTCAGTACTGATAGATCATTGGAAATCAAATTAAAGATAATAAACATTGGTAAACATGGTTCTGGAAAACAGGAAAAGGTATAAATTTTAGAAATCTTGATGAACCATTTTTCTATAATGCACATTCTTCTTAGGGACTATAATATTTCAGCTCTGGCTTATGCCCTTCTATGGACAATTATAAAGACACTAATTATAATTTCGAAACCCTGTCTTTTCATTGTTGTTGAGACAGCCTTTTCTCATTATTATGTCATGTCTTGCTTATTACAACAAGTATTTAATAACAGCAAAATTTTTATGACTATTATTATTTCCTTCAGCCTCTAAGAAGTGGCTCCATTTTGATAATTTTTCTTGCTTTACTTTTCCACAATTTGAAATGCCATTTCTTCAATGAGGACTGGGAATTTCTTGTTTATTAAAAAAAAGTTATATTAATACTCTAGGTTTGAGCTTCTAAAATGGTGATGCTCAATGGAGGGGTATGGTTCCATATAAAGATCCTATCAAAATCTGTGGAAGAAAGGAGGAGTGGGAGAATATGAGATTTATTGTTTATTTCTGCATTCATGAAAAAGATGAGAAACATCACCTTGCACACACAATAAATGAATCTGTGGACAGACATGGGAATGTCATTACTCTGGTGAGTTACTAAGGAAAAAAGTTCAGAACCACTATACTAGAAAGTCTCATTTTCATTGGATTTTCTCCATTACTTTCATTTAGAACAGTGTTGCATCTCACACTGTACACATAACAAGTAAGAGAACTTACTCCAGTTTCCCAAACATTATATGCTTTAGTTTTAGTGACCAAGGTTTCAGAGTACTGAAGTGACAGTAGCACTATCTAGTTTTCCCAGATATCTTGATGGAAACCTTACCCTACTCCTTCAGAAGATATTCTGTTCATTTTTTTGAGCAACATTAACTCAATCTGTTCTATGATATATTGTTTTAAGAGATATTAACAGTGCTCTATGAATAAAAGTTTCTATAGACAAATTTTGAGAACGAGGCATATTATATCTTCTTCTTAATACATGCATATAAAAGATTCTTAGAAATCCTGCAGTAAAGATATAAGACACTTTGTATAGCCTAACATGGTATAGTATTCTGCAGAACACTGGTTTGGTAAAAACTAGTAGGCAATTCTTACTTATGCTGAACTAAAACTTCTTCTCTGAAACTTCCTACCATTGGTTCTTTTCTTTCTAGCTAACAAAAATAAACATAATCCCCTCTACCCATGTGGTAGACTCTTTGCTATTTGGGGAGAGCTTTCACTTCTCCTTCCCAATCATCAAGTAAATATTCATCAAGTCAAAGATTCTCAGTTCCTTTAATGGTTCCTCACAGGGCAAGGTCCAGTCCTTTTACCACTGTTTTCCTTTTCTGAAAAATATCCTATGTCTGAAATGCAGCAGTGGATCAGAATTCCTCTTAATATGTGATACTTAGAGCCAAATACAACATTCCAGAAGTGGTCAGATTAGAAGAACTAGGATCTGCCTTTCTCGAAAGAATACACATCTGTTAATACAACCTTAGGTAACATTAGATGTTTTTGGCAACTATATCACAATGTAGGCTTATATTCTAACCCTCTGGTTGGCTAAATTCTCCAATTTTTTTTATATCACCATTTTTTAAGGGAGCCATTGTTTATCAAAATACATCATTGAGTTCCACTATATGCCATTCACTAAGTCAGATGTTGGAAAACAAAGATGAAAAATCTGCTATACCTGTATGCAAGGTTACCTCTGTCAAGATCCTAGAGAGTACAAAGGCCTTGAAAAAGTAATGGTATATTGAGAAAAAACAAGAAGGACAGTATGACAGGACTGCAGTAAAGTATAAAGAGGTAGAGGATACAGTCAGAGGAAGATAGGAACCATATTGTGTGTGGCCTTGTGACCAAGGTAATTTTTATGTTATTCTAAATAACATCAGTTATTTAGATGTGAAATGAGATGTGAAGACATTGGAGGTTTAGAACATGGGAGTGTCATAATTTGATTCTCTATTTAAGATCACTCTGGCTGCTAAGTGGAGAATTGTCTGAAGGCAGGAAGGAAGATTGCCCAATTAGCCAATTGAGAGATTTTTGTAATAGTCCAGGCAAAAGATGATTGTTACTTGGACAAGGTGGCAGCAGTGGAGGTGGGGAGAAATGATCTGACTTGGAATTTAACTCTAAGGTAGTACTGTCATGATTTAAGTATGGTTTGTATATATGGTTTGAAAGAATGAAATCAATGCTGACTCTTAGATTTGGGTCTTGAGTAATGAGGATGAATGATGTTGCAAGTTTCCGGGAGCAGGGGAGACTAGAGTGAAAATAGGATTGGGGTATAAAGTAACTCATAGTTTTGTTTTGTGCACATTGAGCTTCAGATGCCAATTAGTTATCAAATTGGAGATGTTACACTGGCAACTTAATGAGTCTGAAGTTCAGTTAAGAGGCTGGGTCTAGAGATACAAACTTGAGAGTCATCAGCATATGGATGATATTTAAAGCCATTCCACTGGATGAGATATCCTAGGATGTGAATATATATAGAGAAGAGGTTCAAGGACTAGTTCTGTGGTTTTCCAACATTAGAGGTCTCAAAGAGGAAGAGGATCCATTAAAAATAATGAGAATGAGCGACATATAAAATAAGAGGAAAACCAGGAGAATGTGATTTAATGTAGATAAAACTAAAATGAAAAAAGTAATCTTTGACCTTAAGGAAGCACATGTTCCCGTGAGGAAATCTGGATTGTGGTAATTTCTATGTAAGTTGAATCCTCTTGCCTCTACAATTTAATTCAATTTAATGGACTTTTTTTTTTTTTTAAATCCTGCAAGACTTTATGACAGGAGCTATGGGAGAAATAAATGAGTATAAGTAAAAGGTCTCTGCTCTTAAGGAGTCTGCAGAAGGAAGATAAGGCATATACATTAATAACTATCATTTAAATAAAAAGTGGTATAGTAATTTTTGTTTGTTTAGCACTTAACTTTCACATGCATTATTTCAGTCTAGTATACTGTCAAGGAAATTATGAAATGTTATTAAAGTTCATAGAAAAGAGAGAATACTTCCAGTCATGGCAATTAGTGAAGAATTCATGAAGTAAACATGGAGTAGCTAGCATTTTAGGCTTGACCTTGGTGACTAGAATTTGGACACAGAGGCAAGAGACAAAAGAGCATTTCCTGTAGAGAGTCTATCACAAGCAAAGGTGAAGAGAAACAAAACATTGCAGAAATGATGAGTAACCTGATTTGTGTGCAGTAAAGAGTGCCACAGAAAGACTGAATCAGACCATCAAGAAGACAAAAATTATAACTACAGAAGAAATACACAATAAACAAAGACAATGAAGCATTGAAATCATTAAAAATTTTGCTTATTTTGATTCAGTCATTGATTCAAATGGAGATTGCTGAGAAGGCTGAGACTCAGAAGGGGAGCAATGGAATAATTAGAAAAGATCAAGAGCAAAGATATGTCATTAAAGACCAAGACTAAGATTCACACCCTCATATTTCCAATTACTATGTACAGATGTGAAAGCTGGACAGTAAAGAAGGTTGATAGGAAAAAAAATTGATTCATTTGAAATACTGAGTGGGAAGAGAGCTTTATAGATACCCTGGACAGCCAGAAAGATGAACAAGTTGGTCCTAATAAGTTTCAAATCTGTCAACTTCTCTCCTTTCCCACTGTCACTACACCAGTTAAAGCCACTGCTATGTCTCTAGATTATTACAACAGCTTTTTAAATTTACTTTGTGCCTCCATTTTCCCCCCTACATTACTGGCAATATGATCTTTCTTACGATGCAACTCATATTTCTTTACTGCTTAAAAACCCTTCATTGTTCCCTATTTACTCTAAAGATAAACTTCTAACTCCACAACAAGATTATCCAACCTGGCCCTACCTATCTAAGCTCATCCCTGCCACTGGCCATGGCCAAGAGAGTTCTGTTGAGATCTTAATCAGGATTTTATTGCATCTATGGATCAGTTTAAGGAGAGTTGCCATCCTACCATACTGAGCCTTCCAAACCTCAAATCTCTTTTTTAAAATATCTTTCTTTCTACTTTCTTTAGGTTTAATTTGCTTTGCTCTTTCTAATTTCTTGAGATGGATACTTTATATTTCATTCTTCTTTTTATAATATATTTATTTAAGATACTAATGGTTTTTTTTAATTAATTTCCTCTAATTACAACTTTAACTGCAACCTATTAGTTGTTTTATTTTTTCCCCTCTTCTAAAGTTCTCTATTTTCATCATATTTGTCCTTTAAAATCCCATTCGAATATTACTACTTTTATGAGACCTCTTCTGATTCACCACCTGGATACACATGATTGTCTCAACCTCTCAACCTCAGTAGTAGTCTATTTGTTATTTGATAGAAAACATTCATTATTTTCTATCTCGTAGCATAGTTATGCTGTGTTGTTTCATTTCTTCTGCTCAACTGCAGGATCCTATTAGTTTTGGTATATTGCATTTGCATTATAATTCCAGTTTAACATTCTTTCTAATTTCCATTGTGATATCTTCTTTGACCCATGGGCTATTCGTAAGTGTATTGATTGATTTTCAAACATTTAAAGACAGTTTAAATTATTCTCTTGTTTTCGATATCTATCTTGATTCCACTACAGTCAGAAAATACATTCTGAATGAGTTGAAATCTTGTGAAATTTGTTGAGGCTTATTTTATAAGCCAATTTATGATCCAGGTCAATTTTGGTAAATAATGCATGTACGCTTGAAAACTTATACATTCTGTCTTATCAGATACCATGTTTTATATGTGTCAGTTAGAGCAAATGTCTCCTGCTATGATTATAGATTTGTCTGTTTTTGTCTAATTTGCTTTATATATTTTGAGCTGTGTTATGGATACACATAGATTTAAAATTGTTATACCATTTATTGAGAATTGACTCTGATTACTATGTCATATTCCCCTTTGTCTCTACTAAAGTTTCTTGCCTTAAAATCTACTTTATCTAATATTAATATAGCTAAATCAGTTTTCTTTTGGTTAACATTTGCATAGAATATTTTTACCCTTCCTTTTACTTTCCATCTATTTTTTTATTTTATATTTAAGATCTGTCTTTTATAGGCTTTAAAAAAAATCTAGTCTAGGTTTTCCAATTGGTATATTTAGTCTATTATATTTAATACAATTATTTACATATTTAAGTTTTATCTATTTTATTTGTTTTGTATTTAACTAGCCTGTTTCTTAATCACTTTTGCTTATCTTTCTGCTTTCTTTTGGAGTAATCAAAAATTTTTTGTTCCATTTTCCTCACTATTGGCTTTTCTGGTTATACATCTTTTTATTTTTTATTTAGTGATTACCCTTGGGATTATTACATATTCTCTGGGCTTCTCATAGTAAATATACGTGACTAATTTAATCATTTTCCTAGCAATGCTTGGCTTTTGGATCATTGTAATTCCACTTATATTATTGTTTTTATGTATTTTAATTCTACACATCCTTTGGACCACACAAGACAGTGTTATTATTATTGCATATACTTAAATTTACTCATTCATTTACTCTTCCTGTTTTTATTCCTCCCTGAATTGTTATGCTTTTATTTGGAATTATTTTCCTTCTTCCTGAAGAACCCTTCTTTAGTTATTCTTTTAGCAAAATTCTTCTGAGAATGTGTTCTCTGTTTTTGTTAGTCTGACAAAATATTTCTCCTCTATTTTTGAAGGATGTTTTTGCTGTGTGTATTGTGAGTTTCCATATTTCTTGGTTAATGGTTATTTTCTTTCACACCTTATATTCTGGCTTCCAAGGTTTGTTAAAAAATAATCAATTAAAAATTAAAAGTATTATTTCCTGCCCCTCTCGGGTTACCACAAATTTTATTCCTTTGACTTTAGTTTTCATTATTGTTAACTATGATGTGCCAAGATATGATATTCTTTATATTCTTCCTGCTTAGGATTTGCAGAGCTTCATGAATCAGTGTCTTGGTGTCTTTCATCAGTTTTGGAAAATTTTAGCCATTATCTCTTCAAATATTACTTCTGTCCTATTATTTATTTCTCTTCTCTATTCTTTCCCTTCCTCTCTTCATTCTTTCCTCCCTTCCAGTCTCTCTTCTTCTGGGACTCCAATTACATGTAAATTAGAATACTTCATGCTATTCTTTATATTTCTTACGTTATTTTCTATATTTTTCATCTTTTTTCTTCTGTGTGTGCCAGTCTGTGGTAAGGTAGTTGTGAGGACTTGCCACTGCTGAAGGAAATTGACTTGACTTGGAGCATCTCAGAAAGCTCTATACCTGTGTGTCATTGAAAAGAATAGCAATCAGCAGCAAAATGGTCAAGGGCAGCTGGGACTGCACTAGAGATTGAAGCAGCAAGAGACCAGCCAAATAATTTAAAGGGAGAGCTGGGGAACAAGAGAGGCACAGGGATTTTTGAAAAGCCCATTCCATGTTCTTTCTTCTTTCCTGAAATCTCATGCCTCCCTCTGTTATCATTTCCTTTCTGTTTAGAGAACTTCCTTTAGGTATTTATTGGTAGATCTGCTGATGACAAATTTCCTTAGTTTCTCTGCATATGAGAATGCCTTTAGTTTCCCTTCATTCCTGAAGTATATTTTCCCTGGATATAGAAATAGGCTTAACAGTTCTTTTCTTTCAGCACCTGGAAAATGTTTGCCACTTCCTCTGGCCTCCATGGTTTCAGATAAGAATTTGCCATCCAGGATGTGGAGGTTGCCACTGCTGCAGGATTTGAGCTGAGCATTCTGGGTGGAATCATTTTATATAACCAATAAATTTATTATTATTATTATTATTATTATTATTATTATTATCTATAGCACCTAGTATTCCCAGGTGTGGAATCCCATCCAAGTACTAATCTGGCCCAACCCTGCAATAAATTATTTAACACATCAAAAAACTGCTGTCATCAGAACCATTTTTCTATTATAAACAATGCATCATTTCTCTGTAACTGCTTGCAAGACTTTTTTCTTTATTCCTGTTTGTTTTGTTTATAAAATGTAGTGGCTTGGATTTTTTTCTTTTGGTTTATCTTCTTTGTGGTTTGCTAATCTTCTTGAATCTGTAGG
>NW_011888782.1:24696621-24698167 GCF_000151845.1 Pteropus vampyrus | reverse complement strand
TTCCCTGGATATAGAAATAGGCTTAACAGTTCTTTTCTTTCAGCACCTGGAAAATGTTTGCCACTTCCTCTGGCCTCCATGGTTTCAGATAAGAATTTGCCATCCAGGATGTGGAGGTTGCCACTGCTGCAGGATTTGAGCTGAGCATTCTGGGTGGAATCATTTTATATAACCAATAAATTTATTATTATTATTATTATTATTATTATTATTATTATCTATAGCACCTAGTATTCCCAGGTGTGGAATCCCATCCAAGTACTAATCTGGCCCAACCCTGCAATAAATTATTTAACACATCAAAAAACTGCTGTCATCAGAACCATTTTTCTATTATAAACAATGCATCATTTCTCTGTAACTGCTTGCAAGACTTTTTTCTTTATTCCTGTTTGTTTTGTTTATAAAATGTAGTGGCTTGGATTTTTTTCTTTTGGTTTATCTTCTTTGTGGTTTGCTAATCTTCTTGAATCTGTAGGTTTATGCCTTTCACCAAACTTGGAATTTTTCAGCCGTTGAATACTCCTTTGAATAGTTTTTTAGCTTCACTCACTTCCTCCTCTGCTTATGGGACTCTGATGACATGAATGTTAGATCTACATGCCCCTAAGGCTCTGTTCATTTGTTATCATTGTTGCTGTTGTTCAGGTTGGATAGTTTCTATTAATCTGTTTTTGAGTTTATTGATTCTTTTTTCTATCATTTCTAATGTATTACTGAGCACATAGTGAGTTTTATTTCATTTATTCTAATTTTCAGTTTTATAATTTCTCTTTGATTTTTAATGGCTTTATTTCTTTGTTGAGATTTTCTATTTTTTCATTTGCTTCAAGAATGTTTCTAAACTCATGGATCTTGGATTTAGAGAGGATTTTATGAATTTGACCTCAAAGGCAAGGGGAGTAAAAACAAAAATAAATGAATGGGACTATATCAAATTGAAAAGCTTCTGCATCTCAAAAGAAACCATCAAGAAAACAAAGAGGCAACCAGCTGAATGGGAGAAGATATTTGCAAACAACACTTCTGATAAGGGACTAATATCCAAAATATACAAAGAACTCATACAACTCAATAACAACAACAACAACAACGAATTCAGTTAAAAAATGGGCAGAGGACCTGAATAGACACTTCTCCCAAGAAGACATACGAATGGCCAACAGACATATGAGAAGATACTCAACTTCACTAGCCATTAGGAAAATACAAATTAAAACCACAATGAGATACCATCTCACACCTATAATGGCTATTATCAACAAGACAAGTAGTAAGAAGTGTTGGAGAGGTTGTAGGAGGAAAGGAACTCTTATACACTGCAGGTAGGAATGTAAATTGTTACAACCACTATGGGTAACAGTATGGAGGTTCCTCAAAAAATTAAGACTAGAATTACCATGTGACTCAGTAACCTCTCTTCTGAGTATCTCCCCCCAAAATTTGAAAACATTTATTCATAAAGATATATGCAGCCTGATGTTCTTTGCAGCACTAGTCACAGTGGCCAAGACATGGAAACAACCAAAGTGCCCTCTGATAAATG
>NW_011888782.1:24692640-24696571 GCF_000151845.1 Pteropus vampyrus | reverse complement strand
ATTTATTCATAAAGATATATGCAGCCTGATGTTCTTTGCAGCACTAGTCACAGTGGCCAAGACATGGAAACAACCAAAGTGCCCTCTGATAAATGATTGAATAAAGAAGATGTGATACATTTATGCAATGGAATATTACTCAGCCATAAGAAAAGGTGAAATACTGTCATTTGTGACAACATGGATGGATCTTGAAATTATTATGTTAAGCAAAATAAGTCAGACAGAAAAAAGTGGAGAACCATATGATTTCACTCATGTGGGATATAAAACTGAAAGCAACAAACAAACAAGATAAACAAACAAAAACTCAGATACAGACAACAGCTTAGTGGTTACCAGAGGGAAAGGTGGGAGAGGAGAGGTAGCTAAGGGTAAAGGGGATCAAATATTGGGACAGAAGGAAATTTAATTTTGGGTGGCAAACACGCAATGCAATATACAGATGATGTATTATTTAATTGTACACTTGAAACCTATATAATTTTATTAATCAATGTCACCCCAATAAATTCAGTTTTATAAAGGAATGTTTCTAATTGCTAGTTGAAACATTTTTTATGATTTCTGCTTTCCAATCTTTGTCAGATAATTCCAATATCTCAGTCATCTCATTGTTAGCATCTGCTAATAGTCTTTTCTCATTCAAATTGTGATTGTCTTGGTTCTTAGTATGATGAGTTAATTTCAATTGTATCTTACACATTTTGGGTATTATGTTGTTAGACTCTGGATGCTATTTAATCTTTTTCTTTTTTGGCAAGAAGTCACCCTGTTTAGATGTAGTGCTCAGGTCAGGTGGAGATGGATGTTCGGCCCCTCACTGGGTCTTGTGGCACCAACTGGCATCAGCTCATTGCCACTAGGTGGATGTAGAAGTTCAACTCTCTGCTGAACTCCACTTAATCTGGGGATGGGAAAGTGGTAGGGTGGAGAAAATGGAGAGCCAGTGTGTACCACCTCATTCCATCTCCTTGCTGCCCTGCCCGGTAGAGGCAGAAGCTCAGCTCCCCCTGAGACCCAGGGAATTCACCACCATGTAATTTCTCATATCCTGCTGACATGGGGGAGGAAAGGAAGAAGAGAGCTGACTAGACCACCTTGATCCGCTTCCTTTTGCTGCCTATCTGCTGGGTAAGTGTTGGAAACTGAGCTTGGTCATGCTGATGCTACCCCAATGCCCAATGGTGAAATTACAGTACTTCTGCTATCACTGTTTGACCCCACAGATACCACCTTGGTGGGGGATTCAGAATGCTATCACTGGTTGAGAGATGAAAGTTCAGCTCCCTGATCAGTCTCACAGAAACTATAGTTGGGAGACAGTTATTCTGTTGGTGTTTGGCTGAAGTGGGATGGGTATTGTCAAAAATGTTGTCTGTTGTGCAAAGCTGCTCTTTTTCTAGTTCTTTGGTTAAGGGGAATAGCCATTATGGGGGGCTTTTTTGGTTGCATCTGTTAGTAGTTCCAGGTTGTAGGTTTCTCTAGCACCCTGATATATATTGGAAATAAAAAGAGACCCAGGGAATTCACCACCATGTAATTTCTCATATCCTGAGAACCTAGGCAGTCCACCTTTTTCTTTCTACCTTTCAGAGTCATTCTATGTTTGTCATGCCATCTATGTCCAAGATGTTTTAGTAGTAAGAAAGAGGACTAGGAAGAAATGGGGCCACTCCATTTTGGCAGAACTAGAAATCTTAAGCTAGTCTTAAAGATGCATTATAGATAAATCTATAAATCTCACTTTTTCTTGGTCCTGACTTACTGCTGTACAGTTTTGTTTTTTTTAAAAACAGGTTGATTCCTGTGGGTTTATTTTCCCAAAACCCAAAGAATGTAATTTTTGTTTTGTTGACCATTTCTTTCTTCCATAGACTATAGAAACTTTTGTAAGGGTGAGAGCAATGCTTAGTATGGCAGCCAGGGAGTATTTATAAGGTTTTGCATGGCCCCTGAGAAATTATGAGGCCTGTAGAGTGGTACATGGGCTGTGCTGCCACGTGTGTCTTGAGTAGTAGCATATGGCCTATTTCCTAGGCTAGACCATAACATACAAAGCCAGGCCAATCCAGTCCTTTAACATGCTTGTTTCCTGAATTGCTCTGGTGCCATCTGAGACACTAGGACTTCTAGAAAGTTCCTTATTACTCTGGTTAGAGAGACAGCTTTGTATCATTACTAGAAAGAATATGTACTCTGGAGCAGCAAACTCTAGTTTGAATCTTTATTCTATTTACTACTGTGCATCCTTTTGCAAGGTTTATTAATTTCTCTAAGACCTGGATAAAGGATGATAACTATTAATAGAGTTTCTAAGAGAATAAAATAAAATAATATGTGCAAAGAATTGGGGCTATAATAGGTACTCCACAAATACTCCAATCTACTATGTTAAGTTTAATAAGTAGGGAAGAAAGTTCAGATCTTAAGTAAGTAAGAACTTTATTGTTGTAAACCCACTCTGAGCTGACTCCATTTATAATCTCTGAAATATTCAATTATAGTAACTCAAAAGGAACTAGTTTTCTAATAATGAAGCACAACAGGTTCTGAGCCCATGGTATTAAACTTCCTAAAGACAAGGACCATACCTAATATTTCTTTTACATTCTCCACAGGACCTTCCTTACCCAAACCTCTCTCTTAGAGAACATCTCTAGCTACAACCCAGAAAAGGGAAAGCCCTAGATACTAAGTGACTCTGCCATCCTTGGAGATTGAGGTAGAGGTGGACACTGGCCCAAGTAGACCCATCAGAGTCTCTCAAGAATTTAGAACTGAGACAAAGGTTTGGAGAGTCAGTCCGATGCTGTAGGACACTTAAACTAAAGGGTGTGTAGGTTGTTTGGGGGAAGGGGTGTTGGCACCATGGCAACTTTGTGTAAGCAAAATTTACACAGGAGTAAAATTAGAATCCTGTAACAGAATGTGATCAGCAGAGGACAGATGAGCAAACATAAAGAGAAAAGCTGAGGTGTGAAGACACACAGCTTGAACGAGAGACAAGGAGAGTAAGAAAAGGAGACAAAAACAGAAGAGAATAGACATTCAGGGAAATATGAGGAAGATAAGGGGACAGGATATCAAATGGGAGAAGAATGGGATTCAAGAATTGGAATAGTCACTCTAGATGGATTCAGATGACTTCAAGTATCTGTTAACTGCAAACACCACAGAGCTTCTGTTGCCAGCAGAAGCAGTCTCTTTACCTCTCCTTGATGATGAGCCTGTCTAGCTTGACGACCCCGTCATGACCCCACTTGAGGTGATTACGTGGCAAGTGTGTGCAAATTCTCCCCATGCTCTGCTCAACTCTCCTTCTTGGCTTCCACATCCACAACTACAGGCAGATACTAAAATGCCCATGGGGCCAATTACCAAGTCTAATTGGGGAGTAAGAAGCTGGCAAGGCATGAGTTTCAAAATTGTACTAATGTTTATCAGCAAGAACCCGAGAGTTATACAAGGAAATGAATTTTGAAGGTACTAGACCAGGGATGGAAGAAAATAAACTTCAGTTAGGCTGAAATTATTATAGAGGCACACATACCAGAGATTCTGGATTCGACGTGTTATCACACTCAGTTGGTAGCATTCTAATTACTTTTTATTTTTGTTGTTGGTAGACTGAAAATTGGATTCACTTCTGGCCTGTGCTGAGTTGAGATACCAGAAATCCCTTGTAGAAGAAGAAATAGAAAGATTTAGGGAGATGAGAATGTTAGAGTGATTTATGTATTATCTGGCCAGCCATCCTAATCCTGAGGACATGCCTATGTAAGAGCATTGAGAAATGCATTAATAAAAATGGTATCAACATATTTAAAAAGCACAACAGTGGCTGTCTTCTGTAGGTCAGAGATAAAGGTGGAGAGTATTGATATTGAATGAGGTTCTATAGTTTCAGTAAGGATGATGACATCTCGGG
>NW_011888782.1:24686571-24691215 GCF_000151845.1 Pteropus vampyrus | reverse complement strand
TGTGACAGAAACATGGAGCAAATGGGAAACATGGTGGGGTCTAGATGAACAGACACCCTACAACTAGAGAGAGAACTAAGAAATCATGCTGCAACGGTAGGAGGTAGGAGGCGGCAAAGACACGAGGCTGTTCCGTCCCTAGCGGCTGAGTGAGACAGAGGCTACAGCAGCTGCAGGTGCCTCTTAAAGGGGCCGTGTCCACGACTGGACTTTTACGGTGGCAGACTCGTTTGCTCTGAGCACCAGCACCGGGTGGGCTCCTGGAGCGGGAAGGGACCAGAGACTTACAGGGGACATTGAGTTGTCAGAATGAAGGCCAGAGGTGAAGCTTTCTCCTGGGCAGAAGTGCTGGTGGTATCCATTGTTCCTCTGCTGAGCCCTACCCCATTCCAGTGTGCAGACGCAGGCACTGCTATAGCTGAGAAGTCCTCAAACTGGATAACAGAGGTCACTTCACCCAGAGGATTCCCTGAAACTCTGCCTTCCCCAACTCACGGCCCTTCCAAAGCCACATCCAGTTGTGTCCTTGGTTAGTCTTGTGCAACTTGCTAAGCTCTAAGACCCACAATAGTGGCAGCTGACCTTGGTTTCTGGCATGACTTCTTGAGGCAACTATAAGCACAGCACCTGTGGATTGCTTGCTGAATCTTAACAAGTGGCCTTGAAGAGACACAGCTTGGGGCTAAACTTGGCCTGCTACTGAACCCCTCTCAGGACTGTGCCATTGGACACATACTACACAAAGCCA
Organism: Pteropus vampyrus; assembly: GCF_000151845.1. Classification (NCBI taxonomy): domain Eukaryota; kingdom Metazoa; phylum Chordata; class Mammalia; order Chiroptera; family Pteropodidae; genus Pteropus; species Pteropus vampyrus. The sequence goes on along the minus strand of NW_011888782.1, from coordinate 24,690,467 downwards.
CACTAATAAGGCCAGGAGACTTAGGAGCTTTGCTTAGTACATAGAAACAGACACTGAAAGGTAGCCAAAATGGGAAGACAAAGAAGTAGAAATCATATATGAGAAAAGAACAGAGATCCAGGAAAAATGGAGTCAAACAATCTAACAGATACAGAGTTCAAAATATTGGTTATAAAAATGCCCAATGAACTTAGTGGAAGTGTAGATGAACTCAGTGAGAACTTGAAGAAAGATATATATATATATATAAAAAAACCCCAAAGAAATGGAAATGGAAATTATAAAAGGGAACCAGTCAGAAATGAAGAATACATTATCTGAGATGAAGAGTATATTAGAGGGAATCAACAGAATGGATGAAGAAGAGGATCAAACCACTGATATGGAGAATGGGGAAGCCAAGGACACTCAATCAGAATGGCAAGAAAAAAGAAGCCAAGAAAATAATAATAATTTAAAAAGTCTTTGGGACAAAATTAAGTGTAAAACCATCTGTGTAATAGGGGTACCTGAAGGAGGAGAGGGAGAACAAGAAGTCGAAAAGCTATTTGAAGACATAATAATGGAAAACTTCCCTAACTTGGTGTAGGAAATAGACATACAACCCCAGGAAGCTCAGAGAGTCCCAAGAAGGAAGAAGCCAAAGACACATCATAATTAAAATGCCAAAGATTAAATAGAAGAGAAAAATTTTTTTTTTTAATTTTTTTTTTCTACTTTTTATGCTTATAGCACCTGGTCTTCCTAGGTGGTCTCCCATCCAAGTACTAACCAGGCCTGACCCTGCTTAGCTTCTGAGATTAAACGAGATCAGGCTTGTTGTTCAAGGTAGCATGGCCACAGACAAGAGAAAAATCTTAAAAGCAGCAAGAGAAAAGCAGTTGGTTACCTACAAGGGAGCACCCATAAAACTGGCAGCTGATTTCTTAAAAGAAACTATGCAGGACAGAGGGCTTGGCATAAAATAGTCAAAGTGATGAAAACCCAGGATCTACAACCAAGAATACTTTATCCAGCAAAGCTATCATTTAGAGTTGAAGGACAGATAAAGAGCTTCCCAGACAAAAATAAGATAAAGGAATTTATCACCACCGAGCCACTATTACAGGAAATATTGGCGGGACTTCTTTAAAAAGAAAATATATGTATCAAAATCATGAATAAAAAATGGTAATAACTGCATATATATCAATGAGTATCTCAAATGGAAAAAAATTAGGTGCTCCAACCAAAGGATAGAGTGGCTGAATGGATAAGAAAACAAGACCCCTACATATGCTGCCTACAAGGGACTCACTTCAGATTAAAAGTCACACACAGACTAAAAGGAAGGAAATGGAAAAAGATATTGCCTTGATGGACCTAGAGTTATTGCGCTGAATGAAGTAAGTTAGATAGAGAAAGACAAATACCACATGATTTTAAGTACATGCAGAATCTAAAAAATGAAATAACAACAACAACAAGAATAGAAACAAACTCATGGATGCAGAGAATATTTTGAGAGCTACTACATGGAGAGGAGCTAGGGGAGATGGTGAAAAAGGGCAAACGGTTTAAGAAATACAAATGGTTACAAAATAGTCATGGAGATATAAAGTGTAGCATAAGGAATATAGTCAACAATGTTGTAATAAATATGTAAGGAGGAAAAGGGGTACTAGATTTAGTAGGACAGTCACTTGAGCTCTAATCGCTATGCTGTACAACTGAAACTAATATATTATTGTAGGCCAACTATAATTGAAAAAAACTCATTGAATTGTACAATGTAAATATGAGCAATTAATTGTCTATTATATTTCAATAAAGCTGGGGGGTAAAAAACACTGATCTACAGAGAAGAGAGAGAAAAAAAAAAACCCCTACAGACTGTCCTCAGTCTTTTCCACAGCAATATTTAATACCAAAAGATAATAGAGCAATTGCTACAATATTCTAAAGAAAAAATTATACCAAAACGTGGCTGAAACTTTAGGGCCCCTGGCAGCTTTCATAAGCATGAACAAACTCCAGGAAGATTGCCTTTATGAGACTCTCTTACAAAAGCTATGTGATGACAAAATCCAAATAAGAAAAAATGAATAAAAATAAAAAACTTGGGAATGGAGAAGTTATGTTAAATATAATATAATACTGAGTATTTATGAGAATGATGATTATAAAGCAGATTATAAATATAAACTTTGATAAAATAATACTTATGTATATGGAAACAGAATAATCTAGCTCACCTATTAAGAATAAGAGATATAAACCAAAATTTGAGCCTCCCTTTAAGAAGGGCATCAATTTTAACTTAAAAAGAAACTGAACAAAATTAGTAACAGTTACTAAAAGTACTCTTTTAAAATTTAAACATTATATTGTAAATTACTTTTTTCTGATAATAAAATCTAGAGGGTACGGTATATTCATGACCAGAGTATCTAAAAAAGACTGTTTCCTAACCAATTTAGGTTCAGATGCAATCTCCAGTAATACAAAATTTGACAATGCTGTATCATAACTACAATTTCTCTGCTGTATTCTTGCTATTCAAGGTAAAGAAATTGAGACTTTTGTGCTGTTAAACTGCCTGGAATGTAAATCTTTATGTTTGTCGAAAATTGTGAAATATGTTTGAGATAATGAAAAGAAATCCAAGGCCTGGCTAGTTTGTCTTGATGTATCTGAACTTAAAATGAACTCTATTCTCCATGAAACTCTATTCTCCATGAACTCTATGCCAAGAACAATGCAGCATTTTACTCTACAGAATTATGAGACCAGAACAGCTTTTGATTTTCAAGATGGCCATTGGAATTCTTTGAAGACACTGGAAAATAATCTTGAATAAAAATTATGTCTTTTTCAGTTTTCCTAAAACAAATATACACAGAAATTTGTTTGACCACAAGACTAAGTTGGGAGGTGAAGAGCAGAGAGATTAGAGGAAATATGAGTTTTCAGCATTCTCATTTTTATACCAGGAAGTCCATTTGAAACCTAAGATTTTTAAGCCCAATGACCCCAACTGCTCGATGTTTTTCTTTGTCTTTTTTCATAATCTGCAAGGGCTCTTTTCAAAAACAAAATCTCTTGAAATGAAAGATTTGAAGTTTATTAAAACATTTAGTTTCACTTCAGTTTTTTTTTCTTCTGTTACTGTAAAGTAGAAAAAAGTTTTAAATTAAAACTAGAATTCATGTGAACACATTTTAAAAGAATTTCTATCATTCATTATAGTTGTGTGCAGAGAAAACATTTGGGAATGATGTTCATCTAGTATACTTAATATTTTTATTGTGTTATGGTAGATATATCATAGAATTCACTCATTATAAGTGTATGATTGATTGATTTTCAGTAAATTTACAAAGTTGTGCAAACATCACCATAATCCAATTTTAGAATGTTTCCGTCATCTCAAAAAGAAACCTCTTACCCATTTGCAGTGAATTTTTGTTCCCACTCCAGTCCCAGGCACCACTAATCTACTTTCTGTCTCTATAGATTTGCTTTTTCTGTTCTTTTCATATAAGTAGAATCTTATGATATGCGGTCTTTTGTAGGTGGCTTCTTTCGCTTAGCATGATGTTTTTGAAGTTCATCCACATTGTAGCACGTATCAATAATTTGTTCTTTTTTATTACTAGGTAGAATTCCAGTGTATGGATATACTACACTTGTTCATCCATTTACCAGTTGATGGAAATTTGAATTTTTTTCTACTTTTTTTGGTTATTATGACTAAAGCTTCTATGAATATTCATATATGTTTATGTGGTTATTATTATTCCTTTTGGGTAGATACAAGGGAGTGAAATTGCTGGGTCATATGGTAAATTTATGTTTGATGTTTTTTTAAATTGACAAAAGGCTTTTCAAAGTGGTTACATCATTTTACATTTTTT
>NW_011888782.1:24677350-24686521 GCF_000151845.1 Pteropus vampyrus | reverse complement strand
TCATCTCAAAAAGAAACCTCTTACCCATTTGCAGTGAATTTTTGTTCCCACTCCAGTCCCAGGCACCACTAATCTACTTTCTGTCTCTATAGATTTGCTTTTTCTGTTCTTTTCATATAAGTAGAATCTTATGATATGCGGTCTTTTGTAGGTGGCTTCTTTCGCTTAGCATGATGTTTTTGAAGTTCATCCACATTGTAGCACGTATCAATAATTTGTTCTTTTTTATTACTAGGTAGAATTCCAGTGTATGGATATACTACACTTGTTCATCCATTTACCAGTTGATGGAAATTTGAATTTTTTTCTACTTTTTTTGGTTATTATGACTAAAGCTTCTATGAATATTCATATATGTTTATGTGGTTATTATTATTCCTTTTGGGTAGATACAAGGGAGTGAAATTGCTGGGTCATATGGTAAATTTATGTTTGATGTTTTTTTAAATTGACAAAAGGCTTTTCAAAGTGGTTACATCATTTTACATTTTTTATCATTTTACATTTTTCATCAACAATTGTGAGGATTCCCATTTCTCCACATCTATGTCATCACTTATTGTCTCTTTTATTATAATTTTTAGTGGGTTTAAAGAGATATCTTATTGTTTTAATTAGTATTTTCATAATGACTAATGATATGATAAAAAGCATCTTCTCATTTGCTTATTAGCCATAGCCATCTTTATGGTTTTTTTGGTGAAATCTATTCAAATCTTGCCTATTTTTAAAAATTTAATTGTTTTCTTATTGAGTTGTAAGATTTCTTTATACATTCTGAAGTATTTTATCAGAAACATAATTTGTGAATATATTCTCTAAGTGTGTGGCTTATGTTTTCATTTTTTTAATGGTGTCTTTTGAAGTGCAGAAATTTTAAATTTTGATAAAGTACAATTTATAAATTTTTTCTTTTAAGGATTATGCTATTGGTGTCATATCTAAGAACTCTTTACCTAATCCAAGGACACAAAGGTTTTCTTTTTCCTTCTCTCTAAATGGTTTACAGTTTTAGCTCCTACATTTAGGTCTATTTTCCATTTTGAGTTAATTGTTTGTGAATGGCATGAAATAAAGGTCTAAGTCCACTTTTTTTGCATGTGGCTATCCAATGACCCAGCACCATTTGTAGAAATGATTACATTTCTGCTACTGAACCACTGAAACAGCTTTTTAAAAAATCAATTTACCATAAATATAAAGATTTATTTGTGGACTCTCAATTCCGTTTTGTTGATCAATATGTCTGTCCTTATATCGGTACTATACTATCTTAATTACTGTAGCTTTATATACATTTTAAAATTGGACAGTATAAATCCTCCAATTTTATTTTTCAAGATTCTTTCGACTATTCTGAGAAAGAGCCTTGTATACTTGGAATAAATCCTACTTGTTCATGGTGTATATTTTTATGTATTAAAATATTGATAATATCCTGTTAAAGATTTTTACATCTAAGTTCAGGAGGGTTGTTTGTAGTTTACTTTTTTGTAATATCTTTAGCCTCATGAATGAGTTGTGAAGCGTTTTCTCTTCTATTTTCTGGAAGAGCTTGTGAAAAGTTAGTGTTAATTACCCTGTAAAGATCTCTAGAGTTCTCTAAAGAGACTATCTGTGCCTTGAGATTTTATTTTGGAGAGTTTTTAAATTAAAAATTCAATTTAATGGTTATAGGACTATTCAGATTGTCTATTTCAACTTAGTTGAATTGTGGCATTTTGTGATTCTTAAGGAATTGTTCCATTTCTTCTAAGTTGTCATATTTATGAGCATAAAGTTCCATGTAGTACTCCCTTCTGTATTTTTTTTAAATGATTGCAGTATCTGGAATATCTCCTATTTCATTCCTGATATTGGTGATTTGTGGTTTCTCTATTTTTCTCAGTCTTGCTAGAGGCTTATCAATTTTACTGATATTTTTAAAGAATGAACTTCTTGTTTCCTTGGGGGTTTTTTTGTGTAGTTTTTCTATCTCCAACTTTATTTTCTGCTCTTTTCTTTTTTTTTTTTTTATCTCCTTCCTCTGCTTGCTTTAGCTTTTGCTCCTTTTTCTAGTTTTTTGAGGTAAGAATTTGTTATTGATATGACACCTTTCCACGTTTAATGTAACATTTAGTGCTATAAAATTCCCTCTCATCACTGCTTCAGCTAAATCCTACAAATTTTGATATGTTATGCTTTCATTTGTATTTAGTTCTATGTGCCTTTTTATTCCCTTTGAGACTTCTTCTTTGACCCATATTTATTTATAAGTGTGTTGCTTAATTTCTAAGTTTTCAGAGTTTTCTGTCTTCGTTATAGATTTCCAGTTTGATTCCATTATAATGAGCTCTCACTCTGGATGATTTCAATTCTTTTACATTTGTCAAGGTTTGTTTATGGTATGTTTTATAGTTTGTTTGTTTTTTTTTTTCTATTTGGTAAATGTTCCACAGGCAGTTGAGAAAGTTGTATTCTTCTGTTGGATGATCTGTTGTTTCATATGTTAATTAGATACTGTTGATTGTTTGTGTTGTCTAGATTGTCTATATCCTTGTGATTTTTGCCTAATTGTTCTATCAGTTGCTAAATGGGAAGAGTGTTGAAATTCCCAACTATAATTATAGATTCCTCTCTTTCTCATTTTAGCTTTATCAGTTTTTGTTTCATGTATTTGAGGCTCTATGGTTTAACATTAGCATATTGTGTCTTCCTGGAAGATTCATCCTTTTGGATTCATTCTAAAATGTCCCTTTTGGTCTCCGGTAATTTTCTTTTAAGTCTACTTTATGAAATGTTAATGTTGCCACTTCTGCTCTTTTTATTAAATTATTAATGTGTACATGGTATATCTTTCCCTACCCTTTTACTTTCAATCTACCTGTGTTTAAATTTAAAGTGAGTTTCTTATATGTAGCATATAGTTGTGTTTGGATTTTGTTTTGATTTTAAATCCACTCTGCCAATATCTCTTGATTGGTGTATTTAGGCCATTTACATTTTAGTTCATTATTAATATGTTTGCACTTCAGGATGCTATTTTATTATTTATTTTCTATTTGTTTAATTCTTGTTGCTCAGGTTTCTCTTTCTTGCCTTTCTGCAGGTTATTTGAACATGTTTTAGGATTCCATCTTGATTTACTCATAGCACTTTTGAGTTTATCTCTTTGTATATTTTCATAGTGTTTGCTCTGGGTGCTATTTATAACTATGTACTAGTATCAACATTAACTACTTCAAAGGAAGTATAAAAACATCACTTCCACTCAGATCCCTTTACAGTCCCCATCTTTAAACATCATTGTTTAGACTATTACATTAGATGGCATTATAATTTTTGTTTCAATAATCAAATATGTACGGACTCATATTTCTTGCTTCCTGATGCTCAAAAGTTTCCTTCTTTTACAATTTCCTTTCTGTTTGATGAACTTCCTTTATCCAGTCTTTTGAGGGTAGTTCTGCTGGTCACAAAATCTTTTAGTTTTTATTTATCCGTGAATGTTTTTATTTTCCCTTTATTCCTGAAAGATAGTTTGTCCGATACAGAATTATAAGTCAATAGTTTTTTTTCATTTTATTCTTCATGGTTTCACATGAGAAATCCATTCAAATGGTTTCACGAGAAATCCATTCAAATTGGTGTTTCTCTACAGGGAATGCATTTTTTCCCCCCTTGGCTGCTTTCAGGACTTTGTCTTTAGTTTTCAAGATGTATCTTGGCACAGATTCTTTGGGTTTATCCTGTTTAGGATTCATTCCACTTCTCAGTTCTGTAGGTTATTGTCATTCATCAAATTTGGAACTTTTCAGCCATTATTTCTTCAAATGCTCATTCTTCTTTTCTCTTTCTTCTCTACTTTCTTGGACTCCAGTGATATGAATGTTGATATTTAGTTATTTTTCCACAGGTCCTTGAGTCTGTTTTTTTTTTTTTTTCCCCCAGTCTATTTTCTCTCTGTTCAGACTGGGTGAAGTCTATGGTTCTGTCCTCAAGTTCACTAATTCTGTCCTCTGTCTCCATACTACTGCTGAACCCATATAGTGAGTTTTTAATTTCCATTGTATTTTTCAGTTCTATAATTTCCCTTTTTCTTTTCATAACTGATTTCTTTCTGAGATTTTCTCCTTTTTCATTTAAGAGAATGTTTAATGGATTGTTATAGCATTTTAATAATGCCTGCCTTAAAATTCTTATCTGATAACAACATTTGATTTATCTCATTTTTGGCATGACTTGATTTCATTTTTCCTTTAAGTTGTGATTTTCTTGGTTTATATTCTGGGCATTTTGTCTATTGTGTTAGGACACTCGGTCCTATTTAAATATTTTATTTTACAGGGAGTTACTTAAGTTTAACACACAATTTTTAGCTTACTTTTGTGGGCTGTGATTCCAATGGCAGTTTGATTTTCAGAGACTTTGTGGTATTATTTTGGTCTGTTTGATTTATTCAGTGCTGCTAGAGTTTGCACTGGTCTCTTTTGATGCTGCCTGAGTGGGTGAGAGGAATTTTCTATGGCTGGTTGCCAGATATTTTTTAGTAAGGGAGGGGTGTGGAGAAATTCTTTTATTGGTACCCTCCAGCTACCCAGGTTTCTCTGAGCCAAGAAAGAGAATTGAAGTTCCAGGGGGACAAAGTGGTTTCTGGGACCAGACTGCTAGCTTTAAGGCTGTTAGCTGTGACAGGTCCTTTTTCCTAGTTCCACCAGTCAGCCCCAGTGTCTCTGGTCAGAGGAACAAAGTCCTCGGCCCTTGGAAACAAAGAGACGTCCCCAGCTGGGCCATCTGCTTTCCCTAGGTCTCTCTTACTGGTTCCTCCTACCCACCTCAGTCTCTCTCCATGGAAAAGAGGATTCTCTGGCCCAGCAAAGAAGGAGAATGATTTCTTTATTTTTGGCAGGGTTCCTGGTTGGTCTCCCTTGCCTTGGTTTCCAGAGGGACTCCCACTAGATCCAGGAAGAATAATGAGTTACTGGGCTACCTTCTGCTGCTAGGTGGGAAGTTGGAAAATGCCAGGTCTGGTTGGTCCCCCTCTGTTGATTGAGGATGCAAGATAACCTGCTTCTATGTTGTTCCTCTGGTCCTAGGTTCCCAAACCAGCTTGCCTTCTTCTTAGCACCCTTTGGTTTTCCTTTGCTTATTTTTATGCCATTTCCAGGGTTTATAAAGTTGTGCTGAGCAGAGAAGAGCAGAGAAAAAGTTCTATGCCATCCTGTCCAGACCAGAAGTCCCTTACCTACTGAGTTTTATGTAGTCGCTATTCATTAAAATTTTAATTTTTTTTCTGTTTTGCTAATTTTGACTCAGTTACATTACACATATAAAAAATCCGAAGTAAACTTTTGTCCAATGTAGGCATTTAATCTATTTTTCCCAACATGTAATTAATGAGATGAGGGGAGGGGGAATAGATATGTCAACACAACAGGATCTAAACTGAGCTTGAGGCCATACCCATAAAGATACTGTTGAGGAACACACGCACATGCGCATGCACGCGTGCACACACACACACACGCACACACACACACACACACACACACCTCCTTTCCAGGCCATCTCCTTCCAATCTTCTCAAGGAGGGTCTCTACATCAAACACAAATTTATTCATCAAGCCACCAAGGGAGCTGGAGAAAAAAGGAGGGAGTGGCAGAGATTATTATAGGGAGGGCACAGGCCTCTTTCCTGGGGCTCTGAGTGGCAAAACCTGCCTGGAAGCTTCTGCTTGGGAAAGCTATGTAGTGCCAAGAGAAAAGCAGCTTCAGAACTACCCATGTTGGCCTAGCTCTTCTCTGAGCTCTTGTCAGGAAGAAGATTTAATCCAGTCAAGTGCATCAACATAGGTATTTATTTGGGGCAGAATCCTCAAGCCAGTAAATTTTATTGTTTTCTTATTTATATGATCTGTCATTCCTAAGAACCATTTAAAGTGATTTTAATGAATACATACTATATAAGAAAATATAAAATATAAATTAGATATAGGCCAAAAAAAAAAAAAAAAGAGCAAGAGGAAAACAAGAGATAGGAGTAAGGCTTGTGCAAAACTGCTTCTCTGTAATTTTCTACATTTGCAATAAATAGGCCATGAGAGAGTACATTGCTGGAGTATTTCCTGTGCCATCTCTGACTGGACCCTCAGGAGCACCAGGACCAAGCATGGGGGGAATAAGGTGGACTCCTAAAATGGAGGGACCCACTAGATATGCCATAGAGGGAGACAGGTTCCCATGGAAATTTCCCTATAGTACTCCATAGACTTCCTTCTCCTGAAACACATTTGATTTTTTTCTTAAAGATTCCTGAGTTCTCACTTTAAGAATGTTTATGGTTCTGGGTAATGTAACATAGTAGAAGTCTTAAGCTACTAAGTTCTTGAGGGATCACATCTCATTTGGGTCCATTACAAGTCAAAGACTATCTCAATACGCAGAGAGTGTAAACCAAGGCTAAAATTAAGTCATTAATTTTTCAAACTCTTGTTTTTAAAATTCTTCTATTTGATTCTCAGACTCTAAGCCAAAACTGTTAGATAGAGACTTGCGGTGTCCTTCCCAAGTCACTTGGAAATCTAGGTGATGCTGATGACATGCAGGAGCTGAGAAGTAGCCACAGAGTAGTGCTGTGCCCGGTGACTAAATGACCACACTTTTTCCACTATAGGAGTTGTCTCTCTCCTGAGGAATAGAAGAACACAAAAAAGAAATCCAGTCAGCTGGACTCTACTGTCTATGCATACAATGCACAAAGGTGTGCTTGATTTCGGTGCAAATCTTAGATGGGCAGTGGCTGGACAGCAGATCTGAGTCTAAAAAATATTTCTTAACTCTTCATGAAGCCAGTCTCTCCACCTCTCCCAACCCCCACCCAGGGATAGGTTTCTCTTCTTTCCTACCTCTCTGGAGCTTCTCTCAAACATCTTTAATTTCTGAAATTTTCTTACAGTCCCATTCACTCTGCCTTTTGATTTTTAATATAGTCAAACCTCCCTTAGACTGAATAAAAAGGTACCCTGTTCCATTCATCAGTCTATCGTTCTACCACCCGCTCATGAAGACATGGCCCAGTTCTTTTTCCTATTTTTATTCTCCTGAACTATTCTTTCTCAGCCCTCATCTAAAAAGTTTAGCTTCATACTTTAGTATTTCTCTTGTTTTTCGAAGATCCCTAGTTACCTCTTCCTGATCAAACTCAGTGGCTTTGCTTCAGATGTTATTCCACTTGATCATTAGGCTGTTTCAACTTGCTCTATGAAGGCAAAGACTATGATTTATAGTTCTCATATTTCTCTAACTTTGTGTTGTACAGATTGTTTTATTTGAGTATCTATAGCTGTAGTCCATGAATGTGACCTTTCTTATCTTACCTGAAATGGCAACGTAAGGTATAATACCGAAACATACTGAGCAAAATGCATTATATATGTATGTATATTCATGTTATTACTTTAAAAATGTTTGTGTGTTTCCATTTTTATCAGGAAAGTGAGTTTATAGGGGACATGGTTTCTAATCAAAATGCTGTGGGATGAATGCTCTCTGACACAAAGGAAAGCAACAAAATGGGGCAAAAAAAATCTTGTCCAGGGCTTGCTGAAGAAAAATCTGGATGTTATCAAGGAATAGACCTTTTATTGAAAGTAGACTATGAAGGATCCTGATCTAAAATACATTATTTTAAGTTAAAGAGTCAAGAAAAAGGAAAAAAAAAAATCTTGGATTCTCTACTGAAAGTTTGAGATTAGCCTGGAGAGGAAAGAATGCAGTAACCCAAGCTCAGAATAAACCAGAAATGCCTTGAGAAGCCTTTTCTGATAGAACATTATTGGAAAGAAAAATAATTGATGTGAAGGAGGCCAGTAACACAGGGGCCACTCAGTCTGAAACGACTGGGATTTAAAGCTTGATGATACTGCTTCTTATATTGCTGAGTTGCAGCCTTTGGAGGAGTGAAAAGACCAGTAGACCTGAAATGAGAAGATCTCGGCTGGAGTCCTAGTTCTGGAGTCAGATGAGAGATGACTCAACATGACTTCCATCTTCTCATGCAGGGAATAGTTCTATTTTGCATTTATATGGAAGCCCTTGTTTGTCGGTATCTATTTGTTAAATATTATTCTTGAAAGAGAAGGTTACATGTGAGCCAAAAGACTTTTTGATTAATTCATATTGCTCTGAATATTTAATAAAGTATTTCTAATAAGTATTTTGTAAAAAGCTATGGCAAAGTTATAACTGCTGAAAGCCCGATTTAAGAAAATAGTAATACATCTTCTATCAACTCAAGGAGTAAACAGAAACTTTAAGTTATACACAATTAAAGATCACCATCTAGTGGCCCAACTGTATTATAACTTCTAAAGTGAGCTGCAAGTTCCAAGGACTTCAGAGGCCACGTAGGTGTGTGGGAAGCATCCAGCCCCACTAAGGAGAGGAGCGAAGAATAAGACTTTGGCCCTGGAGACTTTGGCCCCACTAAAGGCACTCAAAATTCAAGTTACAAACAAAACACTGTGCCCTCCAGACCAAACAATTGTCCAAATCAAGTTTTGCTCTTTGGCCTGTGGTCATTCAGAATACGAATGGACAGTTGAATGTGATAAAGTAAAGTGATAGCTCTTTGAGAGATAAGCTCAGAGAGATCCAAAACAATGAAGGCTTTTAAAATGCTCTTGAGTGAAATTTTTGCATCTCATTAGTAACTTTACAACTGAAAATATGGTTTGCTTGTGGTAGAATTATTGGTGTGTACATTTCATGATAAAAGAAGTTGTGATACTTTCAGAGAATGAAGAAATAAAGTCACTAGAAAACATTATTGCCTCACATAATTCTCTTCTCTCTAATGAGGCAATAACTCGTTGAAAAGGGCACAGGTTTTAGAGTCAGAGAACTGTGTTCAAATACTGGCTTTGCCCCCTAATGGCTGTGTGACTTTGGCATGTTACAAACTCTCGCAGGACTGTTGTAAGGATTAAATGAAATAAACCTGGAAAGGGCTTACCCCTTTATCTGCAATATACTTGGTGTTCCTTTTGCCCCTCTCTCACTTACAAAAAAACCACATAATTTCTTAAAAAGAAGAAAATAAAGAAGAAACTTAATTTAGAAGAAAATAGGGTTTAGATTTTTGGCCCAAAACTGGCTTTTAAATTACATTTTTCCATTAAAATGAAAATAAAA
>NW_011888782.1:24645159-24677300 GCF_000151845.1 Pteropus vampyrus | reverse complement strand
AGACCTGAAATGAGAAGATCTCGGCTGGAGTCCTAGTTCTGGAGTCAGATGAGAGATGACTCAACATGACTTCCATCTTCTCATGCAGGGAATAGTTCTATTTTGCATTCCCATGAGATTATTTATATGGAAGCCCTTGTTTGTCGGTATCTATTTGTTAAATATTATTCTTGAAAGAGAAGGTTACATGTGAGCCAAAAGACTTTTTGATTAATTCATATTGCTCTGAATATTTAATAAAGTATTTCTAATAAGTATTTTGTAAAAAGCTATGGCAAAGTTATAACTGCTGAAAGCCCGATTTAAGAAAATAGTAATACATCTTCTATCAACTCAAGGAGTAAACAGAAACTTTAAGTTATACACAATTAAAGATCACCATCTAGTGGCCCAACTGTATTATAACTTCTAAAGTGAGCTGCAAGTTCCAAGGACTTCAGAGGCCACGTAGGTGTGTGGGAAGCATCCAGCCCCACTAAGGAGAGGAGCGAAGAATAAGACTTTGGCCCTGGAGACTTTGGCCCCACTAAAGGCACTCAAAATTCAAGTTACAAACAAAACACTGTGCCCTCCAGACCAAACAATTGTCCAAATCAAGTTTTGCTCTTTGGCCTGTGGTCATTCAGAATACGAATGGACAGTTGAATGTGATAAAGTAAAGTGATAGCTCTTTGAGAGATAAGCTCAGAGAGATCCAAAACAATGAAGGCTTTTAAAATGCTCTTGAGTGAAATTTTTGCATCTCATTAGTAACTTTACAACTGAAAATATGGTTTGCTTGTGGTAGAATTATTGGTGTGTACATTTCATGATAAAAGAAGTTGTGATACTTTCAGAGAATGAAGAAATAAAGTCACTAGAAAACATTATTGCCTCACATAATTCTCTTCTCTCTAATGAGGCAATAACTCGTTGAAAAGGGCACAGGTTTTAGAGTCAGAGAACTGTGTTCAAATACTGGCTTTGCCCCCTAATGGCTGTGTGACTTTGGCATGTTACAAACTCTCGCAGGACTGTTGTAAGGATTAAATGAAATAAACCTGGAAAGGGCTTACCCCTTTATCTGCAATATACTTGGTGTTCCTTTTGCCCCTCTCTCACTTACAAAAAAACCACATAATTTCTTAAAAAGAAGAAAATAAAGAAGAAACTTAATTTAGAAGAAAATAGGGTTTAGATTTTTGGCCCAAAACTGGCTTTTAAATTACATTTTTCCATTAAAATGAAAATAAAAGACTGTTTAGTCACTATATGTAGGGTTAACTCGGAACATAGCCACTCCACATGCTCAGAAGATTGAGAGCTGCCCGGCCAGCAGCCAAGGAAGGCTGTACACTAAGAGCCTTCAGCAGTGCCTGCTCCCTTGGACATTTTCTGCCGCTCCCTTGGATGTTATCTGCTCCTGTAACCAAGCAGCACATCTTGCTCCCATTCGCCTGAGGCTACTCCCCCAGAGGGATAACCCCTCCTTCTGCTTGTGGGCATAAAAAACTGCTTGCACTCGGTCAGCAGCAGTTTTTCTTCCTGCAGCTTTGAACAAACGGCCTGCTGCTGAAACTTCCCTGCCTCATGAGCAACCCTCTGGTCCTCCTGGTGGTTTTTCCAGAATATTAAAACCTACATGCAAGTTCCTGGCCTGGGGCTCCTGCACTACACTGTATAATTAAACTAATAGCAGTTGTCCCAGCTCTAACTGATTCTGTGTTTTCTTTCAGGATGTAATTTTCTTATTGGTAACATGGAAGAAGGAGTTGTACCCACTGTAAAATGAAAATAATAGTACGAATCTCACAGTGTTGTAAGCATTAAATGAAATGTAGCATAAACGTCCATAGGTCAGTTCCACATAGTTAGGATACTACTAATTTTCATTATTAGTACTGGTCTTTGCCTCTCTTGGGACATCTGTGAGAACATGATGTAATATATATATTGACATTAATTATTTCAGAAATGCCAGAGGGTCTTTGTTACTTTCTTCGCAAATTCCTTTTGCACCAAGATTCTTCCCCAGAAAGACCAGCGCTGTAGCTCTCGTAAGGTGCCTATTCCTATACACACGCCATGCATGCATGTGACTGGTTTTCAAACAAATCACAGCAGAACCTGCATTTCCAAATGAGAGTTGTATCCTTCGAAGTGCGTGAGACTAAAATTCTTGTTCCTATTAATATGCCTCTACTCTGGAAATTTCTCTTAGCTGACTAAATATCCTTTTCTCTCATGAGAATCAAAACAGTAAAGGATTTTAATCAAATAGAGATTTTTGTGGGTAGTTTATAAGTTGGTTCTGAAGGTAATTCATGAATATTTTTTCAGCAATGATGGAATAACTTTGCAAAGTGACATTAAAAGAATATCATCATTTGGGTACGTTAGTTATAAAATGGTTTTTTAAAGTAACATCTTTATATTTTAAAATGGCCTATATTTGGAGGCCCGAAAGGCCTACATCCCTCTTTGTATCCCTTCAGGCTGGTAAGCTGACTCGCATGTACCCATTGGCACCTTGCCTATTCACAGAATCCTAGTTTGGACCCATATTTGGGGTGTGTGCATGTGTGTGTGTGTGCGTGTGTGTGTGTATTAAATGATCCTTTCCAGGCGGGATCTCAGAGGACTTAATCCTTGAATGCAACAGGGCCTTTGTGCACTGACTCGCAGCACCCAGAAGTGGCATATACATCTCTGTCAGGCCACGTGTTCTAATTTGGGGTATGGAAATAATGGTTGCTAAGTAAAGCAAGACAGCTATGACAGGAAGTAAAACCTTAGCGGTCAAGACCAGCATTTAAGTCCTCGCTGCACTGCTCACTTTGTGCTTAATTATTCTGTGCCTCATTTCCACATCTGTGAAATGGGGGACCTGAAGTTGCAAAAGCACTTTGCAAGCATCCAGCACCTCCTCTGCCCTCTGCACTCATTAGGTCACTTCTAGCTCTGCAAGAGGTGTCTCACCAAGCTCACAGGACAAGCTGTGCAAAACAGAGAAGAGGTACCCTCAGCGGTGGGGTGTGAGGTGGCCTGTGTCAGCTGTGGCCAAGCCTCGCTGAAGGCTCCTTTCTGCCCATGCCCTACCCTCAGCAGGATGCCCCAGGCTCACCGAACGCCTCTCCACACTCCCTTTTTTCCTGCCATTCTTGCCTGGGATGACATCCAATGAGCGGTAGCTGGGTGGCTTCTCCTCAGGCCATTTCGGGGAGTGTGAGCGGTGGCGGTGGGGGGCCCCCCAGCCCCGGGGTTGCCTCTCCTTCTCCTCCTCAGAGCTCCAAGAACTGAGGCCTGACGGCAGGGGAGGGGAGTAGCTGCGGTGCCTACGCCGCTGGTGCCGCTGGACATTCTCTCGGGGGCTGGGCCTCCGGGGTCTGTCTGGGTGGCGGCTCCGGAGAGGGGCGTGGTTTGGCCGCCAGCGGTCCTCACTGGAGGAAAGGCCATCGCTGAGGCTGTCTCTGTCTGACCAGGGCATGGGTGACCTGTTCAGCTTGGAGCTGCGGTGCCTTCCACCCCGCAGCTGGTCCAGCTCCCTTCGCTCCAATGCCCAGCGCTTAGGCTCCTGGTCCTGGAGCTCCTCGTGGAAATCAAAGAGGTGGTGCTGCCTTCTCTCTTCCCTCAGATCCCAGGGTACAGGGGAAACTGGGGTGAGCCACTGCTGTCGGGAGGAGTTGCTGGTCCTTCTCGAAGATGGCAGATCTCTGATCAGTGGGGGCAGGTGGATGATTCTGCGTTCTACGACCTCAGAGCCCAGGGAGGACAGCATGCTGAGGGGTTGGCCAGATATGGCTTTGAGGCCAGGAGGCAGAGGCTGGGCTGGGTTGAAGTTCTGCAGCTCTTTCTCCAAATACTCTAGGACACCGTTGGTGATGGGAGGGCGAGCAGTGGGCTGGGTAATTGGCATCTGTGGGAGGCTGGATCGCAGGGACAAATCTGAATGGAAACAAGGATAAGAACATGCACAACTACTGGCCCAAAACATGCTCCTCAGAATTGGGGCACTAAAATGCCACATTATTTAGCTTGCATCCATCCCCTCCCATCCTCAGTCATAAAGCTACTTCATGGTCATAAAGGCCCCAGGGCAGCCTGTGCTCATACCCTTGCCCTCTCCCACCCTAAATTTCTGGCAAGGTTTACCTCGCTGCAGCAGTTGGTTCATTGGATAAGATGAAAACTGGGAGCTCCTGTCCGCCCCCCAGTACAGGGGTTTTTCCATCATCTGAGGGCCTAGGGCCTGAGCCTGTTTCATGTAGCGGTGGCGGGCCAGGGCTGCAGGAGAAAAAGGAAAAATGCAGACCCTCAGCCGGGGCAAGGCTCACAACTCCCACTTCACTCGCCTCCACCCAGTGGCCTTGCCAAGAGGCCAGTTTCTTTTCTCAAAGTTAATTATGACCTATCTGGCATGGGAGTAAGAGTTAAAGGAGTATTGAATCAATTGTTCCTCTGAGAAGGAACTGGGAATAAATTCCCTCAGCAAGACTGCAACTCCCACACCCCAGGAATATATACTCTTAAAGCCTGACTTCCTAATCTTGAAAACGTTTCCTCATCCTGCCCATTTCCAAGGTCACCTAAAATGTATAGGTAGATACCTGGATAATTAGCTGGCAATGAAACCTTGGGCCATAAGCCAACAAGGCCTTCAGCCACAGGCTGAATATAGAAGGTACAAGATACAAAGAGCTCAGAGGAGGCTGTGAGTCAGGGGCTGCCCGGGAAGCTCAGGGCTGCCTGCTCAGAGTGGAAAAAGAAAAAGAGAAGGATGTAGATGCTGAGATCAAAGGGCAGAATAACTGGTAAAGAATGTTTCTAGCTGGTATGCCAGCCCAGGGTGGGCGAAAACCAGTGGGAGGAAGGCAAAAAGCTGAAGTGTATACGGTGGACACTTTGTACTCTTCTCTTCACCTTACTAAGTATTGGGGGTTTCCCTAAGTAGGGGGAATCTCTAAGGGGTGAGGTGGAGGCAGAGAAAAGGGAAGGGAAATACCGTTTCCTTTCAAGGCAAAGAAATAATATTAAAAAAGCAGCACAAGGGATCCATGGAAATGTCATTCTAGTCCCCTAGGTGCAGCTGGTCTGAAGCTCATAATCCACAGTGAGTGCAAGTTAAAAACAGGAGCATTGAGTTTTCGTTCATAAATTTCTATTTTGCGGTAATTGTGACTGAGTGCCACATGTCTCCCAAAGTCCCTGCCCACCCATGTGTGAAGGAAATGTACTTGTGTGTTTAAGTGCAGGAAGTGCCTGCCTCAGGCCCCAGGCCTGGCACTCTCACCTCCTCCTGGGTTCCCCAAGCCCTGTGGCCATCCCTAATGCAGCAGGCTCTGCCTGAGGCTTCCTCTTGCCACAGTAGGGGAGATCAGAGGCAGGCATTCTGGACCCAGCTGCACCGGGTGGGCCATTTGGTGAGGCCAACAGTTAAGGGACCATCTGGATGGCTACTCAATGTCTCCAGTGAGAAACAAACTTCCAGCGCAACAAGAAGTGGTTGTAGCAGACCCCCCAGTAGTTGTAGCTCCAGCCCTGACGGAGAGTCACAGCCCAGCCTGGAGGAATTCAGATGCAAACTTAAAGCAGCTCTCACAGGTGCCCTACCTTCATGCCAGCAAACAGCATTCCAGACCCTCCAAAGACAAGTCCACCGGCTCAGCACTTTCCACTCCCTCTTGCTAACAGATGCCTTCCGCAGCTCCCTATTCATGCCACCATCAGCATGCATGACGCCCTGCTTAAAATGTGCCAGTCACTTTATAGAAGCTAACTAGTCAGTAAAATCTCTCAATGAGGGAATCAGATGAGGAAGTTGGGCTCCAAGAGGTTACCTTCCCAGCCCACAGTCCCACAGCAGGTGACTGGCAGAGGCTGGGTGTGACCCTGTGTCTGTCTGAATGCCCAAGCCTGTGCTCCTTCTTCCAAACCACTGAGTCTACAGACTCCTTTATTTCTCTGAAGCAAAAAAAACCCCTTTCCCCAGCAGTACCTCCACACTTAATTGATCTCCAACTCAGTTCCACACTTTTCAAAACCCACTCGGATTAGTCTCTGCCTCCAAGGCCTAGTGACATCTGATTCCATTAGGAACAACTCTACCCATCCCCACCCCTCTGACTGAATCCTGACTTCCTCCAGAGGGTACCATCTCCCCTTTTGGCCACTTCCTTCCTCCTACTCTCCCAATTTAAGAGAAGGGAAAGGAAGAGTTGAGCTTACTACTTGCTCCCCAAATGACTTTTTAAATTAATAGGACCCCCTGCCCAATAACTCCCAAGAGACCCTTGCAGATCCTCCACAAGCTTTCCTGTTGAATTTTCACATACTCTAAGAGATTCAGCCACCTGCTCCCTTCCTAGCTGCTACAACCTCTCCCTTCCCTGATACACTGTGACTGATGAGATGTGAGTAGAAAAAGACAGTCTCTGAGCTTCCCCCAATCCTCCTGTCCCTAGAAATAGCCCCATGGGGATGTCTAGACTATCAGGGTTTTCTGCTACTCACGTAATGGGGAATCAGACAGGCAATAAAACAAGAAACATGAAGAAAGTAACAAAGCTTCAAAAGACTCCTACTAAGTCACCTCTGAATCTCAATGGAGTAAAGTCTGCCTTGGTCACTTTTAATGAGCTGGTTAAAAATATAGATTCCTAGATACCACTCCCCAGAGACTCTCCTTCAGTCTAACGCAGGGCAAGAAAATTTGTGTTTTCAATGAGTTCTCTGATTCTAATGCACGGAGTCACACTGGAGTTGACTATTGAGGATCCTCAACAACCTTTTGAGAAATATGGCCCTCAGGGATAAGTTTCTTTTAAAAAAAAGCAGGGAGCGGGGGTGGTGCTTTGAGAGTCAGATGGAGTTCAATTTGAATACCCGCATGTACTAGCTGTGTGATTTGAGTGAGTTTCCAGAGGGTCTGGGCTGAATCTCCTTATTTGTGAGCTGGGGATAATAATGCCTATTTCACAAGGTTGCTGAGGTTAAATGAGGTAACACAGATGAAATGCTTAATATGTGACAGTCAACGGATAGTGGCTCTCATTATTATAATAAATTGTTATAATAAGTCACTTCTTTTGCCTTAGATCCCATAGGAGACAAAAGTACATATTTAGAGACTAAACCACCAAAGGTACATTTATCTTCATTTCTAAGGAAGCTCAGGACATATTCTTTAAGATGTCTTCTTCATGATAGAAATGACGCTCAATATCTCCCCTTCCTCCCGAGCCCTGCGCCTCCTGTCCCCTGCAGCCAGCACCATCTGTGGACATCATCTGTGGTGCCCCTGAAGATCTCCAACTGTACCTGCTCATAACTGCTTACCATGCCTTACCACCCCCACTCCATGCCTGCAGAACTCATTCTTTTCTCTCTTCTACCCACGGTCATGAAGTGCTTTTGCTATTTCCCATACTATCAGTCCACTCTGACTTGACCGGCCAGTCATTTCAGCAATGTCTTCAGGACCTTTCCAGAATCCCACGCCCTTTGAACTCTTACCATCTCAGCTTTAGGGAACCACCAGCAGATGCTTCCTGTCCCCACACTATTAGAGCTGACTATACTGTTGGGCATTTGACCTCAAATAACCCTCCTCCCAGTCTGACTTTCCCTGACTGATCTGTGGACCCTACTTCCCTCCTCCAGGACAGCAGTTTAAACATCCCCCATTTCTCATGTCTTCCCATACTCATGAACTTTCAGTTGATGATACCACTTTTGCTGAGGAAGAGGAACCAGCCTTAGGCATGGAATTAAGAGACCTAGGTCTAGTCCAGACCCTGCCACTAACTAACAAGCTGTGTGTACTGTGAGGAGTGTGGGGGGTGGGCACTGATCAGAGATTCTCAGTGTAGCCTGTGGCCTGCTGCAGGGTTTGCCGAGGGTTTCTGTGGGGAGGAGGGCCAGTAACTGATCTAGAGCTGAATGTTGTTTCTCCAGTTCTCCCAGAAAAAAGAAGGCTCAGTTTCAATCACTTTCATCTTTAAGTTCTACTGTGGGTTGCTTACTAGCACTAAGTGATTTTCAAGAATCACTAAAATTTAGTATCATTTTCCTTTTGCTTCCCTCTGGTTCTCTATTAACTCTCATTAGAAAACGGGAGCAGGTGAGGGAGGCAGGCTGTGGTCAGAGAAGTTCAAGAACCACTGACCTCATTCTTGAAGCTCCTTTCTGCGTCTACAATTTTGATTTGCTAAAATCGAGACAGGCCGATGTGAGCTCCCTCAGCTTCCTCCCTTATACTTTAATCATCTTCCACATTTTAATGACTTCCTCTCTCTTTAGAGGTAAGGCTGTTTTTCTTTTCCTTTCTAAAGGTAGTTCTTTCACTGTAAGCCTGATGTCACTCCCACTGGCTTCATCACTCTTCAGTGATCACCTCACTCCATAATGCTTCACTTTACTCATTTTCCATTGGCCTTGGTTCTCTGTCTACAAATATGCTTATTCTGGAAAACATACACACACACACACACACAAAACAGTCACATATACTCCCTTCCGCATCCAAGACCTTTTCTTAACAACTTCTGTCCCTTCCATGTAATCTCCTCTCGTCACCAAACTTCTCAGGACAGTATGCCCTAGTGACTCATTTTGAAAGTGACCTCATCTGTTCAAGTCTAAGGACTTTTAATTGTGGCCTGCACTTCTTTAGTTTACCTGTTCTTCCAAATGAACTCTAACCACTTAGGAGGAACTACTCTCCCCCAGAGCTTGTTTTTCAGCTGACTGACAGTGGATACATTTATCATCTGTGCAGCATTTGTCCCCAGTCCTGCCTGTTTTGAGTGTATCCCTGACGTAGAGATTCTCAGAAGGCATCTTGGAAGGGTTTTTCTCATCTCCTACTATATATTACTACCCCAGTAACAGTGACTTCTTCACGGCATTTCTCCAGAGGCCCCTTAAATGTAGGGAACACCATGGCCCGGTGTTGAGTTCTCAGCTATTTTTCCTCTTTTTAATAAGTTCATTGGTATCTCAGCCAATCTCATCATAATCTACACATAGAGGTTGTGGCAGCCACTGCTGTGGGAAATTCATGCTCTCATAAGTCAGATGAACATGGATTCAATACTGTACTGCCACTACTACTTACTAGCTATATGACCTCTCTGACCTTCAGTCTCCTCATATTAAATAGTGATGATCCCTGCTTTCTAGGGTTGCGAAGATTCGATAGGGAAATATATGCAAAGGACCTATACATAGCAGACAGCCAATAACAGTTAGTTCTCTTTTCCTGTAAGACAGCAGCCTCGGAACACAGGCCTGAAACCAGACTCAGACCACTGACTTTCTTGGCATCGTAGATTAGGTTTTGTTTCTATCTTAGGCAATTCCTTATTTTTCTTTTAATTTTTTTTTTTTCCTTTGAATGGACTAAAATGATTGTAGCGGTTATCTCTGGGTGCTAAGATTAATCTTTACATTTTCTCAAATTTTCTACAGTATAATACTTATATCATCAGAAAAAAAAATGTGATTTTAAAAACACAAAAACCTTTTCCATTTAAAGAAGTTGATTCCACTCATCTATTTACTCACAAAAGATCTTTATAAATTAATTTATTATTCTTTTCCCTCCATCATGCATTCTGCAGCCAAATTATTTAGGGCATATCATGATTCTGTTTTAAAAGGTCAAATTTCAGCTCAAAGAAAGATCACATTAATATCAAGATCTTCTGCTCCCTCTCTTCCCCTGCTCTAAAACAGAGATTCTCAAAGTGTGGCCCCCAGACCAGAAGCCTCACATCACCTGGGAACTTTTGAAAAAATTCTCGGGCCTACCCAAGACCTATGAAATCAGAAACTCTGGAGGTGTGGCCAGCAATTAAGCTTTAACAAGCCATCACGGTGATTCTTAAGGTTAAGAACCACTGCTCCAACTTCTCTCTCCTTTTACCTGCTCTTTTCAAGTCATCTCTAAGGAGCAGACTCCACTGCTACTTTTAAACCACTCCAGCCACCTCCTGTTCAAGCAAGGTAGGTGCTAGGAGCACAGGCACATCAGGGCCACTGAGGAAATGCCATCAGTAGGCAGAGCCAGCTGAAGGAGACCTTAGGCAGGCTAGAATGAAGACAGGCAAAAGTCCTCCCACTTGACTATATAGCTCGCCCAAGTATAATTTTCTGGGTGGAGGCCAAAGCCCCTCAAGCCTGTGATGAGAGAAGGTAATGGAGGAGAACCTGGAAGAACCAAGATTTTGACCCAGGCATGTAAAGTGATCTGTTTGGGGCACCAGGCTTCAATGCTTGTCCATCCCCTCTTACCTTCCTCAGGGCAGCAGCAACGGGTGGGACAGCAAGGGCAGCGGATATAGCAGCAGCAATACTGAGGACAGCACTGGCACCAGCATATTCCGATCAGCAGGAGCAGGAGGAGAGCTCCCAGAATTATGAAGATCACTGTCAGCCAGTCTGCAGGAGAGAAGCCGAGCAGGCGTTAAACTAAATATGCTCAGGCATGCTTCCAGTTCTAACAATTTAGAGGTCTAATAAATATAGGTCTTGACCTACAGGTTAAGTTTGAGCAATACACTGGTGTAAAAAAAAAAAAAGTTTAGCTTTGGTAAGGGAACTTCAGAGGTTGGAGATCCAAAAATAGCTTGGCCTTGCTTGTTTCTGTTTTTCCTTCCTTCTGTATGAAAAAAAGTGTCTTGGTGGGGTGGACAAATAGAAAGCTCCAGCAGTACTTACGCAAGACAATGAGTTTCACCTCCTTATCTGGGTCTCCTGATGTGTCCCCTGGCGCTTCAATGGTGCAGTAATATACTCCATGATCCCACCACATCACTTCATTAATCACGAGATCTGCTCCTGCAAGAAAGGTGGGAGAAAGGGCCACTAGTTAAAGGAGAGGACACTGGTTTCTGATCTATGGTTGCTTCAGGACCCTAGTTAGTATTGTCCTTTCCCATGCTAAGAGGTCCCTGTGTAGTTCAAAGAAAGGCTCAATTCCTTCTTTTTGAGACCTTCCTCCTCCAAATGGTATAATGGTGGTAAAACTGATCATTCATTGAGCCCTACTACATATCTTGAAAGGATTTTGAATACATCATGTCACTTAATTCCCATCATAACTCTCTAAGTGGGTGAGGCAGATATTACCAGTTGTTTCCCAGTATCTAATCTCCCTTTCTCTCAGTCATAGAATGTTTGGTCATGTATGTGGCCATCCAGAATAAAATCAATATTTCCCATTCTCTCTTACAGATGGATATGAACATGTAACTCAGTTCTGGTGGATAGAACATAAGCAGTTGTGTCAATGATGACTCTGAGGAACTTTATTAAAAACAGTTTGGCAACACCTCTGCCCTTTTGTTTTTCATCTCTTCTTCTGCTCTTATCTGGACGGAAAACATGATGGCTGTCATCTCAGACCATGAGGAAGAAGATGACATTCTTAGTGAGCAGGAAGGATCCTGGGTTCCCTAGGAGTTAATGGAATAGAGCCACCACACTTGTCCTGGACTGTCTACCTTCAAATTTATACCCGAGAAGAAATAAACTTCTTTATTGTTTAAGTCACTAATATTGTAGGCCTTCGCTTACACGCAATCAAACTTAATCCCGACATGGTGGGTACAATTATTAGCCACATTTCAGATGAAGAAATCAAGAGACTAAGCAGGCCTTAGCCTTTTCCAGGATGCTCAGAAACTGGTCTAACTACAGAGCGAGAATACTTAGCAGAGGTAGGTTCAAACCCATGTCTCTCTGTCTCAATGCTGGTGCTCTTAACCACTAAGCTCTAATGTCCTCTCCAAACTGGGTGAAAAATGCCACAGCCTGAGCCCCTCACCATCTCTGAACAGATACCTCTGGACCTTGAAGGGATAGGTTATGAGATGAACTTGAATAAATAGGGACGAAATGCCAATATTTGAAGAGTAAATGTCACTCAAGAAAAAAATTCAGTTCTTGTGAAAACCAGTGGTGTGTGACTCTGTTAAGATAGATGAATAATATGTTCAAGTTCAGGAAATGCAGGAAAGTCTCACTGAAGACCTTTTATGGGTCCAGCACTATATCAGACACTGTGGGAGATATGAAGAGAAATAAGACCCATCTCTGTCCTGAAAGGGCTTAAAGTCCAGTCAGAGCATCAGGGCAGCTTCCACATCCCTACTATTTTAGCCACAGTAAGTGCCAGAAGACATCTTCTAATTCTTAAAGAACTTAGCATTATAGACTTGCAGCTCTTTTTTTTTAAATTTTCATTTTATTAAAGTATAGTTGGCATATAATATGTATTAGTTTCAGGTGCACAATACAGTGATTCAACCTTTATATACCTTACAGAGTGATCACCATGATAAGTCTAGTAACCGTTATCTGTATATCTGTAATTCTTTATTATTTGTTAAGAAAATTCTTATTGAGGAAATGAAACAAAAATGTGAGGTCACATGTTTCCTTCTCTTTTACGTCAATCCCTATGATTTTTTTCCTACCCATGATTTTCCAAACCCACTACCTTTTCCCAGAAATAGCTTACCACATACTTGGAAGAATGGTGAAAATGCTTTGGGGGAAATTCCCCCGCAAAGGTTAATGTGTCTTATAAATCTGCCTCAATCCTCACTGGAGATGTCTCCATAGGGATGTTAGAGTAAGGAAGGCATTCAAATATGTTAACATTTTAAATAATCCAAGAACTGATTTGAGAGGGTCATCTCAGAGGATGCAAACATGGGCATAAAAGTGTCAGAAACAAGGGCTCCAGGAAGTTACAAGGGTAGAAGTAGAAATAAAAACCAAGGGGAAATACCACTTTCTCATGGGAGTAAGAAAGAGGCAGAGTCTGACCCAATGTTGTTAGGAGTAGATATGGCAGACAGCGCTGCTCAAAATTAGGAGAAAAGACAGAAAAGCAGGGACTATCACCTCTGGGAATATTCATTCTTCAAAAACTGTAAAGGAGACTTGCTAATTAAAGAGACTTTAAATTCTGGAGTCAGATCAGAGCTAATTCTGTGGGCTCCGGAGGAAATAGAGCCACCTGAATCTCTAAGGATGTTCCTAGAGACGGGAAAAGGACAGTGTTCCCTAAGGCCAGGAGTTTAAGCACTGCTTGGGGGAAATCGGAGGTTCATGTAAAAGAATGAGACTTAAGTATTACAAAGTATTAGATACAAAGTTGGAGGCAGTTGTTAAACTGGCCCTCTTTAAACGACCTATCTTGAAATGGTCATAGAATAGTCACTTCTGTCTTCACCTTGTTGCTATGAGTTCCCTGGGTGGCCTGCTGGATGTATTCCCCACCCTCTTTTTTTTCTTTTTAACCAGTAAATGTTTATTTAACACAGCACACAAAGCTCATTGAAGCAGGCTCTGAATTCTGTGCCAATAACCCATCACACTAATCCTGGATTATGAGACTGAAATTTGAGGTGCTAACCCATCCATTTAAAAGTATGTCGAGTGATCATAACTAAAGTTCCCTGCACACTTATTGTTTGCTAAGTGCTTTATACATACCATCTCAATTATTCTTGACAACTCTCTAGAAGATAAGTACTATGACAAGTTCCATTTTACAGAAATTGAGGCTAAAAAACTGCCCAAATTTACACACCCTATAAGTGCAAAGTGAGGACTCACGCCGGAGTCTGACTGCCGAGTGAGGGCTCAAACCATCACTCCCTGTACTAGGCACAAAGAATAGATACACTTTAGACATAGTTTTCAGATGTCACATTTGATATTCATGTCAGTGTAGGGGCAGAGACCATTATGCCCATGTTTCTGATGAAGCAACAGAAGCCAGAGAAAATATCTGCCACTGGTCACTGAGTCAGCAAGTAGAAGTAAGGGATACTCAGCCAGGTCTTTTGATTCTAAGGCCAACGTTCTTTTGTGTACCAGTGAAGGGTGATGGTCTCAAGGCGGCCATCTATTTGGAAGCCTCTATTTTCTTAGATATGTACAACAGGTTTGGCCAGAGAGACACTCAGGAGCCTGGGGTTCTAGCAGGCCCTGAGAGCAATGCATGGAAGAGATCAAAGGAGCCTGATCCACACCTTAGCCCCAAATCTTAGGGATGTGAAGGAAACTACCTAGTCCCAGACCTTTAGCCAAAGCTGTAGGACATCCTCTCATTTAGAGACCAACTTTCAGGGAAGTGACTTCAGATGTTGAGGCACATTCTGTGTGTCTGGCACTTTCCTCAAAAACAGCAGGGACCAAGTAGACCATCAGACAGAAAATAAATAAATAAATAAATAAATAAAGGGGAAATCCCCACAATGACTCAGCCTTCCAGGCCTGGTGTCTACCTCTTGCCACTCTTGGTTCCCTGCCACCTCCCCACTCACGGTTCTGGATGGTGATCTTGCGCTGCTGGTAATCCGCCCCCAGCACGGGCTCATTCTGCCCCCGCCTCTGGGCCACGATACGAACCTCCCGCTGGCTGTCATTGCAGTCATTAGACGGGTCCTGGCCCAGAGATAAAGCTGCCTGGTATGCTGAGGAAAGAGGACACACCCAAGTCACACAGCAATGGGGAAGTCCCAAGAAGAAAGGTGCCCTTACTGTGCCCTGGAGCAGTGAAGCTTTTCAATTTCTCCTGAGCTGAAGCATCTCCTGAGAATCTGATTCTGTAGGTCTGGAGTGAGAAGCAGGGATTCTACAGTTCTGATGTGCTCCCAGGTGATACTAATGAACCACACTGTGAGCAGTGAGACTCCAGATCCCTCCTGAAAGGCCATTTTTTCCAAATCCTGGTTGCATCCGTCTCCCATCCCAATTTCCTTTATCTTGTTTTCAATCATCCCAGACTCTGCTTCCATAGGGTTCATCCACCTGCCCTTGTAAAGTTTGAGAGCTGTTAAATCTGCTGGGGCAAATGCCTACTACCCTAGTCTCCCAACTTCCCACTTAACTTGAGCATTTTAAGAGTAGCCCCCAGGAGACGATGCCTTGATTTAGAGAGGGGTCTTTTGAGAACAACATCAGGCTCTGCGGACAGTTATGTTTTGGGGTTCAGACTGTCAGACATTAGTGAAGGCTACAAGAAGTAAAGCTGATGCCTCCCTCTCTTTTTCCTCATCTTAAGAATCTCACTTCCTGCCTACAAACAGTGTTTACTTCTATTCTCCAAATTTCCACAAGTTTAATTGTCCCAGGCTGATGGCAAGGATCAAGGTTCCTTCATTCCTTGAGAGAGGCAGAGGTGGGCAGTTAGGAAAAGCTTTGATTCCCGACAGCAGAACTCACATGAGTGAGGCAGCTGTTACTGAGAGATGGGACTTGGCTTAACCAGGGGAGAGTTCTGCAGTTCTAAGAGGTGTCCAACAATGAATGTGCTCCCTGGGGGCCGTGAGCTCTCCATTACCGAGTGATTAGTCAGTCAGCAGAGGAATCACTGTCCACCAGGAAGGCTGGCCAGAGAAAGGAACTTGTAATGGGTGGGAGGTTCACAAATGACCATTCTTCATGCATCCTGCAGGGTGTAGGAGTCTTCTTGTGTGGATTCTAAGGGTGGGGTGATGGGAGGTAGATCTGCATCCTCATCTCAGTGTGCTGGCTTGCAACCAGGAATGTACTAGGAGGCAGGACTTGTTCTGCCTTTTACTTAATGTCTGAGCTGCCTTAAATCTTTTTAGAACAAGGTGGGACATAAATTTTAAAATAAATAAAATAGTACATGACCTTCGACAAGGTTATCTTGTTGAAGTACATCTGCTTGGGCTCATTTTGTTTATCTATAAAATGAGGGGAAGAGATTAAGTGCTCTTTGTGGCTTCTTCTCACTTACAAGGATTTGTGATTCTAAATAATTCCTACACCCTAATGGCACTATGTCACAAAGGGACCCAGGCAGACCCAGAATGGGGAGAGCACTCACATGCAGAGTAGTAGTCAAAGATGGGGTCCTTGCAGAAGGACTTGAAGCGCCATGTCACGACCACATCCTGAAGCTGGGCAGAGGTGGTGTAGTCACATTTGAGGACGACAGAGGCAAACAGGGTGACATAGCGCTCCGTGTGCTGGACTGTTACCAGCAAGGACAGGCACCCTGCAGCCAAGAGCAGGAGACAATGCTGAAGGCAAACCAGTTCTCTGCGAGGTGACCCATTTCTGTTCGTGGGGTAATAAAAGCAATGCAAATGAGCAAACACACTGCCTGACTACTTGGGAGCTCACAGGCAGACTGCCAATTCTTACTTGGCCTGGGTAGCGTGTGAGGCGGAGACTGCACAGACAATGGGAAGATAGTGAAGAAAAGAAAAAGATCAAGGACAACTCCCAAGTTGCTCATAGTCCATCAACAGTGGACAATGCATGCAACAATAATGAAATAACATTAAAATAAGGCCATATTAGCACTGGAGTAGCCTTGCTAATACAGATTTTTTTTCCCCACATATCTTTCTTTTTACAATGTTCTCCCATTTCCCTAAGGATAAACTTCAACCCCCACAACCGGGTCTATGAGACCAGTCACATCTGTCTTCAGCCTTTCTCTACTGTTGCCTCATTTCTCTTCATGCTCTACCTTACAGTCAGAGCGTTAGCCACTCTGAACTTTCTTTGGTCCTTTCCATGCTAGGATTGCCGTCTTCACCAAATATTCCTAAATGTGACTCTCTCGGCTGGAGCACTCTTCTTTATCACTGGGGCCACCATTCTACTCCCTTCACTAAGCTAATTACTAGCTATTCCTTAGGTCTTCAGCTGCATCCTCAGTTCCTCAAGAAGGCTTCCCTGACTGCTCGTCTGGGAGATGGGCCTACCTTTGTTTTCTCAAAGTGCCTCATCTTACCCTCAGGAAGCACTTTTCACACTTCTTGGTGAAGGCCTATTTACTGTAGGCTCTGAGAAGGCAGACTGAGTTTGTCTCTAACTCACTGTTCAAACACAAGCTCCTCATACTGTGCTGTCACCTCCTTGGCACCCAATAAATGTTTGTTGAATAAAGGATGAAATGAAAGACCAAGAATGCATTAACCAGTGGATACTGGCAGTACATGTCAACATAAGCATAAAGTAAATAAAACAAAAATGATCACATCGTGACACATTTTATCAGGAAAGATGCGAAGGAATTAAATTTTTCTTTTTTTCATTTTAGACACTTCCTCCCTTTACCCTCCAAATCTACAGACATACTCCAGATCTACCTTGATGAGGAACCAGGTGGAACAGAAATACCAGGTGGGACTCTGGCACTGTCATAGGGCCACACATAATCGGTGTCTTGTAATGTTCCTATGTTAATGTGGTTTCTAGGCTGGGTTATAGGGGATCTTCTCATAGGAGGGTTAGCGTAGAGCAGAATACTCATGCTTGAGCTTACACCAGAAAGACTTGTGACAGCCCAGATGGATGTCAGCAGAAGTTTCGGATTAGGTAGTACTTGGGTGGGGCCCCAAAACTTACATTTCTAACAAATTTCCGGGAGATGCTGATGTTACTGCTCTGGGCACCACACTTTGAGAAACATTGATCTAGACCAGATTTAAAATAACAGAGAGGGTTTATGTAACTCTCTTCCTCTTATTATAAGGGCCAAGGAGAAAGTGGTTCGAGCTGGGGTTCTCGGGCAAAATTGCTTTCATTTTGACTGAGTCATTCCCACAAACAAAACAAATATAGCCACCCCCTTACAGAGCAGCTGGGTGGGCCTGTTTCGATGGCTGGCGCCACATGCTTCTGGGTTCTGCCTCACCTTCTGGACACAGCCCTGGACACTGGGTATATTGAGTGCAAGTTGGCTTTAGGCTACCAGTATCTCCTACAGAATTTCAAATAATGAAAGCAAATTGGCCCATGGCAAAGAAGGTTTCAAATTCTCTTATCCATGGAGAGAGAACAGAATGCTGTTCAGGATAGGCTCTGGCCCCCAGAAATGACCTGAGCCATCTCTAGGGCTGGGCTGTAATGAGGATTTGCCTGTGACAGCCATGCTGGATAGAGGGTCTGCAGAAGTGCAGGAAAGACCTGTGGTTGGGGAAGGCTTCATGAAGGAAGAGATTTAAGTTAGATTCTAAGACTCAGGAAGAATTAAGATTACACATGAGAAATAGAGATCAGGAAGAGAAACTAATTGTTTTGGGACAGAAAAAGAAGTGCGCAAAGTCCCTGAGCAGGAAGGGGCAGTTATTTGGAGAACCTGGCTGCCATCTCTGGCTTTATAGGAGACAGAGGAGATAAATAAGGAAGGGCTGGTGGTGGTGACTGGGAGTTGGGGCGATGGAGGAGAGTCTATATCACACTCCAATGTCTATTTCTACTTAATGGATAATTACTGAACACTTTTCTGAAGGAGAATAAATAGGATAAAAATGTTTTTAGGAAGATGGATAACTTCTTTATTCAGCTATGAATGGAAAAAGAACATCATTTTGAAAATAAGCTTTCAGTAGTTTAGGGGAAAATAGCTGCTTTCTCTACCAGCTGTAGGATTCCTGGAAATCAGTATAATCCACATGGAAGAGCCAGTGACCAGCATCTCAAACTTAACATGGATTATATTGTAAACTGCTTTTTTATGTTTGTTCCCCCACCCTCACCACCCATTTGTTTTTTTTTTCCAGAACTCACCTGATATAGACTTTGGAGTTCCCCAACACAGCTTTAACTGAACAGTTGGAGAAACTACAGGTAAAATTTTGACAATGAATTTGTCAACACTAGCTTATTTTGTACAATAACACATATGGATTGAAATAGAAAAACACTGATTTGTGGTCTAAACAAAATCCTAGGGTCACATAGCACTTTCAAATGTTTTCTTTTAGACACTAAATATGATCCCTGGGAAATGAAAAGCTAAGCCTATTTCATACACAGTGAATCTGAGATTAAAAAGGTAAGTGGCTTATCTGTGGTCATTCACTTTGTAAGAGAATATGAGTCAAGATTATTCTCCTGAGCAGTGCCCTTGTCACTCTGCCTGGCTATTCTTTAAATAAAGGAAGATATTTGGTATTCATTAGCTTGCGAATAATTAGAACATGGGGCCAGGCTACCTGAACAATAATTAATATACAATTGGAAGCAGTCTTTCTGATACCATAATTAGTAACCAACATGTTTTTTATTTTGCTGAATGGTAATTCAACATAAATAGCAGTTTATCCAAAAGACTCCAGACAACATTATTTGCATAGAGGTGGGACATTTGGAAGTAGGTAGGGTGGGTTTGCTGGGAGTCACAGGAGGGAATTTGATTAGGGCCAGAAATTGCTCTGGGGTAGCTTTGAAGATTGCTGAATCTGACATTCCAAGGGAGGACATGAGGACAAGGGTGATCACTTTCATTACCAAATCCCCATTCAGCAATCCATCCATGAATGCTCTTATTGTGGGCAAACCACACCTAGGGTCACACAACTCACCTTTACCAATGTCAGCACTGGCTTTGCCGCGTGGGCAATACTCTTTTATCCTCTCTTCGATTTCATCTCTTATGTAAATTTCAAGCCTTAAACTATGCTAGATTCCCAGATTTTCTATTATTATTAAATTTATTGGGGTGACATTGGTTAATAAAATTAAAAAGGTTTCAAGTGTACAATTCTATAACACATCATATGTATATTGCATTGTGTATTCATCACTCAAAGTCAAATCTCCTTCCATTACCATACATTTGACCCCCTTTACCCATATCTACCCTCCCCGCCACTACCTTTCCCTCTGGTAACCATTAAACTCTTGTCCGTGTCTATGAGTGTTTGTCCTGTTCATTTGTTGCATTCAGTTTCATTGATCTCACCTGCACTCCCTCCAGGGGTCTGCCAGCCCCATAGCATCCTGTACAGTTGCCAGACCTTCACTCTCTGCCCACACTACCTTCACACACAGAAAGTGGGGAAGGGTCCCAGGACAAAAGGTATTGAGCAACCAGCAAACCTTTCTCTCTTCTCAGTTGTTGCAGAGGTTTCTCAGCATCTACTGTACGAGGGGCAAGGTACATAATATTGTCTCTAGTCCTCACAAACCCCCTAGTGTGAGATCAGCCCTGTTCATCTCTGTGGGCCAAAGTTCAGACAATAAGCCAAGCCTTCTCAGCCTCAGGATTTGAACTTGGGTCTTGTTGACACCAAAACCCAATCTTTCTCAAGTGGGCAAGTTTGATTTTCTAAGTGAAAGTCAGGCACTGAACTCTCGAAAAGTGGGAGGATTCTTCAGATCGACAGGAGGAGAAAGGAAGTAGCAAGTCCATTTCAAAGGCAAAAACCTCCCATCTTTCTTTTACTCGAGCCTGTTACTTCTCTGTAAAACTAAACCACATTGGGCATGCACGCTACTAAGCAGATAAAGTTTTCAAGAAGAGGCCAAAGGCAGCAAAATCTGGGCTGAAAATATGAACAGATTCAAAAAGGTAAATGTCCTGTTTATAGACTGCATCTTTGCTCTTTTAAACTTGAGTTTTCAAATTCATAAATTTCCTTTCTATTCTTAAATTTCCTAATTTCCTAGCTATCTATCATTTTCTCTTGAAAACTGTAATTCTTGAAGCTGACTTTCTGAGTTCAGATTCTGCGTCCACTCATCCATCAGCTAAAAGACCTAGCAAGTTATTTCCAAACTCCAGTTGTTTCTTTATATGCAAAACTGGGATGATGCTAATATTTGCCCGATAGAGCTGTAGTGATAACAAATGTCCAGCAGTTAGCAAAGAGCCTGGCACATACTAGACACTCAATAAACAATAGCTATCATTTGTTTCATCTGTAGGCATCTTGCTTACTGTAAAAGACTAAGATCAAGTGAGACCAGCATGTAAAAGCATTTTGAAAGAATTAAAATGATAGAGATGTAAACCATCACTACTGTTTTTTCTTTGCAGAATGAGTTAGTATATATAAGGCTTTTAAAGCTGTGTGGCCTTGAACCCTTGCAAATCCATTCACAATTTGCCTCCTCTGTGAAAGAGGAAGGGAGGCAAACCCATCTTTTGCAGCTGGGAAGGTAACTTCAGATAAGATACCAGGGCTCCTGGGAAAGAAGGAAGGGGAAGGGGATTCTCTGTTTCCCGCCGTGAGGTACTTTCCAAGACCATGCTGCTGTGCAGAGTGGGGACTACCATCTGACGTTAAAGTGGAAGGAAAACATACCAAAAAAGAAGAGTATCTTTACAACTAAATGCCATGTGTTCCCAAATACATGCATATTTTTGTATATCTATTTATTCATTCTGTTTTCCCTGTCTAGACTCAAACTGGGCAAGATGTTTTACAGTTAAAACATATTATCCACACAGCACAGGGACACGGTTTCTTTTTCAACTAAAAGCTGTTTTCAGAAGACTGGATGGCATTTCCCCTCCTTTCCGCATGAAGGGTCCTAATTAGAAGGGGGTGGTAGGCAGGGAGGGGGAGCGTGGTCTTTCCTGGCAACGGGCAATTGCTGAGTATTGACTCTGGTGGAAAGTCTGGATTCCTGAGTGTTTTTCAGGCACCCAGGCACCTCTGTTCCACTAAGCAGGTTAACAAAAAGTACACAGGTCTAATCCTATCAGAGTTTATCTCTGAGCAAGCTATCTCCCCAAGTATATTTGCTATTGGTACTTGTTACGTTTCCTTAGATAACAGTGCAAATATGAGAACAATGAAGGAGAAGAGGGACCAGCAATAAGTACAGACAAGAAGTAAGAGATCCAGAGTTAGGAGAAGCGAATATGGGACAAAGAGAAGAGGGACATAGCAGGGGAGAAATTGTGTCTATGTATGAAAGGTCTGGCATGTACTACTCAACAGTGCCAGGCTTGGGGTGGCACTAAGGATATGGCTACCCTAGGGAGGAAATTGACATATATTGAGTCCTTACATGTTGTTAGACACAGTATTAGGTGCTTTATTATATGGTTTCTCATTTAACATTTGCAAAAAGCCCAAGAGATAAGCTTTATATTTATCTCAATTTCCTAGGTGTGGAAAATCCTCAGAGAGATTAAGTGACTGGTTTAAGGTCACACAGCTAGTATATGGCAAACCTAGACTTAAATTTACACCTCTAAAATTCCAAAGCCTATCCTGTTTCCATTGTACCAACTGTCTTCTCGATAAGTTTTCTAATGGTGGATGTTTAACACTTTAAGGGATATTCACAAATTTAAGGAACATTCACAAATTTATTTTAGCCATTTTTGCTTTTTTGTTTATAAATATAAAATGAATAATAAACTTCAAACAATAAAGTAAAAAGTTCCTCCTTGCTCACCATGAATTCCACTCTCCAGAGGTATCACTGTTGACAATTTGGGGTATATCCCTCCACATCTCTTCCTATGCTGGTCTTTAAAAAAATTGATCATATTATGTACATTGATTTTCAACTTTGTTTTTTCTCTAAACTAATGATATATATCATTATATTCTATACCAGTACCTATAGATCTAATTATTTTAGTGGCTGGCTGCATGAAAATTCACTACATGAATGAACCATCATTTATTTATCAATTTTCCTAATGGTAGGCATTTAGATTGTTTCTGATTTTTCATCAATAATGCTGAAACAAATTGTTGAAATGAATATCTTTATATAAAATATCTCTTCATATGCATGCATTCCAGTAAGATATTTATCAAAGTGAGATGGTTGGGTCAAAAGGAATAAGGCTTCTATAGCTTAATAGAAACTTCAGGGAAGAAATTTATATTCCCATCAACAGTATGACAGTCCTATGTTTCATCATAATCTTTCCAACAGGGGAAAGTATCAATCTTTAAAAACTTTTTGATAAACTACCAGGTGAAAAAATAGCCACTCAGGTGGTTTGAACTTAATATTCCTTTGGTTATTAGGGGTAGAGGACAAAATCTGGCTGAGAGGCAGATGCTCGGAGTTTCCCAATGTCAGTCACTCAGATCAGTGACTCATCCGTGTCCCCACATGCTAATATCAGAGCACATGCAAATTGGGTCTAACCAGAATGACAAATTTCTTCATGCCTTGGGCCTTCAGAGGTCACTCATTCACTCATTTATTGAGAACCTATTATGAGCCAGGCACTATGCAATATCCCTGTACACTTGAAACTTATACTCTTGGTGAGAGAGTCAACAATAAACAAGTAAACACATACACAAGGTACTTCATGGATAAGTTTTATAGGGTTGCTCAGAAACTGCTAGAGCTTTGAATATCAAATCCTGCTACTGTACAATAAGAGACAAGACAGACACACTCATCCAAATGTTCCTGATAGCTCTTGGTAATTTCAAATTCTAAATCAAGCCCCAAATCTAAATCATCATCTTCCCATACAAACCTGGGCCTCTCCAATGTCTCCCATCTCAGCAAATGGCCAAGACTGAAGGAATCATCCTTGACATCTCTCCCTCATTCTCCATATACAATCTAATATCAAATTTGGTTTATATATGTCCTCGGTATTTCTGGAATCTCTCTCTCTCTCTCCATCTTCACTCCCACCTTCACTCCATATAAGCTACCAGTACTTCCAGCCTGGCTATTGTCTCAGCTTAACTGGTACCTGTACATAGTCCAGTTCTCCTCCAAGTGGATTTCACACTGCTGTCAGTCTCCCAACTTCTTCTCTTTAAAAATCTCCAAAAGCTGTTCTTAGGATAAACACAAAGCCTCCTACCATGACCCATGAAGCCATGCATATCTGGTCCTACCCACTCCTCTGGCCTCATTTCCACCACTCAGTCACGTTGACATTCTTCCCTCCCCTCGTACTCACTGAGCTTCTATCCAGTAGTCTTCTATTCCTTTAGTTTGAAATGATTCTCGACTCTCAATCCAAGCATCACTTCTTCAGGGAGGGCCTCTCAAATGAGCAAAATCCAGATATTATACACTTTTGTGGTGCCTTATAGCTCTTTTTCATGGTTCCTGTCATAGTTGTTTTTCTACATTTGCTTGTATTTCCTTTAGACTTTAAGCACCATGGGGCTAGGACCATGTCTGCTTTTGTCTGCCAGCACACCTGCTGGTTCATTATGCAGCATCTCATTCCACTGCATTAAACATTTGCTGAATAAAAGAATGAAATAACTCATATGAGACAGGCTAAACTTTTTAGAACAAATTTTAAGTGCTCCGAGAGTACAGAAAAATAAATGATTAAAGTTGACCATTTGTAGTATAACCAGACAAAAATTTTAAAAAAGGCTATGTGTTAGGAGCAGGAGTACAAAGAGTGTGCTATATCGGTGGGGACAAGGCTAACCAAGTTAATGAGGCCAGAATGAGTGAACTTTGAATTCCAAACAAAGAGCTTTAACCCACTCTTATAAACTATGAGGATCTAGTGGAGGTTCTTGGAGGATTAAAGTGAAGGTAGGAAAGACTGACCCAGGTAAGTTAATCTATCATTTGGGTACAGGATAGTTGGAACTAGACAGAGAGGTAGCAGTTAAAGAGGCAAGGAGATTGTTAAAATGCTTAAAGTAGGCTACTGTGATGTTTGTCACCTGGAATAGAAGGGGGAGGGTGAAGATCCAGGGATTAAGCAACAGAACTTGGTGATTAACTAACTGGGTTTGGGAAGCGAAGAAAGTGTTAAAACTGCTTTCCTGACTTCACCTTACCCAAAGATTTATACATCAGAAGATACAGAAGTAATGACTGGAGAAAGATGACATGATCAGCGTCTTGCCAATTCTTAAAACACAATTTTATTTATCCCCCAAGGACTTCAAATGAGGAAACAAAGTACTAGGTTGAAAGAAATCCAGGCAGATGATACATTAATCATCTAGCATGTCATTCTATTGCATTTTTGTTGTGGCAAGATGTTTAATAAGCAGCATTTAGTTAGACATCCTGGAGGCAACCTATTTCTATTGCAGCAAACCAGGACTCAACTAGACAAAACAAACCTGCTCTATTGCACGAAACAGGCGAAAGAACAACAAACTGAGAGTGAGAATGCCAGGGTTCTGGTCCCAGCTTTTAAACTAACTCCACTCTGTCAACCTGAGATGTATGACTCCCCTGGATACACATTTTCTTATCTGTAAAACTGGCTGGAAGGGGAAGATGGGGACTGGGAGTGATTTCTACTGGTATTCAGCAGAGCACTAGGATTCTAGGGAGGTACTTCAGGTGGCCCCAAGGGAAGGAAGGAGGCGAGTGGGCGGCCCATACACCACCCGTGCACCACTAATACCCCCTCACCCTCAGAAGCTCCACTTTACTATCTACTATGTGAGGGATTGGGATGCCATTAAGTCTTCTGTATTTCATCCCCACCACTGAGTGAAAATTACTAGTTCTAGATGCTTGTCCCTTAGGAGTCGGCTGTCTGATTTCCCAAAGAATGATATTACACGTTGATAGCTGTGTGGGTCTATAAGTTAACACCACTCTACGATCTTAAAAAATTTTTGCAGAAGTGAAAATGACACATACCCTTTTAAAATTTGGTGGGGAGTCGGGGGGACTGAATTTTCATTCAGGAATAAACTTTGAGGTTGAATGATGGTAACCAGAGCTGTTAGCCAATAAACAAAGAGCTGTAGGTACTTACTTCAGCCTTCTCTTAATGTCTTGTTTTAAGGTAAAAGTATCACTTGTGTGATAAAAAATTTTATTTCTTTTTAAAGATAAAACAAAACAAAACAAAACAAAGAGCCTCTGACAACTGAGCTCTCCACAACTCAGAGCACAGGGACTACAGTAACTTTCCAGGACTCCCTGACCTCAGAGGCTTCGTCAGGGGCCCCAAGTCTCAGCAACTAGCAAGTAACCAAATCTGACATAATTCACTAATTGCCCACACTTTGCAATTGCAGAAACTTGGATGCTAATCAGAAGACTGGGTTGACTTCTCTTTAGAAACTGAGTAAACAAGGTGACAGCTCAAAATGAACACACTCTAGTATAGGGTTTTACAAAATTCATATCGCAGTTTGCAGTGGATCTTGAGAAAATCAACTAACTGGATTTTTCTATTTAATATTGTTAACTTGGGAAATATTTCCTATGTATTTAAATACTATTAAAATAATGTGATGTCAATTTTTTATTCTTATATCCAATATAGTAACAGGGTTTTGTGTGTGTGTGTGTGTGTGTGTGTGTGAGAGAGAGAGAGAGAGAGAGAGAGAGAGAGAGAGAGAGAGAATTTTTTGTTTCTAGTTTACAAATCTTATATATTTGTGTATGTGTCACAGTGTAAATGGTATTTCTTACTAGGAGCTGTGAAAAAAGTTTGAAAAACACCACTTTGGTAGATACTGGGAGTGAGAGTGGAAACGGATCTTCACCAGATTGATCTTAGAAACATTTTAGTAAGTTTGGTTTAAAAATAAAGAAGGGCAGTGGGAGGGACCCAGTGTTTCCTGAGTGATCACCACATTTGTAGACACTGTGCTTGACCTTAACTCACCCCACAAGAGTTGGCCTTTTTGGTGGGAGGGAGGAGGGCAAGAAGGGAAGAGGGCTTCTCAAGAATTTCTCCTATTCTCTAGATGAAGGGAGATTAAACGATTCCTCCAAAATTACAACTAGTAAGAGGCAGATTCTGAAATCCAAGCTGATGGTCATCTGACTATTAATTGCAGTTTTATAACTGTAGGGAATGGAGTAGGGAAGCCTAAATTGTTTCTTTAAAGTTATCTTTAAAAAATCCTACCTGGGTCTAAATCGTTATTACCATTATCACCATGGCTGACATTTATTAAGCCTTCACTTTGTTCCAAGCACTGTGTTGAGTGCTTTAAAACCTTCATTTCATGTAATCCTCACAGAAACTTTGAGATATATACTATAATCATCCCGATTTACTGGAGGCTTTCAGCAGTTCAGTAAGTTGATGAACATTGTGGATGCAAAATCCAAATGCACATTAAATAGCTGAATGCAGCTTTAATTACATTTCCTACACACATTCAGAGAAAACATCTGCTAAAAGAGCTATTTCTCTCTCAAAGCGTTAGTCAAAACAGTTAAAATCTCAATTTCTCACCTATGAAATAAAAGTGATATCAGCTGTTCGCTTAGGGCTTTTTCAGCATTCAGCATTTTCCGGTTCTAAAATGTGTCATGCAGGTAGACTTCCATTTAAAGAGTGCCAGGCAAACACAGCAGTTTATATTATTTTACCACTTCAGCCTCCTAGCTACTCATACTGCATGGCAGTTCAAGAACACCTGGAGCGCCACTTTCTGAAGTCCCTGTCCATTTAGCAATTTGTTTACTAGAAGAATATGCCCTTGGGTTCCATCACTGTGTTTGGAAAATGTTCAGTATTCAATATTCTTCATATAAACTGTATAGTTTTAAAAATATTATGCTGTTGATTTACGGATTGGGGTTTATACCCTAATTGGATTTTTTGTAAGACTTCTTTTCTCATCCTATTGACCTAGATGACTGCTAGCTATAAAGTCCATGCCAGTTCCTCTCTGGCCCCTTTCAGCTCAGCACTCTGGGGGATGCAGTAACCAGAAGCAGAGGTGGGGGTAGATTTCTATTTTTTTAAAAAAAAGCAGCTCAAGCAACTTCAGAAATCCCTAGCTGCTGTGCACTTTCAGCTGAACATGTGAGGCATAGAAGAGAAAACAGGTTTTTATGAATTCGTTTTCATAGTCTAAACAGATGACTGCTCTGGTAGAATTTCAGGCACTTCAATTTAGTTGAGGTTTAGTCGATTGCCTCGTGTATCATGGGTGTCCAACATCTAGTCTTGCCAACTTCAGATAAGTTGTAGCTCCTATATGCTGAAAAAAACGTGGTAAGCTAGAGGACCTTAGGGATACCAGTTTTCTAGTTTTTCTACCCTTTTGCAATCTTCTCTCCCTCAGTGTTAAGCTTGTTAGTGCAGAATCGTATCTGAATGAGATTTTTGTTACATTTGAGTGATTTTCATGTCCTACTAAGCTTGTAAAAATGAAATTCTGCCTGTATCTTTATATTACATCTTTTCCTTCAGAAAACTATAAGACTCGAAATTAGTCTGTGGGCAAACTGAGCTTACCTCCCACTGACAAAGAGGTAAGAGGACAGCTATTCTTAAAAGAGAAGGTGGGGGGAGAGGGAGGCGGGGGACAGGTAAAACAAAATAAAACAGGGCAGAAATTCAAAGGGAAATGATAGTTCTTGTTTGCAAGATCACACCTGCATCCTAACTGAAAATGGCTGAAAGAGTCTGAACATTCCGTCACACAGCTACCCTGTCCTACCTGGTTTCACTCATGCAGATACCACTCCTGTCATATTCCCAAGAGATAAAAACCGAGACACATATGCTTTCCAAAGCAGACAGGAGATTGGCATGGAGGTTGAGAATGAAGGAGATGGTGGGTGTTTTGACACCTGATGGGGAGATACTGAGCAAGGAGGTAGTTAGGGAAGCAGGTGGACACCGAGGAAGTAAAAGTAACCCTAAAGATAGTCAGCAAAGAGCTACATGTTGTGGTCCTGTAAAATAGATTCTGAATCATACCGAACATCTGTTATATACCTGAGGACACATTATAATCTGCCAGGAGTAAAATAAAAGTATTTCTGGGTCAATACTAAAAGCAAGTATCAGATGAAAGGAAAAGTAAAACAGGAATTGTAAAAGTGATGTTACCGCATCTGTCAATTCAACTTTTGAGACCAAGGAGTGCCTAATGACTGCAGGAGGGGAAATCTAGAGGCTCTGGGTTTCTGAATTGTACCTGTTTTTGAAGGGCCTGGTCTAATAAAAGGGAAGCAACAGGTTCCCACAGTCAGAAACTCGATCCAGTCCCTGCACCTCCTGGAGCCCGTGCCAAGAATCTCCGGAGCGCGGCCCAGGCCTTCGCTGCCCAGCCTGTGGCCAACTCTGCAAGGCCAGGCAACAATGGCTTCCTGTCTATTTGGGCTCCAGGTTGGGACCATTTCCCCACGGCTCACCTGTTGGGAGCCAGGTGAAGAGCAGCAGCCAAGGTGCAGGTGGCTCAGGGCCCATGACAGCCCC
Source organism: Pteropus vampyrus (assembly GCF_000151845.1). Classification (NCBI taxonomy): domain Eukaryota; kingdom Metazoa; phylum Chordata; class Mammalia; order Chiroptera; family Pteropodidae; genus Pteropus; species Pteropus vampyrus. The sequence continues at coordinate 24,648,418 of NW_011888782.1, read as the reverse complement.
TCTCTGACCTCCTTTCAGCTCAGTGACTCTGGGGCACTGCGACTTTCTTCATCAGCTGCCGCTCCAGGAATCCCTCCGCTTTCCCCTCACTGGGCGCCCCGCAGCTAGAGGGCCGGCCCTGGTCGGCGAGCGGGTACCGGGCTCATGCCACCTGCGGCGCTCCCCGAGGCTCCGCCTCCGGCACCAGCGCCGCCGTTTCCTGCTCCGCCCCCGGTCCGGGAGGTTACCGCGGCCACCTTTCCTACCTGCCACCGCCCCTACCGCCCCTACTGTAGGCTGCCAGGTATTTCTCCGCACCGAAACACCGTCTCCTGCCGCTTCGGCCTATGGAGAATGTTACCTTTTTTCTCCAGAAGTTCTCGGGAAATCTTACCCCTGGTAATTTCTCCCCGTCTCTTTGCAGAATTATGTAAATATAACTTTCTAGGGAGTATTTCTTGCGTTATATTTCCATTCACTTATACATGCTTGAAAACCATTCGTGTCTTCTCCCCCCACAAACACCCAGTCCCCCAATAATATGAAGTTTACACATAATATCTGCTCAGATTTTTTAGAAACTAAAGATGAAAGATATGAACTAGAGAAAGAAACTTAATTTTCCACAATTATAAAAGCAGCATATGCTTATTGTAGAAAAGTTAGAAAAATGTAAGTTAATGGAAAAAAGAAAAAATCCTGCTCCCACCACCCATAGTTAGGCATTGTCAATGTTGGTATATATTATTTTTATTATTTCTCATCCTGCATGCAGCTCAGCAGTTCTTCACAGACCTCAGCCCTCCCAAGTCAAAAATTCTAGGTCTCTTTACACGGGGCCACCTAGGACACAATTTCATCTTTTCTTGGCATGAACCCACAGGGAGGGGTAAAGGAAACAGAGGAAAAAGGCACACCTGACTTCAGGAACCAACCAACCAACAACATTAACTTGAAAAATCACCTATATGCTGGTAAATGTAAATAGACAGCAAGCCATTTTATGTACCTCTCCGTTGTCAGGGATTTTGGTCATGTACACTCTTCTGTAACAAACACAATTCTCCTCCCTCCCAGCCACCATCTTTTTTCCCAAGAAAAGAATTATAAAGATGCATTAAACATGGTTTCTGCTCCTTGAGAAATTTCCATTCTGGTCACTGACCCTAGAAGTAAATGTTATTTCTCTTGTTAGTATTGACCCAGAAATACTTTTATTTTACCCCTGTCCTGCTCTACTGCGAAGGGTCCTCTTCATTGATGTTACTGGTGTCCCTCATCTCACTTCCACCCAGAGGATCATCCTTGTCCTGAATCTGATAGGAGGTCTCAACCCGGTCCTTTCTCCTCATGAAACAGTAGTTCCATGGAATGTTAATAAATAGTATATGGGGGGAAAGGCTCTGTGATTAAATAAATTTAAGAAATGCTGGATTAAACTAAAACATTTTTTTTAGGACTTATAGAACCCTTAGGGTGCTAGTGTATATTTGACTTTCCAAGGGAATATGTCATACAGCATTTCTCGGCAGTATTCAACCACAAAACCCTTTCTTTCTCACACATATCTCACAGCAGATGTTCCCTGGAATATATTGTGGGAAATTTTGGTGGTCTAAACTAAACATAATTGGAGGGATACGTTGGAGATTTCTATAGGAACAAAAAATGACTTTAACAGCGGTTTTCCCAAGTGTGGGAGAATTAGAATTTTCTTATTCTCTCTTGGAAAGGACTTATTCAGTTGAACATCTACCTCCATTGCTTTTCTTGGAGTGAACATTGAAGGTTAACTTTATTTGCATGTTTCTCTGTCTGCTCTATGCATCTTTTTTCTTTACTTTATTAAACATTATGTAGCAAGCAATGTTCTGTTTTAGATGCATTATTTCATTAAATTCTCATAATAACTGTATATAAGGACTATTATTACAAATTCCATTTTACAGATATGAAACCTGAGGTACAAAGAAGTAACTTGCCCAAGGTAACAAAGCTAGTAAGTGGTGGAGTTATGAATCTAAGTGAGGCAGTCTGATTCCAGACCTTGTGCTTTTAGCTATTCACCATATACTTTACTTAGCTATGTCTCGATCTGTATTTATAGCTAGCTGACTCTATCAGTGTGTGCTAATGCAGTTTCTTTCCATGTGTGTCATTTAGCTTTACACAAAAGAAATTTTATTCCACTGCCATGAGCTCTCCTAAGCCAATTATTGTGCCAATGTGTGCCATGGTTCATTAACAATTAAATAAGAGTACACATTTGGCTCAGAACAACAAACAGTTCTTTCATTGCTAGATATAGAAGTAAAGATCACTTGACCTGCTGATAGTGACTGAGATAAAAGTGTACTCATATACAAAGTAAAAATACCTACTATGTATTATACACATATTCAGCTAGGCACTAGTCTAAGCACTTTTTGTATTAACTTCTGTAATTCTCTCGACAACACTGTGAGCAGCAGTGAGAAGAATAGTAGGCAAGAATTGAGATGAAAGGCAGAGAAAACAGAAAACTGCTACTATAGTCAAGGTGGGGGATACTGAGGGCTCAAGCCAATCATTGATGTTGGAAATAGGGAGGAGAGAATACTTTGGCAGATATTTAGAATTTAGAACTGACAAAATTGATGATAAATTAGATGTGGCAATTGAGAGAATATAAATTTCTGACTATTGAGCCTGGATAGATGCTGATGCCTTTAAAGAACATAGATACATAGAAAGATTTTGAATCACTTCAGACACATTGTACCTGAGAGAACAGTGGACTATCCAAATGAAACAGCTATAGATGATTTGACAACTTTTTAAAGTGCAATTGATTGATTGACATTGGTAGGAGCCACATACCCATTTAGAGAAGTCTAAGTTCGTAGAGATTGGCAGACCTACTTCTTGGTTAGTAGGATATAACAAGATAATTCATCTTAGAGTAGGGCTAAAAGCAAGAGGTGAAACTTAGTGAACGGACTTTGGGAACAACTATGTTTATTATTACCATTCCTTTTCAACGTAATATTCTAACTAGCGCAAGAAAATAAAAATTAAAAGGCTGAAAATGAAGAATAAAGATGTCATTATTCACAGTATTATGATTACACAGAATATTGAAGAGAATCTAGTAATTATATATAAGGACTAATGAGAGGTTGCTGGAAAAAAGGTCAATATATTAATGTCACTGGTATATATGTATATACCAGCAACATCCATTTGGAAGACACAACTTTAAAATATACATTTGCAATGGCAATAAATCTATAAAGTAACT
>NW_011888782.1:24637010-24645109 GCF_000151845.1 Pteropus vampyrus | reverse complement strand
AAAATACCTACTATGTATTATACACATATTCAGCTAGGCACTAGTCTAAGCACTTTTTGTATTAACTTCTGTAATTCTCTCGACAACACTGTGAGGCAGGGACTATCATTGTCTTCATCGTACAGCTCAAGAACTTAAGGGACAAAGTTATTCAGGTTCCCCCAGCTTTTAAGTAGCAGAGCTGAGACGCAAACTCAGGCCGTCTACCTTCAGAGCACACACTCTTAATCACTGCCCTAGCCATATTGTACTTCTTTATGTCGACTGCTCCAGGGTATAACAACAAAGTGCCAAACTTAAGATCTCATCACTTATAATCATACTTCTTAATTGAAACTGTGCCCATGAATATTTGGGAATACTGCATTTCTATGTGTATGTGTGTCTGTATTTGAGAATAATGTGATATTTGTTCATCTATATGTGTATTTATAAAGAATGCAGAAAAGAAAAGGCAGAAAAGAAACATGTAAGTGAAAATCATGCCCCAGACAGTTAAAGCAAAAGGGAGGCAAAAAATGAAAGTAGCTAACTGATGCTGAAATATTTGGAATATAGTTGGCTCTCTGTATCCACAGGTTCCACATCTGTGGATTCAACCAACCAAATCCCATAAATCTGGAGGGCCAACTAAGGAACTTGAGTATCCACAGATTTTGGCATTCACGGGAGGTTCTGGAACCAATCTCCCAGGGATACTGGGATACGACTGTATATTTTATTCATCTTTGTATGCCTGGCATCTAGCACAGTATCTGCCATATAGGTAGTGTTCGATAAATATTTGTTGAGCCTTTATCCATAGTTTTTGGAAGAAGTGACCTGTGAGCTGGCTTTGAAAATCAGTAAGACTTTGCCAGAGTAATCTAAGCAGAGAGGTTAGCATGTACAGAAGGTCATGGCACCAGGAATAGGGCAGGGTTGAGAATGGTAGGAAAATATGTTAGAGAGCTTGCCAGGGTGAATAAAAGGCTTGCATGACCAGCTGGAGAGCTAAGGCTTTATACAATAGACAATGAGGAGCCAGAAAAGGGTTTTAAGCCAGGCAAACATGATCGACTTGCATTTTAGAAAGATAAACTTTGCAGCAGTGAGAAGAATAGTAGGTGAGAATTGAGATGAAAGGCAGAGAAAACAGAAAACTGCTACTATAGTCAAGGTGGGGGATACTGAGGGCTCAAGCCAATCATTGATGTTGGAAATAGGGAGGAGAGAATACTTTGGCAGATATTTAGAATTTAGAACTGACAAAATTGATGATAAATTAGATGTGGCAATTGAGAGAATATAAATTTCTGACTATTGAGCCTGGATAGATGCTGATGCCTTTAAAGAACATAGATACATAGAAAGATTTTGAATCACTTCAGACACATTGTACCTGAGAGAACAGTGGACTATCCAAATGAAACAGCTATAGATGATTTGACAACTTTTTAAAGTGCAATTGATTGATTGACATTGGTAGGAGCTACATACCCATTTAGAGAAGTCTAAGTTCGTAGAGATTGGCAGACCTACTTCTTGGTTAGTAGGATATAACAAGATAATTCATCTTAGAGTAGGGCTAAAAGCAAGAGGTGAAACTTAGTGAACGGACTTTGGGAACAACTATGTTTATTATTACCATTCCTTTTCAACGTAATATTCTAACTAGCGCAAGAAAATAAAAATTAAAAGGCTGAAAATGAAGAATAAAGATGTCATTATTCACAGTATTATGATTACACAGAATATTGAAGAGAATCTAGTAATTATATATAAGGACTAATGAGAGGTTGCTGGAAAAAAGGTCAATATATTAATGTCACTGGTATATATGTATATACCAGCAACATCCATTTGGAAGACACAACTTTAAAATATACATTTGCAATGGCAATAAATCTATAAAGTAACTGGAAATAAACCTAACAGTATATATGGAAGAACTTTATAGAAAAATTATTAACATTGTTTTAAAGACTTGAATCAATGCAAAGATGTACTATGTTCATGGATCAGAACACTCAGTATCACTGAGGATGATAATTTTTTCCCAAATTAATCAATAAATTCTCTATATTTCTAACAAGAGTCTGAAAAATCTCAGAACTTCACAAGCCATTCCTAAAGTTAAATGGAAATTAGAAGGTGGCAAATAGCCAAGGTAATTTTGAAGACTAATAAGGAGGAAGAGGGGAATTCGCCTCTTCAAGTGATAAAGCAAGAGCAATTAAAACAATGTGACATTTGCATATAGGTATACAGACAAGTGGAGCATCAAAGAGATTATGGAAGTAGACACACATATAGATGGGAACTTGATATATAACAGAGGTGGCATTATAATTCAATGAGACAATCATAAACTATTCAATAAAGGATGCTGCGACAACTAGTGTTTGTTATGGTAAAAGATAAGATGTACAGGCATAACTCAGCGATATTGCAGGTTAGGTTCCAGACACCACAATAAAGTGAGTATTGCAATAGAATGAGTCATAATATTTTTGTTGGTGGTGGGTCTTGCCTTCAATTTGTAAAAAATACAATATCCATAAGCACAATAAAGTCAAGTACAATAAAAGGAGGTATCCCAGTATCTTCCTCATACCACAAACACAATTCCAAACTGATTAAATGTTAAAAGCAAAATTTTCAAGCTTTTAGAGGACTATATGGTAGGATACCCATATAACCTTGAAAGAAAGAATGAATTCTTAAACAAAAAACAAAAAGAATAATTCATTAGGAAGACTGATAGTTAAGATTATATTAAATTAAAAGTTTGATAAGCAAAAGACAACATATACAAAGTGAAAAGGCAAGCCGCAAATTGGAAAACAAATATTTGCCATGCATTTAAAAGGAAAACAATTATATAGCCAGCATACATAAAAAAAATCTCCTAAAAAGTACATAGGAGACAACCCAATGGTAGGGAAAATGAACAGGCAATTCACATAACACATAAGAGAGAATCTGATTCACTATTAAGCATATTAAAAGGTGCTTGACTTGACTAGTAATCACAAATCATAAGTTTAAAACAATAAGTTCTATTTCACATCTGGCAAATTGATTAAGATGTAAAAGTCTGAGTCATCCAAGTGTTGATAAAGATGTGAGAAGTGTAAATTGGTTCAACTACTTTGGAACAATTTGACAAAACCTTATAAAATTGACAGTGCACAGATCCTAGGACCTAGTGACTTCCCTTCTAGGTCTCCACACTATAAAAATTCTCATTCTTGTGCACGCAGACACATGTTTAAGGATGTTCATTGTGGGGAATTAATAAATAAGATGGGGCTTATCACTGGAATGAGATAATTTACCACTGTTAAAATGAATTAATTAGATCTATATCATGGATGAATATTAAAAATATAATGTTATGTGAATAAAGAAGCTATAAGATACTATTTACAGAATTTCATCAAATGTTAAGATACAAAACAATATCATATAGTATTATGAAAGTTTCATATATATGTAGAACAAATATAAAAACATTGAGGGGAATGAGATTCCAATCTTAGAGCATCATTACTCCAGAAAGGAAGGGAGGAGAGAAATCAGTTGGGAGAGACTTTAGTTAAATCTGTAACATTTTATTTTTTTAAGAAATATCTGAAACAAACTAAAAATGTAAAATCAGTTAAATTTAGGTGGTATAAGTGGTGTCGGTTATACTATTTTATGTGCTTTTCTGTATCTTTGGCATATTTTGTAAATAAAAATACTTTTAAGACAAAAAAGAGTGAAGACTTGGCGTAGAATCAGACCAAGTGTGTTTGTGCCAGGACATTTCCACTGACATCCAGTGTGACATTATTTAAGTCATTTTTGGCCAAGAATGTTTTTATCTATCAAATGGGAAACTGGATGAGCTAACCTCTTTGCAGCTTCCCACCTCTGGCATTCTACAGTTCAAAGGTGAGAAGGACCCAGATTAGGAAGGTGTCAGTGTCTCTTAACTGGACAGAGAAATACAGAATTAATGCATCTCTAAGGGTGACCTGACCTCCCTCAGAGAAGGGTCTTGCTGTGATCCACTCATTCTAAGCAGAGGTACATTTCATGTTCTGCCAAAGTCATGCAGGAAGCCTAGGCACTTTAATTGCACTTGTCATGCAAGGCCTAAGAATCTGGCTCTCTCCATATTTTATTATAAGGAGAGAAACCAGGGACAAATGGGGGGCTGCATTTATGAGGCTGGAGCCATAGAGAAAAAGTCATAGGAACAGAGGTAGAGAGCCCAAAGTTCTGCTACCACCAGAGGTATTTACTTTTCTCTCTGGTGTTCATTCCTCTTGTGACAAAGCCCAGTTTACTGTTTACACTCCTCAGAGATAATGAATTCAATTATCAATAAGGGTCAGAATATCCAGTTCTTTCCAGCCCACTCCAAAGAGCTTGATTCAATTAGTCTGTGGGGAGGCCCAGGAAGCAGGTGGCTCTAATATGCAGCCAGAGTTGAGAAGACAATTAAAGGGTGAGCTGGATGAGAGTGCCCCACATCTTTGTTACCAAATAGGGCATCCCCAGGATAGTCCCTAAATGGAACATTTTTCAACATATTTCCTATCTCAGCTTCTCTTTGGTAGCTTGGCTTTGCTACCACCTTGAATGACAGAGTAGGACAGTTTCTATCCCAAAGACCATGGTCTTGAGATGCATAACTTCCCTTTTCTGGCTTCTCTACCAGGACAGCGTAACATACTCATGGGACTGTCAGATGGGAGTGAATCTCAGGACATTACCATTAAGTAGCTGTGTAACTCTGAACAAGTAACACTGTCTCACTAAGTCTCAGTTTCTTTATTTGTAACACAAAGAAGTTAGACAAGATCAGTGGTTTTTATATCGTGTTCTGAGATGCCCTGGTATTCTGTGGAGTACCTAAGGGGTTGGCCATGCCAGAGAGGCCAGTTTGAAAAATCACTGGATTAAATGATCCAGAGGTCTTTTCCAGAACCAACATTATACAATTCTAAGTTCTGCAGAAATAGATTCATTCTACTACCAAATCTACCATAACTCATAGACCTCGAGGCCTGGCAAACATCGTGTTAACCAACTGTGGTCAATAGCAGATATCACAAACTAGCTATTTGCAAACAAAATTTAGCACACAGACAGACTTGTTTTTGCTTGAAGAGTATTTTTTTCTTTTCTTGGTATCTTTTTAAACTTTCCAAATTTGCAGTATAAGACAATTTTGAAATTTGTTCAAATCAAAGGTGTATGGCTCAATAAATTATCATGAATGATGTAAATACACCTTTGCAACCACCACTCTGGGCAAGTTATAGAATAATATCACCATTTCAGAACTTCTCCTCATAACCCTTCTTAATCATTCCTTCTTTTCTCCTCTCCAAAGGTAACTACCATTTTGACTTCTTACAGTGTAGATTTGTTTTGCCTCTTTTAACATTTATATAAAGGAAATGGTATAGTATCCATTTTTGGACTTTGTTTCTTTTGCTCAATATTATATTAATGAGATTCATTTGTGGTTTTCCATGTATCTATAATTTATTAATTTTCATTTCTAAGTAGTATTCCATTCTTAGAATATACCACAATTTATCTATTTTATTTTTGATAGACATTTGATTTGTTTTTACTTTTTGGCTATTATGAATACTGAGGCTATATACATTCTTATAAATGCTTAGGGGGCTATACTCCCACCCATTTTTGCTTTTATAACTCAGGATCAAATTATTTGGTTATAGGGCATGTGTGGTAATTTTAATATACATCCATAAATTCTTTGACTCTCCTCCCTTCAAAAGAGGGAGCCTAAATCCATGACTCTCAAGTGTAGGCTGGACTTAGTGGCTCACTTCTAATGAATAGTAGAAGTGACAGTGTGTTACCTCTAAGACTAGGTCATGAAAGGTGTTATAGCTTCTTCCTTGCCTGCTCTGGGAAAAGTCAACTGCAATATCATGAGGACAGTAAGTCCTAAGAAGAGGTCCACATGGTAAGGAACTAAGTCCTCTTGCCAATCAATAGTCATATGAGTGAGCCATCTTGAGAAGAATTTTCTAACTGTAGTCAAGTCTTCAGAGGAGCTGACGTGACTATAAACTCATGAGAGACCCTGAGCCAAAAACTGTACAGCTAAGCTACTGTCGAATTCCTGAGCCACAGAAAGAATGAGTGAATATACAATTTTAAGTCAGTAAAACAACATTGCTGTTATGCAGCAATAGATTAACAGTCTAGCAAGCATATGTTCAGCCTTAGTAGAAAATGCCACATATTTTTTAAAATTTATCTACACACCACCAATATAGGAAAGTTTTAATGGTTCTATAACCTTGGCAATATTTGGAGTTGACAGCCTTTTCCCTTCTAACTCTACTGGTGGGTGTGTAATGGTACTGCATTGTGGTTTAATTTGCATTTCTCTGATGATTATTGAAGTTGAACACTTTTTCATATGTTAATTGGACTTTTGAATATCCTTCTTTTGGCTTACTTTTCTATTGCTGTTGCTTATTTTTCTATTCAGTTTTCTGTTCTTTTTCTATTGCTGTTGCTTATTTTTCTATTCAGTTTTCTGTTCTTTTTCTATTGCTGTTGCTTATTTTTCTATTCAGTTTTCTGTTCTTGTTGATTTGTAGGAGTCTCTTCTGATCTGGATATGGTCCTTTTTGTGGTTATATAGATTAAAATTATCTTCTCCTAATTTATGACTTGCCTTTTTGCTCTCTTAATGATATAATTTAATAAACAGATATTTTTATTGTCTATATTAAGTTAATTTATTAATCTTTTCCTCTAATATCCTTAAAGTTTTAGTGTTTTATTTAAGATGCACTTGCCTTCCCTAGGGTCATGAAAATATTCCCCTTAATGTCTCCTAGGAGCATTATAATTCACTTTTTATGTTTAGATCAACAATCCACATAAAGTTGATGTGTGAAATGTTGAAGCAGGGTGTGAAGTTCCATTTTTTCTCATATGGATGTCCCATTGACCAAGCCCAATTATTGAAAATTAATTCCTTTCCACGCTCAGCAGTATCAGCTTTTCCAAAAGTCAAGTGTACATATATGTTTATATCTGATTCTGGATTCTCTATTCTCTTTCATGTGTCTATTCATTTTCAAACCCTTGTGCCAATATCACACCCTTTTAATTATTATAGCTTTATAACAAGTCTTGATATCTACTAGAGCAAGTCCTTCCACATCATTTTCTTCAAGAATGACTTGACTATTCTTAGCCTTTTGCAATTCCTCATACATAAAATCAGCTTGCTAATTTCCACACAAGAAAATCTAGTAGGATCTGAATTGAGATTGTCTTACATTGATAAATCAATTTGCGGAGAATTGCCATTTTTACATTATTGAGCTTTCCAATATTTTGAACTTAGTATATACCTTCATGTATTTATATATTCTTCACTTTCTCTCTCTGTTTTTTTTTTTTTTTAAGTTTTTTTTGGGTTGAAAAATGTTACACATCTTCATGAGATTCCTTTTTGGGTACTGGTATAGTTTGGTCATAAATTATATCATTAATTTTTTTTTATTGTTTGTGGCTAGTATATAGACATTCAGTTGACTTTGTATGTTGACCTTGTTTTCAGCACACTTGTATGTCTGGTCATTTTTGCTAAGTCCCAGAAATTGCATATAGAAATGCAAAATTATATAGATTCACTTTAGTTTCACCCCAGAGATACAGAGAGCTATAAGGAGTTATTCTCATCCTTAATAATAAGAAAATGCTGAACTAACTGCAAATTAATAAAGAGTCTTGAACTCTTAGGAGAACTGCTTAACAGGGAAAAAACATAACTCAAATTTTAGGGAGAGACAAGACTCTATTTGGAAAAACAGGCCCAGAACATTTGGTGACCTGAGGCAGATGCCTCCAGATGCCATATAAGTCAGTAACAATAATAGGCTGGAAAATTATAATAAATTGCTAAAGGCCGAGTGTGACTAATGTACATAGTGAAGCCCCTGGAAGGCTGCACCTTTTTGCAGTTTTTTTTTTTTTTTTTTTTTTTTTTCTGTGAGAATCTCACCAGGAGCTCACAAGGAAAACTGGAGAAAATCCTGTGGAAATTTCCTCACAAGGAT
>NW_011888782.1:24634066-24636625 GCF_000151845.1 Pteropus vampyrus | reverse complement strand
AACATCAGAGAACTATGACTTCTTCACCCCCACCCCCATAACCACTATAATAAGCATCAAGTAAAAATAAGAATGGAATATAGCTAGGAAAGCTGCAAAACACAGATTCTTTCTAAGGAGCAGTTCAAAGGGAAGACTCAAAACAAAGCAGAGAGACATGAAGCCAAGTGTAGAGCAGACACTGAGAGAAACATTCTGGCAAATAGTCCACTCAGGGTGTCACCAGAGAATTTGAAGGCTGTAGTGCACTAAGGTTAACCACAGTAACAATAAACTTCAAACCCAACTCAACTCCAAATAAAATTAACACAAATACCCAACATTACAAAGGGCCTAGCAGAAGGAAAGGCATGCTTATCTTTAAGGATAAAACATATTTATCTAAGTAGCTATTATCTTATATTACATATCTGACTTTGAACAAAAAATTGTGAGGTTGTCTTAGTCTGCTCAGGCTGTCATAACAAAATGCCATAGACTGGGTGGCTTAAATAGCAGAAATTTATTTCTCACATTTCTGGAGGCTGGCAAGTCCAAGATCAGGGTGCCAGAATGGTTGGATTCTGACGAGAGCTCTCTACCTGGCTTTCAGATGGCTGTCTTCTCGCTATGTCTTCATTTGGTGAGAAAGAGAGAGAGAGAAACAAAGCTGTCTGGTGTCTCTCCTCAGATGAGCATTAATCTCACCAGGAAGGCCCCACTTTCATGACCTCATCAAAGCCCAATTACTTTTCAAATGCCCCATCTCCAAATATGATCACATTGGGGGTTAAGATGTTAACATGTAATGGGGGTAACGCATAAAATATGGCAAGAAATATCAAGATCTGAAGAGACAAAGCAATAATCTGAACTAGATGAAAATATGACACAGATGTTGAAACTATCTTACAGGGAATTTAAAATAGTAATTATTAAGACGTTAACAGATCTAATGGAAAAGATAGGCAACATGCAAGATTAGATAGATAATTTCAGCAAAGAAATGTCAGCTATAAGAAAGAATCAAATAGAAATGCTAGTAAAAAATATTCAGTGACAGAGATAAAAATACTTTAAAGAGGCCCATCAGTAGACTTGACACAGCAACAGAAAGAATCGTGGAACTTGAAAATAGGTCAATAGAAATTTCATAAACCGATAAGAGAAAAAATAAAATGGGGGAAAAACAGAACAGAGCAAGCAAGAGCTGAAGAAAAATATCAAATGGCATAAGATACATGTCATTGGAATCCCAGAAAGAACAAGAGAAAAATATGAGACAGAAGTATTTGAAGAGATATTTGCCAAGAATTTCTTAAAATAATGCCCTGTCTCAAACCACAGATCTCTGAAGCTCAGAGAACACCATAAAGAATAAATACCAAAAACAAAACAAAACAAAAGCCCCAGTCTTAGGCATATGATACTTGTATTAGTTTGCTAGGGCTACCATAACAAAATACTACAAATGGAGTAGCTTAAACAACAGAAGTGTATTTTTCACAGTTCTGAATGAAGGCTGCAATTTAAAGATCAAGGTGCAAGCAGGGTTAGTTTCCTCTGATTCATCTTCTCTTGGCTTGCAGATAGATGGCTGCCTTCCTACTGTCTCTTCACATGATCACCCCTCTGTCCACGGATGTCATCCAAGGTATCTCTTTTCATATTCAAACTTTCTCTTCTTATAAGGATACCAGTCATATTGGAGTAGGGACCATCTTAACAACCTCATTTCAATTTAATCACTCTGTTAAAAGCCATATTTCCAAATACAATTTCATCATGAGGTACTTGGGATTAGGACTTCAACATATGAACTTTGGGAGAACATAATTCAGTCTATATCAATATTAAAACAAAGAGAAAATCTTGAAAATACACACAGAGAAAAAAAATATTACCTACAGAAGGACAAATATACAAATTACAGCAGATTTTTTTCTCCCAGAAACCATGCATGTAAGAAGACAATGGAGCGACATATTTAAAGTGCTGAAGGAAATAAAACTGTTAACCCACATTCTTTGCTCATAAAAAATATTCTTCAAGAATGATTTTATTCAAGAGAAATGCTTTTTCAGACAAATACTTTTTATTCAAGAGAAATGCTTTTTCAGACAAATACTTATGGAATTTATTGCCAGTATACATATGCTGCAAAAAATATAAAAACAAAGACAAAAAACTTTAGGCAGAAAAAGTGAATGGGTCTGAAAATTGGTTATACACAGAAATTTAAATAATGAAGTAGAATAAATGAAAGAAAATGGAATCTATTTTTCTTTAGATTTAAATGTGCTAAAAGATAACTGATTGTTTAAAGCAAAATAACAATGTATTGTGTTTATATTGTGTTTGCAATGTATTGTGAAAGTAGATGATAAAAGTAACATAACTATAAAATTTGCTGATTAAGTTTTTTAAAGACTTAAAGGATTTACTCTTTAAATATAACAAAATTACTTCAGAATGTAAGTAAAAAGAATAATAACTATGACTTTTATAGATTTTGGAAAAAAAGTAATGAAAAGAAATAGCCTTAATAAATACTAAAAATATTTGTTATCGACTGAATTG
>NW_011888782.1:24617641-24632976 GCF_000151845.1 Pteropus vampyrus | reverse complement strand
GAAAAGTAGAATGGCCAGTATATGACTTTTAAGTTTAAATCACAAAAGATATTGTAGTTTAAGCTCTCTTTCTTGGATAATTTCTTCTGGGGGAAACTAGGTACTGTATCGTGAGTAGACAAACAGGATGAGGAACTGAGGACTCTTACCAACAGCCAGCAAGGAACACAGGTCTCCAATGAATAGCCATCTGAGGAAGGCACCTCCTTAAGCACCAGTGAAATCACTGAAGATGCAGCATTTAAAGAGGTCATTAAGGTTAATTGATGTCATAAGGTTGTGGCCCTAATCCAATAGGACTACTACTGTCCTTAGAAAAAGAGGAAGAGAGCCAAGGGTAGGTATACACAGAGAAAGCATCATGTGAGAACACACAAGATGGCGGTCATTTGAAAGCCCAAGAGAGGCCTCGAGAAAGACCAACCCTGTCAACACCTTGATCTTGGACTTCCAGCCTCCAGAACTGTGAGAAAATAAATTTCCGTTCTTTAAGCCACCCAGTCTGTGGCATTTTGTCATTGCAGCAAAATGCATAATAAAAAGTTACCATTTTGACTATTTTTAAGGGTGATGTTGAGCATCTTTTCATGTTCTTTTGGTCATTTATGTATCTTCTTTGGAGAAATGTCTATTCTAGTCCTTTGCTCATTTTTGAACTGGGTTATTGTTTCTTGGTATTGTTTGAGGAGTTCTCTAAACATTCTAGATATTAATCCCTTATCAGATATATAATCCATGAATATTTTCTTCCATTCTGTTGGTTGCTTTTTTATTCTGTTGATATTGTCTTTTTATGCATAACATTTAAACATTTTTATGAAGTCCAATTTGTCTATTTTTCTTTTATTGCCTGTACATTTGGTGTCATATCCAAAAAATCATTGACAAATTCAATGTCATAAAGGTTTTGCCATATGTTTTCTTGTAAGATTTTTATAGTTTTAGGTTTTACACTTAGGTCTTTGATACATTTTGAGTTAATTTCTCTATAATGTGTTAGGTAAGGGTCTTATTTCAATCTTTTGTATGTGGATTCCCAGTTTTCCTGACACCGTTTGTTGAAAAGGCTGTTCTTTCCCCATCGAATGGTCATGGCACCCCTGTCAAAAAATTATTTGG
This sequence comes from Pteropus vampyrus, assembly GCF_000151845.1. NCBI lineage: Eukaryota > Metazoa > Chordata > Mammalia > Chiroptera > Pteropodidae > Pteropus > Pteropus vampyrus. Next base: position 24,631,857 of record NW_011888782.1, on the reverse strand, counting down.
CCATATATATGAGTATATTTCTGGGCTGTCTAATCTATTCCATTGGTCTATATGTCTGCCTTTATGCCAGTGCCACACTGTTTTTATTATTGTAGCTTTATAGTAAATTTTGAAATCAGGAGTGTGAGTCCTTGGGCTTTGTTTTTCTTTTTCAAGATTGTTTTGGTTGCCAAATGGGAGGGGGTGGGGGGGGTGAAAAAAGGGGAAAGGGATTAAGAAGTACATATCGGTAGTTACAAAATAGTCATGGGAGTGTAAAATATAGCCTCGGGAATATAGTCAATAATAGTGCAATAACTCTGTATGGTGTCAGGTGGGTACAAGATTTATCGGGGTGATCACTTTGTAAGTTAGATAAATGTCTAATCACTGTGTTGTACACCTGAAACTAGTATAATATTATATGTCAACTGTGATTAAAAATAAATTATTTAAAATTTTTTAAGATTCTATATTGAGATCATATAGTATTTGTCCTTCTGTGTTTGGCTTATTTGACTAAGCATAATTTTCTCCAGGTTTATCCATGTTGTCAAAAACGGCAGGATTTTTTGCTTATTTATGGCTGAATAACGTGTGAGCATGTATGTGTGCCACATTTTCTTTCATTTATTCATCCTTCAATGGACACTTAGGTTTTTTTCCGTATCTTGGTTATTATGAGTATTGCTGCAATAAACATGAAAGTACATGACAGATTCTGCCAATGCAACTGTCTAGGTGGGAAGACAGACTTCTGGTGCTTCCTACTCAGCCATCTTCTCAGAATCCTATCACCTGTTATTTTCAAACCTCATTAAAAATAATACAGGCAACCTATTTATAATAATTTTTAACATTCTGATCTTCTAAACTAATTCACAACAATTATCTAGTCTAATGTTATATGTTTAATTAGCTTTCAAGCTCACCACTATTTTTTTGAAATCATAGCTCCTCCATTCTTAGGCTTTCAATTTTAATTTATTTCTTATTATTTTAGAGCATATCTTTATTTTGAAAGGTTATCTTGGTGGTGGTATTTTTGTTGTTCTTTTTTTCCTGTCTGCTTGGTAATATGTTTCTATTGGCTTTACATTTAACTGGCACCTTATCTGCATAGAAAATGCTACCTGAAAACTCTATAGATATGGTTCTGTGTTTTTCTAACATTTAGAGTTGAGTAAGAGACCAAACTGGTGTATCCTTCTCTATAGTCTTCTTACTTTTTAATTTTGTTTATAGCTTTCTTTGCCTTTAAAATTTAAAATGTTCACAATATTTACCCCAAAATATATTTTTATATATATATTTTGACAATCTTGACCCTTTGAGTTCCTTAAGAGTGCTTTTTTTACTTCCTGTGCAGAAATTTCTTTTCCTCTGGTGGTAGTTTCTGTTTGATGAATTTTATGTTTCTCTCTCAAGTACATGTCTCAATTTTAGAATACTGCTTTTTTTTTTTTTTTCAGACATCTATTTCAGGAATCTTCTCTTTAACCAGTTTAATCTTTGGCTATAGTAAGAATGAAATGATAAAAGCGGTAGTTTTGTTTGGCCTCCTTGGTTGTGCAGCTTTCACAGAAGGACATCTCCTTCATCCCCTCCCTGAAGTTCAGTGAAATCCTTCATCATCTTGGTGGTAAGAATCAGCAGTGGGTAGGGAGAGGTCCTGCAACAGCACTCCCAATCCACGTTCATAATAAATCACACTTTTTATTGTCTTACCAAACTCTATACAAGCTTCTTTTATTCTGTCTTAAAGATGCAGTGATTTTCATTTTCTCTTTTTAGTTATCTTATTTTCTAGGTTTTTAGGAGGAATTTCAAAAGGTGAGATTTTCAGTCCACCTCGTCTTAGTGTTGTGTCAATGAATTCGAATGGAAAGAAAGGGTTAAATTTGTTCCACACGTGTCAGCAAAATATGACAAAAGAGGAACATAAAAGTCACAGAGTATACAGTCATTGAAGAGGAAGACTTTGGCAGGCGTGGAAGGGATTGCTTCTCCTTTCACTGCGACACGGACTAACACAGACAGACAGACAAGCAAGGTCATTCCCAGCTGTTAGCCCAACAGTAGATGTGACCAAGATGGATCACAGATGGTGAGTGATCATTCTTATTCTTCAAAAGGCAATGTTGAGTTAAGTGACCTCGGCAGCAGGGTAAAGTTGAGGATGGTGCTCTGTTTTCTGTACTTCCTGCCCAAGAATGGTAATATGTATTAAAGACATATTTATACAGAAACCAAAAGTAGAAACACCAGGGAGAAAGAGTGGTCTACGCTATAAAACATTAGCTAAAATCCCAAAGCCATTCTCTTCTTCTTGGAGCATCCACTCTAGGTTGATTGCATAGCTCCAAGGCAGAAAAGAGTTTTAAAAAATTTCTGTCAAAGACATTTGACTGCCACTCAAAGGTGAGAATTATTGAGCTCCCTAAAATTATAGTGGTTGTTGGTTTTTAAAAAGTGATTGGTTTTGATTTTGTAAATTTGTCTTTCAAATATTTCAATGTTGCAATTGTTAGTTTTAAGAATCATGAAATTTCAAAATGTTTGAACACGTATGACAATTGACAGGAAGCAAATTTTGTGTATACTCAAGGTCAATTTGGCCTGGGGATGGGATAATGGCATAGAGAAGGTAGAAGGAGATAGGCTAAGGAAAAGTAAGAGGTAGAAGAAATCTAAGAAGAAATTTCAGAACCCAGATAATGAGTCACAAACAGGTCTTTGGGAGTTTCTGAGCAGAGCAAGGTAGTGGAAAGAAGTAGAGTAATTTAGCTAGCTACCGGGTATTGAACATGTTTGATGTGCATGTATTTTACTAGTATTGCTTCATTGAATTTTAATCTTCACAATGACTCTCAGGCAGATTATATCATCATTGTGTTTTATGAATGAGGTAACTCTGGTTTAAAGCTAAAAAACCAGCCGAAGTTCACACTGCTTATAAGGAGAGAGCTTAAACATTTCTTGCCACTTTACATCACAAGGTTTCTCCATGCCCACCGGGTTCTCATGACAGTGACTTACTGAAAGGAGTTACACCCAACCTTCTTTTCGATGGTGGCAGGGAGGCCAGTCACTATTTATTATTGTTCTTTGAAAATCTAAGTAACTCTCATCTACCTAGTGTTTACTGGTTTGGGAAATAGCTTTGCTGCTTTTATTTCAGAAGATTAGAATTGAAAATCCAAGTTAAGATTCCTTTCCCTCCAGTGGAATTTTGAATTGTTACATAAATAAGAAAAAAAATTTTTCAGAATTTATAATTTTTGTGGAACCATAGAAGTGGTACCACTTAATTATGTTAATACTACCAGATGTCTATGGAACCACAGGCACTGCCTATATTTTTCTTAAGATTCTTTTTGTTTAATAATGCCTAATAATTAATCACAAGCAAAAAAATTTTAATATAAATAGCCAGTATATAATGTTTAATCTTATCTGAAATAAAAGAAATGCAAATTGAAACGGTTAAATGTTTTTCTTTTATCAAAGTGGCAAATATTTTGTTTAAAAAGTGAGCAAGCAAAAATCCTGCATGTTTCTAAGGAGGGAGGAACGTTTATACCTTCATTGCCAGCTGATGATAATATAATCTTTCTGGACAATAATCTGACGATACATAAAGCCCTCAAAATGTATATGCCCTTTAACCAAGCAGTTCAACTTTTAGGAATTTATTATAAGGACACATAATCATATATGTTTGTAAAGTTTTAATGACATGGATGTTTTTCTTGTCATTGTTTCTAATAGGAAAAATCTTACAAACAAATGTCTGAACATAGGTAATTGGTTAATTAGAGAACATCCACAATGGAATGCCATGCAATCATTAAAAATTCTACTGCAGAACAATTCTTAATGTGTTTAGCTTAAGGGAATAAAAGCAGAATACAGTGCTACTACTTAAACTTGGATTACATCTGTAGGCAGAACGAAATTAGATATTTCAGAAAAATAAACCAATAACCCATAATTTGTGGAATTCCATTGTTAAGGCTTTGGCCTTTTGTGTTTAACTTTTTTTTGTCTCTTGACACCTCTTCAAAATATACTCACTCTACCCATAATTCACTAGATCCTAATAGGCCTGTTTTCATAGCATATTCCACGTGCAAGAGACTGGAGCTCTCATTTCCTTATTTTTCAATGTAATGGCATGGCTCTAGAGTAAGCTGCATGTTGAGTGAAAGAGCAGTGTAGTGATTAAGTGACCACACTTTGGAACCTGAGTGTTGAGATTTGATCCCAGTTTCTCCCACTTGCTAGCTGTGTGACCTTGGACAAGTTGCTTAACGATTGTAATTCTCATTTTCTTACCTGTATAATTGGGATAATTGTGACTTGTCATAAGGTGGTTGTGAGATTTTTAGAGAGAAAGTGATTTATCCAAGATTACACAACTACTTGATGGCAATGCTAGGACTAAAATTCAGGTAGGTTTTTCAAGCAGAAGCGTTCAATACACTTGAGCCTGTCAGGACAACCCCAAGCTGAGCTCCAAAGAGAGCTGACCTGAAACAGGCAGAGCCCAAGGACAAGGCCAGCCACTTACAGGGAATGACTTCCATCACAGTGGGAAACCAAATGCTGGAGAGGAGAGTGAGCTAAGGAAGCCAAGAGCCTGGTTAGGTATAGGGATAAAGCTGGGAGCAAAGACCTAGTGCAAGAGAGAAGAGATGAGTCAGAGACACTGCTGGGGCTTTTATAGACCACCAGCTGTGGGCTTTATGGGGGATCAACATGGTTTAAAGACCCAAGGTCTAGGTGATTAAATAGACAAATAGGGTATGTGGGGGAATTGCAACTATACAGAAGATGCCTGACAGGTAGTAATAAAAGAGGATAAGGTGGAAACTAAGAGGGACCAGGACAATAAAGCCTCAGAGCCCAGACATCCAGTCGTGACTATCCTAAAGTAATAGCCTAAGTTTGAAAAGTCATAAACAAGCAAAGGTAATGATAAAATTTGCTTTAGAAATTTTCTCTGGAAGCAGAGTGCAAAACTGATTTGGCGACATGGAGAACATTTAGAAAACTATTGTATAATCCAAGGAGAGGTGTTGAGGATCGGAACCAGGGTAATTATGGTGGAATTGGAGAGGAGAGGATGCATTCGGGAGATTTTTAAGCACTAGAATTGATAGGATTTGGGTTTTGACAGATGTAGAGCTTGGAAAGAGAGATTTAAGTACACGGTAACATCCTTTACAATGTGAGGGATATAGGAAATGGGTTGGGTTTGGGCCAGGGGGAAAAAGAGAACAGAAATTGAGTTTGTTTTTTAACATGCTGAATTTGAGATCCTGTGGAGCAGGTAGATGGTGATGTGCAAATAGATAAGTAGATATACAAGTGCAAAGCTCAGGAAAGAAGTATGGGCTGGAATAGATATTAAGAGTCTTCAGCACAAATACAGCTGAAGTTGAAATTCTTGTTGTGAGTGAGGTCGCCAGGGAGAGGGCAATGGTGGAGCGAGAAGCAACCAAGGCTGGTACCTGTAAAATTTTAACATTTAAGGAGGTAAATGAGGAAAAAAAGTCCATAATAGACACCAAAGAGGGACTAGAGATATTGGAGCAAAGCGGGAGAAAGTGATGTCATAGAAACCAAGGGAGGAGAGAGATGCAAGAAAGAGGAGGACATGTCCATGGAAAGACAAACTTCTACATTGAGCACATGAGATATGACAGAAAAAGTGACTCTAGAGACTAAATGCTAAGGGTTGAATTGTGTCCCCCAAAATTTACGTGTTGAAGTCTTAATCGCCAGTACCTCAGGATGTGATCGTGTTTAGAGATAATCAAATTAAAATGAGGTCATTGGGGTAGGCCCTAATCCAAGATGACTCAGGTGAGTTTATAAAGAAGAGGAAATTTGGGCGTAGAAACATGCAAAGCAGAGGATAGTCACAGCATCAAATTCTGCAGAAAGGTGAAGTAGGAGAATTACTGAAAATGTCAGTCCAGAGGCCTTTGATGACCTTTGCAGAACACTCCCAGCTAAAAAGAAGGAGTAGATCTCAGAGAGCTGAGAACATGGAGACAGCAGATAGACCACTGCTGCAAAACGTTTGGTGGTGAAAGGTGACCTCGTAACTGGACCAAACCCATCTCTAAGCCTCAATTTCTTTATCTGTTGGAAGTTTTAATAGCTTCAAATTTTCAGAGGGTAAGGACTAAGTGAATGAATGGAAAAATATTAACTGCATGACTCAGAGTAGTAAGGAATAAATGATTGCTGTGATGAACAGGCATGGGGCTAGGAATCTTACATAGGTGTTGCCCTTGAATCCTTACAATGACCATGTGAACTAGGCATCGTTTTCCCCCACTGAAAAATAAAAATGAGGAAATTGAGGTTTAGAGAGGTTTAGTAACTTACTCAAGGTCACACAATTGGTAAGGGGCAGAGTGGAGAGACTTACTCAGAAAGTGCCAAACTACACCATAAAAGTATGCTGACATGTATCTGATATTCTAATGATAGTTATATAACATTATTGGCTAGAAATTAAAACCGATTCAATTCTATATCCTGCTGAAACCTTCAGGTCACCAACTGTGTGACCCCGAGCAAGTGGCCTAACCTCTCCGAAACTCAGTTTCCTCATCTGTAAAACTTTGTATGTTTATTGTATAGGTTAAATAAAGTAATTCGTTAGAAGTACTTAGCAGAATACCTAGCTTATAAGCAATCTGCTAACAGATATTAACTTTACTAACATTTACTGGACACCTGTTACTATACCAGGAAGGCAAAGGGGAGTGGAACATGTTTCCTGCCCTTGTGGAACTCAGGACAGGATAGTCACATGAGCAGTGAAACTTTAACACAAATGAGGAAACTATTATAAGGGAAGAATAAACAATGTGATTTGGGAAGGAGAAAGATACAGATATGGGGAAAATAGGAGGGGATGATGGCAGAGAAGGTATCAATTGTGAACTGTGGAGTGATCTGGATCTCAAAAGAAGAATCGAGTTTTGCAGATAGAGAAGGCAAGAAAGGCATTCCAAGCAGAAGAAACAGCTGTTGAAAGCAAAGAAGGCAAAAAGTCTGAAACAGCAATCCCCAACCTTTTTGGCACCAGGGACTGGTGCTCCTATGAGAGTCTAATGCCTGGTGAGCTGAGGTGGAGCTAAGGCAGTGATGTTAGCACTAGGGAGTGGCTACAAATACAGAGGAAGCTTCACTCACTCACCTACCATTCACCTCCTGCTGTGCAGCCCCGTTCCTAACAGGCCACCTCCCGCAGCCCAGGGTTTGGGGACCCCTAGTCTAAAAGGACTGAAAGGGTCAGGAAATAGCGAACAGTACAAGTATGACTAGAGGGTAAATTATATGGGTTGATTGATAAAAGCAGAAGAGAAAAATTGGATTCAGTCTATGAAGGGCCTTGTGTGCCTTGCTAAGAAGTGTGACCACTGGCCCATGAGGAACAGAGAGCAAGTCTTTAAAGCAAGAATGTTTTGTAATCAGATTCTTTTTGATGAAAAAGAGTAGTAGGGTAAAGGAGAGTGAGAGAGAACCAATCAGGAGGCTATTGCAATAGTCCAGATAAGAGGTGACGAAGACCACAAAACTAGCGGCCAATAAATTGCAAGTGGGTGGTGAGGAAGAGAAAATGAAGGGTGACTTAAACACAATATCTGAAATCCAAGGTATGAAAATGGCTTGGTCCCCTCTTACCACAATCATCCCAAAGGACCAAAACAAAAACAAAGAAAACCTCTTTTAAAAATAATCTCTTTTGTTTGTATGCAAATAGGCCATTCACAGTGAAAATGCAACTCAAGTGAAATGACGAATGCAATATTTTGTCTCCAATCCATGAAATGCAAAATCGAATCGGTTTACCAATTCTGTCCTTCTTAAATATTTCAACTCCTCACATTAAAACTGTAGCCAAGAAGAGCAAGGCTTATGTGCGATTGTTTTCTATCTTAAACCAGAATTGAGGAAAGCTCAGGTCCTTTTCAAAAGAAGCCATCCCTTATTCACATCTCTAAAGAATAGGAAAAGTAACATCTTGTTTTACTGGAAAATTTCTTTCAAGTAGCAATACCCGTATGGTAGACCTTTGGAATCTTCCAGATAAAGGCGTGCAGAAAGAGCCGCAAAAATTACACCTTTATGGTTCTGCACCGCCAATTTGAAAATTGCAAATCCAGGTTGATAAATACATATTTTAAGGGTTCTCAGAAGTCTCATGTTCATTTCTTTAGCTTACAAGGATGCCATAGGGAAGTGAGCCTTTGGGTGTGCAATGCCCCCTCCCTCAACCCTGTTGTGAAATGGAAGCTTTAAAAAATCCAGTGGTTTTTTTTTTCAGCAAGCTTAGTCATATTGGCTGTGTTCTGTATGTCCCACTCTATTTTATTTTACTTTGTAGTGCATATTTTATTTACACTCATATAAATATTTTGCATAAAAAGGTGCTTTCACAGCTCTTCATGCTTCCCTAAATTTGAAATATGCTGCCATTTCTTAAAATGTGTTAGTTTTGTTATGTATTATATTCCTTCCTCTGCGCATATAAGAAAAAACATATGGACTTAATTCTTCAAGCAACTTTTACTTTTAGAATATTGTATTTTATTTTTTCTGAGATTATAAAGGAAATGGCAAATGTCAGACAATTTGTAAAAGAAATGACAGTTTCTCAGAATGTGTAAGTGCGTACCTTTAAGCAAATGGACCACTTTAAATTCAGAGACCACGATCTTCTGAATTTGGGTTTAAAGTTCCCAGGTAGCACTAAAGATTGAAAGGATAATATGTTTTGAACCAGATACTTACATTGTTAATTCTGAAAAGTACCATCACCGATGTTCGTAGTTTATTGCTATCAATTTTTAAACTCGTTTCCGTATGTGTTTCATTCCACTTGGAAATATTTTACGTAGTTTTGTTATTTGTTAACTAATAGGATATATTTTGAGTAAACTATCAGAGGAAGTCCTGAGACTGTAAGATTGTATTGTAAGCCTTACTGAATAGCTAGACTATAGAATTATTAAATAAGAAGTTAAGAATCACTTAGTCTACCTTTCCCTCAACTGACATCTCTCTACTGTGCCAACTGTCACTGAAGGTCATGCAGACACTGTGACCATTTAAAGTATGAAGTGAAGGAGAACTTATATCTCTTGAAGAAGCTTATTCCTGAGACACAGGGCCTGGGAAATCTTATCTTAATTATGACCAACGAGACCTAATTAGAATCCACTTCATGCTCTTAAGATGGTATTTAGTCATTAGGAGGTCATACTCAACTGAATTTGTTTAGTTGAAAATCACTTGGTGGCAAGTACCTTGACTGACATTATTAGATTGGTGTAGGTCTCTCACACACACACCTACAGGCTCTGGGAAGGCAAGGACCTTCTTTTTTTACTCATCTTGGGTCACAGGACCAGCCCAGGGCCCACACTCAATGAGGGCTGGTTAAGTATTTGTTGAATGAATAAAGACAAACTTAAAAGTAGACATTCCGGAAGTAACTTACACAGATTAATTACATCTGTGGAAGTTAAAGTATTATCCGAAATTATTACCAAGATATATAGATGGGTAGGAACAGATAAAGCATAAAAATGTTTGCAAGCGTGTATCACTAGAGCCTGTAGTTAGTACCAGTTCCTGTAGACACCGTGGCACCATCTCCGAAGCTCTGCCCAGCCCCTTTCATAAAATCCTTGTATACAGGCTGCAGGCAAAGCAGGAGCGCTGCTCTGGATGTGGTCTTGCTGCTACAATCCTGGTCTCTAGAGTCCATGCGCTGAGTTGTGAGACCCTCCATTTTGCAAGATACAGTCATTCTCTGGCTTAACCTTGTTTCCTGACCTGTGGTCCAGTTCCCCACTGGCCCCTGGATCCTGATCCCTAGAGATGGGCCTGTTCCACAGGAAGAAACTGATGAAGTGTCTCCACCCATCACACTGTAGATATCACACTTTCCAGAAACTCCTGATACTGGGGGTGCGGCAGCACACCTCCACCCGACTCTGACACGTCTCTACAAGACCGTGACCCCATTCAGACCCTGTGTGTGGAAAGACCGACTCCTCACTTGCTGGAGTTGTTGACCCTAGCCTGAGCTCTATCCAGCCCCATCTTCCTCCTCTTGTCCACTGGCCCATACTGCTAACATCACAGCTCACATAAACGCCACGCAACAATACAACAATACTCCTTTTTCTAAAATGCATGCCTCCTGATGCCTACTCTTTGACAATATTTCCTTAACCTCTTTTTAATACATGCTAAGGTAATCTTCAATCCAAACACAGGTATTTTACTGCTGAGGTCAGGTATGTTTTATTAACCCACTGTTTGATTTTGAGAGAAAATGAAGACAAGAATCTTTTGTATTCACTTGGTAGAATCTTACAGATAATTGTTGGTGTCCTTTACCTTTCTGACTTCTCCTTAGAGGACATCTAGACAAAAGTGTGTCACTGGGTCCTAGTTTCTGTGTTCAGGAGTTGACTGAATACAATTTAAGAAGCAATACACTGTTGCCTCTTTTTTAGCATGCATGAATGATGGATATGAATTTGCATCATGAGAAAGTGAATAAAAGGAGGTACCCCAGGGCAGTTAGGGAGAGTGAACAAGCCTGCCTCGATTGAGAGGGGAGCCTGTGCTAAAGGTAGTGAGAATGAAGGTCTCTCCCTACCTCGGCAACTCGCTTGTAGATATAGATACCGAGGCTGCAAAATTTGGGTTTGGACAAAGAAAAAGACTCAACCTCTAATGCTTAACTGTACAAAATTTGCTCCTAAGTATAGGTCAAGACTGTATCTCCCCCTCAAAGAAAAAAGAAACTTACAATATTTCTAAGAATGTTCCTCTAGAAACATGGAACTGAAAGCTATTTTTTTATTGATCTGGCCCTTAGAAAACAATGGGGCTTTTTCTTTAATTTACCTAAGGAATTGACATAAAAATCTACGATTTTGTACCAGAAAGCTGCAGAAAGTGTCAAAATAGAAATACAAAACTAGAGATTTTTTACAGCAATATTTTATGTATGGCATTTTAATACAAATTTGCAATATGGAGAAGTGAACCTTTGGACTGTGAAATTGATGCTAATTCTCTTACCCACTAGTCTAGAATCCCTCTAAAATGTCACAGCATTAATTTAGTTACTTTACCAGGAATCGGTGAATGTGGTTAGTGTGCATGTTTTTTAAATATTAATAGACTTTATTTTTAGAACAGTTTTAGATTTACAGAAAAATTAAGCAAATAGTACAGAGAATTCCCATATCTCCTCTTCCCTGCACACAGTTTCTCCTTTTATTACCATCTGGAATTAATGTGGTATACTTGTTACAATTAATGAACAATATTGATACATAATATTCACTACTGTCCATACTTTATAGTAAGTTTCCCTCTTTCTGTTCTATAGTTCTATGATTCTGACAAATTTATAACAACATATATCCACCATTACAGTATCATACAGAATAGTTTTCCCTAAAAATCCCCAGTACTCCACCTATTCATCCCTCTTCACATCCCTTGACAACCACTGATCTTTTTACTGTCTCTACAGTTTTGCCTGTTCTAGAATGTCATCTAGTTGGAATCATACAGTACATAAATTTTCAGACTGGCTTTTTTCATTAAGCAAAATGCATTTAGGGTTCTTCCATGTCTTTTCATGGCTTGAAAACATATTTCTTTTTATCATTGAATTATATTCCATTGTATGGATGTATCACAGTTTGTTTATACATTCACCTATTGAAAGGCATCTTAGTTACTTCCAATTTTGGTGATTATAAAGTTGCTATAGATATTCATGTGCAAGCTTCTGCGTGGACATAAATTTTCAATTCATTTGGATAAATACCTACGAACATGATTGCTGGATCATATGGTAGGCTTATGTTTTAAGTTTGCTAAGAAACTGCCAGAATGTGTTCCAAAGTGCCTATATTACTTTTCATTGATATAGGCAGGCACCAGCAATGCATGTGAATTCCTGTTGCTCTACATCCTCGTCGGCATTTAGTATTGTCAATTTTTTTTTTGGATTTTAGCCATTGTAATAGGTATATAATAGTAGCTTGTTGTTTTAATTAGCAAGTCCTTAATGACATGTGATATTGAGCATCTTTTAATATACTAATGTGCTATCTGTAGTGAGATGTACGATCAGATATTTTACCCATTTTTAAGTAGAGTTGTTTTCTTTTCTTTGAGTGTTAAGATTCTTTGTTCATTTTAGATACTAGTCCTTTATCAGATATATGTTTTTCAGATATTTTCTACCAGTCTGTGGCTTGTCTTTTCATTTTCTTAGCAGTTAGTATATTTATGCTTTAAGCAGAAAGGGTTCTGAAAATACAATTTTACAGTAGCAATTTCATAGAAAATGTTTTATGCCTTCTCTCAGGTTGTATCAGAAAACCCTGTCTGTGGACCCAGCAGAGTTTCATTACAAGAGGAGAGTCAGGCCTTGGAGGTTGTGACTGACTCTTCTGCATTATTAGATGTTGTATGGCAGGGCTGGGAATACAAACAGGACCCAACCTTGAACTGTATCACTTTTAAATTAAGAGCAATTTGGGAACTGTGTTAATAGTCCAATCCTGGGCCCCCTTGCATGGATTATATTTTGTATAGGGTATGAATTTCTGTCCATGGATCCAAGTATGTAAGAGATTATCACTTTTTTTTGATTATCACTTTTTTATTTCCTTTAATTCAATCTAATACCACCTCTGAACCCCCATTCTGCCGGTTGAACAGGAGGTTCTATCTTGATCCTACAGTGGTACCCTTCCCCTCCTGTAGCCCAGTCAGAATTCAGGAAGCTTACCTGGTTCCTAGAAAGTAGTGGAAGGGCCTCAAGTCCCTAGTTTGTCCCACTTGCCATTGGCGACATCATTGTGGCCTGTGAAGACTGACAGACAGCTCTCTGCCTCCACACGACAATAATGAATGAGATTATCCACTAAGGCTGGGCTCCCTCAGCCAACGGCATCTCCTCTCTAGGCATGAGCCATCACCCTGAGGTTGTTATCCCCTTGGGAGCACTGAGAAGGGGTGCTCGGGTCCCACTGCCCACAGGACCCACACACCTCTCTCCTTCCCTCTTTTCCTCTTGTATCTCAGAAGTACTCTGTCTCTTTCCTTTCACCTTCCAAGGCACCTGTATTGTCTTTTCCATGGGCTTTCACAAGCATCCAGAAGTGCCTTTGACTTTAGGTTTCTTCTGCTTTCTCCACTGCAAAAATCCCTGTTTCAAGAAAGCTCGGAAAACAAGCAACATTAACATTTCAATAAATAATGCTGCTGCAATTATTCGTGGAAACTATTTCATTCTGTGTTGGAACCACCACCTCCTAGAATACCTTTAAATGGCCTCTAGACCACTGGCCCCAGGAAGCCATTTATAGGTAGCACAAATATATGACTGGAGTTGAAAACTTCAGCTAAATGTTTAGATGTTTCCAAATGCCTACAGGTTTCTAGCTTTGCCCACCAGAGTCGATCCTAACTATGTGGTCCCAGGGAAATCTCTCTTGAGCAACGTTGAGGAAGGACATCAGGGAGGTATCTGTTTCCCCACCCAGCTACCATCTGTAGCCACTCTCTCCTGCTGCTTTTTCTTAAAGCCTTGGCTCCCTCAGACGTGAGAACATCCGGGAGAGAGGCACTGGAGGAAGCAGTCGCACACAGAAAGCAGCTTTCTGGTTACCAGTAACTTCCTCCTCACTAAACACAAGGAACTGATCTTCATGCTATTCGACCTCCTCTCAGTATTTGATACTGTTGATAATCATTTGACCACCATCACTGTTGAACCTCTCTGTCCTTGGCTCTGATGACCATTGGGTAAGGTCTCCTTATCAGATTTTCAAGTGGCACAAGGCTTGGAAGGATGGCTAATACAATGGATGACATATATGAAATTCAGAGTAATTTTGATTGGCCTCAAACACTGACACACAAACAAGATGGGGCCAGGGAGTCGTGATCTGACTTGACATGAGAAAAAAAAAAAATCATGGTCAGCCAACCTCCCAGTGCAACTATTTACAGGTTAATTTGATCTCCGACTCATTAACGAAAGTGATCTTATCATTGCCCATTCCATTGTGCGAGCCCTTCCTGAAAAGAGGCATGTTAATAAAACTCAGGGAGATGGGTGCCAGTGAGAAAGCCATCAAGTTGATTATATCTAGAGACCA
>NW_011888782.1:24609707-24617591 GCF_000151845.1 Pteropus vampyrus | reverse complement strand
CAAAAATCCCTGTTTCAAGAAAGCTCGGAAAACAAGCAACATTAACATTTCAATAAATAATGCTGCTGCAATTATTCGTGGAAACTATTTCATTCTGTGTTGGAACCACCACCTCCTAGAATACCTTTAAATGGCCTCTAGACCACTGGCCCCAGGAAGCCATTTATAGGTAGCACAAATATATGACTGGAGTTGAAAACTTCAGCTAAATGTTTAGATGTTTCCAAATGCCTACAGGTTTCTAGCTTTGCCTACCAGAGTCGATCCTAACTATGTGGTCCCAGGGAAATCTCTCTTGAGCAACGTTGAGGAAGGACATCAGGGAGGTATCTGTTTCCCCACCCAGCTACTATCTGTAGCCACTCTCTCCTGCTGCTTTTTCTTAAAGCCTTGGCTCCCTCAGACGTGAGAACATCCGGGAGAGAGGCACTGGAGGAAGCAGTCGCACACAGAAAGCAGCTTTCTGGTTACCAGTAACTTCCTCCTCACTAAACACAAGGAACTGATCTTCATGCTATTCGACCTCCTCTCAGTATTTGATACTGTTGATAATCATTTGACCACCATCACTGTTGAACCTCTCTGTCCTTGGCTCTGATGACCATTGGGTAAGGTCTCCTTATCAGATTTTCAAGTGGCACAAGGCTTGGAAGGATGGCTAATACAATGGATGACATATATGAAATTCAGAGTAATTTTGATTGGCCTCAAACACTGACACACAAACAAGATGGGGCCAGGGAGTCGTGATCTGACTTGACATGAGAAAAAAAAAAAATCATGGTCAGCCAACCTCCCAGTGCAACTATTTACAGGTTAATTTGATCTCCGACTCATTAACGAAAGTGATCTTATCATTGCCCATTCCATTGTGCGAGCCCTTCCTGAAAAGAGGCATGTTAATAAAACTCAGGGAGATGGGTGCCAGTGAGAAAGCCATCAAGTTGATTATATCTAGAGACCACATTATATGAGAAACATTTGTGGACACTGATTATATTTAGCTGAGAGAAGAGACTATTAAGGAAATTTATGAGATCTGCTTTCAACTATTTGGAGGGTTTTATGTAGAGGGGTAAAATAATACATATTCTAGGAATTCTAGAAAACAGGAAAGGAACGACTAGATGGTACTTATGGGTCTGGGGAGTGAATGGTGGGAGATTTGGGATTATTATAAAGATCTTTCTCTTATAACTGTCTTATCAGATAGTGAGTTTCCCAACATAAGTGAGGAAGCAAGGATTGGACATTCATCTATCAGAGATGACATTGAGGGGGTCATTACTTGAGTGAGAGACTGGAATGAGGTCCCTTGAACAACCTCGCAACTCTAAGTTATAGAACAAGAAAATTCCGTGACACCCTATTATCCTTTGTTTCTGCTGCCTGGCTCACAGCATTGTGGGAGGCTGCTCTAAAAAGAAACTGAAATAAGTTGATGGGAGAAGGGATATACAAAAGAGAAAACAATAAAACAACTTTTTAAAAAAGAACCTACTATATGCCAGAATCTGTGCTAGGCATCATATGTATGTCATCTATTTAATCCTCACAACAAGCTTATGAAATATTTAATATTACTTCTGTAAGGAAGCTAAGGCTCAGAGAAGTTAAGTAACTTCCCCAAGAACACACAGGCATTAACTAGTGGAGCTAGGGCTTGGATACAGGTCTTTGTGATTCTAAAGCCCAGTGTGATGTGTTATTTTTACTCATCCTTTATTTATGGCAAATGATACTGCTTTAAAAAAAATTAGTATTAACATAAATATTCTTTTAAAAATAAATTTACTTAATATTTTTTACTTAATATTTTTTACTTAATATTTTTTCTCTTAATAAAGTTAAGAGAAAAAACATCGTACAAAGAATAGTACAGATTTTACATGGATATGAAGTGGTACTAGTAGCTAGAATGAATGAAGTTTGGGAAATATTATTCCAAATATTTTGATAACACGACTTTTCAATTTAGCCTATCTTACATTTTGACTGTTGAGTACATGAAAAAAGGAAACTTGAAAGCTAAGTTGAATATGAATTAGTTCTTCTGTGTTCTGATGGGTGGTAATTTCACATGTTACAATAAGGAAACCAAATGGACCCTTTCAAATAAAAAAAAAAACAACAACAAAAAACGATATGATTGTAAAATCCAGAGGAAAACCCCAAGTGGGGCCTACTCGAATAAAGGATGAAGTTTCCAAGGTATGCACATAGAATGGCTGAGGGGAAGTGGTGACCCTGTGAGTCAAGGCCCCGGACCCATGTAAGAGCCCTATGTGTTTGAGAGGCCGTAGATGGAAGATGAAGGGGTTTACAGACCTATTTTTGGAAGAATGATCATCACCTTTCCAGTGACATGGGGAAGATCTTTGTGGAAAAGTCAAAGTGAGAATCGGAAAGTCTGAAAAGAAGACAGGTAAAAAATAATGACAACTAAATAGCCACCTAGCATGCTTCGTGCCAGGTGATTTACATGCAAGACCTCATTTGTTTTTCACAACAATGCAGCAAGGAAGCTATTACATTTCATAGATGAGAGGACCGAGACTGGAAGATGCTCAGTAACTTGCTCAGGGTCCAGTGGTCAAGTCAGGATTTGACCTTGAACCACTGGTTCCAAACCTGCACTACTTCCCCTGCACCACGTGTCCTCGCTTGAGTGAACCTCCTCAACCCAGATAACAGCTTTCACTCAGTCACCTTTAATTTCTCCAGTCCTGCAGGGCACAGATAGCCTCCAAGAGAGAGGGGGAGGCATGCGTGGAGTGGGCTACCTCACTCCTGAACTCAAATGCTGCAGATTCAGAGCAGCATAAATGTCCCCCACATTGAGCAGAAGGCTTTTCAGGGCCTGATCAGGCCAGAGAAAGAAACCAGGCATTTGGGAGCGGGGTTATATATGTAAACCCTATCCCTGCGGAAGCACTAGGCTTGGGAAAAATCCACTCAGCATTCACATACCTTTCACACTTCCTCTTTGACTTGTATCCAGAACTCAAGAGTACCACCCACTTCCAGGAATAGTGAACCAAGGTAATAGGAACATTTAGGACATTTAGGATTCGATTAGGGTAATATGAAAATAAGAGCTGTGTATATCAATTGGCTTCTAGAAGAATCCATGGAGAGGTACTCAATGAGTGATTTGGGGGGAAGGTGGCAGGTGAAGCACTTGGTGTTTCTGCTCTCTCTGGTTGAGGACTGTGTCTTGCAGCACTGCTGAGCCAGGCACAGGGCCTGGCACATGGCTGCCCAGCAAGACATTTGTTGAACTGAGCTTAGTCTTTACCTATGAGCCTTAAAGGCTGCACTCCTGGATCAGTCTCTTTGTTAGGGAAGGTGACTTTGTCAAGTTTGTGGCTGGGGCTGTCTTTGGGGGGTTTCCTCAGGGCTTTACACTCACTCACTCTCTGAGAGTGCATTCGTAGTCATTGTGATCAGTGGAAATGCCCACCTGCCAATCTTATCTGGAAGAAGAGCCCGGCCCTTTCTGTGGTGTTATTCTCTCTAGTCAGTTCCCCTTTCTTCATTTGAGCTCTGGCCTCTTCTTCTCTACAATGAGTGTTAGGAGAAACGGCTAGCTCAAAAAGGCTCTTCTTCTTTTATTCTTAGTGCCTTGTTTCTGTGTTTCTTGGGAATGCCACTGGGCTTATACATCTGGTCTCTAGGAGCTGCGGTGGATGGGCATTTGTGACAGGTATGTTCTTAAGAAACTCGTGTGCCTGGGAGTATGTTGTGGGATAAAACTACATCTGGGCCATGTTCAGAGGTGGGGCCGGCAAGAGAATGGTTAAAAAGGGGTATGGAGTGCATGCTTAAAATCTCTGAACATTAGGCTTTATTCTCAGTCTGGCTATGTTCGAGGTAGGGCATTACAAAATTGTGTTTCTTCCAGCCAGATCACTTCTTCTGCTTTGGGAGCTAAGAGACAGGACAGGCAGGAAATAGAAGGTGCCCTTGACCAAACAACTTACAGCCTCTCTTGGCCTTAGAGTGCTGGGGACTCCATGGAGCTCTGCTCCGGGAGTGGTTCAGGGATACTTGCCCTGCCTGAATCCCTTGTGCCAGTGGGAAGTCCACAGGATGGAGGCAAAACTCACAGCCACTGCAGTGACCCCTGCTTTCTTCTTTGGCCTTTTCTTTCTCTGGTCCAGAAACCTTTCCCCATTTCTTCTTCCTATCTAAGCGCCCCATGCCAATATTGGCCCCTCTTGGCACCAGAGACCCCAATAGCTCATTTGAAAAGAAATAGTCTTAGGTCAAAAAAGAGCCCAGGTGGTGGTTTACTGTGTTCTGTATACCATGAACATATTTGCATTTGCAAATAGGCTTAAAATAGTGCCTCCACTAATCGTTTCTTAAGGTTCTGGAGAGACAGGTGAAAATAATTTTTGGCCAAGGGAACTTCCCACTCCTCTCAAAATGTTATAACTAGGGAGATGACCTATCTTTCTGATATGCAACCTCAATCTTGAGACTGAGGCTCTGGACTGAAATGAGTCTACTTAATTATGTGCACAAGCTCACAGTCCTATATTATATCTTCTGTTTGTTGTTGCATATACCATTAGTGCTATTTACATTAGCTATCCTGTATATAATGAAAGCTTTTATAAATCTCTGTTTATTCATGTGCTCTCTATATATTTGTTGAGTGCTTACTATGTCCCAGGTACAGAGTTTTTAACAGGGAGCATAAAAGACATGGTCTCTATACTCTTGAGCTTCTAGCCTACCGAGAAAATAGCACTAAAAATAACTTTACAGCATCAGTGCTTTGAAGGAAAGGAAATGGTTCTTTGTGATTGTGCTCATTGTTTGATAACTATGTCTTTTAGCTTGATATTTTCGTTACTCTGATATCCCTACATGTCAGATGCCCCTTCCTGGTGGAGGTAAAGATTGGATTTTTATGGAGTTGAGGTGGGGTGGGGGTAAGGGAGAGAGGAGAACATGAAAGGTGAAAAGGTGAGCCAAGCCAGATTCTTAGGAGAAAATCAAGGTTCAAGTACCATGTTTCGAATATCAGATAGAGGTGGGAGTTGAGTTTAGGGGTCTCTGGGCCAGAAGGTTGAAGCTGTGAAGAGCTAAAACTAGAGCAAAATATGTCTAAACAAGCAAGGAGGGTGGAGGGGAGGTTCTTAGGGGGTCATCTAGAATCCAGGCAAGTGTCGACAATTCACCTTTTACGGTCAGGCAGATAAGAGTATTTGGGAGGCAGGATGGAGGGATAGGGCCATAGGTCCAACCCTTATTGGACCCTTATCCTCATCTCTAATCTAATTGAGAGGCTTGTCTCTGAACTGTACATCAGCGTATACTCAGGCTGAGGTTTGGAAATAGACATCGTTTTGAATATGTGTTGAAGAAGAAAAGTATGTCTTTAGTGCTTTCCATCTTCCCATCAAGACTGGAAAGGTCCCATTCCCTATTCTGCTCCCTCCTCTTGTGAGCATAATTCCTTCCTGAATTTCATCTCCAATTTAGACAAATTAACTTGAACTTAAGTTTTAATGGCTGAAAACAAAAAAATTTCTCCCTTACAGCTAGCATTTGTGTTTTAACAGGGGCTTTCAAAAATATGTTAACCCAAGGAATGAGTAATTTGGGAATTCCAAGCACCAGGGTAGGGCTGGTACTTGGAATGGGGAGAGGGGGACGCCCCTCAAATTGTGTCCTGGAAACATTGGCTTTCTCTCTTTGACCATGATTCTGGTTTTGATTAAAGAGGAAGGGCTCCCTTGGGGGGCCAGCATTGGCATTCCTTTTAGTGAGTTCTGTGGGTTTTATTCATGGCAAGCAGAGCCCTTGACTGGATGCACACACACTCAGACTTCCTATAAAACATTGCATGATGCTTACCCATAGGCACTTTTTGGCAAAATGGAAAAAATAGGTTTTTGGTTTTTTTTTTTTATTTTTATTTATTTATTTTTTAATGGTGGCATTGGTTAATGAAATCTAATAAGTTCCAGCTGTATACTTTAACAGTCAGGCATATAAACATGGTTTTTAAAATTATTGATAATTTGAAAAAGGCATGCTTCTTGACTCAGAAAGGCCTGATTCTACATATAGCTAGGAGAGCTGGGCATCTGTCTGTATATGGACTTGCTGTTGGAAGACAGGAAAAGCTAAGTGTTAACATCATGCATTGCTCCTTCTGGGTAAGTGAGGAGAATGGACTCTTAATTTTAATACTTCAGTTACCTACAATATTGGGGAGTGAATAAAAGCATCCTCTGCTCTTTAAGAATTTACATAGACATTTCTTACTTGTACCTAAACATCTTTGATGCTGTCCCTCTCAAATCTCTGTGGAAATGCTGGGCTCCCAAATGGGTGAGGGAAATACTGCGCTAAAAATTAGAGGAATAGACTCAGAATGGGGGACAGGGAAAGGTGGTATGTCCAGGTTTTCATCTTTATTTTCTCTCCTTTCTTGGAACGTAATGAAAACCTTAAAGGCAAATTTAAAATGTCTCCTCTGCATTATTCCCCCACTTTTGCTTGAGCAGTTCTGGTGATCAGAACCACACAAGAACATCTAGTCTTTGGTTGTAGCACTCGATTCAAAGTTTTCATTATCTGGAGCTGAAGTCTGGCTCTCTATAACTTCCAGTTATTGGAACTACTTGCCCTCCAGCAACAGTGCATGTGTCATCCTATAGGAGAGCCCTTTAATATTTGCAGATGAGTATCATACTTGCAGGTTTCTCATCTCCAAGTTCAATACCCCCAGTCCTTTCAACTGTTCCTCATTTGACATACTTTCATTATTCTCTAGTGAATTGTGCTACACCATCTCTTGATAAACTCTAATTTGTCAGTGTCATTCAAGTATAACCAACTTCACTGAACATACCACAAGTGATGTGGTCTGATAAGCACAGACTATGGTTACCAAATTGAATTGAGATTGAATTAATTTCTAATTAGCCATGCCACACTAACATTTATGTGACTTTTACATTTACTATGTGTCAGCTATTTCTCTATTGAACATTTATTCCACTTCACATTCGTTATTTTAAACCTTAAGTGCAGATCTTCACGCTTACCCTCATGAGATTCAATATGCTAGTATCAGACTCTCTTTTTAGGCTTTATGCATATTAATTTAGCTGACCAACTGACCAGTAGCTACCTGGCTCATTTTTGTGTCATCTGCACATTTGAAAGCAGATGTATAATTTCTGTGTTTTCATTCATAGTTTTACTAAACATGTGAAAGTGAAAAAGTAAAAAACCAAGTCTTTAGCTTCACTCTGGTATCAGTCTATTAAACAAGAATGATTCCTGGCATTTGGTTCTTGAAAAATGAATGAATCAATTAATACCATGTCCTCATCCCCCATATTTAATCCATCACCGTATCCTTGATAATAATCCTAAATATTGTTTAAATCTATCTTCTTCTTTCTACTTCTGCCCCTAACACCCTAGACCAAATGGCCACCTTCTTTACTTAAATGACTAGAGTAGCCAACTGATTGGTCTTCTGGCATCTGTTCTGGCTTCCCTACTATCCATTTGCTACACAGTAGCCAAAGACATCTTTTCAAAATGCAAACCTGATTATGTCACTTCTCTGTTTTAATTTCTTCAGTGTTTCACATTGTTCTCAGAATAAAGACTAAAGTCCTTAACTGACCCATAAGGTGAGCATGGTCTCGCCAGCCTTGTCTCTCACCTCTCTAGTCATTTTGGCATATCAGCCTTCTGCCTCGGTGCCTTTGCACATGCTGTTTCCTTTGCCTAGAATCCTTCCAAACCACCACCAACCCTTTACCTACTTAGCGCTTGTTCAATCTGTTTGTTTACCTATTGGTGCATTATAAACTGCCCTGAAATTTTAACAGCTTAACACAGTGA
>NW_011888782.1:24573508-24607847 GCF_000151845.1 Pteropus vampyrus | reverse complement strand
ATATCATGAGACACCCTGTCAGAATCCTTGTAGAAATTCAGATACATTCAATTCTCAGCATATTTCTTATTCTACACTTCTGAAACTTTATGAAACAAGGAAATAAGCCTACCCTATTCCTCCCAGTACCTCAAAGATAATAATAGCTGTCCTAAAGGTATAGCTTTAGGTTCTGGTGATCTGAGAAGTAATCCATGTAGCATGTCACACCAGGGGCAAGGCAAGACCCCAGGAAGTTTGTGCTCCCACTTCATATCACTCTCTTCTCACCTAGCTGATAGTGCCAGTCCAGCAAGCCTGCCTTGTCCAGTCACAGTATGAACTGGTGAAGGTAAAGGGCCAGGCCCTGACCCTGAGTGCTTTCCTCCCTCCACAAAGGTTGTGGTGTCTCTTGCTTTGTTTGGAGCAAGGACAATTGTATGCGTGGGGAGATGAGCGTACAATAATGGACCTTGAGTTGTGATTTGTGAACCTTAGTTTTCTTTTTAGTACTGGGTGAAAGACAAAGACCTACACATTTTACATTCCCTTGCAGCCTCGAAAATAAGCCTGACTCTGAGTAAATTTAGTAAATGTTTGCATGAGAAATGGTCTCAGTGAACAACCTTCCTAGGACATCAGCAAACATAGCATTTTTTCCTGGTACCTCGATCACAGCTAATATTCTAGACAAAGTTGCGAAATAGGGCACATTTTCTTTGTTGCTCCCCAACTTCTGCCTTGAAATTCTCTCACTTCCCACATCATATCTGCACTTCCCTGTTTCACCCCACTTCTGTCTACCACCAGCCTACACCCTTTTTACTGCCTTTTGCCTGCACTAGATCCCACATGTCCTTCAGACCTGAGATGCAAAAGATCCCTTCTTTATTCCCTCCTTTTTCTGCCCAAATACTATTTCCCCAGAGCTTTCCTAGGCAAAAGGCTTAGCTGGAACATAGTAACACGTGCCTGGAACTAAGCCCATGCCAGGAGACTGATTATCTGTCCAGGGCTGGAGGGGAGATGAACATTCTCTGCCTGAAAAATAATGGGTGCTCAAACAATATTTGGGGAATAAATGGAAACTCAAGACAGAAACTCCCCTGATACAAAGGGACACTTTTGGCCACATCCCAACCCCCATCCCAGCCTGTTTCCCTGCATGTCACACTCTAATTCCAAGAGCCATCATTACAACTGGCCCTGGGAACGTGCTGCTCCCTTGTTACTCTGAGACTGGGTAAAATCTAAATCCTTTTCACTCACCCCCACAGCACAGCTGAAACTAGCTGGAACTTTTCCAGGAACTTCATCAGTTTTTAAAAAGAACACAGTGAGGCTGTATGGGTTTAAATCTCAACTCTGTCATTAACTAAACAGCTGGCTAGAGCAAGTTCCTTAACCTCTCTGAGACTCCATTTCCTCATCTGTAACATGGGGGTAAATAATCCCACCTTATTGTGAAAACGAATAGTGTAATTAGTCATTCAGCTGACTCTCACGTTCTAGGCATATAAAGTAAGGGAAAGTGGTGTACAGTGGTTGCTCTTCTTTGGTTTCTGAAGTGAACCTCCAGCTGTATGGGAACTGCTCATTTCAGGTTATGAACAGTTCACTCACCTATAGACCTTATTCCGTTCACAGCTGACAGAAATCTCTCAGAGACTCTCCCCCATAAATTCTTAGGTTCTTTCCTCTTGCATTCTCCTTTTTGCTCTCTCCCTCCAAAAGCAAGAGTTTCTACTTCTCAGGAGAAAGCAATGACTCGTGCTTGTGGTTGAGAATTCATTCCTGGGGAGCAGTGATGTTTCTGTTTTTCTTCAGAGCCATTAACACTGAAGAAGCTGGCTTACTAACCCAATGCTTCACCCTCACACACAATGACTAGAGTTGAGAGAAATTCTTCACGTGAGGTATTTGTACTTTATAAAAGAGAATCATGTCAATCTTAAGTATTTTAGCAACATATTTTAATAAGGTCTCTGACAAACTAAGTGTACAAAATGTTGTTTAAGACAGTGTACACTCTTCAAATGAATGTTAGTGACGTTTAGGACTGTCACTGCTGTCCCCAAATCCTTGAAGGGCTTTAGCGAAGTGTGGTAGGCTTATTCTGGGTAGTTCCAGAGAACAACATCAGTATCAATAAGAAGAGAAGGCAGCTTCTCACTTAGGGAAAGAGAGTTTGCAAATAGTGAAGTCAAAATGTTGTTGACTTCCTTCTTATACCCAGTGCTCTTCCTCACTGTGTGAATTACAAGGACAGACCATTTATCAAAGATTTCCTAGGGCCAATAATTTCATGTAATTATTTGAATTCAAGGTGATTTCTTCAATTTATGTCCCTGTTCAATACATCATACCAGGGGGAAAAAAATCTTTAATTAGGTCGATACTGCTTTTTGCTTCACACACAATGAAACATTCCTGTATTAGGTGGGAGATCAGACTCAAAGGATTCCTGAGATTCTATGATAAATAGAATTCTGGCAGCGATTTAATATGAGGGAGTGCACAGGCATCAGACAATGAACTCTCTTTCCAGGCTGTGTCAGCTTACCAGGTGTTAGCTTTGGCCCAACAGATAATGCCCAAGATCTGAAATCTATTAAAATCACTGGAAAGGAAAGGGAGAGCAATTAGGAGCAATATGAGGTTCATATGTTGAACACTCATTTTGTGCTTTAATGGCTGAATATATTTGCAACTCATTATCATAACACACAAATTTTCAAATTAGGTACTAATTAGCACTACTTTTTAAAAACAAAAGAGATTCCACAAATCGATAAGGGAAATAAGAAAAAGGCCAAAGACCTAAATTAAAAATAGGTAACGGAAATGTATGGACAGTCATGGAACAGGAAGTCTAATTTTTTATACGTTTGAAAAGATGCCGATACTCATAATAAAAGAAATTCATTTTAAAACTACAGTGAGAACTACCTCTCACCCACTGGGATCACACACACACATACACACACACACACACACACAACCCAAAATAACAAGTGTTGGCAAAGACATGGTGAAATTGCAACTCTTGTGCACTTTTAATGGGAGTATAAAATGGTGCGGCTGCTGTGAAAAACAGTATGCAGTTCTTCGAAAAAAAAAATAGAATTACTGAATGTATATATATGCCTTACTGTTGAATTGTATGCCTGAAACTTACTGGATTTTGTTAACTAATGTCACCAAAATAAAAATTTAAATTAAAAAATAAAAAAATAAAATAAAATAAAATAAAATAAAATAAAATAAAATAAAATAAAAATAGAATTACTACATGATCCAGTAATTCCACTTCTGAGTATATGCCCAAAAGAAATGAGAGCAGGGTCTCGAAGATATATTTGTATGTCCATGTTCATAGAGCATTATTCACAATAGCCAAAAGGCAGAAGCAACTCAAATGTCCATCCATAGATTAATGGATAAATAAAGTGTGGCATATAGCTATCTATCTCTCTATCTCTCTATCTATCTATCTATCTATCTATCTATCTATCTATCTATCTATCTACCTATCTATCTAATATAGAATATTATTCAGCCTTTAGAAGAAAGGAAATTCTGACATATGCTATGACATGGATGAACCTTGAATACATTATGCTAAATGAAATAAGCCAATCACAGAAGACAAATACTGTATGATTTCACTTTATATGAGGTACCTAGAGTAGTCAAATTTCTGGAGACAGGGGCTGAGAGGAGGAGAGGAGAATGGAGAGTTTTTGTTTACTGGGTATAGAGTTTCAGTTGTGGAAGATGAAAAGAGTCCTGGAGAGGGATGGTGGCGATGATTGCACAACAATGCGGTGTACTTGGTGCCACTGTACACTGAACAAATTAGTCACATGGTAAATTACCCAAATTTACCCAAATTATTATACCACAATGAAAAATAATTTTTAAAAATTACAATGAGGTGTCATTTTAACCTTCTCTATTGGTAAAGATTACAAATTAAAAAACCATACCATGTTGGCAAAAGTGGCATGAAAATAAGTACACTCATGTTTTGTTGGTAGGAGCATAAACATAGTCTTGGGAGAGAACAAATTTTCAACATCTGTGAAGATTAAAATTGTGATACTCTTTTGACCCTTTAGTCAGGCCATTGTACTTCTAGGAAGATAGCTTACTCTCGGGTATGTGATTTGACATATGATTAGGTTTATCACTGCAGCAAAAGATTGGAAAATATAGGTGCTGGCAAAATAAATTATTGCTATCCAATAGAATAAAACAGAATAATATGCAACTGTTAGAATTAGGATATTCTAATATCCTAATCTAGTGTGTACAGATGCAGAACAATCTCCAAGGTAGTGGTAAGTGTGCAAAAGTGTGTATACTGTGCTACTGGTGTGTAAAAATAAAGTGAAAAAAAAAATAGGTCTATGTTTTCATTTTGTTTTACCTAAACTAATACAAGTAGAGGCAAGAAACTATCAATAGGTAACAGTGGTCACTCAAGTTATGTCTACTAGGGAAAACCAGACAGCTAGGGAACAAGGTTGAGAGAGAGACTTGCTTTCCACTACTTATCACCTTTACTTTTTAAATTTAGTACCATATGCAAATATGATGTGGTCAAAATTTTTTAATCACAAAAAAGGGATTATAGTCTAGAAGGGAAGAAACATAACAGATACTTTTAGCCCAAAGCTTTGCGCTAAATGCTATGAGAAGAGAGGAAGGGTGTCTAGGGATCAGGGATGGCTTCTAGACAATCCACTCCCAAGGAAGAAATTTCTGCTGTTGGATCGGGAACAGTTAGTTGTGCATCTTTTCCTAAGCCTTGATTTGTTTCCATTTTATAGACAGGTCTATAAATTAAGTTTTTCTTTCACTTTGGCTATTAAATTACAAGCCAAACTCATGATCTGCACCATGCAGGGTAGGCAGATTCCTGTGCTAAGCATTTACCTTGGCCTTGTACTTGACTCCATTTTTTATTTCTGCAATTGATTTGCCTTCCACCTCTTTTTAATGTTGGTCATCTTTCTTTATTCTATGCTTCCCTATAAGTCACTCTATA
Source organism: Pteropus vampyrus (assembly GCF_000151845.1). Classification (NCBI taxonomy): domain Eukaryota; kingdom Metazoa; phylum Chordata; class Mammalia; order Chiroptera; family Pteropodidae; genus Pteropus; species Pteropus vampyrus. The sequence goes on along the minus strand of NW_011888782.1, from coordinate 24,602,815 downwards.
GCCTTTTTGGTCTAAGTTGGGATAAGTAGGTAAGTGCAGAAAGAGGGAGGGAAGGAGAGGAAAAGAGAGAAGATAGAGGTTATAAAGCGATGCCTGTCATTTTCCTTGGCTCTGTCATTTAGATTAAGTGAATATTGTTGTGCTTGGTTCTCAAAGCAGGGTCTTTATACCAGCATCATCATCATCATCTGTGAGTTTGTTAGACATGGGTTTTACCCAAATTACTAAATCAGAATCTCTGTTAACGAGGCCCAGAAAACTGCTTTAACATACTCTTTCATATGTTTTTTTAAGCACATTAAAGTTTGAGAACCACAAAGAAACCAAAGGAATGTTAATTTCTAAACATAAATATTTTCCCGTCGCCCCCATCATACCCAGTATATTAGCCAAGATAAGTTATACTAACTACTGCCACAAGCAATGCAAAAAAATTCATTAGCTTAAGACAGTAAAAGTTTATTTTTTGCTCATGTCACAGTCTAGTATGAATAAGGGCTAGAGAGAGCTATTTTGTTCATTTGTTCAGCAAACCAGCTTCCTTTCACAGGAGGCTTTGCCATCCTCTAGGCTCTTGGACTTCTCCTCTGGTTCCTCTGCATTCAAGACGGTAGGAGAGGGAGAAAAGAGAGGCATTTTAGTGACAGGTCTGAAAGCAACACCCATATCTTTTGCCCACAATTCCCTCAGTGAGAACCCAATCACATGGCCCTCCTAACTGAAGGGGAGGTTGGGAAATAGGGCATATCTGTGGAGCTAGGGGGGGAAAGGAAATGGCTGTGGTGAACACATAGCATGGTCTCTGTCACACACATGGTCCTAAGTGAATCCAAAACTTCGCTTGTCATGTTTTGGTTTTTAGTTTCGTTTTTTAATCATGTTTTATTTTTTCTTTTCAATTTTAGCACTATGGAACTGAGCAAGACTCTCTTTGTGGTGGCTCTCCTGCTCTCTGGTAAGAACCTTTGGCTTTGTAAAGTCCTAGAATTCTTTACTGTCTCGTGATGAGTGTGACCACTGCAAGCCCAAGCCTTGATGGGTTTTACTCACTTTCTATCCAGCGCTGCACAATACTACATGCAAAAAAAAAAAAAAAAAGACTTTTCTAGAGAAGAAGGAAACATCATGATTAAGAACAGGTATTTCAGCTGATGGCAGGCCTGGCCTGGCATGGAGCCTGATACCTTCTGTGCATCCTCCTCCTCTGCCATCTACATTCACGGTACCGGATATACAAAGTAGGTTTGCCTGGCCTGTCCAGGAGCCAGAGGAATGTCTCTGCTCTGACAGCCCTGAAGCTTAACCTTTTTACTCCATATATTTTCTCTTCTGATCTTCTCTATTCTTATTTCTGGCATTTTCAGGCTTTTAAAAAATAGCTAATAGGCTTCTAAAAGCCTCCTTTCATTAAGAAGCATTGATTTTCATGTTCTCTACCTTCCCTCTCCCCTCCTCTGCTTTCCCCACCAGCCCACATCAGTAGATCATACTTGCCCCTGCTTACTGGGAGGATCAAAAATCCCAGCCCTGCTACTACCGACATCAGTGACCTTCCGCTAGTAGCAGCAGCAGATTTACCATGAAGCTCATAAAGTTGGGCTACAGGGTTTCCCACTTGCACAAGTCCTATCCAAAGCTCCTCTAAGACTCCATGAGGGGCTCTACCACTGTGGTCATGTGTCTTATGCTTGGGTAAAATTTTCAAAAGTAAGATATTTTAACCACAATAAGTTAAGACCACCGCCTCTTTTTACTGCTAATTTTCTCTCCATCACATTCTCCTCCTGTTGGGTGGTCTTTTGTAATTGAGTTCTGCATTTCTTTTCTTAAGGAGCCCACCCCCGACTCCTACCCCCCAAAGAAAGGAAAGAAATGTTAAAAGCATCAAGCCTCACAGAACTCAGATCTTCCCTGTTTGCTTTTCCTCTCTAAGTTTCAGTTTCTTTATATGTTACTGGGTTGGTGGAGGTTCCTGCCACACATTGTGTGACTGGCTGCCTTTAGTTTCTCCTGTCCTATCCCTTCCCCATTCTCAGCACTGAGAGGGAAGCCACCTCCCCCCCTCCCCCCCTCAACGCACATCCTGGTGTGGGGTAGACAGGGAAGGTGAGTCAAGCCTGCAGTTCGGTTGCAGCAGCATGGAGGCTGCTCCTGACTAACTGGCCTGGTGATTAGTTCAGCTCTGGCTGTAGCAGTGCTAGATATTTTCAGCCACACCTGGGCAGACCCTGTTTGGGTGTTTTCTACATATGATTCAGATAGTAACTGACACCAGCAAGTAGAGAAACCATTCACTAAGATAGAGAGGACAGGAAAGTTTGAAAGGAAGGAAGAGAATATCTATTGCTATCTAAGTAGAAATATCCAGCAGGCAGTTGGCTAGCTGGAACTCTAGCGAAAGTTATTGGCTGGAGATAAGCATCTGTGAAGTATTAATTTATATTTGGCAGTTGAATCCATGGGGTTAGAGGAGAAACACCAGAGAGAGTGTGGAAAGTAAAGAGAAGGTCAAGAGCAGGCACTCGAGATATTTAAGGAGTGATCAGAGAAAAATTACCAGGAAAGAATAGAGTTTCAAGAAGAGATGGCCAACGATGTGACATTCAACAGTGTGGTCAAGTAAGATTAGGTTTGAAAAGTGTTCTGGATTTGGCAGTGGTGAGAAGTCACTGATAACATTTGCCAGGGAAGTTTCAGCAGAGAGTTGGGGGACTGAGGCTGGGAATGAAGGCAGCAATTGCTGCTTACTCTTCCAAGGAGTTTGACTATAAGAGAAAGATAAACTATAAGCAGTAGCAGAGGAAACTGCCGAAGTAACTGCTATGAGGAAGGAAGAGGGTGGTAGGCAGGGTGAGCAGCCCAGAGGCTAAGTTAAATGGGATGGGAGACTGCAGACTTGTGGTCTGAATAATTAAGTAACTTCGGGAATTTTCAAGCATTCAGGTGTAAGAATAGATATGTAGATCAAAAGTAGAGTGTTGGGATGAATTCTGCACAAAAGGGTAAGTTTATTGAAGCTACTGGCGAGAGAATGATTGAAAAGATATACTATTGCTGTGCTGTCCAACATGATAGCCACTAGCCACATGTGGTTATTTAAATTAGTTAAAATTAAATAAGATTAAAATTTCAGATCTCAGTCACATTAGCCACATATTGAATGCTCAGTGGGTACAGTGGCTGGTGACTACCATATTGGTCAGTACAGATATAGAACATTTCTGTCATTGCAGGGTTCTTTTGAAAAGCACTGCACTATAGGGTCTGGAATGGATAGACTCAAGGTCTTGATGAAAGTGAAGAACAGATATAGGTGAAGCAATCAAGAGCAAATCTTAGAGGAAGATATCTTGTGGACAGAGATAGGTACATTGAGGTTTAAGATTCTCAGGGCGGAGTTATTCTTGGTGATAAGGTTCAGGATTATGTCATGGGAAAGGGGCTGCTGGAACAGCCTGTGGATGAAGATCTCCAAAGTGGAGAAGGTCAAAAAACTTTGAGGCAAGGTTGTTGGTGAACTCATCCATGCTGAAATCACCCAGTTGATAGTAATAATTGGTTGGAAAGAAAGACCTGGCATCTGACATCAAAATGCTCAGTGAGCAAGGAAGTAGTGACAAATGATTAATAGCTAACAGCCATGAGAGACAGGGACACCTCCAAAGGGAAGGGTGTTGCTCTAGGTCCCCATGAAGTATGATAAAACAAACAGTGGCTGGGGCAAGTGGTGTCCTTTGAGTTGGGCCAGATTTTAATGAAAGCACAACCTCGGGGGAAACATTCAATGAAGAGTTTGAGAATGTAGAAGAGTTTATTATAATGGGAAGAGGCTTCCAGAGGGCCTAGTAAAGATTTAAAGGAAGTTTAATAAAAGGAGAAAATTTCTTGAGTACGGATAAGCATAGTAACATGAGGAATAAATGATCCTTGGATATATAAGACACGCATTTGAGATAGTGGGCAGGTAGTGGTCAGAAGACTAAAGTTCCAGATGGGGTCAGAGATCTCACGAGGTTAGAAGACTCTAGTTTTTGTGTAACATTTAAACAGTATATTGCTGAGGAAGTCCTCAAGTATCATTTGAAAGAAGCTCTTCCAGCTGATTAGGGAGATATCTAGACGTATTCTTGAGTGCCTAGCTCCTGACATCATCATGGCCACAAATTACAACTAGACCCAGACCACATTTATTACTCAAGTGCTGGGGGAGGGAGAGAATCTCAATGCTTATAATCACTGGAGTCCTAGTGAGTCCAGTAGCTGGATGGCCTGAGGTCTGGGAATATAACAGTGGAGGACTAAAGCCACTTAGGAAAAAGAGACATTGAGCTAAATCTTTCTCAAATCATCAGAGAAGGGATCAGTATGAGTAGTTTTGAATGATGTCATGGAAGCTAGTGGTTGGTGAGGAGCTATGGACTATAAATTGTGAAATACTTTCAGTTCCACTCAGAATGAGCTTCAGAGTGATTTCTACCCCAAGATGAGAAGAGAGAGTTTGGCTGGAAACCAACTGTTCCTGTCATTGTCTCCTCTGTTTCACTCTGGAGACAGAGATAGACATTCTCTATCACAGCTTCTCAAACTGGAGCGCTTGTTAAAATGCAGATTCTGATTCTGTAGGTCTGGGTGGGGCCAGAGATTCTGCATTTCTGACCAGCCCCGCTTCCCTGAAACCCTTACGCCACCTTACCCTGTAATGCTGATGCCTTTATAACACACCACATTTTTGGTTGGTTGGTGAGGAGGGAAGCAGTTAGATGGGTGGAAGAAAAAGCCCTTATAATCTTTGGGAGAGAGGTCCTAGGTCAGAGAAGTTGGACGGGTCTATGAGTGAAGAGAGTAGGTAAGAAGGAGAGAAGGTACTGTGAGGCACAGCAGAGAAACAACTATAAATCAGGAAGAAAGAAGTCAAAGGTGATGTCATTTCCAGGCCCAAAATGTACAGTTGACTCTTGAATAACAACATTGACCATTAACTGGCAGAATTTCCAACTGTGTGTTTGGTTTCTCCATTAGGTCATTTGCCCTATGTCATATGGCAAGTTACTGAAACAACCAGAATTGATTTCCCCAGAGATAGATGCCAGAAGCTTTTATAGTAGGTGGCACTCCTACCCTATAATCCAGAGTTTAGCAAAGATGTAGCAAGAGGCTCAGGATTACCTTGTAAGGTAATTACTGAACATGGTATATTTTCCTTAGATCTTCTTTTCACTATTTCGGGTACCCAGGTATATTTTCTCACCTCTCTCCATGGGGATGTATCCTGTACAGACACTGCATTTTATACTTTCAAGTGCTTCACAGGATTCTAGAGGGCAGAATGCAATAGGCAGTGATTCAAACTTGTGCCAGCTCTCATGGACACCTGGAGTCCTCTTCCCTTCGAGTTCAAGACCACCCCGAACCCCCTGATTATTTGTTTTCACTGGGCCACTCTGCACCACGTTTGATTTTTCCAAGTGTGTGTCACTGGTATTTGTCCTACTTCCTCTTAGAAGAGAAGCTTATTTGTCAGATCGATTTAACTTCCCCTAGTACCCCTCAAAGAGCACCTCAAATGAAACTCCTCTCATCTCTCTCACCAACCTTCCTCCTCTTTCATCCTTAATGTCAACATCCCTTTACTGAAGTCCTGAATGATGAAACTTTATTCAGAACCCACCCTAACTTCCTTCCCAAGGTGTCATCTAACATTATATTAACTAAGAAACAGCATATTTCCCCTAACCCTGCACTTCTCACCCACCACTAATTTCTTGGCCAAGTCTCAAGTAATTAATTGTGTGACCCAGAATAGGTCCTACAAAAACCCTAACCATCAATGTCATTTAAGAAATTAGTTGGAACGTATGCCTTCCATAAACTCTAATATGCCCTCAGGGAATAAAGACTTTCTCTGAACTCTCCCAGTGTCTCCTCCAGGGGTTGTAAAAATTTCCAGGGCAAAGCATATTGGGAAGAGCAAGGTAGTGGTAGTCGGGGTTTCCCCAATACTCCAAAAGCACATCCTCACCTTCCCATCTATGATTCATTTCCAGCAGTTCATTCATGTCCAGCATTTCATTCATGTACCTTAAATGATCTTTGACCACCACAATCCCAAAGCAACCATCATATTTGCCCAGTTCTCTTTCTGATCCCTGAAAGAGCTTAGAGAGGTCACTGAGATTAGAGGCTTCAGTTGACTATTTGTGTCATTTCCAAACTGTTTTGTATCCTTAAGAGAGCTGGCCTTGAGAACAGCAGTCATGAGGGAAACTCTCTAAAGGGAACTATTTGAATAGTGAAGATATTATTTAATGTCATCCCCACCTATTGAGGCATAATGAAAAGAGGGATATCAGATTGCAACCATTATCAGAAATCTTTTCGCCATAGCAGGCCAAGGAATAGGGATTAGAGAGGATAAGGGAAAGCTTTTGGTGATAGTATAGAAATAATGAGGCCTGTAATAGCTACAGCGAAAAGAATCAAAATTCAGTTTAAAGGAAGATAACAGATGAGTTGTCCTACTGCTGGTTCTGGGTTTAAATTCACAGAACTATAGTACCAGAAAAATCCATAGAGCAGTTAGTTCACCCCTCCTTTAAAGAGATGAGGAAACTGAGCCTCATAGCAGTTACATGCGTACAAAGTCACAGACATTTAATTAGCAGTAGAGTGAGAACAAAGTTCCGTTCTCCAGATGCCAAGATGTATGCACAGTCCCAGAGCTCGATATGTGTTTCTTTAATCTCATTACTGACAAGGTAGCATCTGGGTATTGTATAAAGAGAAATAGAGTTGTTGTTTTTCTTCCCTCCTGTTTCTTCATCCCCAATCTCCACCTTTCTTTTCTTTTTTTTTTTTTTTAGGTGCTGCTTCCATGAAAAGCCAGGCATATTTCAACGAGACTGGAGACCTTCCATGCCACTTTACAAACTCTCAAAACATAAGCCTTGATGAGCTGGTAGTATTTTGGCAGAACCAGGATAAGCTGGTTCTGTATGAGCTATACAAAGGCGAAGAGAATCCTCAAAATGTTCACCCTAAGTATAAGGGCCGCGCAAGCTTTGACCAGAACAACTGGGCCCTGCAACTCCACAATGTTCAGATCAAGGACACGGGCACGTATCAGTGTTTCATCCATCACAAAGGGCCCCAAGGACTTGTTTCCATCCACCAAATGAGTTCTGACCTGTCAGTGCTTGGTACGTTGTGTTCACATCCCTGGCCTTCTAGATGAGACTGCAAGGAGCAGTGAAATGTTGGTGGAGGAGGGGGGAACTTGTAGAGAAAAGGCAGAGGACAGCCATTTCTGGGAAGTCCATGTGAACATAATGCAGGAGTAAGGAACTGAAATTCCTTTGTACTTTCTATAGTTTGCTTCTGAAGGTTCAGTAAGAATTTGCTTTCGGGATAAAATAGAGTTAACTGAATGAAGGTAATGTGGCTACATAAAAACCATGAATAATTTGGCCATTACTGTTTATATAACCATATAGGCCTCGAATCTCTTTTACATTCATTTCTCCTTGGTCCAAGATTTCTCACCCACTGAATCTTTGCCTAGAGCTCCCAGCAAGGGTGACAGCTAACTAATTTGGGTTTTCCCTTCAACCTCCCAGAGGTTGCCCATGAGTTGTTTGCTGCCCAAGCATGACCCCAGTTGACAAGAGGGAAATAACCAATGCACATAGTACAAAAACTGGCATACCAGCTCCTCTGTTTCTCCAGGCCTTGACAAGCCTAAATGTCAGCACAGTTTTTTTTTTAATTATACAGTAAAATTAGTTATTTTTATTTTGGTGTAAAGTTCTATAACTTTAACTTATGTATAGATTTTGTAACCACCACTCTAAACAAGATATAAAACATTTCCAACATCCTAAAAACATTTCCTCATGCTATCTCTTTATAATCATACCCTTATCACACCCATAATCTCTGTTTTGCATCCCATAAGCTTGCCTTTTTGAGAATGCGTAAATGGAGGCAGTAAGCATGTAACCTTTAAGACAGGCTTCTTTTATTCAACATAATGCCTTTGAGATACATTCAAGTTGTTGCATGTATCAAAAGTCTGTTTCTTCTGATTGTCCAGTAGCATTCTATTGTTTATCCACTCAACCCATGAAAAGACATTGGGTTGTTTTCAGTTTGAAGCTATTATAAATAGAGCTTCTCTAAACATTCAGGTACCAGTCTTTGTATGAACATAAATTTTCATTTCTCTAGGGTAGATACCCTGGTGTGGGATTACTAGATCCAGATTAATTGTTGATGAAAACGAAAAAGGCAGGTTAACATCACAGAGTTTCTGAAACCACAGAGTAAAGCAGAGGCAAAAATAGAAATAGAGTAAGGACTAACTCTCTTTAAGCTCCATGTGACTCAAACTAGGCTACGGGGTGTTTGGAGCATTTAACCAAGTGCTAAATCAATGTTTTCAAAGTATGGCCAGGTACTATAGAGGAATACGTTGTGTTTTACATGGGACACAATCAGTTTTGTTTTATTTTAACAGTTTTATATTTAGTTCAATATGTATTAGAAAAATTTTGATTGACTCATGCAATCTGTGCTTTCACAGATGTTGCTACTGCTACAGTAGGCAGCACCTTCTACAGACTACACAGAGTATAAGCAGAGTGCTTTGGTATTGTGTTGATATAGCAAAATTTGTAAAGATGACATGCAAATCACTGAAGTTTCAGAAACAATATACTAAATTATATACTAGTGTGTAGAACCTGTAAACAACCTTGTAACTATATAAGGAGATCGAGGATTTGGCTGGCAGAAGGGGCTAGGTGTCAGTGATCTTCAATAGCCATAAAAATCTGGATGGCAAACAAGGCAAGAGAAGCTCTGTATTTACCAAGATCATATAGTTTTCCTAAAAATAGCTGGGTTTGCCTGATAGTATATATGGCGAAGTCACCTTGACAGTCGTGCCCAAAACCAGTATTCTGAATTTCTAAATCCAAAATGCCCATCCACTCATTTACTACCATCCTACATGGGTTTCTGAAAGATATGGCCCCAAGCATCCCAGCACCATGAACTCTGTTAGTTCCTGGTGGAACTTTAGTCTCAATCCCTTTCTGCTCTCTTGGTCTGGTGAGCTGGAAGGTACCACATGGGACACGTGGATCCTAAAGTCAGACCACTTCTCTTTTCAAAGAGTTCATTCCCTAGAACAGTGGCCTCATTATAAATCTTTGGTGACTCAGTTTCAGCCCTCCTATCACTCAGAGAGCATCCCCTTGGTTTGCGTACTGGAAGTACACATGGCCCCAAACTCCATTACTAAAAAATAAATGCAAGATCATTATGTGGCTTTCACCATGGGATCCCAGGTGTGCCCCCAGAGAGTACCCACATCAGGTACCTAGCTATTTGCTTTTCTCTTCTGGATTCACCTAAATTGACATTGACTTTTTTTTTTTTTAATCTCTATTCTGTTTTCAGCTAACTTCAGTCAACCCAAAATAATAATTTCCAATAGAACAGAAAATTCTGACACCATAAATTTGACCTGCTCATCTATACAAGGTTACCCAAAACCTAAGAAGATGTCTTTTGTGCTAAAAACTAAGAACTCAACTACCGAGTATGATGTTATCATGAATATACTTCAAGATAATTTCACAGACCTGTATGACGTTTCTATCAGCTTGTCTATTTCGGTGTCTCCTGAAAGAAATGTGAGCATCTTCTGTGTCCTGCAGCCTGACTCAACACAGACACAGCTTGTCTCCCAACCTTACAATATAGGTAAAGCTGCTTCTCAAGACTATTTATTTTACCAGGCATTATACACAAATGGGTATGGCAGATTATCCAATGTCCCCTGATTGCCAGGAAACTTACAACTGAGCCCTTTTTTTTTTTTTTTTAACTATTAAGAGGGACTCAGACAGAGGGCTCCAGCTTCCTCTGAGTGCCACAGGGTCCAGGAGGCTATGAACCTATGCTACACTTGAGGAAGCATGTTCTTAAGCCCTGAAACTGAATTGGTCTTTTGGGCTACCTTTGGATAGAAGATTCTGAAGTTTAGGTCAGAAAATGCAGAATTCATCCAAGCTAAAATTCTTCCATTTGTTAACACACACGCACACACACACACACACACACACACACATCATGTATACATACATACAGCTCTTGTTATGATTACAGAACCATTCTAGACATTGTTTGTTGCAGGGGTGAAAACTAAAAGGTATAAGACATTCTCTCTGTCCTTGAGGACCTTCCAATAGAATTAGAACTCCATGAGGTACATACTTGAAAACTGGATTTTAAAAAGATTGAATTGGAATCTAAATTATATCCCATGGAAATGTGTGACTAAATTTAAAAACAAGAGTGACCGATAATCAGTTTTGTAGACAATCAGACATAGATAAGTTCTTTGAGAGTCAGGAAAGTTTTCCTAAAAGAGATGGGATCTCATAACACAAAAGAAATAATTAACTTAATAAGTGTGGTGAAGAGATGACAAGTACTTAGACATATGGTGGCTTCCTCAATGGGAAGAAAAACTCTGAGACAGCCTCCAGGCTTATAAAGTGAGAGGACCACTATTGATTAGCAGTATCCAACATGGGCACAGGTGGTAGTGGTGGGCTTTAGCACCTATGTGTCAAGGAAAGACTCAGAAGCAGAAATCTCGTGATATGTTGACAAAGTAGTATGGAGACCAGTCCAGCTATAGAAAAGGGCTGAAACTAAGCAGTGTCCTCTAATAGGAGCCTGCCAGTTTAAAGTTGCAGCTTTGCCCTTGAGGAAATGCATCTGTATTTGAAACCCCACTTTTGAGGAGCAGTAACTGTAAGATTCTTACCTGGAATAAAGGCTCTCTGCCCTCATACTGCCCCCATCACTGCTTGTTCTGATCCTGACACCTCTCCCTATGTACTTACCTCCTGCTTGCCTTGGCTCCTTCTCCAGCTATGGCCTCTTGCTTTGTCCTCTCCTAAGTCATCCTTCCAACTCTTTGCTCCATCCTCTGGCATTGCTGCATCCTGTCTCTTGATGTCTCATTGTTAATCATGACTTGGTCTATGGACCTATCCTTAGGTACAGCCCCTGGGGCCAGTACCAACCAGCCAACTTTACCAGTAGGCCAATCCTCTCTCCTGGAACTAATTTCCTCCACTCATACACCTCCTCCTCTGAGAGCCCAGTAAATGGTGAGGCCACCCAGCCTTCCCTGGTTGCTTCTACTGTAGCTTCTCAGTATGATAAGAGGCTTCTCTCTGAAGTTCAGCACCTTTCTGGAGCCACCAACATCACCACATATAATATGCTCTGGGCCTTCTGCCATGGCTCCCACAGTCTACAATTGAATAGGTCCTTGCTACCACTATAACTTCACCTTTCTGCTGTTTCTCAACGACTGCCCAAACCTTCCTAGCTACCACCATCTTCAGAAAAGTTTCAGCTATATCTGCCTCAGGAAGATTGGGCTTGCCTCTCTGTGTCTTTATTCTATGGCTTGATCTAAGATAGGTTAGACCCTGAGTCAAAGAACCTTTTTAGGTGTCAAAAGGTAGCAGTTTTCATGTTAACAAGTACAATACCTACCCTCCCCCGCCCCCACCCCCCTGCCACACACACACACCCTTTACTGGGAATGCCGAATGGACTCAAGTGGAATAAACTAGGACAGACTCAGAAAGTGGTGAATAAGGCCTACAGTGCCAAGAATTCCTCTTTTTAATGCCCCAAGAACAAGGATTGGGTCCATAAACTGCAGCTAAGCTAATGGGAGGTCACCTGGTCCTATTTTCCTGATTAACTACCGGAACTGTTCCTATAAATGTCTATAAAGTAGACCACTCAGTTCTAAGATTTCCTCCCCCAAAGCCCGTTTTTCAGCTTTCTAGAAACTCGGGAGTCTCCATGCAGCTCCTGACCTTCCAGGAGCTGATTCTGACGCTGATTCTGACTCTGATTCCTCAGGGCATTAAGAGATAGCAAAGTTTTTCTAGTAGGTGAGACAGGCTGAAACCCACGCTTAAGGAACTCTGTTGTGTCCCCAGTAGAAAAAACAAACAAACAAATAAAAAACAACCTGGAGGTAGGACACCTATGAGGAAGCTGCTATATTTGTCCAGGTACAAGGTATCTGGAGCCTGATCTAAAGATGATAGCGGATGGAGGAATTAATACAAGGGAAACTTTAGGACCTGAGACCTGATTACATATAGGGCTGAGAAAGCAGAGCATCACACAGATGACTATACATTCAGAGCCTCAACACAGGTACTTTCTCCAGATTCCAGAACCTAGGGTCAGGTGGACCCTCTTCTAGATCATAGTCATTGTCATCTTAGCCTCTGAGAAGGAAAGGGAGCTTGGTCCAGGGATTGGCCAGAGGCACTGGCTTGGTTCTTGGTTAGCTGCTGAAGATCCTAAGACAGAGACTTTCTATGGCCTCATTTTGTAGATTTCAGGTTCCTCTGGCAGTAGAGCCCTGGGGAGATGCCAGCATGTAAATAATAGAACAGTGTTAATTATTAACCTTTTATAATCAACCTTCTTGGCTGATTGAAAACTTGTGGTCATTTCTAGATGCAAAGCCACCTATGCCTACCCCAGACCGTGTCCTGACTGTGGCCTTACTTCTTCTACTGTTTATGTCTGTGTGTGGGTTGTTCGTTCTAATGCTAATGAAAAGGAAGAGGAAGCAGCCTGGCCCCTCTCGTGAATGTGGTGAGTCAGTGCTTGTCCCATCTGCAGAGCGCCACTGTGTAGCTACTTCCCTATCAGCTGCATTCTGGAGCTTGTTTGCCCAGCCCAGACTGGCAACAAAAACCAGCAGGTGGTTGGAGGGAGAGGTTTCCCCTCTGGACCCCACTTAGATGGGATTCAGCAGCTGATAAGGTGGCTCTGGATTTCTAGGAAAAGGCAACATTTCTAATCTGAGGTTTACAAATATACTGCCGGCTTCCAGACAAAGCACATTATTCCTTGCTTTACCTACCTCACTTCATTAGATTACTGTGAGAATTCAACGAAGTAAAGGGTGAAAACATGGCTAAATGTTAGTAATTATGGACCTGGTAGGTTTCAAGTAGGGGTGGTGAGAAGGGTAGCATTAGATGACCGTAACATTTGCCTTCTCATCTCTAAAAGTCTAAGTTTCATGCTCCTGCTTTTCTTCAGACCATATATATCTTTTGCCTTTTAAAAGTCTAGGTTTCCTGAGAAGTTAGATGAATTGTTCCCCACAGACTTTTAAAAATAATATTAACTTCTGTTGATTACCAAGTATTACACATCCATTAACATATACTGAAAGTAAAAATCACTTATACTTCCACTTGTAAGAAAAAAATTATTATGCTGACAATACTTCAGTATGTATCTTTCAAATTTTTCTATGTATAAATCTGTTATTTTATGTAAGTGAAATATCATAAGGACTATTTTTTACAATTTGGATAATAGCACATATTTTTGTACTTTTGTACAAAATGTAGAATGAAAATATTCAATATTATTAAATATTATTCTACAGCATCATTTTAAATGGCTGCAAGATATTATATTATGTGGATACACCTCAATTTATTTAATCAACTCCATATTGTTGGACACTTGAATTGTTCCCACAGTTTTACTATTGTAAACAGAACTGCATTCATCAACCTCCCCACTTCTGTTGTAAAAGTGGCCTATGTTTAATGCGGGGCAAGGTGATTCCTGACTTTATAATAACCCCATGCCTATATGTGGTTTGGGCTGTTTTGGGTGATGCTGTAAGATAAGACTGAACTTTATCTCAGTAATTGCCTCCGGTGGAAGTTTAGTTGGTGTTAATAATTAAGATAATCTCCTTACTCACTTATGGTAAAAAGTACTAGATGAGTAATGCTTCTGGTCGGCATCTTATTTAAGATTTTAGTGTACTGATTTTAAGATCCATCTGAAAAATGGATAACATTATCACTCATTTGTTTCATCTTGCTGTATTTAAAAACAAGATATTGGGGAGTGATTATCCAATTTCAATAAATTAACACAAAGCACATGGCAAAGCAATTCAAACTGCTAAATAGGGGGTGTGCTGAGAGATTTGTCTGATACAAAAGTGTAAACTTTGGAGCACAAGATCAGATGTATGGATGTACCATACTTGTCCAGGTTTGTCTTTTCAAAGTGAGCATTTTGAGCTTCTCCTTCTTTCAACCTCATCATCGTTAAAATTAGCTAAATGTGCAGAAGCAACCTTCAGCTTAGGAATAAGATGTCTCTTAAATTTGTTTTCACATTGAAATGATTAGATTACAAATAAAACAAAGAAAAAGGGTTGGAGAAAGGAGAGTAAGAATGTTTCTTTCTCCAAGAGGCAATTAGAAAAATTCAAGAGACTAGATAAGGGAGATAAAGAGAAGGATGTGTGTTTACACATGAGAGAAGTTGCAACGGAGTTTAAGAAGCTATATGTGTGCATGCGAGATGGTCAAATTGAGCTATGAGTGGTAAAAGGCAGAAGACAACTGAGAGCACAGCACATATATGACCCCGCTGCAAGAATGCGATAAAGAATACTGGTAGGAAAAAGTTGTTTGGTCAGACAGTCACCTGTGCCAGTGAGTTTGGTCAAAGAAAAGAGTCTTGAGGAAGGGAGATGTGCCAAGAAATTATGAAATGTAGCTATGAGATGTTTGTAAATTTGGGTTCTATAACTTCAGCAATGTTTACACTTGCTTTGCGGATATCTCTGGCATTGGCTATATGATAAACAGAATAATGCTCCCAACAATGTGTCCACCTCCTATACCCCAGAAGCTATAATATGTTATATTACATGACAAAGGGGCTTTACATATGTGATTATCCAGGTGGGCCAAATCTAATCACATGAGTCAGAGAACTTTTCCCAGCTTGTTTAGAAGACGAGATAGAAGGAGAAGAGATCCAAAGCTTGAGACAGGCTCAAACTACCATTGTAGGCTTTGAAGATGGAGGAAGGGGCCACAAGCCAAGAAATGTGGGCAGCCTCTAGAAGCTAAGAATGGTCCTCAGCTGAGAGCAAGAAAATGGGGATCTTATCCCCTACAACCACAGGAACTAAATTCTGCCAACAGACAGACATGGAAGCAGTCACGATCCATCCACAGAAACACAAGCTTACTGATAACAAGTAGGAACTTCTTCAAAAATGGAGCTTCCTCCTAATCCAATCTTAATCCTTTCTTCAGGGTCCTCAGACTAACTAACTTAGAGTCAAAAGTATTTCCCAGTGTTTGTTCAGTAATTACAGTGGGTTTTTTTTTTTTTTTTTTTTTTTTGCTTCAACCACACATTTTAAGCTGCTAATAAAAGGGAAATACCATGGTTATTCTAGTTAGTTTCTAATCTCTCTTCTCTTTTATTTATTTATTTATTTATTTCAAAATAAGGCAAATAAGGCATGAGAAATTGTAACCTTAAATTACTGTCGTTTCCCATTCAGAAGCTACTTTATTAGCTTACTCACTGGGGAGAAAGACTGAAATAGCTCCTCCTGAAGCTTTACTTCCTCATTTGGGTCTGTGTGACTGAAACCCGTATGTAATAGTGTCCTAGCAACCACAGTTTTTATAACTTGCCTCCCTCCACCAAATCTGAAAGAGTCTCAGCTCTTTCAGGAATGATTTCTTAAAGGGCAAATGTCTTTTCCAAAATAAACCGTTTTTATCACCATTTAAGCAGAAACCTTCACAGGGCTTAAAAACTAAAAGTTGGTGGTATCATCACATCTGCCCTTCAAAATACTCGTAATGAGCACATTATTTTTAAGACCTTTCATAAAAATAGAACCTAACCAGATTTTTTGTGTCTGGAAGCTCAGTCAAATAAGAAATAGCTCAGATAACCAAGGAAGCTTAGCCAGAAAAAAAAAGCCTTGAGGAGGACACTGCCTTCAAATACCTGAAGAGCTGCTATAAGATACAAAGATGATATTTAACTGCGGCTCTAAAGGGCATCTCAATGGGTGAAGGTTATAAGAAGGTATAGGAAATAAGAGACTTTTCTAACAATTAAAGCTCTTTTAAAATTATGTAGAAGATATAGCATTGCTATATCTCCTTCCTCACATGAAGGATTTACTGCTGCAGGAATGCCCTTCGCCCATAAACAACTAGACATCAGACAAACCATAACTGTTTCCAGACACTGAACAACAGGCTGCAGAAAACTGTAGTCCCAAAGAGAAAAGATGAGGTGAGCCCTATACTGCCTGGAGTCCAGTGCCCAGACTGCTCTGAAGGTAGGGGGAGCCCTGATACCAAAACTACAAAAAGCATTACAAAAAAAGAAAACTACACACATCCCTTATGAACAATCCTTAGCAAAATTAGCAACTAAAATGTAGCAATATATTAAAAGTATGATACATCATGATAAATTGGGGTTTATTCTAGAACCATAAAATAGGTTCTACATATAAAAATCAAACATTAAAATTCACCATGTTGACAGACTAAAAAAAATCATGTAATTATATCAATGCATACAGAAAATGCATTTGGAAAAATTAATACTCATTTATAATTTTAAAAAAGAAAGAAAAATTCTTATAAAAGTAGAAATACAAAGGCACTTTCTCAACCTGACAAAGAACATCTACCAAAATTCTTCAGTTAGCATCATATTTAATGATAAAAGACTGATTGCTTTCTACCTAAAATCAGGAATAAAGCAAGAATGTCACTCTCACTATTTTTTGTTCAACATCCTACTGGGGATCCTAGCCAGTGCAACAAGTCTAGAAGAAAGAAAAAAAAAGGCATACATATTGAAAAGGAAAAAGCAAAACTCTCTCTTTTTTTTTTTTTGTGGTAGTTAACATGATCATGTTTGTAGAAAAGCTTAAAGAATCCATTAAAAGCTATCAGAACTAATTGAGTGTAGCAAAGTCACAAGATACAAGGTCAGTGCACAATATCAAAAGGAATTGTATGTCTATATACTGACAACAAACAATTGGATACTGAAAGAACTTAAATATCATTTGTAGTAGTATCAAATAATATTAAAGACTTGGGAATAAATTTTTTAAAAACAAGTATAAGACTTGTATATTGAAACTAAAACACATTACTATTTAACAAAAATTAAAGTGACTTAAATAAATGGAGAAATATGCCATATTCATGGACTAAACATTAAGATACCAGTTCTCCCCAAATTGCTTTATGGATTTAATGCAATACCAATCAAAACCCTGGCAGGCCGTTTAGTGGAAATTAAAAAGCTAATTCTAAAAGTTATGTGGAAATGCAAAAGACCTACAATTTCCAAAACAATTCTGAAAAAGAAGAACAAAGATGGAGGATTTATACTACTTTATTTCAAGATTTACTATATAGCTATTGTAACAAGGCAGCATGGTATTGGTGAAAGCACAGACATATCAATCAGTGCAACAAAATAGAGAGTCAAAAAATAAGCTCACATAGTCAACTGATTTTGCCAAGATAATTCCAGGCAGAAAGGATAATCTTTTTAGTAGATGGTGTTGGGACTATTAGATAGTCACCTGGAAAAATATGAACCTAGACATCTAAAAAATAGCTGGAAGTGGATCATATATCTAAATATAAGAGCTAAAATTAAAAGACTTAAAAAAAAAAAAACAAAAAAAAAAACAGAAAATCCCTGTGACTTTACCTTAGCCAAATCTTAGATAGGACACA
The DNA here is from genome assembly GCF_000151845.1 of Pteropus vampyrus. Lineage (NCBI taxonomy): Eukaryota > Metazoa > Chordata > Mammalia > Chiroptera > Pteropodidae > Pteropus > Pteropus vampyrus. Next base: position 24,585,128 of record NW_011888782.1, on the reverse strand, counting down.
ATAAGCACAAACCATATATCATAAAAATATAAAATTAATAAACCAAAATTTATCAAAATTAAAAATGTTTGCCTTTCACTTTGTTAAGAAAATGAAAAGTCAAGCTGCAGACTAAGAGAAAAAGTTACAAAAATGTCTATCTTTGGAATATATATTACTGCTCAGTAATAAGAAGACAATCTATTTAACAAAAGGCAGGGAGAAAAAGATTTGAACAGATACTTAGAAGAAGATATGTAAATAGCCAATAAGCATAGGTACACAGTCAAATCAGTAGTCATTAGGGATGTACAAATTAAAACTATAATGAGATATCACTACCCAGCCACTAACATGGCTAAAAATGAAAAGGACTAATAAAAACCAAGTTCTGGAGAAGATGTGATGCAAATGAAATTCTCATGCACTGCTATACAACCTAGCAATCCTAGATATTGACCCATGGGAAATAAAAACCATATATCTACACAAAGGCATACACACAAATGTCCATAGCAACCTTCTTCATAATACTGCAAACCCGACATCCTGAATTTTTATCAGTTGGGGAATGAATTAAAAAGTGGTAGTACATTCATACAATGAAATACTGCTAAGACATAGAAAGGAATGGAGTACTGGTAACAAACCACAACATGGATGAATTTCAATAGCATTATGCTAAGTGAAAAACATCATGCTCACACACTAAAAAATGCACATTATATAATCCTGCTTATATGAAATTCTAGAAAAAGCAAAACTTTTGTGACGTTAAGCATCACAAAAGCATCACATCAGTGGTTACCAGGGGATGTAGTAGGGGAAAAGAACTGATTGAAAAGGGGCAGGGAACTTTGGGGGCTTATATAAATGTTCTATACCTTAGTTATGGTAGTAGTTACATGACTGCATACATCTGTTAAACTCATCAAAATCCATATGGAAAATAATTGGATTTTATTGTATATTAATTATACCTCAATAAAGCTGACTATTTTTACACACACACACACACACACACACACACACACACACACACACACACACGGACTGCCAATGATAAGAAGTGTTCAAAACCATCAGGGATGTTGTTGAGGGGATATCTGTGGTCCTCAAATTCTTCTATGGACACCCAGGTTAACAAAACCTGCTGTAAGGCTCTGAATGGGACACTAGCACTGTCACAGTAGTCATCCTATAAAAATTTACACCCCAAGTTGCATCAGTAGCAAGTTCATACCAGTAGCTACTCAGGCTTTGGGAGATCTAGCCAACTAAAGATTTCCCACTTGAGTCGGTCCATGCAACATTGGTGTAGTATTTGGTAGTGCCAACTGGCTAACCTATTTCGGCATCAACATCTTTCAGATTTCCTTTTCCTCCTAAGCCTTACTTTCAGGAAAAGATTGGAAACTCTTTTATGAGCACTAAATAATTGCTAAAACCAAAATGTATTATCCCTCCCAGTATTATTTTTATTTCAGCAAAGACTAGAGCTCTAAGAGAAAAACCTATACCCCACATTAAAACTTAAGGCACAGAGAACAAAAGATGGCATTTACTTTTTGGATGCAAGGTGTTCCTTCTGAGTCCCCCTGAAACTGCATCAAGTCACCATCTATTCCACATATAAGGCTACAACAATTTCTCTCTGAGTCCTAGTACTTTGGAGGCTCTTCAAACTTTCCCTCTTTTAGTATCGATGGGCAATACATTTTCTGAGGTTGTTTTGGTTTCTTTCAGAAGCCAACAACATGGAGGAGAGAGAAAGTGAACGGGCCAAAGAAATGTAAGTCTTGACCCTGCAACATTGTCGAAAGGTCCAATTCCCAAAGGTTCTGTAACTCGAATAGGCTTATGTCTGAGGCATGCTGAGACCCCAGCAAACATGAACTAATGGAGAGGGACAGGAAAGTGGGGCTAATTAGGACGTGAAGGAAAATGTGTCCTAGTTGTAAATGGATGGCAGCATGTCCAATGTACAGTGTTCAATGGGCATGGCAAGCTCAGTCACTGTCAAGTAAAAAATTAATACCAATGGTGAAAATGGGCTACATCTTATTCACCATAGTAACCTCAGTACTTAGCACAGTGCCTGGAATAGTGGGTGTCCACGTATGGAATGAATAAATGAACACGTGAGTGATAACATATTCCCTCTAACTTCTGTGTCTTTGCATCTGCTGTGCCTTCTGCTTGGATTATTTTTCTGCCACTTGTTCACCTCATTCTTCAGACCTTGGCTCAAGCAGCACTCTTAAAAACCTTTCCCAAACTACATTATATCAGCCTATTATAGTGCCATGTAAATCCCTGTCCTTTTTCTTTATCACACCAAGTATACTTACATATTTGTGTAATTATCTTATTAAACTTTATAAACTAAACTAAACTCTACAGAGGGCAGGGATCATATCAGTTAATTTCATCATTGTGCTGCCAGCACCCAGCATAGTGCCTGGAATATAGTTGGTGCTCAATAAATATTTGTTGAAAGAATGAGTGTATACATGAAGATTCCTGGTGATGAGACCTTTCAAAACATGGTGTAATCAGATTATCTGTAACTCTATCCCCCCTGAGAAACTGGGCTTATCAAGAATATCAAAGCTTTGGCTGCATGGTCATGGGGGTCAAAGCAACCCTCAGTGAAGAGCCTGGTCACAGAGACACGATCATGACCCCAGAGTGCATAGCTCCTGGAGTGTCCAGCACTTTTCTGGATACACCAGCCACTGTAAGTCTAGGGATCCTAGATAGTGAGCCTGGGACCTGAGATCTTGCCTGCCCCATCAGACTCAGTTCAGAAGTGGTTCAGAAATGGTCCAGAAATGCCTGCAGAGGAAGGAAGGAGGGACTCAGCATAGGGCAGGGGCAGGCCCAGACCAAAAAACAACAAAAAAAGAGTAGTTATTGAAGGAAGCCTGGATAATATTTCTCCACCTCTCTCTTCAATAGTTGGTTTCCACTTGTTACTACTGCAATGACCCCCCCTATATTCTGTCCTTGTTGTTGAAATCTAGAAAGAAAAATGGCTCTATCGTGAAATCTCACCTAATTCTTTTTTCTATTTTTCCAGAGTAGAAAATCGTGCATCTGAAAGATTTGATGAAGTCCGGTGTGATGTTAACACTTCGACGACAGCCTCAGGTGAAAAAAAGTGCTACACATTTTTAGCTAAAGAGTAAAGTCCAGCTGACTATCCATTTTTTATACACTTCCCTTTTCAAGTTTTTGGCTGAACTTTTTATCGTCTCTCTAATCCTTCCTAGAAGACAAGAAATTATCGTTAATAAATCTGGGGCCTCCAGAACTCCCTCTAAGTGAAATTGCCTCCCTATAATACAAGCTCTGCTCCCTATGCCAGGAGCAGATTTTATCTGCTTCCTTTAACTTCGGAGCTTGTTGGCCAAGCCACCTGACTGGCTCCTGGCTCAGGAATATTGTTTAGTACTAATACTTGCTGTTTCAGATTTGGCCTCTTTTCTTAATTTTACAAATTATGTTTTCTGTAAAACTCCCATTTCCTGGAATAGTGGCTTTTATCTACTCTGAATTCTGAGGTATGCCTGTGACTGAACACCTACCTCTTCATTCTGAGTGGAAGCTACATATTTTATTGCTTTATAGTGTTTATATTAACAGTTTTCAATATAAAGAAATGTGTACTGTAATAATGTAATTACTATGCCCTAAGAAAAGTCCATCCTCTGCTAAGAGTTTTCGTCCTTCTGTAAGGGTCAGTGAGGAAAACGGTGGCCTAGAGTGCTTACAACAATGAGAAGACAAACCGAAAATTTGAGAAACTAGGAAAAACGGAGATGGAACCAGCTCGGAATCCTGTAGCCATTTCTATATGGGCTGTTGCTAATATTGAGAAGGATCCACATTCCCAGCAAGCTATCAATAAGCCTTAGCAGAGAGCACTGGATAAAGCAGGAGAGTACTATGCATCGTGAACTCTACTTCTTTTCTTGAAAAAGATGAACTGAGATGATGGCCTGGGGCAACTATGCAAGAGCCAATAGAGAGATAACAATACTCAAAAGAGAGAAAAAAAGATCTTGACCAACAGAGATGCCCATAAATGTCCAGTCTGTCTAGTGCTTCGACAAGCCTTGGGGCAAACAACAGATGGACAATTTGTCCAAATGGACTTAAGACAAACAGTAGTTTCCTGAATGCTTTGTGAGGGTTTTGGTGATACCTAAGTTGTTGTGATGTTTCACCTGGCTGGAAGCAGAGCTTGGGAGAAAGAGCTATCATCTTGATAAAGGGATGAATGGAAAGAGGCTTAGGACTCTTTCAACTAATGGCTGAGAGACCAAGAGCTGGAGTGAAATTTGAAAGAACAGGATGCAAATCATCCAGGGGCTGATTTAGCCTACAGATGCCCTAAGGAGATATCTGCTGGCCCGGAACAGTGCTAGTGAACTTGTATCTGGGGACTGTCTATGCATGTCATTCTCAACAACAGGAAAACTGGGCTCAGGAGAGAAATGTACTAGCCCAGTAGAAATGAATTAAGAGATCCTGGCTCTAAAGCAGCATCACTAAAGAATGGAGCAGCCTCAGTCTCACCCTAGAGAAAACTTTGGGAGGCCCAAGCTACAGAAATAGTTCTGTAGACCCTAGAAGGTTGCAGACAGCTGTGCTAGCCAAACTCGTCCTTGTATTATTACCATTTGTGTGCTCTGCCCTGCGCCTGCCTTCTTTAGACTCCAAGCATCTTGCTACTTCCTAACATTTTGTATGGAATAGTTCTCAGTAAATTTTTATTAAATTGATTAAAAGTCTACATTTTCGGCTTCTACTTCAGCAGTCCTACTCAACCCTTATAGTCTGATGTCACTCCCTGTCTTCCTATTGTACTTCCTTCTTTTTTACATCTCTGTGGTAGCCCCATTCTCTTGTCACCCTAGCTGGAAGCCTTTGGCTCATCCCAAACCCTCTCCTCTTCCCTTTCTTCTAACCACTGTATGAAAAAGGGGCCTAATATAATTCTATATGTTTATCTTAGTAATGAGACATAAAAGATCAGATGAGAGGGGTTATTTCTGAGGACAAATGGGAAATTTAGAGTTAAGGAAGGAATACCTTTTTTTCAATTTGTAACCTTTTATACTGTGTAATTTTTAAATCATGTGCTCGTATACACACTGAACAAAGGCTAATATAAAAGTACTCCTTAAAATATCTTGATTATAGAATAAATTCACAGAACTGTATTATATATTTGAAAATTGCTAAGAGAGTAGATCTCAAAAGTTCTCATCACAAGAAAAAATAATTTGTAACTATATGTAGTGATGGATGTTAACTAAACTTATTGTGGTAATCATTTCACAGTATATGTATATATCAAATAATTATCTCGTAAACTTAAAATTAATGTTATATGTGAATCATATCTCAATTAAAAATAAATAAATAAATGCAGAAAAATTCTGGAAAAACAGAAAATTGTCTAGGATATGTCTAACTTCTTCACCAATGGATCCCAGGCACCTAAAAGACTACCTCAAAACTATTTGTTTAAAGATTGAATGAGACATTAATATGTCCTCTGGTTAAAAACATCCCTCCTTTGTATGTGAAATTCTCCAGACCTTCTGTGTTCCATGTCTGGAGGGAAAAAAAAGCCAAGGAAGGTTGAAGGAGGTCATTAGGTTCAATGATAGTACTAACACTACTGGTGTTTATCTTGTACCAGGGACTCCTAAATCTTTAAATTCAGTAACCCATTTAATCCTCATAAAGACCCTGTGATGTTGATATTGGGATACGATGATCATTTTGCTGATGAGGAAACTTAGGCACGGAGAGATCAAAGCAATTTTCCCAAGGTTGCTAACTTAGTAAGTGGCAGATCTGGGGAAAATTTTGCGAAGCATCACCCCTTCCACTCCCTTATTTCCCAGCCTCATGCTTTCTGGCCATAGGAGAGACAGCATTTGGGTAGGTGGCAGATTGAGTGCCTATACCACATCTTGCACTACACTGCTTTAGCCCTCCAAAGGTGGTGCCTCCAGAGGACCCATTACTGAGTTTTCCACAAGCCATTCCATTGTCTTATAAGGCCAGAAGCTGTGGATGATAAGGCACTTGATCTGACCAGTGAAAATGAGTTTTTGGTAAGAAGGAAAGTGAATTATAATTGCTACCTCCAAGTCTTCCCCTTCTGCCCCTACTACTTATTATTCTTTTGCAATTCACCTTCTTCTCTGCCATTCTGAAGCCAGTTTCCTTTACTCAGTGCCCTCACATTTGTCAACCCAAGCTAGAAAGCACAGTCATCTCTGACTACTGCCTTCTGATCTTTCCCTCAACACCCACTGCCCACCTCCACTGTACTGCCACATTTGGTCATCACCTGGCCAGGCATGAATCCCTCCAGCTTTAGCATCCACCCCTTCATTTCTCAGTCAGGCCCTTATTTTCTCATTCCAAGAACATGACAATCACCACCCAACTGACCCCAGTCTACTATCTCTTTTACCCTGAATTCTGTCCATAATATCAAAAGGAACAAGGAGGCAAGTAGTGAAAAGAAAGTCTCCCTCACATTTCTTTTTCCTAAGCACACAGAGGCAACTCCAATCTCCGGCTGTTTATGTATCTTTCCATAGACACACTATGCCTACATGTGTGTGTACAGTGTATATATACATATACATACATGTACATATAAATATATATTTACTTTATTTATATTATATTCTATATATAATATACTTATTTTATACATTATATAATATCAATATATAATATATATAATCTCCTTATTCAAGCAGATTTGGTTTTATTCTATACCTAAGCAACCTAAACAACCTAAACATAAGGCTCTTGCTAAAATGATTAAAAGAGACACCAGTTTTTATTGTAATCCATCATGTTACAAACATATTTATTATAGCAGTTTTCATTCTCATCCATATACCAACATTAATGTGGATCTTATAAGAAAAGTGAGATTCCATTGGTTTTCACCACGGTTACCTGTTCACTCAAGGAGGAAAAATACATTGCTGCCTTAGACACAAACTTTTATGTCTAAACTTTTATGTCTAATGCTCCAATCCAAACAAGTTATGTCCTAGGTCTGAGGGATAATAGCCACCCTGAAGTGGGGGTGGTGAGGAAGCGTTAGTAGTGGGAGAATGGGAACAGGAAGTCATCATGGAGTAGTAGGGGTGGGTGTGGATTCTTTCATATAACACTCAGCCCAGAAGTCCCTCCACACCCTAATGAAAGACGAAGATGCTTCTACAACTCTTTCTACATCAGCATCACTTGAAGAAGTCTTTCTCTTTCAGCTTCTCAACCAGGGGACTGAGATGATTTATGCAAGCACCTTATGCACATGAGACTTTTCCATCTTACTGTCTGAGGCCAAACCATCTTTCAAAGACCTTCCTTATTTTCTCTTTGTCAAGATTATTTCCAGACGTTCAATATCTACTTCTCTGTCAAGGTAGCAGAGAACTCTGTCCTTACCAAATATAACGTGAAATTCTAAGTAGTCAGGCTGAGATATAAAGGGGGTCTCTCAAGAGGCAAGTGCTGCCAGTCAAAGTTTTGAGAGACCTCTTAGATGGCAGTCATGCAGAGGATGGTTTGTGGGGACTGGGGTGTGTAAATTAGAGGCAGGAAAACCAGTTAGGAAACTGGCACCATTGGCCTTTTCAAGTATGGCATTTCTAAGAAGTTGAAATAGGAGAAGCCTCCTGACATTTCCAGACTGGATCCCGGTACTGAGGCTCATCAGACCAGAGGCAGGGGCTAGTGGACTTCACTACAGAAGCAGACCCAAATGATAGGAAAAGGAAACTTAAGGGAGTTGCTTTAGGAAAGATGAGTACAGGATTTCTCTGTGCTCGATCAGAGTGAAAGAAAAAAAATCCTAAAATATGAAGATGGAAAGGCTAGATAGTCCAGGCATAGCTAGCAGGCAGAAAATGGTATTATACATCACAGTCTTTGATTTAGTCACCAAGGTGAAAAGACTTTTTTCTATATCATAGACCCAGCATGGGGTTAAGGCAAAGGTTAATTTCAGATATGAGAGACCAGAGACACAGAGCGAGAAGCAAGGACTCTCTACTTCTACATCACTGGCTACCAAACAATTAAAACTGTTTCTCAAATTCATATTTGCAACCCAGAGCATATACCTAAAACTTAAAACATGCCAGGTTATGCTTGCTGTGCTGACTGGTAACACGAACTAGTTATATGCTGTTTCCACCAGTCTACCTGCCACTTTTTAACTGCACATATTAAGTATTTGCCCTCAGGCATCAGACCTCACCACCTTTGTAAAAACAGTTAAGCTATGTACACTTGATAGGAAAACATCAAGTCCATTCTGTTTAAAAAACAAAAGCCAACCCAAACAATCAAATCCATCCTTTTATACTTTTGTTTTTTACTGATTTGCTAACTTTTCCTCTGGTTTTCAATTTATTTGTTGAACTTTCTTAGAGTCTCAGTTTGAGACTCTCATCATCAGTTTAAAAATAAAGAAAAGGAATGCTTTTTTTACAATGTTAAAAATAAATCTGTTCCTGTGTCCAAAGCAGCCATGCATATTAACATGTGTGAATGTCCTCAGGGTTTAAATAGTCTTAGATGGAAAAAAAAAAAAATACTGTAGCAAGACTTAAAAAAACCAAGATGGCAGATTAATGAGAATTTTAAGAATTTTCGTTCTCCTTGAGTAACTGCTTATATTCAGAACTTACTAGAAATGGTTTATTTGCAGCAGAAAATATGGGTAAATCATGAAGAAAATCTTGCTTCAGGGTGTTAAGCATTGGAAATAATTGTCAAAATTTCCCAAAACTATGTAAAGGAGTGATGCTGCATCATCATCATCATCATCATCATCATCATCATCATCATTGATGTTTATTGAGCACACCACGTGTCAGCAATATGTCAAAGAGCTTATATGTATTATCTTGGGAAAAAGGAGAAAAGTTCGTATCCTCTTGTAGAAGTTTAAGAACTTATTTAAGAAGAGAAGGGAGAACTGAAAAGAAAGTGTAATGAAGTAAGATAGGAGAATTCGGAGAAAATTTTTAAAAATTATGAAAACAGCAGAAGAGTGACCCAGTATTTTGTTGTACTGGGACAAGATGGGAAGGTGCAATGTGCCTAAATTGACCTATACTAAGACTCTGGTATAAGTGGTCATGAGGAGAGAATTGATGGGAGAAGAACTGGTGGTACTTGGAAATAATTTATCCTATAGAAAGAGAGAATCCAGGTATGGACATTTGATTCAAGAATCATAGAACCATTATCAAAAGGAGTAAGTTGATTTTGAGGAAACCATAATATCTGTCACTCAGCTTATTGTCTGATTCATGTTTAACCCAAAGATGGAGCCAGTCCTAAGAAAGCAGATCCAAGAGATCAATCCTGGTGATATCAGGCAGATCCCACCAGCCACCTCTGAAACAAATGTACTCCTGGGCTCCTCAGTTATGTGAGCCAATAAATTGTTTATTTCTCTGTCTCCCTGTCCTTCTCTCCTCCTACTCCTTTTTCATCCCTCAAGTTGGTTTTATTCCTCAGTTCAGACTTTTTATTCTATGCAACAAAAATATTCCTAATAGATACATCATAAAACAGAAAAGTCTTGGCCCAGCTGAGTCCAAAGTCAAAAATCAATATTTTCAGGCTATTCTCTTTCTCTAGCTTTTTATTGTTTTAGATTTTCTTGGCATGTTGATCTCCTTTCTTATTACAGTCAGATTTCTTCAACACAGCTGGGAAAGATGGCCATAAGCAGCTCCAGCTTATGTTGTCCAGAGCATCTTCTCGGTTAGCTCTAGCAGAAATATTTTTGAGAAAATGCACATTAGGCTTTTCAGGTCACAAGTTCATCCCTGAAGCAATCACCATGGCCAGGGATTTTTTAATTTATTAAAAAGGACCGAGTATTGTTTTCCCCTGCTTGCTCCCAAAAATCCTAAGGCAGTGGAGTCAATCTAAATTTAAATACATGGAATCGAGGAAAGATGGTGGTGTAATGGTTGCTGTTGGTGCCACACCCAGTTCCCCTTTACCTAGCCAATGCACCCGTTCCCCAGATGCTATGAATGTTGACTGATGATAACCCATGCCTGCCTCCTCTCTGAGACTTGCCCTTAGTCAAACAGGAACCTCCTCTCCTAATTATATATTTATTTAAATTTTGATTTTATCATGATTTTTAGATTAATTTGAACTTATTTAAAATACTGCATTAAAGTTGATTACTGAGTTTTTTGGCAGCTTTCGAATTTTACCCTGCTCACTTCACCCTAATCCTGGCCCTTGCTAAGAAGCTACAATCCAGGCCTCTGGCACCCCCTCTGAGAGTAGGCCTCATTCAATAATTAACTGATGTAGGGGTACAAAAGGTTGGCCTTCTTGCCTCGAAATGGGCTAATGTTGCAGTATAATTTATGTTCTAGAATTCCACATGAGATTGGAGTCTCCATTTAGTCTCCAGCTAGACCACATCCTCGCCAGTTTTTATTTCTGCCCTATTCCTAACTTCCTCATTCTCTTTTCTTGACAGTATTCCTGGCAGGTCACTTGGATAAGAGTCTGTCTTCAACTCTGCTTCTAGGGAACCCTACCCCAAGACAGTTGCTACCAGGAAGGGTCCTAGGAAGTAAAAACTAAGAGTGAGATTTTATAGTTGGATTACTCACCAGTTGGATAACAATGAGGACTAGGTTTTTAATACTGCTTGGATGTTGGGGTAGTGGATTACTTAAGACCTACTTGTAGTGAGCTATAGTGGAATAGAGATACAAGTGGATGTACTAACTGATACAATATCCTAGTTTTACTGTTGTGGAGATCGGAATTCTGATAACACACACTTCTAGGTCCTTATCATTGATGAGGAAATGGATTTCAATTCAGTGAATATGAGAAATATTCGTTTATTAAAAGCACATTATGAGATAGAAGATGGGTTAAGCCTAAAATTGACTAACCCCAGGGAAATAAGAACACATAAGGTGGAGAGCTGTAACCCCAGGGAAGGCAGAGGCCTGAGTTATATTTAGGGCTGTGATGGTTGGTCCAAAGGCTTTCTTAGGTGTTTGGCAAGTGAGGTCGTTTTGATTGACACTTGACTGCTATATAACTCTTTGCCTAGTGCACATGTGAATACCCAGAATTCAGTCTGTTATAATTAGATTCATGACCTTCCAGGCATAAACATAGTATTATAATGAAGCTTCATCGTGGGCAAACTAGGACAGACACCTTCTGCACAGGTGTCTGTAGCCAGATTAGGCCAGCTAAGATTATGACCCTCCTTTCCTTTGTCTCAGAGATGTAGGAGGGATTCTCTAACTACCAGTAGGGTGTTCTTTGGGCAGTCTCTGGGCTGGGGCCCCCCTATTCCTTTGTTCCTCTTGTTGCTTATGTCTGACTAGCTACCTAACATTAGCATGAAAGTTACCAGGAAATTTCTTAAAAATTTCTAAACTCAGAGTAATTCACACCTAAGAGTAATTGCATCACAATTGCTGGGGGGTAAGACACAGGTGCTGGTGTTTTTAGAAGCCCCTAGGTGATTCCATTGTGCTGACAAAATTTAGGAACTGCTCTCTAAGGCAATTGAAAG
>NW_011888782.1:24571308-24573458 GCF_000151845.1 Pteropus vampyrus | reverse complement strand
AGTTATATTTAGGGCTGTGATGGTTGGTCCAAAGGCTTTCTTAGGTGTTTGGCAAGTGAGGTCGTTTTGATTGACACTTGACTGCTATATAACTCTTTGCCTAGTGCACATGTGAATACCCAGAATTCAGTCTGTTATAATTAGATTCATGACCTTCCAGGCATAAACATAGTATTATAATGAAGCTTCATCGTGGGCAAACTAGGACAGACACCTTCTGCACAGGTGTCTGTAGCCAGATTAGGCCAGCTAAGATTATGACCCTCCTTTCCTTTGTCTCAGAGATGTAGGAGGGATTCTCTAACTACTAGTAGGGTGTTCTTTGGGCAGTCTCTGGGCTGGGGCCCCCCTATTCCTTTGTTCCTCTTGTTGCTTATGTCTGACTAGCTACCTAACATTAGCATGAAAGTTACCAGGAAATTTCTTAAAAATTTCTAAACTCAGAGTAATTCACACCTAAGAGTAATTACATCACAATTGCTGGGGGGTAAGACACAGGTGCTGGTGTTTTTAGAAGCCCCTAGGTGATTCCATTGTGCTGACAAAATTTAGGAACTGCTCTCTAAGGCAATTGAAAGATACAGGAGCAATCGTAACTGTACGGAAGGACTGTGTAATCTGATAGCTCTTGGTAATCACTACTGATTCTTTGCAGAGAGAAAATCGCAGGCTCAGCTCTACTAATCAACAACTTTAAGCAGTGAATGAGCCAGAGTCTCTCCAGAGCATTTAAAGAGACACTCATTTCCTGCAACCTGAGAGGAGGAACAGCTGAAGATCAGGCTGAGAATTAATGAGAACTTTGAATCACCTGAACCCTCCGGGCCTACAGAAATAACCAACTTTCCTTTGTTGGAAGATAGAGCCCTTCTGCTGCTTAAAGGCTATAAAAAGGTCTCAAGTAAGGCTGTGCTTTACAGGTAGTGTTGCTAGATAAAGTGCAAGATGCCCAGTTAAATTTGAATTTCAGATAAACAATGAATAATAGTATCCTAATCTCCTATATCCTGTATTTTTATTTGCTAAATCTGGCAACTCTATTTTCAAGGCAATCCTTGCCCTTTTCAGGATCTGCTCCCACCTCCTTCTGGCCACTGGACACTCAGTGAAGATCAAGTCTCAGCCAAACCTGACTGAAGAAGTACCAGGCTTACTAAGGGAAGAGAGAGAAAATATGCTAAAAGAGCTGCAGGACTTGGCAAGCCCGTACTGGCAGGAACTAGGAAATAGGCCTGGGAGTATCTCCTGGGGATGCTGGATCAAGGGAAGCAGAAATAAATCTAAATAAAGGATTTAACACCTGCTTATAAAAGAGTCCTGGGTGACACTTCTAAAACACGACTAGGATGGTGCTTGAAGATTGGAAAAAACAAATGAGCCCATAGTAAATGCAGTAAAGATGCCAGATCTGCTATGGCAAACTGTGGAGTAAAGGCTCAAAAGGCTTAGAGAAGTTGGAATGTTGGTATGGACCTATGTAAACCTGGAAAACTTATCACTGTCTATGTCTCTCAGGAGGGCCTGGAAGGTACTTCATTAACCAAGGTGGTAAGAAATATGCTTGTAAGAGAGGGACTTTCATGCATTGTTAAAAGTTCAGTAAAATCTATTCTCTGTAGGCCAGGACTGACAGTAAAAGATGCTGTTACAGAAGTGGGCTTCACAGTATCAGTGTGGATGACGAGATTCTGGAATAACCAGAGGCCAGGGACAGCACTTAAACTTCAGACATAATGGGCATAATTAATGTGATGGGCAGCAAGTTTGGAACAACAGCCAGGGGGCAGCTAACCTACAAAGATTCCTACAGGTGGCTCATAGAACATAGTATTCATAGGGGCAAGGAGATGACTGCCATTAGGAGTACTGCTTAATATACATAATCAAAAAGGATCAAAAACACACGAAAAGAAAACTGAGGTCACAAGCCCATCATTCCCGTTCAGATATAACATTTGTTATCTCTCGTCTTTTGATAATAGCCATTCTAACAGGTGTGCAGTGATATCTCATTTTGGTTTTGATTTGTCTTTCCCTTATGATTAGTGATGTTGAGCATCTTTTCATGTACCTGTTGGCCATCTGAATGTCTTCTTTGGAAAAATGTCTATTCAGATCCTCTGCCCATTTTTTAATCAAAATGTTTGGGG
>NW_011888782.1:24567516-24570263 GCF_000151845.1 Pteropus vampyrus | reverse complement strand
CTTTTGGTTAAGAATTTTTATGTTCAGACCATCCTATGTGGTTATTTTCAGTCTCTGAATTTGTAGGGCCCACCATGCTGGCCTTCCCTGAGCCTGTCAGGTTTGGTATGTGGCCCCTCTTTCGTCCACATATACAATGGAATGTTAGCCATAAGAAAAGATGAACTACTGCCATTTGCAACAGCATGGGTGGATCTTGAGAATATCATGCTAAGTGAAATAAGTCAGACAGAAAAAGTGGAGAACCATATGATTTCACTCATATGTGGGATATAAAACTGAAAGCAATAAACCAACAAACAACTCACAGACATAGACAATGGTTTAGTGGTTACCAGAGGGAAAGGAGGAAGCGGGGAGATAGAAAAGCGTAAAGGTGTCAAATATATGTTGACAGAAGGAGATTTGACTTTGGGTGGTAAGCACATAATACGATATACAGATGATGTATTATAGAATTAAACACTCGAAACCTATATAATTTTATTAACCATTGTCATCTCAATAAATTTAATTTAAAAAAATAAAGTAATTTGCCTTTTTGATAGCAATCCAAGACTTAATTGCAATATTCAACCTGTCCCAGAAATGTGAACTTTAAACAGTTACTCTGAAATTTCCTGATTAGCACTAATAATTTGCATTATAATACCCCTACATTCCCTTTATTCCCCCTCCCCCAAAAAGATGATCTGCTCTGAAACAATCCTTTCTTTTGTTTTGCAAATAACTTCCTTGCCCCATCCTCTTTCTGCCTATAAAAACCGTCCATTTTCTACGCCGCTATGGAGCGCCCTTCTAGTTGCTAAATAGTTCATAAATCACCTAATAAAGCAAATTAGTTCTTTAAATTTACTTGGTTGAATTTTGTTTTTTAACAGATTCGGTTGCAGTGATGAGCTCTAAAGAGACTTCCAGCAGCTTCGGGGAGGAGAAACACAAGCAGGACACCGATGGGGAGGAGAAACACAAGCAGGACACCGATGAACCCTTCTGACTACACTCTCTTTCTCGCCATTTCTAGGGACATTTGTAAGTTTCTCTCAGCTTTGAGCTCCACTCTCTTTGCATTTAAGGTCCCTATCTCCTTGGCTCTTTTTTACAGGGAAGGCCAGCTTAAGCTGGCAGATGGTTCTGCCCAGAGGCAAGCCCCTAGCCTTTCAGAAGGCAATTCCCAGGACTCAGTAACATGTCTTGGTTACTGCCAATATAGAGAAAAACCCGGCCCTTGATTCTATTACTAGAATCCACGTTGGGAACTGTTGGTGGGGTGGCAGCTGCAGTTCTCCATTTGTTTGGAAATCAGTCCACAGTTCCCATGCCTGAGGTTTGCTGGTTCAGTTCTTTCCCCAGTCCCTGGGAATTGGTGGTGGTGTGTGCAGGGTCTTCCTTCGGTCAGGACACAGTAACATCTCTTGGTTACTCTTGATATGTTAAGGTGCACATTCTTTTTTATCTTGTTTTGTGTAGATAAAGGCTTTTCGATCCTTTATATTCAAAAATTTGAGCCTGTCACCTTCTGGGACACCTGTTTAACAACTATAGTCCCAGATGCTGCAGATATTTAGCAAAATGGGCAAAATATTAACAATGGTAATTATGAGAAACATTCTAATTAAACAAAATTGTTTATTTAAGAAATGCTCTTGAGAGAAAAGGAAGGATCCCAGTTGAACAAGAAGAAATGGGATGCCTACTTTAATTGTTATGCAGAAGCTTCCAAAAGGCTTCAAGATTCCAAAATAACCTTTATTGTTAGCAAAAGGCTAACAATAAAAACAATGAAAGACACCTAGGCCTCCTTCACTACACCTTCCTCAGGAGCCCCTCCCAAAGTTGATGGGACTTGAGAGATTTTCTGGAAAACTGCTACATTATTCCCTTAAACAGCCAAGGGGAAACTAAAATTAAAATTAATGGGATTGTGCAGTATTGCCAGAAATAGTTTCTATTTGTCCGGTTAAAACCTGACAAGATATTTGAAAGGATTTAATAAACTTTTGATCAGAAATTTGGTCAAATCAAAAGCTAATATTCAGAGCCCAAAAGGAATTTTTTTTATGCCTTCTTCCCCAAGGTAAAAATATGTACCCAGAGGGAAAGAAACATTACAACAATAGGTAGATGAGTGTGTCAATCCCCTGACATTATTCAGGCTGCAATCCAGCTTTCTGGGGCAACTGGAAAACATCTGTCTTTGTCTTGTAATCTCTGTAGGGTCAGAGGTATGGCTCTAGTGGTTCGAAGTTCACCTGCAAAAAATGACCCCTCATTGCCAGACTTTTGTCATCCTGATGTCCTTGTAACATGGCAACAGTCTGCTTCAGAAGTAGAGCATTGAGATGGGTAAAAAATTGCTGTAAATTAAACTGTCAAGGCTATGGCATACAACATGCTGCTGATCCATTGTTGACTCATGCTAATATGAGCAGCTATTGTGCGTCTTTAATGTCTTAGGCTTAAGTCTTTCATCAACAGGTTAAAAAAGACGTCCCAGATCTCAATTTAAAGGATCCTGTTCTTTACAGTCTAGAGCCTGGGGATGGTATTCTGGAAGCATCATCAGAGGAAGACGAGGCACGAGCCCATTAGAAAAGACCTTACCAAGCTCTCCTAACCATTGATACTGCTATGACACTAGAAGATTTTGAGCCATGGATGCACATCTCGGGCTCTCTTTGACATCTAGTTCTGTACAGATGCTGGAGACCTCCAAACAAAATTGATGAGAAAGAAAAGTACCTGAC
>NW_011888782.1:24560365-24566886 GCF_000151845.1 Pteropus vampyrus | reverse complement strand
TCTCCTGAATTTACAGTGTCTAGTTAGAAAGGACTTACCAGGAGGCTTTCATGATTAAGAATTCACTTCCTTTGTCAGGTTCCTACTTCCCTAGTCAGAAATAAATACAACCGAGGTTACAATAAGGAATCTCTCCTTAGCTCTCAAAAATATTGCAGAACCTATTGTTAAAGCTGTAACTGCCCCCCCCAACCCCCACGTCCAATCCTTAGATTCTCTGGCCAAAGTTGTTCTTAATAATAGAATAACCCTTGATTATCTCTTAGGTGAACAAGGAATTGTCTGCTGTGGCCAAGACCACCTGCTGTAGCTGGATTAACACTTCCAGGAAAGGTTAAATACGTGTTCACAGCTGCAAACTACTAAGCAAATGATCTAAAATGCCTGGGAGGTCTAAAATGCCTGGGAGGGAATGAGAGAGTGACAGTCTTAAAAGTTGCGAACCTGGGGCAGTGGCCTGTGAGTGTTTCAAGATTTAGCAAAACGTCTTGACCTACATATACCACACAGAGGGTCAACAAAAGCTGCAAGAACTACCTAGTGGTAGCTGAGAGTGGTACTAATTTCTTAATATTTTGTCACATCTCTCAGGCTGAGAGTTTGATCAAAAGATATTGTTAAAAAAAGCTATAACAGGCCCAAAATGGAATCATTTGCCCCTGGGACAGCAAACCAAGACCTAAGTGCAGTACTTAACCTCTCCTAGGATATGAACTGAAACAGTTAATCTGAAATGTCCTTATTAGCATTAGTAAAATAATTTACATAATGAGACCCCTGACATTCCCTCCCCCCACCACACCCAATAAAGGATAACTTGGCCTGAAAGATCTTTTGTTTTATTTTGTTTTGAAAATAGCTCCCTTGCCCCACCCTCTTTTTGCCTAGAAAAACTTCCATTCTGTACAACTCCTCAGAGCACCTTTCTGTTTGCTAAATGAGATGCTTCCTGATTGATATACTCTTAATAAACTTAATTAGATCTTCAAATTTACTCAGTTAACTTTTGTTTTCTTAACACATTCTTATACACGTGTCCTGGTACACTTGGGTACAAGTGTCTGTAGGGCTTATAAATAGGGTCATGGGATATACTTAGCTTCAGTTTTATTAGAAAAAGCCAAACTATTTTCCAAAGGGGTTGTTTCAATCTAAATTCTCTCTAACATGTATGACAATTTCCACTGTTTTATATCTTTATCAACTTTCGGTATTGTTAGATTTTTTAATTTTGCGAATCTGGTGGATGTGTAATGGTATTTCATTTATGGTATTAATTTACATTTCCCCAATTACGTGTTTTTATAGGCTTATTGGCTAATTAGATTTCCTCTATTATGAAGTGCCTGTTAAGTCTTTTCACAGTTTTAAAATTGGATTGTCTTTTTCTTTTTGATTTATAGGAGTTCTTTATGTATTATGATAACTAGTTGGTTTTTAGTCGATTGCATATGTCACAAATATTTTCTCTACAGCTTATCTTCTCATTGTTTTTATTGTATCTTCTGATTAACAGAAGTTCTTCATTTTAATTAAAAGCATCAATCTTTTCTTTTATGATTAGTGCTTTTTATATCTGGTGTAAGAAATCAATCCCTCCAGCCAAAGTCATGAAGATATTCTCCTCATGTATTATGCTCTAAAAATTTTTGTTTTTTCCTTTCACATTTCAGTACTTTCTTTTTATTTTTGTGTTATAGATGTCCCAAATAGTTGTTTTGTTTTGTTTTTTTCACCATGAACACCCAATTTTCCTAGCACTGTTTACTAAAATCCATCTTTTCCTCACTGCTTTGATATACTACCTCTATCATAAGTAAGTTGTCCATATTATGCATGGATCTGCTTTGGGAGCTCTCTGTTTTGTCCATTTGTCTACTTTTGATCCTTTCTAAATTTCATTATATGATCCATGGGTTATTTCCAAATGTGTTTCTTGTTATCTAAACATTGTAAATTTTCTTTTTTTTGGTGGGGGGGGAGTTGTTTGTTTGTTTTACCAGTTTCTAGTTTAATTATATTGTGGTCAGAGAACATGATTTTCATGATTTCCAGCCTTTGGTTTTTTGTGGCCTCTTTATAGCTCAGTATATAGTAAAATTTTTGATATGTTCCTTATGGACTTGAAAAGGAAGTACTTTCTGTAGTTGTTGGGTACAATGTTCTATGTATGTTCATTATGTCAAATCTGTTAATCACGTTAATTAAATCATTTAAATCATTATTTTTTTGAATTGTTATTCTATTAATTACTGAGAAAAATTTTAAATCTCTCGCTATAGTTGTGCATCTTTCTATTTCTTCTTGTAATTTTGTCAAGTTTTGCTTTGTATATTTTGAGACCATGTTATTAGGAGCATTATAAATTTTAAATTGTAATGTTTTCTTGGTGAACTGAGCCTTTTATTGTTTTAGAGTCATTCTCATTACATATGGTAGTTTTTTTGCCTTTAAGTTTATTTTGTGTCATGCTAATTAACCGCACCAGCTTTGGTTGGTTAGTGTTTGCATAATGTATGTTTTTCATCTTTTTACTTTTAATCTTTGAGTCTTTATGTTTTAGATACATATAAACATTTATTTTTAGTTTTTATAAGTCCAGTTTGTCAATTATTATATTTATTGCAATTACTGATAAATTTCAGTTTAAATATATTATTTTATTTTGTGCTTTTTATTCATCCCACCTGTTCTGTATTTTTCTCTTCTCTCTTGCCTTCTTTTTGATTAAGTATTTTCCAACATTCTAGTTTTTTCCTCTCCTAGTTATAAAATTAAATATCGTTTCCATTATTTTAAAGACTACAGTAGAAATTACAATATACAAACTTAACTTATCAAAGTATACAGTTAATCATTATCTCTTCTTGGACAATACGAGGCCTACAGAATATTTTTAATATCATTTAAACCTTTTCTGATTTACATATTATTTTCGTCATGTGTTTTAATTATCCTTTTTTAGTACCACAAGACATCATTTTTGTTTTACATAGTCAGTTTACTCACATATTATTTTTACTATTCTTTATTTCTTTTTACATTGCAGACCTTCCCTGTAGGATCATCTTTTTGTCTATCTAAAGTACGTGCTTTAGAATTTTTTAGTGAGGGTCTGCTCTTGAAATATTCTCTCAGTTTTTATTTACTCTTTTCTTGACAAATATAATTTCTATGTTGGTAATTATTTTCTCAGTGTGTTGAAGATATTATTCCACTGTCTCATAGCTTTCCTTATGCTGAGAAGTCAAATGACAAGCTGTTACTCCTTTGAAAACAATCTGTCTTTTTTCCTCTCTGGCTTCATTTAAAATCTTCTTGTTGTCTTTTGGAGCTCTGAAGTATTATTAGAATGTATCTAGATATAAATTTCTTTTTATTTATGTTCCTTGGGTTTCATTAAGCTTCTTAAGTTGGTGTATTTATGGCTCTTTTTCATTCCCAGTAAATTATCAGCCATTATCTCTTTATATATTGTTTCTCCAAATTTCTGTTTTCTCACATACTACAACACTGATTAGTAGGTCTTCCCATGCTATCCTCCTTGCCTTTTAACTTTTCATCTGTATGTCTCCGTTTGTTTTCCTCTAGAAATTTTTTTCTGTCCTATTCATTAGCTATATCTTTACCTATGTTTAATCTGTTAACATTTCTACTGAGTTTTCAATCTTAGTTATTAATATTTTATTTGTTCTATTGGTTCTCTCCAAATTTTTTTAAATTTCCTGTTCTCTGTAAATATTTTAAGGCATGTCTCTTATTTTTTAAAAATGTAGTAAACATGTTTGCTTTATAGACAGTGATAAATAATGTCGATATTCAAAATCTTTGTATATTTGTTTCTGTGTACTTTGTTTCCTTTTGTGCATGGTTATCTTTGACTTTGTGCTGCTCATTTGACCTTGAATTTGTAAAAATGCTATGGCCAAAAATGAAAATGCCTTCCTCTAGAGAGGAATTATCACTGAGAAAACTTTAAATCAAGTTCCTGACAAGAGGTTCCCTAGATGATCCAAGAGACATGAACTCAGGCTGCTGATATACTTGAGATGTATTACTGCTTCTCCTTTACCCTGAAGTTAGCCTTTTGTAATCTTGTTTAATGTGAAGAAATACAATTATAATCACCCATTGGGTAGATCTGAGAGTCCACTGAAAACAAAACTCACGTTTGCTAGAATTGGAAATGCCTTCAATATTAGATCAAATCCCTTGCCTTTCTTCCCCCCTTTAGTTGTTAATTCTTTACTATTTTATTATCTCTTTGATGATTTTTAGAAGTTATTTTTCATCCATAAATTTTAGTCAATTTTTAGAGAGAAAATTGATACAAATAATCTAGGCTACCATATTCTCAGAAAGCAAGCACACAGCATTAGCTTTTAATTACCAGAAGTGTTTCTCATAAGTATAGAACAAAACATTTAAAAATAACTGTCAGTCAATCACAATAAAGTTTCTTTTTTAAAAAACAGAAGCTCGTCTGATTTAAGAGTCTGAACTCAACAACTTACTAGCTGTGCAACTTTGGCAAGTCATTTAGCATATCTGAGATAAGTTTTCTCATCTATTAAAAGGGATAAATAATGTGAATAATCTACAGAGTTCTTGTGAAGAAAACCAAGTGAAATAACTGACATATTAGGATGTTGCAAACTGTGAAGTGGTATTAAAATATCGGTTATATCAAAATCTTCAACTACATAGTTTCATGGTGTTATTTTTTTGGCCCTCTATTTAATTCTGTGAGGATTTAAGTAATGAACTAGCCATGTGTTCTTATCCATTCTCCTATTTATCTCTCAAAGAGCATAATTTCTGTGACAGTTTTTGAGAGGGTATATAATATCTGAGAAATAAAGCCCAATATTATATTTGGCTTCCAGAGGAACTCCCTAAGGTCTTAATGAACTTCTTCAGACATGTGAGGAAAAATCTTCAGGACTCTTAGGGGAAAGATAAATCAACTCATGTTAAGGTAATGTCTATTTAAATCCAAAAAGTAAATTTATCCCTGCAGTATACAGAAATGACACATTTGCCAGATTACTCACTGTATTAGTTCCCTAGAGTTGCTGTAAAAAATTGCCGCAAACTAGGTAGTTTAAAACAACAGAAACTTATCCTCTAACAGTTCTAGAGACCAGAAGTTAGAAATCAATTGTCAGTAGGGCTATACTCTCTCTGAAGGTTGTGGAGGAGAAGCCTTTCTTCCTCCCTCCAGTCTCTGGTGGCTCCAGGTTTTCCTTGGTTTGTGGCTGCATAACTGCAATCTCTGCCTCTATCTTGTGTCTGTGTCTTCTCTTCTGCTTCTAATAAAAATATTTATTGTTACATTAAAGGCCCATCTAGATAATACAGATTCTCATCTCCTAATGACCTCATCCTTCAATTTAGTTATGTCTACAAAGACCCTTTTTCCAAATAAAATCCCATTAAGACTTGGACACATCTCTGAAGGCCACCACTCAACTCATTACACTTACCATCTTTCTTCTCTGATGACTGGCATCCTTTTTTCTTGAAGCTTGTTTTTAAGGAAGAGAAACTGGTTAAATTTGGGCTATTTCCAATAGAAACCAATACCCATACCCAGTATATGTAGGTGAAAATAAAACAGATCTATAAAATTTTATCCTATTGGTTTCTATTCATATTTTGTGTAACAGCAATGTGCCAACATCCTAGATTATTTTTATGTTTCTGATTGAAGAAATAGATTTTATTTATTTATGTATTTTATGCTTCTGTTTATTTTTTTTAAAACACAAACATTTAAAGAGGATTACAAAAGTAAAAATTTTAAGTATTTTACAAAATCTTTTGCCATCAGTGAGAAAACTAAAATAAAAGAAAAATCAATGCAAGCAAAATAAAATGAAATCAAAGGTAAGAAGAATTCACAAAATGCTTGCAAATGAAGCTAGGTTTGGGTACTAAAGGAAAGCTCCAAATATGAATCTGAACCTCAAAGCTGGTAAAGTGAAGTCAAAACTACAATGAGGTAAAAGATTTACAGTGTGCATAAGAACAAATAAAGCAATCGTTCAACTATTCTAGAGAAGCATAATCCATTTTTGATGTTGAGACATGAGAAAATTTCCCCCAGGTTTTAAGAAAGAAATATCACAAGGTATATTGGGTAATGTCCTCAGTAACACCGCAGTAGTAAATACAATCATGAATTCCATGACCTCAGTAAAGACCAATGGCACAAACTAAAGCAATTTTACAATAGGTGAAAACAATGCGATCCAAGAATTAAGTGTTCTAAGGTCAAACTAGAACTAAGGATAAAATATAAACCATTTGAAGAATAGGTGGCTTGCATGTTTTCTATGCAATGTTCTGTGAATATTGTTTCTCAGACTTAAGCTTTCACTAAGAATTGGCTAATGGAGGACTCAAGGTCGTATTCCCTCACAAGAACTTAGCATGCATTTTGATGTTCAACAAACAAAGGAGGTGTGGTTGCAACTCTCAAAAAAAAATTGAGGACTCTGATCAGAAATCCTGCTTTA
>NW_011888782.1:24558242-24560315 GCF_000151845.1 Pteropus vampyrus | reverse complement strand
TAAAGCAATTTTACAATAGGTGAAAACAATGCGATCCAAGAATTAAGTGTTCTAAGGTCAAACTAGAACTAAGGATAAAATATAAACCATTTGAAGAATAGGTGGCTTGCATGTTTTCTATGCAATGTTCTGTGAATATTGTTTCTCAGACTTAAGCTTTCACTAAGAATTGGCTAATGGAGGACTCAAGGTCGTATTCCCTCACAAGAACTTAGCATGCATTTTGATGTTCAACAAACAAAGGAGGTGTGGTTGCAACTCTCAAAAAAAAATTGAGGACTCTGATCAGAAATCCTGCTTTAATATAAGAATGTTCCACCTCTACATGGGCATGGGCCAATGGAATCTTGTGGCAGGGAAGTACATATTTTTAAAATTATTTAATATCATAAAGAAGCCTCAAAGTTTTATTTTTTAAAAAGCATTATTTTTTAAACATTATAGAGAAATAAAAAGTCCCCTTTGACTACCACCCTCAATCCTGGTCCTCTGTCCTCCTCTCCAGACATTATCACAGTTAGCAATTTAGTATATTCTTTTATTCTTTGCATTCGTACGAATATATGTATGTATGCAGAATATACAGTATATAGTATTATTTTGTACAGGTTGTTTTTTACATAAAATGGTGTGTAAAAAACACATTGTTTCTATTTGCTACTTTTCCTTCCCACTCAACAATGTATTTTGAATTCCTAACCATATCAGTACCCATTCATCCACTTCATTCTACTTCATTTTCCCATCAATGAACATGTGGGTTATTTACTCATCCGAACACTGTTGATGACCATCTTGATCCTGCCTTCTTAGGCACAAGGGCAAGTGTTTCTCTGCTATTAGATACTGAGAACTGAAATCCATGGATGGCACTTTCAATTTTTTAATGGGTACTGCCAAATTGCCTTATGAAGTGATTGCCCCAATTTACCCTTCTCTAAGCAGTGTATGACAGTATCTGTTTCCTCAGGCCTTCAGCAAAGTTGGACAATAATATTCTTTTAATATTTTTTAATCCCCCCAAAATGAAGATGGTATCCATTTTAATCCATGAAAATGATATCTAATTGTTGTTTGAATTTGCATTTCCCTGATTATTAGTGAGGCAGAACATTTTTTTCATTTTTAGTGACCACTGAGGTTACCTCTCCCACTCATGTTTTCTAGTAAGTTGTCTTTTACTTACTAACTTGTAAGAAATATTTTTGTAAGAATCATTTTCTGCATATATATGATATACATCATTTGCCTATTATACGTGTTATAATCACTTTTCCCCAAGTTATTGTTAGTCTTCAACTTTATTTATGGTACCATGTAATATATGAAGGTTCTTCATTTTGATATAGTCAAATTTACCCATTTTTTCCTTTCCTTCATTTTAATCATATTGAAAAAGGCTTTATTCAGCAGATATAAACTTATTATATAAAATCAGAAGCCACCTGTGACTTCATTCTCCTGTAAAGTCTTTACTGATTTTCTCTCCCCTTTTGATCATTACCTGATCATCACTATCCACCCTTCAATATTCAGCATACTTCCTATGAGAGTCAAACCTTGGTCTTTCTCAGAATGAAAAATGAAATAGTTGCCATTTATTCATTTATTTATTCAATTAATAAATAAATTCAATTAATACTTAACGAATACTTACCATGTGCCAGGCCCAGTGCTAGGCCTTGAGTATACGATGGTAAAGTAGACGAGACCCCTGCCCTCATGGAACTCACAGTCTACTAGAAAGAAAATACATTAAACAAGTCATTAAACATGTACACTTATTGCATATTGTAGTAAATACAATGAAAAAGAAGAATGGATGCTGTGAGAGAATATGGGTGTTGGAGCTTCACTGTTCTTGGCTTACCTCCATGACAGCTCTCATCATGACTTATTCTAATTGTCTGATTCCTGTGCCTTTTATTCCTTGGCTACCAATACATCTTTCGTCTGACACCATTTCTCTCTGAGCCATCATCTTTAACAGGGATAGACTCCAGGTTTGACTCCACTTCCCTCTTTTCTGGCCACCCTGCTGACATAGCACGGCATGAGTCACTCTTGCTCTGA
>NW_011888782.1:24553259-24557044 GCF_000151845.1 Pteropus vampyrus | reverse complement strand
CCAAACCAATTAATGACACATAATAAGAAGGGATTCTCAGGGAAAAAGAGAGACATTCTCGGGTCTCTAACTGAAATAGTAAGGTTCATCTCAGAAATTTTGATGGAAAATTTGATGGACCCAATCAATTAAATCATCTAAAATTTGAGGAGATTTGCTTCTACCACAAAGAAAAGTAAGGCCAAAATTTTTCTTCTCAAAAGAGCCTGAGCCACTATTTGGAAAGGGAGTTTGATATTTATAATTATGGTTTTCTTAGTAATCAGCTGGCGGCAATTTTAAAATCTAGAATTGAGACAGAATTAAACAATGAGATATGAACTTGGTACATCACAGTTGAAATCAATACTGTGACAGTAAAATGGTTAATCTTGGATTCACAGCTGTGGGGTAAGACAGAAAAAAAAAAAAGTTTATTTCCTGAAAGCTAAAGACTACGTTCCCTCTCTAATCCCAGACCGCATTATCCTGATAAATAAGGAAGTTGTGCTTATTAACAGGAGTTAATAAGATTGCAGCCCCCTTTAAACATCCTGAAGACACTGGCCGCTTTCCCGTCCAGCAGTAAGCTGCAGTGAGCAACTCGGGGTCATTTCCTGCTCTTCCTTGACTACCCGCTACAGCCTGTGGACATGGCTGACCAGGGCACGGAGCCACGTGAGTCATCTTTCTTCCAGCACATGGAGATGAGAGCAATACCATCTGCAGGAAAACACAATTTTGTTTTATTTTGTCTAATATGGTTCAGGGACAGCACAGGCTGTCACTATTCTGAGGCTGGAGAATTTAATTTCCTCTCTTGCCTGTGGAAGTGGGCTCAGCATATAACCCTATTTAATCACGGACCGTTTACGTTCACCTAAGATGGCTGACTTGTGGCCCTACCTGGGCCGCTGTACTCAGGCCCAACCTCAGAATACAGAGCTCTTGTCTCGCCGCACCAACCGCAGTATGCATGTGTGATTAAAGCCACCATATGTTTCCTCAGTTCAAAGATGCATATTATTGTTTCAGAAGGAGAGAAAAAGCACATTACTATTTTAACAGTTGGCACCAAAACACCACTTAGGGAAGAGAATTAGTTCTAGCAACAGTAATGTACATTCATTTTGATGTTCTTTTCAGGGCTATCTTCAAATCCCCCTGTTATGTCTAACCCCTCAGTGTCTAGTATAGACAACCACCTTGTATTCCTGAAGCCTTGGAGAATGAAGAAAGGTGGTGCCTGAATGGAGTGAAGCATGGGGAAGAGAGGACCACAGCTGCAGATGTTGAAAGATGTGGTAGAAACCAGGAAACAGTAGAGAGTCAGGCTGCAGTGTAGACAAACTCAGAAAGAGGCAGACACAACAGAAACCCACCCTGCAGAGGATGGGCCTGAGAATAAGAAAACAGGCAGGTGGGAGTAGGGGATGTTGGGCTGTTATGTGGAAAGAGGCTTTGCAAGGGGTGGACATTTATTTGTTTAACGCATCTGTGATAATTCTTATTCATCTACGACCCTGACTTTCTTGCAAAATATAGCCTTAAAAGCACTTTCTATGTTAATAATACATTGTTATAAATATTATTTTCAAATGGCATCATAATAATCTATTGAGCAGATTTGCCGTGGATTATTTAATATATCTTTATTTTGGACTTTTAAATAAATTCAAAAAAGATATTCATAGCATTAGCATCCTATTAAGGATGCTAATGCTATGAATATCTTTATGTAGAAAGCTTTTATCATAGGATAATTTCCTAACGATAAATTACCAGTAATAGAATTTACTGAATTGGATGATATGAAACTTTTAAACCTTTGATAAATATTGGTAAAGTAGATTTTACTTCTGTCAGTACTGATGGGGATCCCAGTTTCTCTGCACAAAGGAAGCTATCTATTGTCTTACTTATTTTCTGGAGACAGATGTTAAGACCAACAGGTATTTTTAGAGGCTATATTCTTAGATACTGGTGGATAATGCTAAATTGCCTTCCATCAATTGTGTGTGAAAATACTCATGCCTCCACATCGTCTGCAACCCTGGATTTTATAAAACTTAAAATAACTATTTTTTGGTCAGTCTGATGGTCAAAATATCTTATCATTTTATTTTACATTTCCACAACTGCTACAAAGACTAAACATCTTTTCATATTACTAGTTACTTGTATTTTTTTCATTTCTGAATTACCTATTTACATACCTTGCCCATTATTCTATCAGATTGTTCATATTTTACTTGATGATTTGTAGAAGCCCTCTAAGAATTATCAAATTATATCACCTATTATATCAACTGAAAACATTTTCCCTGTCTTGTTTTTAATGCTTTTATTGTACAGAATATTTTAATTTGTGTATCGTCAGATTTGTCTTTCTCTTCTGATAACAGTTTTTTATCTAACTTAAAAGGGTCTTACTCATCCCGAGATTATAAATATATTCTCAAAAGTTTTATTCTAATTATTTTGTATTTTTAAATCTACTACTTATTCTATATGGAATTTAGTTTTGTATATGTTGTGAAGTATGATTTTACTTTATTTTTCCAAGAAATATTAGCAATTGTCTATTTATCACAAACTAAATCTTCTTGGATCTGGTTTTACAGTTTCTAATTATTAGCTTTATAATAGCTTTTGTTCTGCTAGAGCAAGTCATTTCTTGATATTTTCTCTGTTTTAAAATTTTATTGGTTATTTTTGTGTATTTACTCTCTATGTGTGTGTATTTACTATTGTACATGAACTTTAGAATCATCTTGAAGAGAATTATGTTTTAAAGAAGTTAATTTTTCATTGAGAACACACTGAATTTATATATTAATTTGAAGATAAATAATTCTTTGTTAATAATATTAAATCTTTCTGTTCATGAAATGTCATTACTTTCCATTTATTTATTTGAACCATGTTCTATTTTTTCTATTTTTATTAAGATCTTAAAATATTTGACTTTTTCTTGATTGAGTTTTTTAATAACAACTTTGGTGAAATACAATTTACATATCATAAAGTTTATCATTTTATTTTTTAATTTTTTTCTTTTTAATTAATTAAGTTTTTTTTATGGTGACATTGGTTAATGAAATCTGATAAGTTTCAGCTGTACATTTTAACAGTAAGGCATAGTTATATTTACATTTTGTGTTCACCTCCCATAGTTAGATTTCTTTCTGTCACCACATATTTGACCCCTTTTACCCCATCTACCTCTGCCCTCACCCCCGCCCCACCCCCACCCTCTGGTCACCACTAGTCTATAGTCCATGTCCATGAATCTCTGTTTGTTCTGTTCTTTTGTTGCTTTTAGATTTATATCCCACATGAGTGATATCATGTGATTTTCAACATTTTCTGTCTGGCTTATTTTGCTTAGCATGATTATCTCGAGGTCCGTCCATGTTGTTGCAAATGGCAATATTTCATCTCTTCTTATGGCTGAGAAAGTTCATCCTTTTAAAGAGTATAATTTAGTGGTATTTAGTGTCTTAATAGAGTTGTGCATCGATCACCACTACCTAATTCCAGAAGATTTTTATCACTCCTGATAGAAACTCCATATCCATTAACAGTCACTCCTCATTCCTTTCCTCTCCCTAACCCCTGACAACAACTAATCTACTTTCTGTCTCTATAGACTTGCCTATCCTGGACATTTCATATAAGCTGAATCACATAGTATATGACTGTTTGTGCCTGGCTTCTTTCACTTAGCATAATGATTTCAGTGTTCATCTATGTTGTAGAATGTGATCAGAACTTTACTCCTTTTATGGCCAAATAGTATTCCA
>NW_011888782.1:24539135-24552559 GCF_000151845.1 Pteropus vampyrus | reverse complement strand
AATATATATATTGCATTGTGTGTTCACCTCCCATAGTTAGATTTCTTTCTGTCACCACATATTTGACCCCTTTTACCCCATCTACCTCCGCCCTCACCCCCGCCTCCCCCCCGCCCACCCTCTGGTTACCACTAGTCTATAGTCCATGTCCATGAATCTCTGTTTGTTCTGTTCTTTTGTTGCTTTTAGATTTATATCCCACACATGAGTGATATCATGTGATTTTCAACATTTTCTGTCTGGTTTATTTTGCTTAGCATGATTATCTCGAGGTCCGTCCATGTTGTTGCAAATGGCAGTATTCCATCTCTTCTTATGTCTGAGAAAGTTCATCCTTTTAAAGAGTATAATTTAGTGGTATTTAGTGTCTTAATAGAGTTGTGCATCGATCACCACTACCTAATTCCAGAAGATCTTTATCACTCCTGATAGAAACTCCATACCCATTAACAGTCACTCCTCATTCCTTTCCTCTCCCTAACCCCTGACAACAACTAATCTACTTTCTGCCTCTATAGACTTGCCTATCCAGGACATTTCGTATAAGCTGAATCACATAGTATATGACTGTTTGTGTCTGGCTTCTTTCACTTAGCATAATGATTTCAGTGTTCATCTATGTTGTAGAATGTGATCAGAACTTTACTCCTTTTATGGCCAAATAGTATTCCATTATGTGGATATACTACATTTTATTTATTCATTCATCAGTTGATGGACTTTTATATTGTTTCCACTTTCGGTTTTTATGATAATGTTGCTATGTATGTTTGGGTACAAGTTTTAGTAGACATATATTTTTTCAATTCTCTTGAGTATATACTTAAGATATAGGTATATATACTTATATATACCTGGAATTATTACTTCATAGGATAACTCTATTTATAACATTTTGAGGAACTGCCAAACTGTTTTTAGCGATTTTACATTATCACCAGCAATTTATGAGGATCTCAACCTCTCCATCTCCTCATCAACACTTGTTATTGTCTATCATTTTGATTATAGCCATCTTAGTATGAAGTTGTTTCTCATTGTGCTTTTGATTTTTTATTTCTCAAATAACTAATGATATTGAGCATCTTTTCATGCTTGTTGATTATTTATTCCCAAGTTGTCTTCTTAGAGCTTTATAGTTTTAGCTCTTATGTTTAGGCCTATGATCTATTTTAAGTTAATTTTTGTATATGATGTGAAATAGGAATCCACTTTCATTCTTTTGCATGTGGCCATCTTGTTTTCTCCACATCATCTTTTGACAAGACTATTCTTTCCTTCATTGAGTGGTCTTGGAACCCTTGTCTACAATCAGTTGACCATAGATTCATGGGTTTATTTTTGGACTCTCTTCTATTGCATCGATCTATATATCTGCCTTTATGCCAGTATTACATAATCTTAATGACGGTAACAAGTTTTGAAATTGAGAAAAGTGAATCCTCAAATTTGTTTTTCTTTTTCAAAATTGTAATGACTATGCTGAGCGCCTCGCAATTTCATATGAATTTTAGAATCAACTCATCAATTTCTACAAAAAAAGTTAGCTTCGATTCTGATGGACCTACATTAAATCAGTAGACCTATCTAGATTGTATTGCCATCTAAAAAAATTAGCTCTTGTGATTCATGAACATGGGCTGTCTTTCCACTTATTTAGGTTTTCTTTAATTTCTTTTAACTATGTTTTGTTGTTGTCAGAGTACTAGTCTTGCACTTATTTTGTTAAATTTATTGCTAAGTATTTCAATTTTTGATACTAATTATAAGTGGAATTTTTTCTTAATTAATTTCATTTTCAAATTGTTCATCGTGTATGGAAACATACTTGGTTTTGTATATCAATCATGTATTCTGCAACCTTGCTGAATTCATTTATTTATTCCTATAACTTTTGTAGATTTTGTAATATTTTCTATATATAAGAAAATGACATGAAGATAGTTTCACTTCTTGCTTTCTAATCTAAATGCTTTTCATTTCTTTTTCTAGCCTAACTGCCATCACTAGAACCTCTAGAATAATGTTGTATAGAAGTAGTGAGAGCAGACGTGCTTGTCTTGTTTCTTTTCTGAAAGAGAAAACATCCACTCTTTTGCCTTTGTGTGAATTTTTCAAAGATATCCTTTATCAGGTGGAAAATCTCTTCTATTCTTAATTTGTTCAGTGTTTATATCTTCATAAAGGCGGGTGCTGTATTTTGTCAAAACCTTTTTCTGAATCTATTGAGATTACCATGTGTTTTTTGTCCTTTATTTTATTAATATGGCATATTACAATAATTGATTTTTCAGATGTTAAACTAACCTTACATTACTAGGATAAATCCCATTTGGTCTTTTTATATGTTGCTGCTGGATTTGGTTTGCTGGTATTTTGTTGACTGGTTTTGTCTCTATAATCCTAAAGGATATTGGCCTATAATTTTCTTTGCTTGCAATATCAGTGAATGGATTTGTATCATGAGTAATGCTGGCTTCATAGAATGAGTTGTGAAGTGTTTCCTCCTATTCTATGTTTGGGAAGAGTTTGTAAAGGATTGGTGTTAATTCTTCTTTAAATGTTTGGTATAATTCATCTGTGAAGCCATCTGGGCTTAGACTTTTTTTGTGGAAGTTTTTTTGATTACTAATTTACTTTCTTTATCTATTATAGGTCTATATCAATTCTCTATTTCTTCCTGAGTCATTCTTAGTTTGTGTCTTTCTAGGAACTTATTCATTTCCCCTACGTTTTCTAGTTTGTTGGCATACTATTTTCAATAATATTCTCTTACAATCTTTTTTTATTTCTGTAAAGTCACTAGTAATTCCTATCTTGTATTCTTTATTTTAGTAAAGTGTATCTTCTGTCTTTTTTCCAGTTAGTTTAAAGTATTTTAAAAATTTTGCTGATCTTTTCAAAGAATCACATTTTATTTTATTGATTTTTTAAAAACTATTTTATGGTCCCTTTCACTTTTTCCACCCTGGTCCTTTTTACCTTCCTTCTGTTTGCTCTAGGTTCAGTTTGCCTGCCTTTTTCTGATTGTTTCTTATGGTGAAAGGCAAGATTATTGATTTTGAAATCTTTTTTTCTTTTCCCTATAGATTACAGCTATAAATTTCCCTTTAAGCACTGCTTTATCTGCATACCATTGGTTTTGGTATGTTGTTCTTTTTTATTCACCTCAGAGAATTTTTTAATCTACCTTATAATTTCTACTTTGACATACTGATTATATAGGAGCATGCTGTTTAATTTCCACATATTTGTGATTTCTCAAATTTCTTTATGTAATTGATTTCTAATTCTATTCCATTTGGTCAGAAAGTATGCTTTGAATGATTTTAATCTTTTTAAATTAATCGAAGCTTGTTTTATTTCCTAAATGTGGTCTGTCTTAGTCTTTTCAGGCTACTATAACAAAATGCCGTAAACTGAATGGCTTATAAACAATGGAAATTTATTCTCATAGTTCCCCAGGCTAGGAAGTCTAAGATCAGGATGCTGGCAGATTCAGTGTCTAGTAGGGCTTACTTTCTGGTTCAGAGACAACTATCCTTTTGTTATGTCCTCACATAGGAGAAGGAGGTAAGGGAGCTCTCTTGGCCTCTTTTATAAAATCATTAATTTCATTCACGAGGGGTCCACCCTCATGACATAATCACCTCCCAAAAGCCCCACTTGAAAATCTCATCACAGTGGGAATTAGGTTTCAACATATGTTTTTCAGGGAGACACAAACATTCAGTCTATAGCATAGTTTATCCTGGAGAATGTTTCATATGTACTTGAGAAGAATGTGTACTCTGCTCTTCACGAGTGGAGTGTTTTACACATGTCTGTTCGAGTCTAAATAGTTTATACTGTTATTCAAGTCTTCTATTTCCTTACTGATTTTCTTCCTAGTTGTACTATCCATTGATGAAAGTGGAGTATTGAAGTCTCCACTGTTATTGTTGAATTATCTGTTCTTCCCTTCAATTCTTTCAGTTTTCAGTTTATGTATCTTGCTTCTCTGTTGTTAGATACATATAAGTTTATAATTGTTATAAATTTCTGATGCATTGACCCTTTCATCACTAAAAAATGACCTTCCTTGTCTCTGGTAATAATTTTTTTCTTAAAGCATATTTTGTTTAATATTAGTACAACTGCTCCAGTTATCTTTTGGATACTGTTTGAATGATATATCTTTTCCATCCTTCTATTTTAAACCTTGTGTGCCTTTGAATCTCAAGTATGTCTCTTTTCATAGTATATAGTTGAATCATGTTTTTTATTCATTCTGCCGATTTCTGCCTTATTTTCAAATAAGGGACAACAAATGGATTCTGGACACAAGTGACAAATAGGGTAGGTGTTGATTCCAGACCAAATTCCCCCCACCAAAAAAATTAAATAAATTTTTGTAGCATTTAGAAACAAGAGCCATATTGAATTCACTAATATACGTTTAACTAAACTAATGGCATTTCTTTTTTTGCAGAATTATTGATCATATAATGTTAGATTCCTTGAGTTCAGCAGGTCTCTCATGATAGTAATTGTACTTAGATGGTTAAATGAGAACTAGATGATAATACGGTCAACAGTTTTGCAACTGGTTGACCAAATATATCTAAAGAGGGTTGATAAAGGGATTGGTATTTACCCACAGATATAAATGAGTGAAGAGCTGCAGGGCCTGGACTTTAGCCCTGCCTAGGTTTGTAGGTTTTAAGTCACTTAGATAACATAAAAGAGGACCTGCTTATTAAATTTTCTAGGTGCACAAGGGGTGTAATAATATCATTGAAGACTGGATCAAAGCTCAACATGATCTCAATTAACTGGAACTTTATGTTAAAGTTTAGCAGGAACAGATTCAGGTTTTGTGAGATTTGAAGCCTACAGAATTTGGAAAGCCCTTTTTAATAATAATTTTTAAAATGCAAAATTATGAATATAAAAAAATAAAGTACAAAAGTGAATATTTATTAGCATAATAAATCACCGCAGCCATGGAGTTAGTTCCCTTTATGCAATTCCCAAAATCTCCCTGCATTCACAGGGGCCATGCAAATGAAGGACCTCAAAGCTTAAGTTTTGTTAACTTCAGGGTACACTATCTTTGGCAAAAGTTTTGCATTTATGGTAAAATAATTAAACTTCGTTTCTAAAATACAGGGTGGAGAGAATTCATTTGACAACAATTTCACTGTATATCAATATTGTGACACAGCAAATAAAAATGAGCAACTCAGGCAAGTAATAATCTAAATTTACCATATGCATTTGTCAAATCAGTTCTGGGAGCCCAGATTGAAAGGGAACATTGACAAATCAGAGCATGCACTAAGGGAAGCAGACGATATGATGATGAGAGAGTCTCTAAAACCTGCCTTATGTGGAGCTGCTAAAAGAACTGAAGCACTTGGCTTTGGGAAAAGAATGCTGCTGGGGGATAAGTAAAAAGCCATTATATACAAAGAGATTTATTATGTATTGTTATAGAGGAAGGAATTATGAGTTGCAAGATTTCGGCTCAATGTAAGTCGATTCAGTTCAACAATATTTATGATGCCTATTATGTGCCAGAACTGTTTTGGGCACTGAGGATATAGCAGTAATCAAAATGAACAAAATCTCTACTTTCATAAAGTTTATATTTTGTAATATAATAATACCAATACCAATGTTTGTAAGGAGATGAATAAATAAGAACTCTCATTGACTACTGGTGGAAATATAAATTGATATGACCACTTTGAAAGTTCTTTAACAATGTCTTCTAGTGCTAAACATATGCATACCTTTTAACCCAGTAATTTTACTTCTACATATTACCCAACAGAAATGCAAGCACATGTACACCAAGAAACACATACAAGAATGTTCATGGCAACAT
This sequence comes from Pteropus vampyrus, assembly GCF_000151845.1. Taxonomy (NCBI): domain Eukaryota; kingdom Metazoa; phylum Chordata; class Mammalia; order Chiroptera; family Pteropodidae; genus Pteropus; species Pteropus vampyrus. The sequence goes on along the minus strand of NW_011888782.1, from coordinate 24,546,687 downwards.
TATTCATAATAGCTCAAAACTGGAAGCAACTCAAATGCCCAGTCAATAGTAAAATGGATCAATAAATTGTAATATAGTCATACGACAGACTAATACACAGCAATAAAATGGAACAAACTACTGCACGATATGGTTGAATCTCACAACTTGTTGAGTGAAAAAAGCTAGACATGAAGGAATATTTCCTGAATGATTCATTCGTATAAATATAAATAATTTATGGTATTGTAAGTCAGGATAGTGATTACTCTGGGGGTTTTATGGAATGGAGAAGGATATGGTGCTGGTCAGATGGTACATATTTCTAAATATATGTTATACTTCAATAAAGTTAGTTAATTAAAACAAAAACAAGCAAAAAAAAAAAAAACCATTTGAGTTTTTTAGAGTATCCTGAGAGGGGTTGGAGTAAAAAGATGACATGAGCTACAGGTGAGAGTATGAGAAAACCCTACAGTAATGAAATAGGAGACTGGGAGCCTAGGAGGAAAGACAGCCAATGAAAAATTCATAGTAGCTGGATTCCCTAAGTGTTTTAAAAAGCGGATTATTTAATATTCATTTCTAAGTTGTTTTCTGTGCCAAGATTTGCTCTCACCTCTCTGTGACTCCATTAACAGCTCCCCTAATTTATTGCTCTCAAGCCATCGGTAAAGTCTATAACACCCTAAAAAATAGTAAAGCGGGATAAAGAAATAGTGATGGAGAGAGGTGAAAGAGGAGCTATGCTATTAGTGGATAGACATCCTAAAGGAATGCTTCTTTGAAAAGATAACACTTGAACAGAGAACAAAAGAAGTGAGGGGGAAGAGTGTTCCAGACTGAGAAAAGTGAATGCAAAAACTCTGAGGCAGGATCTGTTGGGCACATTCAAAGACCAGCAAGGAAACCAGTGTGTGTGGAGCCAAGACAGATTGTAGGAGATGATATCAGAGAAAAAGCCAGGGGCCAGATAATGCTGGCCTTTATGGGCCATGATTTTACTGGATTTTATTCTGAGTGAGATAGAATGCCATTATAGGCAGGGTTTTGAGCAGAGAAATTTCCTAATTCAAGTTGTTTTAAATGTATCGTTCCAGTTGCTGTGGGAAGGATAGACTGTAGAGAGGCAAAGGTAGACACAGGAAGAGGAGGTTTTCTAAGAAAAAGATGATGCTAGCTTAGATGAGATTACTAGTGGTGGGTATGGGGGGAAAAGATTGATTCCGGGTGTACTGGGAAATTAGAACCAGCCAGATTTGCAGGTGGATTGGATCAGGGATGCCTCAGGAAAGGACTTTCTAACCCAAAGAGCTATCTGACAATTTAATGAGCTCTCCGTTAATGTAGTTATTCCAGTGGAGGCAATTATTCCTTCAGAGGGCTCTTCTCTCTTTAGCTTACCCACCAAATAACCCTCTAAGAGGGTTTCTGCCCTTGGAGGTGGTGGGCACAGGTGACCTCTAAGATAGCTTATGTGCCAAATATTCTGAAACTTTAAGGCAGTCAATATGTGGTTTTGTACATCATAAATTTTTAGGCTAAATGGTTGCAAAGTAAATTTCCTACACCAAAGTAACTTTTTAATTTCTGTGTACCTTTTTTTTTTTTTTTTTTTTTTTACTATACATGAGTTTTTATACTGGTCAAAATGGGTTAAAATGAACAGCAGGGGCAGCTGCTTTGAGATAAGCTGCCACCATACATTGTGAAGCCTGGGGGTGAGAAATGCTGATGTGTGGAAGGAAGGAGAACCTGCATTATCCTCTTGGCCTTTGGGGATGGTTATAACTAGAAGCTACACCAAAGAAAGCATAGTTGTGGAGTAAATACTTGAATTTTAAGCAAACACCCTAACATTTTTAAATCCCCCAGTTTTTTCTTTTTTCAAAGCAATTACCTTGGAGTAATCTGCTAGTGCTCCATAAATTATGCAGTTGTCACAGAAGTGCTGCTATTGCTCAAAGCTCAGTTGGAACTTTTTGTTGTTTGTCCTTGAAGGGAGTTAACTTACCCCAAAATCCAGTTTCTCCAGTGATCAGGTCCCTGAGAAGCTCAGCTGTCAAGAATCTCAGAGTCTCCTGTTTGGTAGGAACTTTAAAACTTCTATCCTAGCCGGTGTTTGACCTAGCACGACATCATTCATCATTCGCTGTCATCTAATCTCTTGAGTCAACACCTGGAGTGAAGGGAATGTAGTTAACACCCCCAAAGTGGCCCCTTTGCATCTTCCTAAACAGCTCTGATTATTGTCAGAAAGTTCACATTCATTGTGAAATTGCCTCACCGTACCTTGCATCCACTGGACATAATGGAGTGTGGGGCAGTATTTCTCAAATGTCAGGCATCTGTGTACCACCTCCACTATTTTGCCATTTTTATCATACCCAAATATCACTGGTCCTATTAGTTCTTTAATAGCTTTCTTTCACATTACCCAGTTTTCATACAAAAGTAAGTTTACCTTAAATGGAAACTACATCACCGTGTAGTTGGAAAATCTATATCAGTTAGAAATTAACTGATAAGGAATAATATCAGAAAGAAGAGAAAGTAATGATATTAAATTCTACTTAGGAAGTATTGCCTAGCAAAGGTGCTGAGCCTGAGGCTGGCTCTCTTTGTTCAAACAAGAGATTAGCAGGTGTTGAGAGGCGTAGATACAAAGTACCACAAAAATGATACTTCTTCCTTGACATAATCCATAGGCTCAAGAGAACTGAAAAGGGCATATTTTTTCAACAGTGGTCCGCTGTTACTTAAACTGTCTGTGTACTTTGCCTCTAGTGGGAGCTGTACACACTGGGACCCACTGGCGAAATATTCAAACACATTGGCTGTGGTCAAGTTGATCCCATTCAGGTCCTGCTTCTGCCACCTCTTAGCCGCCTGATCCTCTACACCTTAACCTCTGTAAGCTTCAGTTTCTTCATCTTTAAAATGGAAGTAACAAGGACCTTCAGAGTGATATTTTCTTCTTTTCTTTTCTTTTTTAGCATTTCGTTTTATTTTGTTATTAGTTTCAAGTATACGGTACATTGGTTAGACATTTATACAATTTATGAAACGATCCCCCGATTACTCTATCACCCCTCTGGCTCTATACATAGCCATTGTCTTACTGCTGACTGCATTCCTTATGCCGTGCTCCCTATCCATGTAACCATTTATCAACTACTAATTTGTACTTCTTTAACCCTTCATACCATTCTCCCAGCCCTCCAACCCCCTTCCCCTCTGGCCATCACTAGATCGTCCTCTATATTTGTGAGTCTGTTTTCAATTAGTTTGTTCTTTTTGTTCCTTAGATTCTGCATATAAGTGAAATCATATGGTATTTACCTTTCTCTGACTTATTTTGCTCAGCATAATAACCTCTAGGTCCATCCGTGTCGTTGCAAATGGTAGGATTTCAATTTTTCACAGACTATTCCATCATATATGTAAACCATAACCTCTTTATCCAATCGTCAGTTGATGGGCATTTAGGTTGCTTCTATATCCTGGCTATTGTGAATAGCCTGTCATGAACATATAGGGATGCATAGATCTTTACGAATTAGTGTTTTGTTTGTTTGTTCGTTTGTTTGTTTTTGGATAAATACCCAGAAGTGCAATTGCTGGGTCAAAAAGTAGATTCGTTTTTAATTTTTGAAGAATCTCCAGACTGTTTTCCATAATGACTATACTGATTTGCCGTCTCACCAACTGTGTATGAGGGTTCCCTTTTCTCCACACAGAATGATATTTTCTTAAAGACATTGAACATTATTCTCAGGTTTTAAGCTGAACATTGAAGAGTATAAATTCAGATTAAGACTCCAGCATCATTCAGCTTTAAGGTTGAATTAATTCAGCCTTTGGGCACCAACCAGGCTGTGCTTGTAGCCAACAGAAATCTCTAAGCTATTTTGATATACTGCTACTGCATCAAATCTCCCAATGTGAACTTGTGTTGCTGAGCATTTGGGCCTGAGGGAGGGCTTGACATTTATTCTTATTAACTAGATTCTTCCCTTCACTTTAACCTGGTGCTTGAACATGTGTTCAATTCTGTCTACCCTCCATTTGAGGGGAAGTAAGTCAAACCTGCAGAACTGGGCTATGATGAAGATGTATTTGAGACTCTAAATGTGAGTCTGCATTCCTTTGAAGCAAGAAAATGGCAACTTTTTGCTGAGTATCCACTATATACCAGGCATTTTTCTCTAATATCTCATTTAATAATCCAAGAACCCCTCAAGGTAGGTGTAATCCCCATTTTACAGAGAATAAATCTGCATTTGTTTTCGAAGTTGTTAAGAATAGTAACTATGAAATTTTTTTTTACTTTTTTGGCTTACTATTTTGTGAACACTTCATCTACTTTATCATGTTGCTTCATATTTTGTTTTTTATTGTTGTTTTTGCTTTATAAATAAATACTCCCTCCTTGTTTTAAAAACATTTTGAGACACTCTTGTCTCAATGTTTACCGTTTTAACGGTTGTAAAATCCCATTAAGTTACCCTACCATAATTCATTTAACCAATTTCCTATTGTCGACAGTATGCTTTGTTTGTTTGCTTTTTGTGGTTTTTAAAAATTACTTTCTGTAATAAATGCTCCTGTTACAAACATCTGCATGAGTATTATTTTGTTCTAGAAATTTTCCCAAGAATGGAATTACTATATCAAAAGGGATTTGTGGCTCTTTATAGAAATTAGCAAATTGCTTACCCAAAGGAGTATGTGGCATTTGAGAGCATAAAAAAAAAAAAATCTGGTTTTCTACAAAAGAAATTAATTTTCCACTTATTCATAAAATATCCGAGCGCCTGATAGGTGGCAGGCACTATGCCAGGGGCTGGGGACAGGGATGAGCAAGCAGGCAGGCCGGGTCTCGGTCTTCCTAGAACCCATGGTCAGGTCTGGTAGAAGCAACAACGCACCCCAGGTGCCTGCTTTTGTCCGGGGAAGAGAGTGGAGGAGGTTGCTGTTTGCCAGCACCGAGGTCTCGCAGCGTCGTATGCAGCGCTTGACCTGAGTCTTAGGAAATGAGTAAGAGTTTTGGCACGGGCTTTGTATTTATTTTACTGTGACTCTCTGGCCTTTTATCAGAGGAAAAAAAAAAAAAATCCCGCTCTTAGCACAGAGAACGTTGGCGGAGTCGTAAGTCCCCAACGTCGTAAGCTTTTACATCTCCAAGGAAGAGGAGAAAAGAGTTGTTTTCGACCGCAGGTGCAGGATCCGGGGTCCGCGAACTCCTGGCGTAGCACCGGAGAGGACCGGAGAGGACCAGGGACCAGACCCGACGCGTGGCCCTCAGAGGAAGGAAGACGCGCCCTGAGCTGCCCGGGGTGCAGGGTTAGGTAGCCTCCCGCGAGTGGGCTCCGAGGGGAGCTGCACTTAGCAGTCGCGGACCCCGAAGGGGCAGGCGGGCGGGGAGCGGGAGAGGGGCGGAGCTCCGAGGTCGGGGCAGCGGCAGCCGCCCCAGGGTCTGCGGGGGCTGCTGTGGCCGAACCCGAAGGCGGGCACCTCTCCGAGACGGTGACCCTGGCATCCGGAGCCGGGCCCGCGCGCCGTCCTAGCTCAGCTGCGAGCCCATCCTCGTGGAGACCCACAGCTGACCGGCCAGCGTGGCCCCTAATGAGGGAGCCCAAGCAGGGGCGACAGGTAGGACTAAGGACCGCGAGGAGGGCGGGCAGAAAGCGCCACAATGAGGGAGGGGCAGTGGCGGGTCTGGGGGCTGCGGGCTCGGCGGCCAAACGAGGGGCGCGAGCCTGAGCAGCTCAGTCCTGGGAACACTGGGTGCGAAGTGTGGGGCAAGTTACACGACCAAAGGCTTCCCGGGCACAGGACCAGATGGCTCAGTTACCCCCAGAAGGGGCAATGGGTCGCCCTCGCGGATGAACCCGAGTGCGCACCAAGACGCGGGCTGTGGATAGTGTCCTGTGCCAGCGCTTGTATCTGTTTGCAGCACTGTCATAAAGACCACCCTTTCCGTGTATGTTAACGAGGGAGCAGGCAGTTTTCTAGCGTGAGCTCATATGGTAGGGAGGGCACAACATCAGCACCCATCCTTTTGCAGGATCCTTGGCGTAAGCCTCCAGCTACTTTGGGGACTTTGCCTCGGTGGCACCAAATTAAGGCGTCAGTTCCCGAGCTGCTATATTCCTTGGCAAGAAAAAAAAGAAATATCAGATTGATGGAATCTTTTATTATCGTTACTTTAAAATTAATTTCAATAGATAATACATGGTCATGGTTTTAAAAAATCAAATAACACAAAAGTTCATCTTCTAGAGATAATGCCTACACTAGCATTTGTGTCTATTCATACCTCCTTTGTTTTTTCACCCATATCGATTCCCACTCTTCTCATTCTGTCCCCTACTTTTCATTCTGTATCCCACCTTCTGCCTAATGAAAGTGCCAACAGAAAATGACGTCATTGCCACTGCCTGCACCCCTTAATCTCCAGTGTTATCTGCTGGCACCACCCCTGCTGTCTTCACAGCCTTTCTTTGCGGTGGCCCTTGGGGTAGGGAGCCGCTATGAGAGGACATTTCATTTACTTGCCTTCACTTTCCCAGCAATTCTAAGAAAGTAGCGTTGGGGAAGAGTCCTTGAAAAGCTCTGTACTATCTGCTCTTTCCCTTAAACTGGACTTTACAAATGCAATTTAAGTAAAATCTGGTACTGAGGGGGAATTAATGAAGGATATTCCCTAAAATGCTCTAGATATCCAGAAATTAATATCTCACTAGTTCGGATTCCTGGATTCCTGAAAACAGAACTTCACCGATTATACCTTTCCATTGCCCTCCTCCCTTCCCCTCCCCATGGCCCCGGAGAGGCAGCCATAGGATTTTTCCTCTGTAAGAACTCAGCAGTTGGAGGCTTTATACTTGTGGAGGGGTTCAGAGACCTAGCTTTGTGGTTGGTGAGCAGGGGAGGGGAAGATGTAGAGGAAGGAATTAGAGGGGAACAGGGAAGTAGGAAAGGAGAGCAGGCCAAGACCACTGAGAAGAGAAGAATCTGGGGCAGAGGGCCTTCTTCAGGAACAACCTCCGAATAATTTTGCAAGAGACCACATATGTGGCTTACTTCTTGCCAACAAACAGCACAATCATCTCTTTCCAAGGCTTTTTCTGTGCAAGGCCACACATACTGAGAAGTGAAAAAAATAAGCAAATAAATCCATTTTTATTTATATGATAAAATAGAAGTCGCTTAAATTATTTTTACTGAATTAATAGATTTCTTGGGAGCTATGTAGAGTATTTAAAATAACTTATTCCAGTCATTGTATTTTTCTTTATTTTGTTATTTTGTTATTTTTTCGTGTTGCATGACCTTGACCTACATCTCACAAATGTCAGAAAATTCAGGTTGGCTAGAAGCTGCCACTTCCAAGAAGGCTTTCCGAATGGGGGGGTGGAGAAGTGGGAGGCGAGATGATTCGAAAATAAGGACTGATCTTTGTGGTAGAGTCAGGAAATAATGAAGAGGAATGGATTGAGTATCAGCTTGAGTCTGGTAAGGAATCAGGTATAATTCTTAAGAGAATAGGTGAAGAAATCATTCATCA
>NW_011888782.1:24514464-24537845 GCF_000151845.1 Pteropus vampyrus | reverse complement strand
GGAAATAATGAAGAGGAATGGATTGAGTATCAGCTTGAGTCTGGTAAGGAATCAGGTATAATTCTTAAGAGAATAGGTGAAGAAATCATTCATCATTCATTCATTCAAAATGTTTATAGAGTGCCTGGCTATGTGCCAGTTGCTGGGGAAAAAATGGTTACTAGAACCAGACCAGGTCCCTGATCTCCTGGAGCTTGCAGATGCTTTGGGGAGGCAACCGTTCATAGAAAAACTAGGTATTGAATATGTAATTACAAATCAGATAGCGCTCGAAAGGAGAGAAATGACTTTCTTTAAGGTCGTGTACACACTGCACTACAAGACCAAGGAAGGCTTTCTCAGAGGTTTTCCCTGAGTTGATGTTCAAGGTTAGGTGGGAATTTTGGAGGTATGTATGATTTTAAGATGGGACCAGAATATATAGGTTAGGAATTGCTTGTGGCTGCTAGTAAGCAAGAACTTTGGCTGCCCGTGGTGTTTGCCATATAGCATGTATACATATGCAGACTTAGTATTTCTGGAATTTGGGGAAGAGATGCTTTGTTATCACAGCATCACTTGTGCTGTCTTGAGTTGGTCATGGTTTTATATTGCTATTGTTCTTGCTTTTAAATTAAATGTTTACATTAATTTTATTCTTATCAGTTTGTTTGATTGTGCACAATAAAGGATATTCATTGTGATTCAAATGCAAGTCATCCATATTCTCATTGCTAAGGTAGGTATATCTATAACTGCCATACCAAATTTGGTTTGTATGGTGACAACTCATTGTTTTCACTGAGTACTTTCCCAGGTGAAAACAGGTGTGGCAGGTAGACCTAAAGCTACACATATCTATTCAGAGTTTCAAGTACAGTCCTTAAGTAAAGAAAAAAAAAAAACCGTACTCATTGTACTGATGCTGTAAGTAAAAATAATATAAACCTCACGAAGTAGAAATAATATAAACCTCACTGTAGTGGCATGGGGTGCTCTGACTAAGCAACATATTTCATGTGCAAACAAATCTTTTTATCCATTCAACGATATTTACAGTGAACCTTCTATATGCCGAGCACTGTGCTAGGTAGTATGGATAAAATGTCCCAACACAGTCTCAACATTTAAGGAATTCATAGACATCTAAGAGCGAGATAGTCATACCCATCCATAGAAGGGTAGGAAAGTATTGTGGTTGCTATAATGGAAGCATAATTAGGGTACAGTGATGCACAGGGAAGGAAGTGGTCAGTTCTACAAAGGAGAGGAGGAGTTGGGAGAAGGTTCATGGAAGAGTTAACACTTGAGTTGAATCTTGACAGACAAGACATTCCACAAGATAGACAAAGGGGAAAGGGCATTATAGAGAAGGGATTAATGTGCAAAAAACAAACAAAAACAGCAGCATGAAACAACATGTCAAAGTCCAGGACCTGCTTGTGGCTCAAAGAGCTGACGCATAAGGAATGAAGAGGGGCTCATTAAGAGATAAGGCTGGAGTGATGGGCAGGCCAGGCCATAAAGAACCTGCATGCCATCACATGAATACCACGGTAGTTAAAATATGCACTCTAAGGTCATATAGACCCAGGTTTGAGTCATGGCTCTGCCACTGGTTAGCTGTGGAGCCTGAGTCAAATAACTTGCCCTCGATAAGTAATGGTAATGAAGGTTGTACCTCCCTCATTAAGTTGCTGCAAGAATTAAGATAAGACATGTAGTACCCGGCACAAATTATGCATGCAATTATGGTTGGCTTTTATTTTCATTATTGGTCCTCTGGCAAAGGGAGCCACTGGAAGTTTTTAAGTAGAGGAGTGACTTAGCATTTTGTAAGAGCACAATCATTCTGGCTGCATGTGGATGCTGGGTTAAAGGGAGATAAGTTTGGAGCAGAGAAACCACTTAAAGATATTGTAAACATTCGGATGATGGTGAAGATGGCATGAATTACGGTGGTGTGGTAGTGGTCAGAGAGAAATAGAACCGAAGGTTTGAGACGTATGTAAGGTAGACTCCATAGAACTCAATTACTTGTTAGATGTGGGAAGTGGGTTCTGTCATGCAAGTGATCTTAGGATAAACAAAAGAAGCCAGTGATCAACCAGGACTTGGGATCAGGTATCTAGGAAGTGCTTTTGTGCAGAGGACTTAATGATAGGTTCCAAAAAAGCTGTCTTTCTAACTCAGAAGACTCCTTGATAACTTGTCATAACATAAAACTGGATAGGGAAGGCTTAGCTGATCCATAACAAATAAAATTATCTTTCTATCTTTAACTCTCTCACGTCTAGGAGGCTTTTAATTTAAGGTAAATGAACTTTGGACTTCATCCATTAGCCATTGTCATAAAGTGGCACATATAACCTTCACTCATGCCTGGTATATTTGGTTCGACTCTTGCCTGACGCCACCCTGATTGAATTTTTCTCCTTTTATCTCAAGTGCCCTCCCACAATCCAATAAGCACTGGATGAGGTGCCTTTACTAAAGCCAGTGAGAATTAGAGGATTTAGGTTGTCTCTATTTTATAATACAGTGTGGTCTTGGTAACCACAGCATGCATTCATAAGATGGGAGACAATCCAGACGTATGTGAAAAGTTGCCAGAAGCTTTATGCCCATTTCTCCCAAATGCGGATACTGGGAAATGCTGATTGAAGGTAGTACTGCTGGATTCAGTTGCTTGAACAGCTATATCATTACTCAAAGTCACAGAAATGCACAGACATTATAACTAGGCATGGCCAATGAGTGAGGTGGCAAAATGTGAAATGAGGAAAAATAGTCTGCCTGTGCCGTGGACAGTCTAGAGTTTGGATAAAAGAGCACTTTCCATCTCTGTGGCCTCGGGCAGCATATGTAACCTCTGAGCCTGTTTTTACTGGTGGATATTCTTTTGATATCTAAAAATTGAGGTAATTTCTTTTTCAAAAGGTGTTTGTGAGGGTTAAATGAGCGGTATATGGAAAGCCCGGTGTAGGGTGGGTGCTAAACTGGCCATACTTTGGCTCAGCTGTCTCCCGGGGTCTTTGGAAAAGCAGGAAGAATGAAGATTTTTTTAGGGTAAGTAATCTGAATTAATTGGCTTTTACGGGTTTCTCATTTATAATTTATCCTCCCTTCCCGGAGAGCCAGAGTGGAAACCAGTTTTCCTCCACCCTCAAAAAATGCTTATCAGTGATCATGGGGGCAAAGGTAATATGACACCCACAGAGAAGAAGCTAATTTTAGCTATTCTTCTTTCAACAAGTCTTTCACATACACACAAGGAAAATTACTAACAAATAGAAAAATTGAGTGTTTTTTGTTGGTGGAGTTCCTAACAAGCCTGTTTCTTGATTATTTGTTGTTTTTCATGTAGAAAGAAAGAAGCAGGCTCAATGAAATTGTAATCGTTCCCTCCATGAATTGTGAGGTGTTTGTCCTTAGGAAAAAGTTTTGTTTTTCTCCTCTTAATAGAAGTTGAGAATTATCATATCCTCCATATAGTTTTTCTAAATAGTCTGTAATTTGACAAAAGCCTTTAGATAAATTCAGGAAATATCAGTGGAGCTCCAACTGCATGCTAAGCATTGAGTTGGCACTGCGAACTGAGAGACGCCAGCTGTGCTATTCTAGTCTGGTAGCCCTTGCAGAAAAGGGTAGGTAGGGAGGGAAAGGGGTGAGTTGCAGCTGATTTGAGAAAGCCAGTGAGAGGGGAACCCTCAGGCTGAAGTTCTCCACCACAGCTTCGGACCAGACTATCGGATCATGACCTCTTTCAGGTCAGAATCCAGGTCTGCTCATCTCTATGCCCTAAGCCTTTGCCACGGGAGCCCCTTAGTGCAAAGCATTTGTCTATTGAGAGATCAGGAGAAAAAGGTAGTGAGGAAGCCAAGTGGTCTTCTATTTCTGCCCTTTTAAAAATGAAATATTCCAAATAAAAGTTCGCTCTATACAATTAGCCATTTTTCACCCTTGTCTTTTGAGAGGCAGCACGGTAGAGTGGTCTGGATTCTGAAGTTAGATGGCTCGGCCCTATGTCCCAGCTCTACAGTTTCCTAGTTGCGTGACCTTGGGCAAGTTGTTTAATCTCTGTGTGCCCCAGCTTCCTTATCTATAAACTGAGGTTACTAATACTACCCACCTCACTGGTTATTAAGAGACTTAAATGAGCTAATATACATAGTTCAAGCTCATCAAGCACAGATACTATGTCTTATTCGATGCTGAAACCCCAGAATTTGGCATGGTGCTTGGTGCACCAGAGAAGCTGAATGAATGAATGAATCTTGATATGTAGGTTGACATAGCAGTCATTTATTGACAAAGCACTTTCCTATTATTAACTTATCCAATCCTCAGAATATCTCAGGAAATATACAAGAGAGATGGGCAGGACAGGTACCACCATCTCCATTTTACAAATGAGGAACCAGGGCACTGAAAGGTGAAGTGACTTGACAAAGATGACAGACCTGATTCATGCTCTTCGCTCCATTTATTCCTAGCCCTGTGATCTTACCACTATCTGTCTGCCTCTTGATCTTATGCAGGTTTCATGAAACTCAAAGGATCCCCACTAGCACAAATGAACACGCATAGCTTATTTAGCTTTCTGAAGAAATGAACTTCTTACTGTAAATACATACAGTCAAATTGTAACTTCAGATTAAAAGTTGAAGTTTGGAAAGTTTCTATTTTGGGGAATGGGGAAAAAAGCAGAGGCTATTTTATGGGAATAAGGAAGTTCTTTCTAAGCGCGAAAGTAGCAGAGAATCATGAAGGAAAATATTGACAGATTTTGTTACATAAATATTTAAAATACGTATAAAAAGTCATAATCAAATTAAAAGGAATATAAACTTTTAAAAAATTGCAGCAAATATGCCAAAAGTTAAAAATTTCAATATCTAAAGAGCTCATAAAATTTAATAGAAAAAATATAAGGCCTTGGTTTCAAAAAAGTGGGCAAAGGATGTAACAGTTTTCACATGAGGTTGATGAACATATAATATATTTTAACTTTACTCAAATAAAAGAAAGAAGTACTTTAACAATGATATACCAGTCTGCTTATCCAGAATATTAAGACTTTAAAAATTATGCTGGTAGAGTGAGATAAAATGGTTACCCTCATAACAAATTATCTGGAAAAAAATTGCCTTAAAATCGTTTATAGCCTTTGACCAAGAAATTCAATTTCTGGGACTCTATCCTAAAGAAACCATTAGAAATGTGATTTAAGACTTATGCCCTGCCCCCCAAAAAGGAAAGAAGATATCTAAGAAAAAATGCTTGGTGCTGTTGTACGGTCATGATAACTAAAGTGCTGAAGAAGTGTAACACAAATCTAAAAAATTTTTTTTAAAATAAAGACATAACTAAAGTTGTTTTTCCCAGTGTTTATTTATGGAAATGAAACACTAGAAACAACCCAAGTGTCTGATAATATGGGAGTGTTGAAATAAATTATGATCGGGGTGAAGCAGCACAGACTAGCAGCTAAAAGCATGGATTCTGGAGTCTCTCCACCTGGGTTCAAATCCTGGCTTTGCTGAACATTAGCGCTGTAACCTTGGAAACCTCTCCGTGCCTCACTGTCCTCATCTGCATGGTGGGGATGACAAGAGTATCTACCGCACAGTTTCTGTGGGTAAATGAATCAATATAGATGTACAATTCCAAAATCCTCAAAGCTCTACAAACCTAAAGGTTTCTGTAACTTTATTAGCAGCAAAATATGACTAAAGTGACATAAACTAACATAACTTTATCCCACTTTCTGTGACTATATTCTGTACTTACCTGGCAGAATCTCTAAAGTTCTCTTTATGAATTAATAACCCTCATGCACAGGTGAGAACATTAATTGAGAGCAATGCTAACTGGAGTCAGCTGTATCTATTTTGAGCTAATCTCTTGTTCAAGAAAAGTTTCCAAATCCTCCAGCCTAGGACTTTCAAACTTTAAGATGGAGGATATTATCAACATGTAGATTGCTGAGCTCCACCCCCAGAAATTCTCATTAAGTAGGTCTGGGATAGGGTCAAACGTCTGTGGTTCTCACGAGCTCCCAGGTGATGCTGACTCATGGACTACACATTAGGTACCCCACGCTGACCTGTCCCTTTAATTTTGAACACGCTTTACATTTTTATGTGAACATTTTCACTTTTTGAAATCTTTATCTTGTTTTTCATATTATCGTCCGATCCTCTGATTTCTATGTTGTGCTTATGTTTCTAGGAGTAACATAGTAAAATTATCTATCACTTTCTAAGCACTTACCATGTGCCAGTAACTGTGTTAGTGATTTATTCATTTATTTCTTCATCTTTTCAACAATGCTGAAAGGAGGATGTTATCTTCATTTTAGGAGTGAGAAAACTAGGCCCTAGGACTCCAAGTAAGTGGGAAAAACAAGTCTTCTTGACCCCCAAACCCAAGCTATTTCCATTTCACTGTCCTGCCCCTTTCTCACGATGGTACATGTCACCAGGTCTTCCAGTCTACGTGCTCTCTCAATCCTGCCTCAGCTGCATAGCTCTGGCAAAGTTTCCAGTTGGGAACCCCGGTCTCCACTCATCCCCTAGTCCATCTAGGCTCTCTAGGGCAGGAAGCTTTCCCATCTGTGTCTGCCCACGGCCCACACTGCACTGCATCTTTCGTTCTTACCTGGCCATTTATTATATGTGTTTGCTTTTTTATACCAAGGGATTTGTCTTCTTAACTGGATGTGGAACTCCTTGAAACCTCGTCTCTGGCATCTCTGGGTCTCCCTTAGAATAGCCATGGTGGGAACTGGTTGCCTCCCTTATCCTCCTTCCTATCTTGGTGAAATCAAGTCAAACAAGAAGGCAAAAAACAGCCAGATTTGACCCTCCTTAATCTCCGTCTCTGCATTATGGCCATGGGTGGTTTTTGAGTATTTGCCCTGCTGCTCCACGGTACCATGAGAAAGAACTTTCCATGAGGCCCTGTACTTGGCACTTGGTTTTTCTTAAGGATTTCCAGACACCCCTTCCTCCCTTCCATATTTACTCAAATTCCATTTCCATTATCTTACTTCCCATTTTCACATCCTTGTCTTCATTCAAGTATATGCCAAGAGATCTCACCTGTCTGTTCCCAGTTTGTACATCTGTGGAGCCACTTCCCCCTAATGAGATCTATTGGGACCAATATTGTGTGACACATTTGGTCTGTACTCTTTGGTTATTTTCTCCCTCCTCTCCTCCTCCCTCCTCACTCCCCCTCTCTTCCTCCATTTCTCCCTTCCTCCTTTCTCTTGAGGTCCTTATTTCTGTTATTGCTTGGGTGGTGTTATCGACCTACTATGACAGCTTACACACTCAGGGCTTGTAATCTTTTGTAATTTTCCCAAAATTTGTCATTATCTTCTCGTAAGGGGTCTGCTGAGCAGCTGGGCCTTGTAGCCAAAGGTTGAGTTTTCCCATGGTGCTTTCATTTCCTCTCTGTCCATTAATGCAAAAATGCTGGTTGTGTTTGGGTTACAGACTCATGTAGCTACTCTGCTAAACCGACACCACCCCTAGTCCATAATTCCAGATTCAATTCGTTTTCTTGTTCAGGAGGCTTTTTTCTGACCCACATTTATGAACCAGCTTTGTAGTGGTCTTGATGCTTTCCTTCAGTATCTCTTATGATCTGAATTCCTTCTCTTTGGTGCTCATTCCATGTACTGTTCTTGGTAGCTTTCATAGTGAAATACTAGGGTAAAAAAAACATTATGAGAAATATCATTTACTGTTTCTATAATGTTAACAATGTATCCGGCAAGGTGCTCAGCATTTTTATGCCTCGTTTTGTTTAACCCTATCAAAACTTTTTGTTAGGTATATTTCAATACAATAGGGAAACTGAGGTTTAGTGAGGTTAAGTGACTTGCCCAAGGTCTCATGGCCAGTAAGAGAGACAGCCTAGATTCAAAACTAGGTCACATCATTCCAAAGCCCATAGTCAAAATTTAGTTTCTGGAATCTTACTTTTATTCTTCAAAAAATATATAATGATTTAGCAGAAAGCTCTCTCATATGCTGCTATGACAGTGTAAATAGATACACCCTTTCTGGAGGGCAATTTGGCAATTCATATTAAAAGCTTTTGAAATGTTCTTACCCTTTAATCTAACAATTCCCAGGCCTGAATTTTTGCTAAGGAAATGATCATTAATAATCACAAAGATTTAACCTAAGGAAGTTCAGTATTCATAATATGAAATATTTGAAACAGATTCCATGTCCAAAAAAACGAAATTGGCTAAATAAAGTGTGATGCAGAGAGATAACGAAGTACCAAGTAGTCATTATAAGTTATATGGAAAAAGAATATTCCATATAACTTATGGCATAGAAATGTGTTCATGATATAATAAAATACAAAAAGTAACATACTGTAGGATTTCTGATTAAATCCATTTGTGTAAAAACAGATACTACACAATAAATTCAAAGAGAAATAAATGCTGTAGAGCCAGAGACATAGATATGTAATGTATATGTTAAAAAATGTAAAGCGTTGTGAGATTCAGGAGCTAGAATTAAGACACATTTTTATTTTCTTCTTTTCTCTCTTTTACTATGTAATAATTACTTTTTAAATTGAGAGGGTTTTTTTGATTTTTTGTTTTTAAGTTTAGTTTTTGTTTTTGTTTTTTTTTTTTAATTGGAGAAATGTCTGTGTGTTGTTTGAAGAGGTAGAGTCTTTGGAACTCCATCTCGATCTTTCCCTGTATTGGTGTATTTATGCCATCCGTTTGTTCTTTTTGTGGAGCCGAACTAGGGAGCTGAAAATATTCGCATGAAACTGAGCTCTTGTCTGGCATTTCATATCCTTGTGTGGTTCAGTGGGAAATTCATATCTTGTCCGATCTAAATCTAAACTCAACTAAACATACTGATCTAAACTAACTAAATGTCCTCTCTTCTTCCCTCTGCTACTTGGTTTTGTGACTCAGGCAGCCTTTATTTTACCCTCTGGAGTAGCCGCCATATTATCGTACCCTCACTGACACTGTGAAGGACATTTTACATTTTTTTTTTTAAATTATAGATCTTTGACAGTTGTTCATATTTACCAGTGCTCCCATTTTATATTTATAATTTCCCCCACTAACAAGTATTTCTACAGACACTAAAGTTCTATGTTCTCATTTAGTAATTTTTTTTCTTAATGCAGGTTTTTATTAGTTTTTTTCTCTTTGACCAGTTTGCTTTGGTTTCCTGATCAGGTTACCTCTGGACTGCCTTGTGCCATCGATTCATATGTATCCTCCTATACCCATTACATTGCCTCCCCTTCTTCTGGCCCTCAAGATATCTGTGCAAAGTGTTTTTGTTCTTGCTTCAGCTTTCTTTCTGCTCTCATTGCTTTGATCATCTCTCTGCAGCTTCCTACGTCCACCCATTTGCAGTCCCCATTTCTGTTTTTAGACAGTGCACCTATCTGCCTTTAATCTGTTTATATTCTCCATTCAGCCGCTAATCCTTAGTTTTATCATTTTAGCCTTTGATTTGGGCCTTCTCTGAAGTTTTTTTTTTATTTTAAAAACAAGTTCCACCACTTGACACTCCTGAGAGGGGCTCAGAGCTCTCTTATGCATGCCTTTTTTTCAGGGCATAATCAATCATAGAAGGAACAATTTAACCTCAGAAAATAAAATACTAAAACATAAATTAGCGTTCTCTCTATAGATAGATAGATAGATAGATAGATAGATAGATAGATAGATAGATAGTTATAGATAAAATCTTTGAAAGGAGCCAGTTACCCCTTACCAGCAAAAAAAAAAAAAAAGCATGACACAGCATTTCCACCTCTGGGAATGAAGCATAGGAGATAATTGGAGAAGTGTTAAAGAAGTATTTGAAAATAAGTTAATTAAAATGCTGTTTGTAATAGTAAATTATATATATATATATATTTTTTTTAATTAAATGCCCAGCAGTAGATGATTGGCTATGTAAATTTTAACTCATATATACCATGAACCACTATGAAATTATTAAATTTTGATTATCATGTATTTATGACAATAAACACATATTGTTGAATTAAAAAAAAACAGGTTGTATAATATAATCTCAATTCTGTATAATATGATCTCAATTCTGTATAATATGATCTCAATTCTGTAAAACTGTGTGTGTGTGTGTGTGTGTGTGTGTGTGTGTGTGTGTGTGTGTGTAGTCACCAAAAGGAGGTCTCTTGGTGATAGATTGTTTGGATGATTTTTAATTTTCTGTTTTTTTAATTTCTTCTTTTACTTTTCTACATTGATTGTATATTTTATAGTTAGCAAATATTGTTTTTAAACCAAAAAAATTTTATTCTTTTTAGTAGGTTACCCAACTAACTTTAATTTTTGATTGTTCATTTTATATTTTCCTAATATTTTACTATGAAAATATCAAACATTCTTTGCTTTTTATTAGAAAATGTCATTCATACTAGAGGTACTATGTAATGTGTATGTATGGTTTAAAGAATAATAATAGAATATATAACTGTGTACCTACAATCCAGCTTAGAAAGTTAAGTCTTTGGAACCCCTCTGTGCCTCTAATCAAGTCCTTTCCTGCTCCTTCCTCGAAGAGATAACCACTTCCAAATTTGTATTTCACGTTCCCTTACTTTATAATTTTATGACATATATGTATTCAGTTCATCATGCCACAGCTTGGGTTACCATAATGCACATTAGTCCATATGCAATCAGTAAATAAGAGAATTGTGTCAATATATACAAAAGTCACATTGTTTATATGAGATTTTCCCCCACATATAAATGTTTAATTTATATTGTTTTGAATTTTGTACAATTGCAGTCATACTCTTTGCATTCTTCTGCAATGTGCATTTTTAAAAATATTGGGTTTGTGAGAGTAATCCAAGTTAATGACTATAGCTGTGGTTCATTCATTTCCACTGCTGTATGGAATTTCATTGTATGAGTGTACCAAAATTCATTTATATGTTTTCCTGTCAATCAGGAATTGGCATTTGCATCTTCCTGCTGTTATAAAAAAATTTTCATTACAAACATTTTCGCGCATGACTCCTTGACACACATGCGAGAGTCCTAAGGCATTCTACCTAGGGGTAAAACGGCTGGGCTTAGTGTGTGCAAATTCATGTTTACTAGACCATGTGAAATGGATTTCCAAAGTGATTTTACCAATTTCAACTTCCACCATCAGTATATAAAAGTTCTCATTTATCCACATTTTTGCCAACAGTTGAGTTACTGCCAGATTGTTGTAGTTTCAATTTGATTACCAATGTATATGTTTTTCTTTCCTTGTCTGTTCATATTCTTTTTCTCTTTGAAATTCCTGTTGATGCCTTTTGCCCGTTGTTTTTACATGGAAGTTTCTATTTTTCTTTCAGGAGGAATGTCATATTTTCTGGATACTAATCCCTTTTTGGTTACATCGCTGCACTTATCTCCTTCCAGTTTGCAGCTTGTCTTTTCATTCTATAGGATCTTTTTTGTGAACAATAGTTTTTAGTTTAATATAGTTGAATTTATCATCTTTTATTTTTTGTGCTTTATTTTACTTATTTAAGAAATCTTTCCGTGCTTAAGGTTATAATGATTCTATATTTTCTTCTAAATTTTTAAAAATTTTACCTATCACATTTAAATCTTCAAGCCATTTGCAAACGATTATTGTGTATGATCCGATTACAGGTCCAAATTCTTTTCCCATATGGTTCACCAGTTTTCCAAATACTGTTACTGAATAGTCTACCCTTTCTCTCACAAATACACAATGCAGTTGGTCAATTATCAAGTTTTCATGCATGCATGAGTCTGTTTCTGGGCTCTATATTCTGTACTATTTGTCTTCTCTGTCATTATCACTGTCTCACTTAGTCCAGCATAATATTGTTTTGGCACTTGGTAGGGTAAGCCTCTCTTCCATGTTCTTCTCCTTTGGGAATATTGACTAGTCTCACTCTTTTGCTCATCCATATAAATTTTACAATCAGTTTGTCAAGTTGTGTGCATGCAAGACACACACACACACACCTGCTGTGAAGTGCATGCACACACACATATCAGTTGAGATTTTTACTGGAATTGCAATGAATGTATAGATCAATTTGGGAAGGACTGACCTCCTAACAATATTGAGTCTTCTTGTTCATGAACACAGTAGAGCTTTCCATTTATTTAAGATTATTTAGTGTCTTTTGATAATGTTTGAAATTTTCTCTTTAAAATTCTTGCACATCTTTAGTTCATTCTATTCTTGAGAAAATTTTTTCTATTACAAATTGTACCTATTTACCAAGTATATATATTCTGTTATTGATGATGAATAGAAATGCAGTTGACTTTTGTATACTATACATCTGGCAACTTTGCTAAATGGTTTTATTAATTCTAATTATTTGTACATAGAGTCTAAGATTATCATGTTTTCTATAATTAATTAATGATAAGTTTATTTTTATTTTTTAAACCTTACACTCTTGATATCTTTTTATTATGTTATTAAACTGGCCAAAACCTCTGGGAAAATGTTACAGAAGTGATGATGGGGCATCCTTGTCTTGTTTCTGATTTTGAAGGGAAGACTTTTGGCATTTGGTAGTTAAGTGAGAAGGAAGAAGGTAGATTGCAAAAAATGACAGCAGCTGCCCTGAGTACTACCCCTGGAGAGTGACAGATGGCCACTTCCAAACATGGGAGAATGGAAGGAGCAGAAAACAGAGAAGAAAATGGGAGATTCAGGACAGAACAGTGGAAGGAATTCATGGGACAGTATGAAGGGAGACAAAAAATAAACAAATACATCAGGTGGGGCTGATTATTCAGTTCACATCCCACAAGGAACATAGAGGGAAAGAATGACAGTGAGACCTGTGTAGCTTTGGGGAGGGGAAGTGACAGGACCATTTAAGCAACAGTTCCTTGTGAAGATCTATTCCACATAGAGATGGGCCTCTTCCAAGTAAGACAGTAAGTGCTGGATAAACCAGAAACCCAAGCCCCAGGAAGTAAGAGAATTAATGCAAGTTTCCTATTAAGCAGATAAACTGGATTTATTCTTAAAGTAGAAAAGAAAAGGGGAGTGTGAATAAGTAGCTAATAAAAAATAAGAAGGACATAAGTTATGCATTCTCCTTTCATACCTGCTGCCAGCCACCTCCCTGTCAAGGGCTAGCTGGGTGTCTGTGACATCATGTCTTACCGCTGCCACTGGCTTTGATAGTTCGTTTACAACGTATGAGACTGGAAGGAATGGTAGAGATCATCACAGGTCCAGCTGGACCCAGACAGCAGGAATGATTTGCCAAAGGTCAACTAGAGTAACTGCATTCATTTGCTTTATTTTATGTATTTGTCATTAGAACTGCTCTATTCAATTAATTGACGTATTAAAACATATAAATCAGTATCCCCATATTTATTCTATAAAATCTGAAAATCTTGCCTCAGATTTTTATATCATCTTACATCTAGGTAAACTCAAGTACCTTCCTATGTATAAGTGTATAGAAACCAATGACAATTATATTCCTAAGAAGGATTTTGATCCCAAAATAGCTACAAACAATTTTTAAGCAAGTTGCTTCATTGTTCTGTGATTCACTGACTCTTGTGAGACTAGAGGTAAAAGCACTTTAAGTTCCAAGGAAGAAAGGTACAATATAAATTCAAGGTAGTTCTTAGGATTGTAAATTCTTCTAGAGGGACATGGAGATCTCATGTCCACACTCACTCAGGGTCAAAAGCCCTTTCGCTTCCCTTCACACCTGATCATCCATCTTCTTTCTGAAAACTTTTACACTCTCACTTTGGGAGATATGTATTTCCATTGTTACATAATCCTAATTGTTGTAATTTTTCTCATGCTGTGTTGGAAACTTAGGGCATTTTTGTACAGTTCTGATGGTTAGAAAATTCTTTCTTATATCATACCAAGATCTGTCTTCCTGGAATTTCTGCCTGTCTGCCTGGTCCTATTCTCTATCCCCACCTAGAAAAAAATTTAAGACCTCATTCAGCATCCCGAACACCTCAGCCATGTCCCAACTAGGTGTTCTTTTCTCCAGGCAAATTCTCAGGGTTAGTTCCCACAATTCTTTCCTCCTCATGGCTTCATTTCCCAGCTTTCATTGTCCTGTTCGTCTTTTCTGGACATAGGCTACCTCATCTGGGTCCCCTTCTCCAAGACTGAGGTATACATGTACTTGGGCATCATAACACATCTGAAGACTAGGCCAAGGCTGCGTATGAAAGGGCTCTTAGTCCCCCTGGTCCTGGTTAACAACTCACTGCTCTAGCAGTCACCTGACTTTATGGCTCATATATCACCTATAGGTACTACAGACCTTTCTATCTTTTTTTCTTACTATTTGGGTACGATTTCTAAGTCGGTGTCAAAACACCTATCTGAATTACTAAAATTAACACTGATCTTTTCATCTGCCATTTTGACAACCACAGCAAAGAGAGGTCAAAGATAGTCTAGGATGACTTGTGCAAGCTGGCTCCTGATTATTTCAACGGTGGTTTCTAAGAGGGGCAAGCCCTCCACTTGAAGATATATTTCTTATTGCTCCATATGGTCGTTCCTCCTGACCAGGATTTGCCAGTTATCCTGGACCAATATCAGTGCACCGTCTGCCCACATTTACCTCCACAACACTCGATGCAATGTCATCCCTTCCTGAAAACTCCAAGGTGACTTTTGGAAGTGTCTGCATTTTTGTTATTGTTGTATACAATTTCCTTATCCCTTTGTCCCTCTGATATCTGTGCCAGATTCTGTCATTTGCTCTTTTAATGTTTGTTGATTCTACTTTAAAACTCTGCTCTCTTTTTTTCTACCTACAATATCTATTTGAAGATTCTTTAATGGAGGATGTCCATTTTATTCATTAAAGTCTTTGATTTGTGCTGTCTTCTAAAAATAAATACTTTCTTCAGAACTTCTTTAAAACTATGCCGCAGTAGCTTTATAGTATCTTAAAGGGAGGTTTGGCAAGCAGTTTTAGAGCTGGAAGTGATCCTAGTTCTCCAATCTCTCATTTGTATGGCTCAGACAAAAAGATGGAGACACAGCATTACTATTCTCTCTTAATTAAGAATGTTCATAAACCTTGTGAGGATAGCGGGGCTGCGTGGGAAGGGGGCAGTGGGCTGGGAACATCAGTATCATCTCAGGCCACAGGCTGAACACATCTGACCCCATCTAGCCCAATACAGAAAAGTGTGTAGGGAAAGGTATACTGCCATTCAGGTAAACTCAGTGGTCATTCATTTTGTGCTTGGACAATACAGATGCTTTACAGTCTAGACTCTAGTAGCTAGAATTTGGTCAACTAAAATTTCTCTTGGCTGCAAAAGAGTCTTTGGAATGAAAGTGACCAAGAAAAGACCATGTGCTCTGACTGGACATGTGGCAACAGGGCAGTAAGGCTAATTCTTTGTTTGAAAGTGCCCACAGCACAATCTTTTTTTACTGACTGGACTAAAGGTCATACAAAAGTCCACAATAAATGACTTGCTTTTCATCAAAGTCATTTATTAACCTCAGGAGTGTGGAATGCATCACCAAGAAACTAATCTGTGCCACCGAAAGGACATTAAGCAGAGTTTTCTGGACCACTAAGGGGAAAGGTAGAAGAAAAGAGAAAGGGAGTTTATCCTTGTCTTTGTTATCATTCCAAACGTGGCTGCACCACAACCTTGAATGAGAGATGGACAAAGAGTCTTTGCTCACACATATGAGAAAGCTAGGCCAGGCTATGATTATAGTCCTGTGCCTCCAGGAGTGAATCAAGGGTACAGCTGGACAGTTGTACTATGAATGAGGCATAAAATAACTTACTTGATTTATTTAGTTGATTTATTTTAAACCAACACACTGGTGTGTGCACAGCCAAATGAGTGGTCTTTTTCTGAGTAAAGCCCCTTGAAAAGCTTTGCATTTACGCCATGATGTTTCTGTTGCTCAAACAATTATTGGAAAATTATTGGAGTGAAGGAAAACATATGTACACACACAAATGACAACCATCTATATCTTACAGTTCAGAATTAGCTACTGTTAATAGGCATATTTGCTTCCAATCTTTTTTTTTTTAATTTAAGAAATCTCTATTTTTTTTCATTAAAAAGAAATATGGCTTTTTATAGAGGTTTCAAATGATGTAGAAAAGAACAAAAATGAAAAGCTTTTTTTAGATACCTAAAAGTCCATCATTAATATTTGGTGAACATCATTCCAGGCATTTCTCTATATATCCCATTCTTTTGAATATCATCAGTTTTTGGCAAAGTTTCCACCTTTAAGGAAGGATTTGATTTTTAGAAATAGGTAAAAGTTGCCAGGAGCCAGCTAAGTCTCGTGAATAAGGTAATCATTAAGCCGAGTAATGAGATTTTGACACCAAGTCAGATGTAATTGGTTTTCTTGAACAGCTCAGAAATTGGCTCCGAGAGATGCACCCATATCAGAAGTGATCTGAGCACCAAAAAAGACTGCCCTCTGAGGGGCTCTCTGAAGGATGTGTGCAGGGGGATGGCAGAGCCTTGGAAACCATGACTTCCGGAACTGTCCTAGAGATGAGCCTCTTGAGGCCTCCGGGCCTTGGTCAGGTCCTTATTTCCGTGGAGTCTTTGTTTGCTCATCTTTATTGGGATGTTAATAATGTCTGCTTTTCATGAACTGTTATGAGAATCAAATTAGGTTATGGACATGAAAGCAATTTTGCAAACTGTCAAGTCTTATACAGACGTAAGGCACTATTTTTTAATTATGTTTTTTAAATTAATCTTGTTTCTCAATGAGCAAGCCTCCTGCAAACACAGTCACTCCATAAGTGGCCACATCATCAAAGAAAAAGCAGGTAGGACTATTCTCTCCCCTTCTACTCTCCTCAGGCTACAGGTTTATCCCTTCACAGCTACCTTGCCTATGACTTTGTAGTCATTTTACCTGATTTTTCCAATACCCAAATGTGGACAAGAGAAATTAGAGAAGTCTGGTGGGACACAGTTTGAATCACCGCCACTGGCACTTCTAGCTTTCAACAGCCTGGGGTTGGGGTGGGCGGTGGGGCAGGGTAAATGATTTCAGTCTAAGGTGCCTCTTTTGGAATTTTAAAAAGATTTGATCAACGTACTGTTTACCTGAAAGATCTTTTGACATTCGAAACTCATCAACTCATCTTTCACAGAACAAGGGAGTCTACAATCTAGAAGATTTCTTAGGAGTTCCCATAATGCATAAAAAAGGGAAGGAAGATTTAAAACTATAGTTATCTTTAAGAATGGGGGTAATAACTGTACCATCCTAGTACAGTTGGGAGGACTAAATTTCAGGCTCTAGTACAAACTGGCACATAAAAAGTACTCAATATGTTACCTATTATTTTTGGCATCATTATTAATACAAGATTGGAATTTATAGACTCTGAGTTAGAAAGATGTCAGTGCATATGCCATCAGTGGCTTTTGACACATGAAAGAGCACTTCATCAATAATGAGTTACTGCTACTTATACATAATTTATAGATATAATTTCACTCTTTGGAATATCGCATTTTTATTTGCAGTCATTCATTCAACATATATTCATTGACTGTTTTCTATATATAAGACATTGTAGCATCCATGAGATACAACAGTGAAACAGACGGACATAGCCATTATCCCCATGAAGCTTACTGCCTAATGAAGAAGACAATCAGTAAATAATTACTGAATGAATATTTGATTATAACTTGTTTTAAGTGCAGTAATTCTATGAAGTCATGTAGTTGAGTGGACCCAATCTGGTGTGGATGGATGGGGAGTAGAAGCAAGGATTCAGGGAAAGTTGCCTTAAGTAAATGACATGTGAGCTGAAAGAAAAACAGGACTAACATAGCAAAGAGTGAGAAGAAGCAGATTCCTGATGGAAGGAACAACAGAAGCAAAGGCCTTGAGGTTGGAAGGGATAGGTCACAAATGGAGTAAGAGCGATGGATTGTGGAGGAGAAAATGAGATTGGAGGCTGAAGGGCACTAAGCAAGGCAGTGCCTTGCAAATCATAATAAGAATTGTGGTCTTGACCCTCACATCAGAGGGAAGCCATTGAAGTGATTTAAACAAGGACGTGAAATGACCAGATTTATTCAAAAATCACTCTCAGTTCAAGGAGAAAAATGAATCGGTGGGGAGTGAATGTAAGGAGACTAAGAGGCTGTCACAACAGGCCACACGAAGATTGATAGTAGCTTGACCTAGGGTGGTGGTGGAAAGAAGTAGAAAGAATCAAGAGTTATTTACGAAGCAAAATCTATAGAATTTCAGCATGAAAGCTGAACGTAGGATATAGGAGAAGGGAGGTGTGAATAACCTATTCGTTCATTCAGGAAATATTTATTGAGCCTCTATTAAAGTCCAGACACTCTGCTAAGAACCGAGGATTCCACTGTGAACAAGACAGACAAGTCCCTGCCTTCAAGGGATCACAATCTAGATTTGAAGCTAGAATGTTGATAATAAATAAGTAAACAGAAGAACAATCGTGTTTGCATTTGCAAATTACAGTTACACGTCATAGAGTACGTGATTACGGATTACTGCTACAAGAAAAAATAAAAAGGATGTCATAACTGGGGCAGGGGGAAACTTTAATAAGGTAGTCAGGAAAGACCTACTTACGGAGGTGACATATAAGATCAGACCTGAGGATGAGAAGGAGGCAGCCAGGACAAGAGCCAGAGGAAGAGCATTCCAGGTAGAGGTAACAGCCAGGTCAAAGAGCTTGGTGTGTTGCAGAAACAGGTAGGGGACAAAGGTGGCTAAAAATAATGAGCAAAGTGGGGAGTTGTACCAAATGGGGCTGCAGAGGCAGATCATTTGTAGGTCATACTAAAGATTTGGGATGTTTTTTCTCTCCTTTGCATAACAGCTAGAATGATGTCATTGGTGTTTAAAAGATTGCTCTAACTGCTATGTGACAAATTGGGTGGTAGTGGTGGTAGTGGGGGATAGATCATTTCAGAGCAAGAGTGAAAGTAAGGAGACCAGCTAGGAGCCTGTCATTCAGGCAATAGAAGATGATGGCTTGGACTAGAGGTATGTCGTTGAATGAAGGAGGGGTAGGCAGATATGAGGTGGACAGATACATTTTGTGGATAAATCCAATGAGCCTCGCTTGAGATTCAAATGACTCTGAAAAGCAGTGATGGCATTATTCATTGACAGAGGTTGACAGCCTGGTATAATCTACCTATAGAAACATAGAATCTATGTTTCATCTCCTGAGTCCCCAAGGAAAGGACTGCAATTGTTCAAGCTCCACAAGAGCTTGTTGGCATTAAGGAGATCCAGCCCAGATGAAGGATCAGAGGCCCAAACCTGGCACCAACGTAACTGGGATCAGGGTTCACCAAGATTAAAGTGACCAAAGTCACAGCAGCCCAGAGTGAACGGGGAATCTGTTGAACTAGATCTCCACAAGTGTTGCCTTCCTGGAACCAGAAATAAGAACTAGTTCAAAACCTGCGTCAGGGCTCAGCCAGCCATGGAGGTCAAGTAGCAGAACCACCAGTTAAAAGTTAGTAGATGGAGAAGTTCCACCTATGACACTGGTTTGATGAAACATTCAGTGGATGATTCAGATATTGGAGATTTATTTGTAGAAGAGCAATGCTCTTTAGCTCTTTGTGACTTAGATAAGAGGAGTACCTGCCTTACAGTCATGGTTTGATCCAGAGCATGAGACATTTTGGTAGCCTTGCCAGAGACGTATTTGCCTTCCTGATCCCACTCTCTATTTCTCTGCTATTCCCACAGCATTTTGCACATAAGGTAAAATATTCAAAATTCTGTGACAAGTTTTAACTCACTGCTGCCATGCTGGTATATCTGCATGCACATATGTGTATGCACATGTTTTGCCAACCGTGATGTGTGGCAGCTGGGGTGTGGGTAATGGCTACATCAAGGCATATTAACCTGTAGGGGCAACACACATATTTATGCTGTGAGTTACATAAGGAGTTAAAGAAATCTAATCTAAAGTGATAGATATCGGACTAGTAGTTGAGGTGTAATTGACTTGGCGGGGGCATGAAGGAGCCTTCTGGGGTACTAAGAATGTTCTATCTTGATCTGGATGGTGGTTAAGTGGATGTGGTACATTTGTAAAAATTCATCGAATTGTGATTTTATAATTTGTGAACTTTATTATATGTAAATTATACCCCGATAAAAATGTTTTTATAAAAGAGACAGAGCAAGAGAAGAGGTATTTGATCCCAAGGCAGACAAGACAAAGGATGGTTCATTCTGGTGTCAGTCACACAGAATAGTAATATGCCCCCTTTGGAACTTGTTCGCATTTAACCACTCCTTCCTGCTCTTGTTCCAATCTCAATCCCCAGCCAATGCTAAATGCTACCCAGAGATAATGGGGACCAGAGGAGGTCCTTGGGAGAGTTCATTCCCAGCGAGGACAATTCACTTTGTCTTGACCCTTGGTTTTCTCATTTGCTAAGAAATTCCCAAAGTCCCCACCAGCTCTGATAGCCTCTGTATCCAGGGTGTACGCATAAAGCGCCCACATCACTTGCTCGTGAGAGATTCAGGAAGCAGGGAGAATGTCTGTTGAGCACATTAGTCCATCATTTCTTAAAGAAAGAAGAAACTATTTTTCTAAGGACATCTAAAGGATTGTGGCTACTTCAAAGTAACAAGTCCTTTCTGAAATGTATATACTTATGAGGGACACCAGCAGTCTGAGGAAAGAGTGGCTCAGAATGGTCAGTGGAAGAACATTGAATCGAGAATATGAAATCTGGTTCCCGCTGAGGCTTTGCCAGTTACCAGTTGTGTAATATTGGGCAAGTCACTTAATCCCCTGAATCTCAGGTAGTTTTGTTGTTGCTCCTATGGTTTGTTTTCAGCATCATGGGACTAACTAGTAATTTCTTCCCTGTCTAGATCACACGGATGTTAATAATGCTGCATCTTTTCTTCCTATGTCTATTCATATTTTTAAAAGAAATTAGTTTCACTGTACATGCTGTTCTATAAATGTTTTTTCATTTATTTAACAGCATGAGTATTGTTCCATCTTAATGTGGTTTTATTACATGTTTTTAAGGACTGCACCATCTATTATGAGACTGTAGCATCTTTACATGCCAATCCTCACTTGTTGGATGTGGAGTCCCATTATTTGCTGTTAGAGATAACATTGCCAGGAGAAAAGGAAGGAATCTGGCTCCTCAAATCTGGTTGCACGTCTTGTATTCTATTTATATAGATCCATCTGTCTCTAGCTGGACTCGAGACCCTGAAAACATGAGGGACTGAAGGAATGGTCACTTAGAAGAGAGGAAGGGGCCAAATAGAGCAGGACAGAAGCTGTCTGTTATTGGGGACTGATGTGGCAGTTTTACGTGTGTTAGAACAACAGCCCTGTGAGGTAAGGTTACTCCCTAGCAAGGACCAAACTGCATTTGTGCACACAGTTTAAGTTGAGAGGGAAAACTAAGAACCAGCACTGTGCCACCCCCTCCTGTGCTTCACCTACTCTATTCCTCCCCACCAGGTATGCTCCTCTCCCTCCCCCTCACCTGTCCACACCTTTCATTCCCCCAATGCCCCATTCCTCTCAAATACATCCTTCAGATACTCGCTGATTAATCCTTTCTGGAATTCTTAGTCACATATTTAGCATTTTATTATAAATGATCTAATTCTCAGACTCTTAGGGTTACCACAATTGATTTATACAGCCTTGCCAGTGTGCCAGAAAGGCCCTACAAGATAGAAAAACTCCTCGTTTTTCTGAAATTATTGTTAAAATTTAATAATCTCACAATGCCATGAAGATACTCTATGCTAAGTGTATATTTTATTGTAAAGTCTTACATTTAAAATACACATTTTTAAGTGTGCTTGACACTTTCACCAGCCTCTATGCTTTTTCCTTCCACCTCCACCCCACCCTCAAAATCAGAACACATACTAGTAGCAAAATTTCCTTCTTTCCTACTGGAGCTAATGAATGGGGTTTATTTGCATTTCTATTAAGGCGAGTTTCTTTGTTTACTTAATAACAGCTGTGGGAGTGAGCAGGGCCCCTGGGAGTCTATACTCTCCTCTGCCGCTAAGCAGTCCGAAACTGAAATGAGGGAGTGAGCTAGCAGACCTCTAATATCCTTTCCAAATTTAAATTCACTGTCGTTTGGACATAATATTTCAATGTTCCAGAGAGATGGATCTTTCCTTTGTGGATTAATTTTTTTTGCAAAAATTTTGCACACTAAAAATTAAAAATAAGAAGCCTTCCATTCCTTACCTAAGTAAGCTTTACGAAGTGAGAGAATGAACATTCACATCCTACTCCTAGCACCGCTGGTCTGGCCTTGTGACCTTGGCAAGCCGCTTCCCTCTTTTGAGCCTCAGTTTACCGGTTCGTAAATGGGAAATTTAAACTAAACGTATTCTGAGATGCCCTCTGGCCCGGGCATTATTGGATTCTAATTGTGTATCATTTTTGTTCAGACTGCGTCTCTGGTCTCAAATTATTAATAACCCCTGCGGGAGCCCAGGACCTTGGGATAGGATCCTCCAAGCCCAGCGAGGCGCACAGGGGCGGCCGTTCCGAGGAGTTGCCCTCGTGGGCCAGGGAAGTTCAAAGGCCGCGTGGCCTCGCCAAGGCCAGAGAGGGCCTCTCTTTTAGCTCCACATATTACAAGCGAAAGCAGCCTCTCTTCCGTGCTGACGCCACGGCCAAGCTGGGGCTGAAAATCGACCTGCGATCTTTCTGCTCCAGCACCGCCGACCCTGCGCAGATGCGGGCAGTGGACGCGCGGGCTGAAGGGCGGAGGGCTCCGAGGAGCGGCAGGCGGGGCTGCTGACGGCGGAGAAAGGAGACTGCTCCCCGCAAGGCATCCTCTCCCTGCGCCGTCCTCTGGGACAGTCGCTGAGCCCCCAGCGGGTGGGCCGTGGAGTGGGAGGGAGAAGAGTGGCCTTCTCACCTAAACAAGCGGAGGGGAGGAAACAGATAGGAAGAGTGGCCACTTCTAAGCCCAGCCCTCTGTGAGGCTCCGCCTTCGTAAAAGGTACTTCGCGGGACCCACCAGCCTGTGCTGCCCAAGTTGGCTATTATATAGACCAAGAGATCAAAGCCCGGAGAAGGGCAGCAGCCTGTCCCCAGGGGAGTGGCAGAGCCGAAACTAGGCCCATGGTCTCCTGATCCTTTCCAGTCCTGTGTCTCCTCCACCAGGTTTCTTCAGCTAAAGGGCTTTCTCTTGGCTGTTTCACAAACGTGCTTCCAGGTTGTGGCATTGACCTATCAGATTGATGTGTAAAGGATCAGAGGTTTACACATTTGAAATTTGAAACCCATCTCCCCCTACTGAAGCT
>NW_011888782.1:24459399-24513959 GCF_000151845.1 Pteropus vampyrus | reverse complement strand
CTCCCTCCCCCTCACCTGTCCACACCTTTCATTCCCCCAATGCCCCATTCCTCTCAAATACATCCTTCAGATACTCGCTGATTAATCCTTTCTGGAATTCTTAGTCACATATTTAGCATTTTATTATAAATGATCTAATTCTCAGACTCTTAGGGTTACCACAATTGATTTATACAGCCTTGCCAGTGTGCCAGAAAGGCCCTACAAGATAGAAAAACTCCTTGTTTTTCTGAAATTATTGTTAAAATTTAATAATCTCACAATGCCATGAAGATACTCTATGCTAAGTGTATATTTTATTGTAAAGTCTTACATTTAAAATACACATTTTTAAGTGTGCTTGACACTTTCACCAGCCTCTATGCTTTTTCCTTCCACCTCCACCCCACCCTCAAAATCAGAACACATACTAGTAGCAAAATTTCCTTCTTTCCTACTGGAGCTAATGAATGGGGTTTATTTGCATTTCTATTAAGGCGAGTTTCTTTGTTTACTTAATAACAGCTGTGGGAGTGAGCAGGGCCCCTGGGAGTCTATACTCTCCTCTGCCGCTAAGCAGTCCGAAACTGAAATGAGGGAGTGAGCTAGCAGACCTCTAATATCCTTTCCAAATTTAAATTCACTGTCGTTTGGACATAATATTTCAATGTTCCAGAGAGATGGATCTTTCCTTTGTGGATTAATTTTTTTTGCAAAAATTTTGCACACTAAAAATTAAAAATAAGAAGCCTTCCATTCCTTACCTAAGTAAGCTTTACGAAGTGAGAGAATGAACATTCACATCCTACTCCTAGCACCGCTGGTCTGGCCTTGTGACCTTGGCAAGCCGCTTCCCTCTTTTGAGCCTCAGTTTACCGGTTCGTAAATGGGAAATTTAAACTAAACGTATTCTGAGATGCCCTCTGGCCCGGGCATTATTGGATTCTAATTGTGTATCATTTTTGTTCAGACTGCGTCTCTGGTCTCAAATTATTAATAACCCCTGCGGGAGCCCAGGACCTTGGGATAGGATCCTCCAAGCCCAGCGAGGCGCACAGGGGCGGCCGTTCCGAGGAGTTGCCCTCGTGGGCCAGGGAAGTTCAAAGGCCGCGTGGCCTCGCCAAGGCCAGAGAGGGCCTCTCTTTTAGCTCCACATATTACAAGCGAAAGCAGCCTCTCTTCCGTGCTGACGCCACGGCCAAGCTGGGGCTGAAAATCGACCTGCGATCTTTCTGCTCCAGCACCGCCGACCCTGCGCAGATGCGGGCAGTGGACGCGCGGGCTGAAGGGCGGAGGGCTCCGAGGAGCGGCAGGCGGGGCTGCTGACGGCGGAGAAAGGAGACTGCTCCCCGCAAGGCATCCTCTCCCTGCGCCGTCCTCTGGGACAGTCGCTGAGCCCCCAGCGGGTGGGCCGTGGAGTGGGAGGGAGAAGAGTGGCCTTCTCACCTAAACAAGCGGAGGGGAGGAAACAGATAGGAAGAGTGGCCACTTCTAAGCCCAGCCCTCTGTGAGGCTCCGCCTTCGTAAAAGGGACTTCGCGGGACCCACCAGCCTGTGCTGCCCAAGTTGGCTATTATATAGACCAAGAGACCAAAGCCCGGAGAAGGGCAGCAGCCTGTCCCCAGGGGAGTGGCAGAGCCGAAACTAGGCCCACGGTCTCCTGATCCTTTCCAGTCCTGTGTCTCCTCCACCAGGTTTCTTCAGCTAAAGGGCTTTCTCTTGGCTGTTTCACAAACGTGCTTCCAGGTTGTGGCATTGACCTATCAGATTGATGTGTAAAGGATCAGAGGTTTACACATTTGAAATTTGAAACCCATCTCCCCCTACTGAAGCTATAGCAGACCTTCCTTACTCATTCTGCTTGCCGTCAATTCAGGTTTTTAGCAGCTATCTGAGTGTCATCATCTGGTCAGCGGTGACCTTAGAGACCTCAGAAAAAGTCTTGATCATGATCCCACGGTAGAAGTTTGTCACACAACTAATCTCATCCACCCTGTGGTTATCATGCTAACTGCATTTCCTAAGGGTATCTTGTCTCAAGCTGTTGGGTGGCTTGCTTGGCTTTCTGCTCTGGTTCGCCATGGAACAATTGCTTTTTGAAGGTAGTCATGCTGTGGGTGAGCTAAACCAGGCTCATTCTGGGACCAGAGGGAGATAGCAAAGTGATTGTTCTGCCTAATTCAAGGGGTGCGGATCACTATCCTCATCATATTACGAACTAACATTTATTGAGCATTTACTATGCGCCAGGCTCTATGCTAAGTTCTTACAAGTATTATTTTAATATAATCCTTACAGCACCCCTACTCTGTTATTCCTGTGATACAGATGAGGAAACAGAGGCATTGAAATTGAACTACCTGCCCCAAGTCACCAACTAGAAGTCGTCAAAACAGAGATTTGAACTCTAGGTTCATCCAGAGCCTGTACCTTCAACTGTTATGTCCTGTTGCCTCGTGATGGAATAAACATTTTGGTGTAAGGAAAAGAATACTAGTTGAGAAATGAGGAAACTTGGCTTCCATTCTCGCTCTACCTCTGCTCTCCCTTGCTTTTCGAGTACATGAAACACTTGGAACAAATAGAATTATGTGCAGGCATACATTTTTTGGAGAAGAGCAGAGAGATCCATATGCCTCCCCTTCCCCCCCCCCCCACAAAAAAATATATATATATCAACTCTTTGGACTATCTCATCTTTACAGTGTTTTTCATGCCAAGCAGTCTACTTTACATTCTCTTCTAACATTTTAAACAATGATGCAATAGCAGTTTCAGACTCCAGGACCCCTCTCTGGTTCAGGGGTGTGAAGGGTTCCCGGCTGCACGCTGGCCTTTCATGCACACCCGCATGTCCAGATAGTGATCACAGGAAGGACGACGTTGGAATGGGATCATCAAATTCATCCTTCACCTACTTGTAACACCTCAGCATTTTTCCTTTAGCCTATTGGATTCTTTACTTGCAACCAGAGTCTATGTTTATATAGAGGCCCGTAGTAAAGATTTCAAAACTCTTTTTGATTGTACTATAAAAAGAATTCTAGTGGTAAAACCTCCTCCGGGCTTGGGGTAAAGCATCCATTCATTATTGAGCATCTGCTATGTCCTGAGCTTGCAGTGGTGAACCAGGTAGACTGCAGGGAGACTCAGAGGGACCCTGGCAGGGAAATGCTAGGAAGACACATAGAACACTTGGAGGGTCAGGAGGGGCTTCCTTGAGATTTGGTGGGATTTGAGCCAATCCCTGAAGTAGGAGTAGGAATGAATTAAGCAAAAGGTACAGGTCGGAGGGATAAAGGAGCATTCCAAGCAGAGGAAATAGATGTGGGAAGAGCCTGAGACAATAAAGAACCTGGCCGGCTGGAGGAACTGAGGAGATGGGCAGGCTGTAAAGCAGAAAGAGGGAGAGTAGTGCAGGCTCTCCCTACACTACCAATGAGGCTCCTATGGCGGTATGGCCAGTGTATGAAGG
The DNA here is from genome assembly GCF_000151845.1 of Pteropus vampyrus. NCBI lineage: Eukaryota > Metazoa > Chordata > Mammalia > Chiroptera > Pteropodidae > Pteropus > Pteropus vampyrus. The sequence goes on along the minus strand of NW_011888782.1, from coordinate 24,510,505 downwards.
GCTCCCAAAGTCAACAAACATGTGTCCCAGTACCAGCTGTGACCTTAATTGACTGTGTGATGTTGGCAAGGCAGGTAAGATCTCTGATCTTCCATTTCTTTAATTTAAATATGAGAGGTTTGAACCAGATGGTTTCTAAACTCCTTCCTGGTTCCACTATCCTTTGATTTTGTGACTTCAAGGAAAGTGAAACCAGCGGTGAGAAAGAGAAAATTGGCTCCTGGTATTTGGGAGCTGGGTGATACTATTATCGGGGGCCTGGTGTTCTCCTGTTGAACACAAGCAATTACACAGAACATCACTATCAAACAAGACCGCTCTGTGACTGCAATGGAGAAAGACAAAAATAAGATCACTCCACGATCATGTCTGAACACAGACAAAAAATATTAACATTGTCCAAACCACAAAAATGACCAAATATCCTCCTATCCTGGCTCAGATGAATGACTACTAGTTCTTTATCAATTACAGCTTCAGCTTCACTCTAGTCTTCCTTCTAGGCAAGATTTACTAAAATACCCAATCCTAGAACTATCCCTGCTCCCTGATAGCATGCAAAGCTACCCTTAGGCCCTCCCCCAATCACCTCACACAAGCCCCAGCTCTGTAAGTTCTTTCTAACATTTTCTCTGAAACACCCCACAGGTCTACTCTGTAATGAGAAACAAACCTAACTTGTTCAACCACAGGAGTGTTCCTCAAGCAGGGCTGGACTATGGCCATGCAAGTGCAAGACCGGCCATAAGAAGTAGTGCCATATATTTTGCATCCTAGGTGCCTCTCTTTCCTCACCCTAGCTCCCGGCCTGTCCTTGTGGTCCTTGGCTGGAGGTCATTGACATCAACCCCTTCGTCTTCTGATACTCTCCTCTCATCTCACCAGAGTGCCCTGCTCCAAGCTTCAGGTGTTGGGATTGGAGCCATAAAGTGGAGGAGGAGACGAGAATGCAGAAGGGAAGTGTCGGAGGATGACTTCACTAGGGAATTTGCTCCCATCCAATGATGAGGGAGCAGAATTAAAACTGTCTCCAGAGCAAATGTTTCTTCCCTCACGTAAAGCACCGGGCTTTCTCCTCTCAGGCCCACACCCCACCCAGACCATACATGGGCTACTTGGGAGGTAGTGGTATTTCTGTTTCCCAACCAAACCACACCAATCATACCTTCCCTTAAAAGCTATCTTCACAAGAAGATAACCGGCTCCCACAGAACTGACTCATTTGGCAATATTGAAGAGGGCAAAAATTGTTGCCGCTGGTGATTCAGCTTCTCAGCTTGGACTTCCCATCTTTAGCTAAAGTTTTTTCACTGGGGGAGGGGGTGTTCCCACCATACAACCCACTCTATTCTGTTCATGTGAGCAAACCATCAACAAACATGACCCTTGATGACTCCTGAGTCAAATGGCGACCAAGGGGAAGAAATGACCTGTTCCTCTAAAACGGACTGTTGGACTCATTCCCCTCTTGGAGAAAGCTAGTGGAGTCAGCTCTTTTTAACTCGCAGAAGCCATTGCCCACACTGGGCACATAACTGTTTCCAAAATTGTCTGTACAGTCATGACAAAAGAAGAGTTTTCTCTGTGTTCAGTCATGACAAAAGAAGAGTTTTCTCTGTGTACAGTCATGACAAAAGAAGAGTTTTCTCTGTGTTCAGTCTAATGCAGGGGTTAACAAACTTTCTCTGTGAAGGACCAAATAGTAAATATTTTAAGCTTCTTGGGCTAGAGAATCTCTGTTGTAATGACCATATCTGCCCTTAGAGCCTCAAAGCAACCATAGGGAATATGCAAGTGAATAGGCATGCCTGTATGTCAATAAACTTTATTTACAAAACAGGTGGGCCAGATTTGGCCTACAGGTGGGCCGTAGTTTGCCACCTAACCCCTGGTCTAATGTAATCAATGCATGGGCACAACTGAAAGAGAACAGGAATGACAACCTTTCCTATAACCGAGAAGAGCTTATTTTTCATCAGAGATTTGGAGATGATTTAAAAATCAGTTTGGAAACTTCTGGAAGAAGATAGAAGAAAGAAAAAGAGGGAGAGAAAAGAAAAGAAAGCAAAAATAAAAGAATAGGATTTTATTTCAAAAGAGGAATGGGGGAATCAAGGTGGTAAGAGCTCTTTGTAAAACCTCTGGTGGCCTCTTCTTCCCCTGACTGGCTCTTCGGGAGCCACTTGCTGGCGGAGACACTGAAAACTCACTGGATAGCCACAGATTGTAGAATGTTCAGGACCATTGCTGCTCCTGAAGAAGAGGCCTTTCTGAATCCCTAGAAGTACATCCAGAGAGAGCAGAAGAGGCTAGGGGATGCTGGACAGAAGAGGTTTGTGAGATAACTTCTAATGGCCACATATAAATACGGTGCTGGACCTTCCTATCTGAGGCAAATGCATTGATTGTGAGGAATATGTATCCATTTTGCAAACTTGGAAAATAAATTTAATAATGAAAGATTTAAGTTTAAAAGTAGAGCTCTCAAGATTCTGCCAGGGAAAGGTAGAAGAGAATGATAACTAGATAGGTGAATCCCCTCTGTTTGGCTGGGAGAGACAGTGAGAAGTGGCCGATCTATGGTTCATGACCATTTTCTCTAGTTCACAGACCATGCATACCGATTACAGATTCAGAAAATTACCCTGGCTGGAGAGCAATGCTTTCTGAACTATGGTTCCTGAAATACTGGTATCATAACATGTTAGCACTTATTGCAAGAAAAAGATTTCAGGGAAACTGAAGAATGAATTGACATTGACAGGAAACTGTGGTGTATCTGTTCCAATGCATTTTTTGCTTTGCTAGGTTATGCTAGGTTAAAAATCAAAGTTATAGTGTTAAGAGAAAAAGGTTCATTTTGAAATCGTTCTTAGGAAACAGATTTTTCAGAGCACCTGAGCCAGTGCAGATAAAAGAGTTGTTCAGGTAGTCTAGCAGAGGTTCTCAAACTTGAATGTACATTACTATCCAGGTTACTGTACCCTACCCCAAGAATATCTAATTCAGTGAGTCAGGTTAGGACCCAAGAATTTGCATTCTGACAAGTTCTCAGGAGATGCTGCTGTTGCTGCTGGTCCAGGGACCTCACTTTGAGACCAACTGCCCTATGCTCAGTCCAGTGCCTGACAGATACAAAACTCTTCATACAGTGGCATTACATTTCTTCCTGAGGGTTACCACATCACAGGAAATCAATTGGTTGGGTTTTCACCATGTGTGAGGGTGTGTGGGATAATCCAGCTTCAAAGTCAGACTTAAAACCTGCATGAGCTTTATCTGAGGAACGTTTATTTTTTTGAGACAGTCTTCCTCCAGAACAGCTGCAGGCGTCATTAGCAAGGGAGAGCCTTCCCATAGGAGCAACTGCATGTAGCAGTTTCCCAGATTTAGTTTTTAAACAATGGTTCACAATTCTCCAACATGTACAATGTTGCAGAGGCCAGTTCATTCATAAATCAATAAATATCTCCTGACGGGGAGACATGGTCCTTCAAAAACAGAACCAAAATTTAAAATGAATTTAACAGAGGGCCGTAGTTCTTCAGAAATGAAATAAAATTCAGCTTGAACAATTGCAGTGTGATGTATTTGGGGATTAAAAAATACAAATATAGGCTGTGAAAGGGCTGCTCGAGCAAATGTACATTAGAAAAACAAGGAGGACCTAAATGACTATAATGTGGATATGAATCGGCCAAACGATGGTGTTACGGACAAAAAGCAACAAATATGTCCTGAGATCTGGCATGTGAGGGGTAGAACACAATGCCACTCAACCTCAGGTCAGTCTCAAGTAGGGTACCGATTTTTGTTAGCATACTCTAAAAAATAATATGAAGAAACTAGAAAACTTTCATGAGAAATTAACATATATCTCTAGAAAAATATGAAACAACCCTAAGCAGAAAGTTTTGAAAGAAATTTGAGTTGTTAAGCCTGGAAAAAATGAAGGTGACTGTATTCTACCTTGAATGAGTGTTTTCTACCTCTGGTCTTTCATTGCAGTAGTAAACTAAGCAACAGGAAATGGCCTCTTTTTTTAAATATATGTGATTTTAGTTAACTATGAGGAAAAATCTTCTGTAAAACAGAATGATGAAACACTGAAGGTATGTCATTTTTGGCTTTGGAAATTCGCAAGAAGCTAACAGCATTTACCTATTTTAAGTGCCTTTAGAATTTCACAGAGCACTTTCATGTTTCCTGTAGCCTTGGAGCAAATTTGAAGGAAATAATTTCCATATTATTGAAACAGCTCAACTGTTCATCAATGGGAATGTGAATGAATAAATTTCAGTATATTCACACAGTGGATTATTATGCAGCAGTCAAAATGATGAACTATTATAGTAACATACAACAATGTAGATGAATCCTTTTATAATATTAAATGCAAAAAGTTAGTCTCAGAAAATTGCATACAGTACAATACCCTTTAATAAAGTTAAAACAACTAAAAAATGTTTAATACTTTTTAGGAATACACATAGATAGAATATAACCATATAAAAGGAAAGCAAGAGTTGACTACAATGAAAAAGATTGAGAATATGGATCAATGGAAATTCCTGTATACTGCTCATGGGAAGATAAATTGTTTACAACCAACCATTTGAAAAACTTGTTGGCAGTATCTGCTAAAGCTAAACATACACAAATTCTATGACCCAGCAATTCCACTTCTAGGTATAAACTCAACATATATTCATCAAAAGACATGTTCAAAAATGTTCACAGCAGCACTAGTCATTGAAACCCCAAACTATTCATTAACAGTGGAATGGATAGATAATGTATGATACACTCATATAAAAATACTATACGACAGTGAGGGAAAAAAAAAAGTCTACACAGCAATGTAGATGAATCTTGCAAACAGAACACTGCACAAAAAAAGCCAGACACAAAAGAGTATATATTACATAATTCCATTTATATAAAGTTCAAAAACATGGAGAATTGATGTTTTGTGATGGCAGAGGTTAGGCTGCTGGCTACCTTGGGAAAGGATAATAACTGAGAGGAGGCTGAGTGGGGTCTCTAACATTCTGGTTCTGTTTTTTTTTTTTTAATCCAGATATTGGTTATATGGATGTGTTTACATTGTGAAAATCCACTTATGACTGGTGCACATTTGATGTCTTATACTTAAAGTAAAAGTAAAAGTTTATTTTAAGAGAGAGGTAGAAGAGAGAGTAAAAAAAAAAATGAGGTGAAAATAAGGGGCGCGGGGAAGGATGGAAGATAAATGTAAGAAGTATCCAAAGAAAAAAGTAAGAAGTATCCAAAGAAAATATATTTTTCAAAATATATTTCAAAATATATATAGTATGGCTAGACAGTAAAATCTTTTTCTGCAGATTTTCCTCGTGTTTAATGCTTGTATCTATTGCTACAACCATCCTATTAATAACATTTTATAATAACATCTTTTCTGACTTAAATTTCAAAACAAACAAAAAAACAAAACAAAACAAGATGAAACCTATTATTCCATCACTGAAATATAATCACTTTTAACATTTTAATGTGTATCCTCTTAGTCTTTATTATAATTTAAAATTTTTTTTAAATTGGGGTGGTGGGGTGGGGAGAACAGCAAATAAATGATGAACTTGTGGTTTAGGATAATGGTTTTGGGTAGGGGAGGAGGAAAATGGGATGCAAGAGGGGTACCACCGGTGTTTTTTGTTTTGCATGGTAGATTCCCAAGTGTTTATTCATTATTAAAAATAACTTCAATGATTTCACTCATATAAAGAACAAAATAAACAAACGGACGAAATGGAAACAAATTCATAGATTACGGAGAACGAAGGGGTGACTGCCAGATGGGATGGGAGTTAGGGGGTTGGGTGAAAAGGGTGAAGGGATTAAGTACAAACTGGTAGTTACAAGATAGTCATGGGGATGTGAAGTACAGCATAGGGAAAATAATCAATAATGTTGTAATAACTATGTATAGAGCCATGTGGGTACTAGACTAATTGAGGGGATTGCTTTGTAAATTATATAAATGTCTAACCACTATGCTGTACACCTGAACCTAATATAAAATAATATTGAATATCAACTCTAATTGAAGAATAAAAATTTAAAAAAGAAAACTGATACTGAATTGGTACATGAAATAAAGGCTCTGATTTACCCAAAATTAAAATAGATAGATAGATAAATACATAAATACATACATACATACATACATACATACATAAATGAAATCACATAGTGAAATAGTCAAAGTACTGCCAAATTAGATGAAAACATTTGCAGCATACATCACAGATAAAATGCTAATATCCATAATATATAAAGAACTCTTAAAATTTGAGAAAAGGACCAAACTCTGATAGAAAAATGGGAAAGATATACAAATAGAAAAAAATTAAAATAAAAATAACTTAATAAAGAAAGAAAAGTGGAGCAAGCATGGACCAATGATGAGGATGTCATCAACCAAAGATTATGATCAATCCAGTTTTGTGTACCTGTCGTCCAACTAAAACTACAAGAATTTCCATAATAGATTTTATGCTGTGATTGAAAGTAGCTGGTCTTCTGGAGACCTAAAATGACACACTAGGGTACACTGACAAATCAGAAAAAAAAAAAAAGAAAGAAAATTACTTCCTTTTCATCGCTAAACCTCATTCAGTTTTTTCAGTGAGTGCTGAATTCCAACTCCTATATATGATAAACTTGGCCATCATGATGCAAATATCGATGTGTCAGAAGGTTTCAGTGTGAACCAGATAAACTTCCCAGGTCCCATCTACCTCTAAAATTGTGTAATTTTAGATCGATGAGCTGGTGTCCCAAAACAGTCTGCGTGAATCTACCTACTCAGTTAATTAGGCAGGAATGACTTTCTCAGACCCCTTTCTCCTAATTACACAGGAAGGTTAACCTGGAGATACTTCTTATTGTCCTCAGCAAAACTCCAGATTTACGTATTTGTTTTTTTGTGTGTTTATAGCCTATCATTATTTATAAAAATGAAAGATATAATATGGTGAGGAAATTGAGGTGAAATGAGAGCAGGAAGAAAAATTAATACCATGAGTAATATTAAAACATAAAAATGCACCCTTTTGGTTTTTACGTTAGCTAGAGCTGGGCCACAAATTTGGCTGCAGTTTCCTAGCAGTCAGAGCAGAGAGGAAAATAGAAGATAGATTTGTAATGCCTATAAGATAATTTGGGCCAGTTTTTCCAAGAAAGACCAGTATTTTCCGTTTGCTTAGAGATACATCCCAGTGGCATGATGGAGCAGGCTTCTACCGGCACACGAGAGCCAATGTTAAGTTAAATATCAAGGATTTTTGCAAGTTGGTTATTAAACCATTGGTAGCTTGGAGTCTGTCATAGTGAGAGGACTTAGCAAACACTACAATTTTTCCCTTTGGTTTTGTTTCTTCATTTGTTTTGCCTTCAGAGCGGTGGTTTACCAGCACACCACTGCATTTCCGATGGTCCTTATAGGGAGACACTATGCAAGGCTAGAGTTGCTACAAGTGAGAGGGAGAAAGGCTTGGTGTGCAAGCGTGTTGAGTGCAGGAGAAACATCCTTCCAGAGAAGACAGTGGGACTATCTGCCCAAGACGAGAGAATGACTGGTGTATACATCAGCATTCATCTACTCCACCTCAGTTCTTCCTTCTTTCCAGTACTACCCTTTGGAATTTCACACCTGGGCCTACACTTTAAAAAGTGCTATGCCCAGTGAGGGGCAGACATATCTCCCCATTCAAAACTGCAGGAGAGGTTCAGGAGAAGGATTTTATGCTTTCCACTAGGTCACCACTTTTCAAGCCTGCATTTCACAGCATTGTAACAAGTGTCCTTGGTCGGGGGGAGGGTGGAAGTGTTCCATGCCAAAACAAATTTGGAAATGAGTAGGTTACAGTTAAGTAGTTCTCTTTACTGCAGGACTTCTCAGAGCCTTTGGGAGGCGATTGTGCCCTTGTGACACAGAGTGCACGTCAATTCCCAAACTTATTTTACCTTCAGAACAGTTTGTAGTGGCACATCTTGGGACCCCAGACTGAAAATACACCACCCCGGTAGTCAGGGCTCCTTGGTGATTTTAAAAGGCAATACCAGGACCTTATTCCACAGAAATATTTCTTCCCCGTAGGACTTGAAGTTCTGGCAATTTTCTTCATGACAACATGAATTGCATGTCTGCTCTTCACATGAATCAATTTATTAAGCCTGTAAGTGTCTACACATCCATCAGCAGAGCTTGTTCAAGGGAAACGTTTCGGGACAAGAAATGTCTTAACTGTGGCTTGTGTCCCCAGGGACTCACTGCGTTCTATTATGGAACACGGGCATGGGCCACGTCAAAGCCCAAAGCCAGCTCGCAAGAATCTGGAGCAGAGAATGTGCATTTCTTGTTGTTTTAACCTTGAATTTTCACTCCACCTTGACTCCCATTCTATTTCTTTATCCGTCTTTTTCTTTCTTCTTGAGACAGCTTTATAAACTCCTAAGACAGTTCATTGTGTGGTCGCACTTCACACATGCACTCATTCACTTTACATTTCGGGAGCCCCTCCGCGTCCCAAGCTACAAATGGGATAGACCAGGCCCTGTCATCTCATAGTACAACATTCAGGAATGTTCGTTTCCTCTCCTATTTATCTTCTTTATTTGCTTTATCTTGGTTCTTTCTCCACACTGCTCAATGCCCCGGGCTGCTCCTCCCCACCTTCTTTCATCTGTTCTCCCTTCGCTGATCACTTTTTCCAATGACTAACAGGAACCCAGCTCAGCTGGTTTTTATCACACTCCTGTCCTTGCATTTTTCCAACTCGATTAAGCCATTACCAGGGCTAAATGAGGCATGGACTCTCCAAAAGTCACACCTGTTGTCAGGAAGCTGGAGGGTAAGAACCCGTGCAGCTGGCGGGCGGACGGCAAGCAGGGCTGGAGGGAGGCAGCCGAGCGTGACCGGTAGTTTGTGTTCCCCTAGTGCTGAAAGAGGGCCCTCATTTTAAAACAAGATGTCCCTTGCTTTAATACAGAAGGAATGAAGTCTGACACCGAACTGGGGATGGTCACATTGACAAATAAAATGCCCCTAATTCTTTGGCAAATGTGCACCAGGTGCTAATAAAAATCCACACTGTGGATGGGCGCTCGGCAAGAGGCAAAGAAAGCTGTAACCAGAGCCAGGCACATGGGTTCTGTGATGGTCGGTTGAACTTTCTCAGGGTTTTCCCCGTCCACCCTCATTAAAATGTACACATTTCACCTTTCTGCAAAAGTGGCTCACACCTTACTGTTTGTATTCTTTATGATCAGTGTGACAAAGGAGGGCAAAGATTATAGTACAATCAACCAGAGATAAATTGGTATACTCACTCTATTAAGATAAACGATCTCTATTGGAAATCAGTTTTCATTTCATAACCACCTTTTTTTTAGGCAACCTAGAATTTTTATTTCTGCAGTCTACAATTGAGAAATTGTAGCTTTTAAGCTTGCCATTTACTGAGTGGTCTTATGTTCCAAAGGTCTATGCCTTGATTTTCTCTAGTTGAAATGTGGGTAAAATCATTCTGCTCTAGAATTACACAATTCCCAGAAATGTTAAAGCCCAGGGTGATTTTTGATGAAAATTGAAATGTTGCAGTTTTGACCACTAACCTTGCCTTGCTCTCCTCTGTTAATTTGTCTTGACTCTGGAACTTACATGAGCCGTCCAACCTCTTGGACAAACGCAAGTCCAACAGATATTCTTTGAGCATCCATTTGACACCAGGTTCCTTATTCGATGCTGGGGGTGCAACTGGGATCATGATGAAGCACCTCCCCTCAGGAGCCTTTGGTTTTGAGGGGTGACCCCTTCCCTGTTCTGTCCTAGAATTGACCAACTAGCCTTTGGTCATTAATTCATCCAGTCATTCAGCAAATATTTGTGGAGCATCTACTAAGTTCTGTGCTTTGTGCCAGGCTACGATGATAAAGAAAAGAGACAGGCCCTACCCACAAGAAGCTTCCAGTTCCCACTCGAATTAATTATCCCTCCTGGCAGCCACTAGAAAGAACGTCACTCTTTCCTCTGTGCTTCCTCAATACATATGCCTCTTTCTAGCATTTGCACCACTATAATTATAAGATATAATAATATCTTATGTCTTATGCCTCTTTCTAGCATTTGTACCACCATAATTATAAGATATAATAATATCTTATATGCCTCTTTCTAGCATTTGCACCACTATAATTATAAGATATAATAATAATATCTGTCTCCTTTTAAACTATAAGCGACTTGAAAGCAACAAACTCGACTTTCTTTCCCAACTACTTTGCACTCCCTGGTGTTTAGCACATAGAGGAGCTCAATAAATGATTTTTGAATGAATAATTGTATGAATTTACAAAATCATGAGCCTATGGAACCACAGACCAGTCAATCCTGACCTCCCATCCCACGTTTCTGGGATGAGAAACTTAATGATCAATCATCTGTCAGTACTGAAACACTCATGATTTCAAGGACCTTCTAAACATAAAACCAGCTGGTCCATGGGTCATTTCTTCTTCCAAGTGTACCTGCCATTGAGATAAAGAACAAATAAAGCTTTAGTGTTTGCAATACTATTTTTGCAGGAGGGCAAACATGATTATATATAACTTAAATGAAATAAACTATAGTAAGAGAACAAATGAGTTTATTTGTGACTCTTGGATAGATATGTATAATAAAGCTGTAGTAAGAAAAAATATAACAGTGGCATAAACAAGCTAAAAGCTTTTTTGTCTCTTATGTGAGGGTTCAGAAACAGTCTGATATCGAGGTTCTGCTCCATGAAATCCTTGGCTCACGGAACCATCATTCCCTAGGATATGGCTCATGGTTCAAGATGGGCTCCAGCTGTCACGTTCACCTCCATGCAGCAGGATAGAGGAAGCGGAGATGAAGGGACAAAAGACAAACACCAACTCTCTCTTTAGCAAAGTTTCCTGGAAGCCACCACAGGGCACTTCAACTTACATCTTATTGGCCAAAATTTAGTCACATTACCACACATTATTATAGAAGAAGTTGGGGAAAATAGTCTTTTTATTTTTCAACAGCCACTTGTCTAGCCAAAAACTATTTTACTGTGGCATAAAAGGAGTACGGATATGAGGGAACCAAGTCTACCACAGCTACTAAAACTGAAGTGTAAGTGATTATTCAAGAACTTTTATATTCTGACTATTGCAGGCTGAAGTGACAATTTTGAATTCCAATTGCTAATCCACTGTGCTACGATCACATTTGGTACTGCTCTGTTTGTCCATATCTAGGAGGTGGAAGGAGTGAGGTAGAAAGAAAAGAAAGCTTTTACAACGAGAAACTGGGCGGGGGGTGGGGGTGTGATGCAGTGCCAACAGGAATGGAAAGAGGAAAGCGGAATGGAGAGAGAGGGTAGAATCAACAGGACAAAGTGACTGAATATTGGAGGAAAGGGAGAGGGAGAATCTAGAACGATTCTCAGCTTTGAAAGCAAATTAGACCCTGGTAATTGGACTAAAAAGAGTGGTTTGGAAACTAGGTTGTTGGAGTTAACTACTGCAAATTGACCCGAAATCTCTACTTCATCTACTACTTCTTGCCATGAATTTTCTCTTGAACAGACTAATGAAGTTAATAAACTTCTCCAAGTAGTTAATCTTTCACAGGAAAAATTTAACAGATCTTAGTGACTTCCCTAAGCAGTTATAATGTTCCCTCTCCTAATTTAGTACACTACACAGGACTCCTTAAAATTCTGAGTTCTTGAGGCATTCTTAATTCAAGTGCCAGAATTTCTCACTTGAGTAAGCTATTTGGAGAAATTCCCCCAACTGGATTGATATTGCCCTCTTTACAGTTATGAAGTTTAAAATATATTGGATATTTAAAAGACCTGACATCATGAATAGTTCAATAAATGCTACTTTCTGTCTCCTTCTAAAGTACTTTCTTTTTTATGCATTCAAAGATTTATTCAGCAGTTACTATTTCAGATACTGTGCAAGTGCTGCTAAGCAAAGTTGAATTTAGTCATTGAAAACATAATTACAAAATATTTTTTTCACTTTTTAATGTTAAGCTAAATTGTAACCATCCACAGCAGTGTGCCTGCCGCTTGGGGGCAGGGAATGTGCATGTGTCTGTTCCTTATACTTTCAGGCCTTAGCACATGTACTTTCTAAATGAGTGACTGAGTATGTGACCAAGGTCCAAGGCATGAAGCCAAAAAGATCTAAAAAGCAGGACTGAAATCAGAAAACTAGCATGGCTGTGGATGTTCAGACATTACTGAGGGCAACTCCACGAATGTTGAGTGTCTGCTGAGGTGCTCCTTCCATAGGGGTCCAATACCTTCTTCTAGAATGGCTATTAGAGGAGATGGGGATCTCACGGGGTAAGAGGAAGCAAATGACAATGGTTAAGAGCTTGGGCTCTGGAATCAGACGTTTATGCATGTAACTACAATAAAGTGTAATGAATCTTCCAAGAAGAAGACTCCAAGATGCAAGATGTAAAAGACTATAAGCAGTGGACCTACAGGTCTGAGTGTTCAGGGAAGGCCTCCCTGAAGGCCTCCCTGAAGAGTCTCACTGCACAACTGAGGGGTTAGCATGGGTGAAAATTCAGCCTGTGCTCTGCTCCACAGGCAGTAGATACGATTGGCCCAAGGCTGTGTCTGCCCCAGAAGAGTTCTTTCTTCTCTGTTAACACAAAGGCCCTACAATCCCCCAAGCCATGCCTCCGAAGTTATGGACACCTGAAAGCTGAAAGATAAGCAGATGTTTTCCAGACAAAGTTTAGGCCAGCGGGACCAATAGCGAGAGCAGCATATATGAGGTCTGGGGCTTTAAAAGAAGTATGGTGTATTTGAGAAACTGAAGAAAGTTCACTATAGCTGGAGTGTAGAGTTCAAAGGGAAGACTAGCAAGAGTGAGGCTGGAAAGGTACTCATTACGGCAGGCATTTTCTGTGTGTTTACTAATTATACTGTGCTAATGGAGCTCCATGCATTATTTTATTGAGATCACAGAGTTTAAGAGACTTGCCCAGAGTCAGATGTTAGGAAATATTGGAATATGATTCAAAGCCAGGTTTAACTTCAGAGCCTGTGTTCCAAACCACTTGTTCAATGGTGTCCAAAGATTTGCAAAGCTGTGTTTCCAAGGGACAAAACTAGAGAAAGGAAGGCCATTAGGAAATAGTTGCAGAAATCCAGGGAAGAAGCGTTGGTGAACTTAAGATGGCCTTGGCGATGGGAATGAGTGGATAGATTTCAGAGAGATTTTGGAAGTAGAACTACAGAACCTGGTGGTTGTTTGAATATAAAGGTCAATTATGAGAAGAGGGAAGAGGCAAGAATGACTTCTTATTTTGTGTCTTTGTGGATGACACATCATTTGCTAAGATAGAAAATGGTGAAGGAGGAACAGGTTTAGGAGGAAGGTGAGTTTAGAGACTGTCAAATTAGAAGCACTTGTGGGACATCCAAGTGGAGATGTCTAGTTGACGGTTCGATGCTTGGACCTAAAACTTAGGAGAGGCTACAGAGTTAGCTGACATCACCATATCATCGGTAATTGACACACAGAGTGGATGTGGTACAGTGTAGAGTGAGAAGAGCAGCACAATCCTGCTAGGATAATCATGCTAAAGCAAAAGGACTTTTCCTGAAATCCAGCTGTTGAGATTCATAGAATATAACCTGACCTTTGATTTATCTGTGTCCTTTTCAAGAACTATTCTTCAAAGATTTACGGAGTGTCATTTTACAAACTCTAACCAGAGATTTGTGATGAGGAGGTACAAAAAAAAGGGGACTACCATAATAAATAAAGAACAAGCAGCCTTTTCTGACATCTTGGTTTTATTTAAAGTCAGCTTTAAACTTAAATATATTCATTCCATATTTTCTATAAGAACAGATGTGCTGAATAAAGTACCATTAATATTATTATTATACAAGAAATTGCTACTACTAGGTCAATTCTATGCATTTTTTTACACAGAAGAATGAATGGATTAAAATCCAGTGGCAACATCAGTAGAAGCCTTAGTTTGTCAATAGCCTCTTTAAACTGTGGGCCTACCGGCTGAATACAGTCCTCCTCCCATAGGAGCAAGTAAAGTTTTCTGTATCTTGCACGAGGTGCTAAAAAAATGAGACTCTAAGCCATGCTTTCCCCACCTGCTACCACTTCAGCCTCTCTAAATAGAAATTCTGAGCTACTTCTGTTGCAGTCATCATAACGAGATGGAATTAAGGTGTAGTTGAATTCATTTTGTCTCTCTTTTCTTTTAGAAAGCATTACAGATCGTCTGTACATGATGTGGCTTCTAAAGACTCAAGGAGCATCCACCTTACTAGTCTGCAATAGAGAAGGCAGGAATGGAGATTCAAATACCACGGCTTCCGTTCTGTTATTAATTGCTCTGTAGACATGTGTCCCCACCGCAGGGAGTGAACTGCACCAAGGGGGAAAGTTCTTGGGACCCCCAAACCATCAGCACTCTTATCGATCCCCCTGGAGAGAGAGCAGAACAATGGCGCTTCATAGCTGCTGTTTGATCCTCTTGGCATTTACCTGGCTCACTTCTGCCTACGGGCCTGACCAGCGAGCCCAGAAGAAAGGGGACATTATCCTTGGAGGGCTCTTTCCTATTCATTTTGGAGTAGCAGCCAAAGATCAAGATCTAAAGTCAAGGCCAGAGTCTGTGGAATGTATCAGGTAAGGGAAGGAGCCAAGGCAAAGAGTCTTTTCTCTTCTGGATGGTTGGAGACAAACTGTACCAAACCCAAAATAATTTTTTCAAACTTGGCTCTCTCTTTCAAAATGGTGATTGGTAATCATGCTGAAGCTTAGTATCCCCCCTCCACAATCACCATCACTTTTTAAAGAAATTTTTTTAAAAGTAAAATGTCAGTGATACTAAGTAGACAAATCCATAGCCAGTTGGAGCATGTGCCAGGTAACTTGGAAACTGAGTCATCATCGTTCACCAGGAAACAGTGTTGTTTAATGGAAAACTGAGTACCTAGAAAGAAATTTATTATATGTCTTTCAAACCTTAGTAGCGATATCTCCCATTGACCTTAAGTGCCCCGCTGGTAAGTAATACCTGAGTGTTTGTTGGCTGTCTCACTCCTTTTTTTAAAAAAGATTTTAAATTTGAAAGAAACCTCAGTGGTTGGCACGATCTAGTCATCTTCAAAATGCAGCTCATCACATTTTGGAATCACTCCGACTAGAGAGTCTTTCTTATAGAAAGCTGAAATTCTCCAGTTAACATAGAATACACCTAACACAAATAGAGAAGCACAGAATCTATCTAAGTCAACTGGACTGTCTTGGCCATTGGAAGATAGCTAACATATTCTCTTGAATTGTTTCTTTTCCAGGCCAAATAGTCCCAGTTTTCTAAACAATTACTTCATGATATGGTTTCCAGACCCCTCACCATTCTGGTTGCCCTCCATATGATGCTCCCTAATTTATTATGACTATTTTAGAATATGGCATCTAAAACTAAGCACAATTTCTTCAAATAGGATCTGATTTCTACAGAGCACAGTGTATATCACCTCCCTTAATCTGGGCATCAGAGACCATTACTGCACCCCAACTCTTGACTTTTATTCTACGAGAGACTAACACTTTCTCTTTGAAATTTACAACTACTAAAAGTAATCCAGCACTTTTCCTTGGTCTTTCTGATAGCTGGAAAATGAAAATGACAACTAGGATCATTCCAACAAAACTGGATTTCTGTTTGTGTTCTAATGAAAGCCTGAAAATTAGATAACATTTTTCTTATGAATGCAGA
Source organism: Pteropus vampyrus (assembly GCF_000151845.1). NCBI lineage: Eukaryota > Metazoa > Chordata > Mammalia > Chiroptera > Pteropodidae > Pteropus > Pteropus vampyrus. The sequence continues at coordinate 24,494,664 of NW_011888782.1, read as the reverse complement.
AAAACTAAGTGCAGAATTTCACCGATGCTGATTATATCCTTCACGTAACCCATGTGGACAAATATCCTCTTCGCTGTAACCCTGCTGGAGAGAGTCGTGCACGTGCCAGATATATACCTAAAATCAAGCAAGAAGCTTGACCTGAAATGATATACATTTTTAATTATATGAAACAAAGATAGCAAAATCAGATTAGCAGTGCAGATGTTTCATGTGATCAAAAATTCTGCAATATCTCTTAATAACTTTGTAGGTTTAAAACAAATAATTAAATAACAGAAACATAAAGAAAATAACTAAGAAAACATTTCATTAAAAGTTAGATCAAGACCTTTAGGAACTTAAACGATGCAGTGGAGTAAGACAGATTGTATTTCTCACCTCTTGTTATTGAGTTCAAGTAGTGAAACCCACTATAAAAAGAGAGAACCTGCGAAGTAGTTTTGGGCACTGATACCTTGATTTAGCACATTTAACAAATCCTCGCTTTGAGCCAAGTCTTAGGAGAATGAAAACCGTCACTGACCCTATTTCTCCTTGTTAATTTGCTTGATTTAATGTTCTTTGAAAAGCAATCCATGCTCACTTTTTAAAAAAATACAAAGCATAAATAAACCCAAACCACACAATTTTAAAACTCATATTTCATCACCTAGAAATAACCACTGTTTATGAATAGCCTTCCTGTGCATAGCATTTATTTGTTTGTTTGTTCGCAAAGATGAGAGCACTCATTTTCCTTTCCCCTTTGACCTCCAGGAATGTCATGGTCTAAATTTGTGACTTTGCAAATCTGAGGTTATTTTTAGGCTCCCACGTGTTAAAATCCTAATCTATTTATATTTTCCCTGGTCCTTTTTCTTTTTAAATCTCTGTATTACTTTTACTAAAGTACCTCACATCGGCTACTTTAAATTCTTTGCTGGATAAGACAGGTACAAATTATTTGTTTGGTTATTAATAACAGTCTTCATTATTATTGCTCCCTAACTCTGTGTGAGGCACCATACATAGAATTTTGCATAATTATTTCATGTTCACAGCCACCCTATGAGGTAAGTGTTATCACCATTTACAGAGAGGACTTAGAGTTTCAAAGAACACAGCATGAAACCAAAAAGTAAGAGATCCACGATTCCAACCCAACTTTGCCCAATACTTACTCTAAAGCAGGTGGCCAGAAAGCAGTCCCATTTTCTTTCATTTCTTCTTTCTTCCAGGTATAATTTCCGTGGGTTTCGCTGGTTACAAGCTATGATATTTGCCATAGAGGAAATAAACAGCAGCCCGGCCCTTCTTCCCAACATGACGCTGGGGTACAGGATATTCGACACCTGCAACACGGTTTCTAAAGCCTTGGAGGCCACCCTGAGTTTTGTGGCCCAGAACAAAATTGATTCTTTGAATCTTGATGAGTTCTGCAACTGTTCGCAGCACATCCCCTCTACTATCGCTGTAGTGGGAGCAACTGGCTCAGGCATCTCCACAGCAGTGGCAAACCTGCTGGGGCTCTTCTACATTCCCCAGGTACCCAGGCCTTCTTAGGTGGGACAACGTGGCTAGGGGTTGGGAGGAGCAGACTCGGAGGACTGTCATGCCCTATGTCCTAACAGTTTGCTCTTTTTCTATCTCTGGCTTTACATGGGCACAAAAGACCTTTTAATTAATTGGGGCACTGGATTATGACCATTTGGGATTTCTGAGAACCCCCAATGTCAATATCAACTAGACCTTCACAATTCATTTAAACATACTTTATATAAAACTTGTATATACCTTTTGTTTATTTATATTTATACCTTGTATAAAACTTTGTCTTTTTTACCAAAGTGTTTGGTTCTTTATTTTCTACTCCATTCCTTTAGTAAATGACCATTTTTCTACCTTTACTAAAAGGAATGAGCTCATATGATGTAAATCCAGCCTTTCAAACCCCAAATATGCCTCTAATTCTGTTTCATTAAAAGTCTACAGCTCTCTACCATTTGGTTGCAAATTTAGCTCAGAGGGAAGCAGAGCATATTTTCTCATAAAACAGGAACTTCGTCACTGTGCTACACATTCTAGAAATGGAAAATATTCTATTTCATTCAACAACTATTTATAGAGTGTATATGAAGAAGCAGTCCACCCGGCAGGAACTCAGCCTAGGTGGGGAGATGTCTGCATTTTCAAATACTAACAATTTACTGAAACAAGTGCTTTAATAAACATTTATTCTAAGTTGCATATTTTTTGCACCAAAAAGAAAAAAAAGACAGCAACCTCTAAATGCCATTTGACGACCTGATTTTCCTCCTTAACACTATAGAGCAAACCCTTTTTCATGTTAATATTTATAGATCTATGACATCATGTTATAATAGTGAAAAATTGGAAACAACCTAAATGTCCGTGGATGGGAGAATCAGCTCAATTTTGATACGTCCCTTATGTCAATTTTTAAATTAAATTATAAATCATACTTTAAATTTATTTTGATGTCTAATATTTAAAATTTATAAGTACCCTTGCAAATTCACATTTCGATGTTGCAAGTCTGTTTCCTTGGTGATAGCCATTATCCTTTCGTATGCACATGACAACTGAGAAAGTCTTGTCATCATTTCCCGAATCCCTACTTCAGGGAATTAAAGGTGTTCCCCATGGGGAAACCCTGGCTCTGCAACTTTTGTGCTAAAATGATCTAGTAAAGTCCACATCAGTGAATGTGTTGGGCAAGATGCAAATATGCATCTTTTAAATTTGGCATATTGTGCAGTATTATTTTAAATACACACAGTTAAAGTAGGTTGTTGTTACCCCCATGGCCAACAGGCATAAGATGTAACTGTCAAGTAAAGAAAGAACTTGTAAAAGGTTTCAATGTTTTGTGGTTTGGATGGAACATATAGTTAAGTTGAATTTAAATTATAAAAGTGCTGAGAAAACTAATGATTAAACCAGTGTAAGCATGTAGTAGCAGAGGTTCTCCGCCACGTCTGCATGTTGGAATCACTTGGGGAGTTTGAAAAATATTGATGCCTGGATCTTAGCCCCCAGAGATCCTGGTTTCATTGAGATACTGCTTGGGCAATGGGAGTTTTGAAAACTCCCAGGAAGTTCCAGTGTGTAGCAGAGTTAGGAACCACTACTCTGCAGGCTCGGGTCAGAGGCCCAGTGGTATTTTTTATGCCACTCACGCCACCAAGTGGATGGAACAAGCAGACCAGCTAGAATAAGTTGTGGTTAGAACAGTTCTCTGAATCATTCATGAAATTCTCCCCTCTTGCAATAAAAAAATTCTGTGTGTTTTTAAGGGTTTTTTTGGGGGGGGGGTATATAAAGTGGTGTTTACCCTTAAAATGGACAAATATTATAAACGCATTCTTTAAGAAAAACAACCATGGAGAATATTTTTGTTTTTAATTTTTATCTCTTTAAAACCCTTTTTACCTCAGTTTTCAAAAGATCAATAAGTAAGCAATAATGGATAGATTTACAAAATGCCCAAGTAGGTTTTTCATTTGCAAAATGGGTCTGCAACTCTAGAGGTCTCTTAAAAACAGTAACATCTCAATCAATTATTTAGTTTAATCACCTATCGCATGAACTTCCATAGCAGAGCAAGAAGGGGCTTGTTCTGATCAAATAAAAAAAGTTTTTAATTTCATATTATAGCTTCAAAAATCAAAGTTCTTATTAGAAAAATTATTCCTGCCCTTTAGCAAGGTTGGCCATTCTTTCATAGACCGATGTCTTTTATGTTTTTGATGCAGAAACTATTCATTGATAAGAAGAAAAATATTGGAAAAATTTATTGAAACACTGAACATAGAAAATTGTTTCAATTGGTGAGAAATATTAAAAAGGCATTCTCCCAAATTTCTTCAACTTGGTTTTCTTAAGAAGCTTAAAATCTCTCTATGAAACTGGAAAACAAGCGATATTAAACATTCCTTCATTGCCTAGAAGAAATCCCATTAAGTATAAAAATGTTTTGTTCTTCAGAAGAAATGGTCCAATAACCTTAAACTTCCTAATTGGTGAGCCAGGATACACAGGAGTACTACAGAGGGGCCAAAACCTGCCAAGATATTGATCCCCTCAAAGTTTGGGATGGAGAGATGTAGCCGAGGGTGGCGAGAGCACCCCCCACCTGGGTTGGTCAGCCTCTTCCATTCACCCCATCTTTTATGTTTGCCACAATGTGAAAAATTTGGGAAGCTCTGCACTAATAGATGCTTTATGTGATATTCAGATACTTTTCTTTAAGCAATGATCTTTTACCATCAAGACAAGGTTTTCTTCCCTTGGTGGCTCACATCCATGCTCAAATGTAGAACTATCTATGTCTTAGCAAGTGGAAACACATGTAGGCAGCTTCTCCAGGGTTCCTTTTCAGCCACATCAAAAGCCTGTCAAGGCCTCAGCCATTATGTGAAATTGAGCAGAGGAAAGGGCTCTGGATGATGATTGAACCCACTGAGATGCCGGGAAAGGAAAAGTTGTTTTTCTGACTATATTTAATGATGTACATCATTGTTATTGGGAATTGAGCCTAATGAACCTAATGGCTAATTGAGTTTAAAAGATAAATGGTTCTTATAAATGACTGCAATTGAGGGTACTTTTATCTAAAGTACTGTCGGGGTAGGTAGAGGAGGGAATAGAGTGAATAGCTGGAGTCTAGAGACAAATGGGAATGGAGAAACTAGGCAGACTAGGAAAGGGGAACCCCTAGGGGCTCCTCTGAAGAGCCTTAGGTTCATAACCCACAGGGAACCTGATTCCTTCCAGAAGTGAGTCATGGACAGAGTGTTCATCACAGTAAAGGGGAAGTTAAAACAAGGGGAAGTTCACATCAGAACCTGGACCTAACAGGCAGAAGATATGTACATGGGTATATTGTAACCAATGAGTCAATACAGGGGAGGTTAGGAAAAAACTATGAAATGGCACATAAAGACACTCCTTGAAAGGATAAATAGATCCTACTGTTGGGTTGATCTTATGGCTTGACCCATTTTTGAAGGTAGCATTGTGAAGACTCACCCACTGAGAATTAAAATGCTCTCTGATAGACTGACAGGTGCTCGAGTGCACACACTGGAGAGCAATAGATTCTGGTTGTCCTCACCCTTTCATCTTGCCTGCAGGAAACAATGTGTTTGACAGATTAGATTAATTAATGGACCCTCAGCAGGCCACCTCCACAGGGCCTTGAGGCTCACTCAGCACCTCACTCACCTACCTATTCATTCTGTGTTCTGTATTTGGTGTTCTTTCCAGGTCAGCTACGCCTCTTCCAGCAGACTCCTCAGCAACAAGAATCAGTTCAAGTCCTTCCTCCGTACCATCCCCAATGATGAACACCAGGCCACTGCAATGGCAGACATTATCGAGTACTTCCGCTGGAACTGGGTAGGCACAATTGCAGCTGATGATGACTATGGCCGGCCAGGGATTGAGAAGTTCCGAGAGGAAGCTGAGGAGAGGGACATCTGCATTGATTTCAGTGAACTCATTTCCCAGTATTCTGATGAGGAAGAGATCCAGCATGTGGTAGAGGTAATCCAGAATTCCACAGCCAAAGTCATCGTCGTTTTCTCCAGTGGCCCAGACCTTGAACCCCTCATCAAAGAGATTGTTCGGCGCAACATCACAGGCAGAATCTGGCTGGCCAGTGAGGCCTGGGCCAGCTCTTCCTTGATCGCTATGCCTGAGTATTTCCATGTGGTCGGAGGCACCATTGGATTTGCTCTGAAGGCTGGGCAGATCCCAGGTTTCCGGGAATTCTTGCAGAAAGTCCATCCCAGAAAGTCTGTCCACAACGGTTTTGCCAAAGAGTTTTGGGAAGAAACATTTAACTGCCACCTCCAAGAAGGTGCTAAAGGACCTTTGCCCATGGACACCTTCCTGAGAGGTCAAGAAGAAGGTGGTAGCAGGATAAGCAACAGCTCCGCTGCCTTCCGACCACTCTGTACAGGGGATGAGAATATCAGCAGTGTCGAGACTCCTTACATGGATTATACACACTTACGAATATCCTACAATGTCTACTTAGCAGTCTACTCCATTGCTCATGCCCTGCAAGATATATATACCTGCTTACCTGGGAGAGGGCTCTTCACCAATGGTTCCTGTGCAGACATCAAGAAGGTTGAGGCTTGGCAGGTATATCTTCACTTAGATAGCAGTTCTCTGTGTAATAAAGTAGAGCTGGGCTGATCCAGGCAAGACAGATGAAATGGTTACCTCAAAAAGACAACATCTAAATAAGGTCACTAAATATAACTTTGGATTCAAATAGCCTGTTCAAACATCTGAGCAATCTACTTCTGAACAATTGATAGTAATTTAATTTGATTATCAGTTCAAAGCCTTGCCTCAACTGTTCTTTAGTCCAGTAGTTCAGAATACCTAGCGTATGGCCCCTAAAATTTTTTTAACATCCTGGAATACGTTTAGTACTGAGTGCAGGATATATTTCTAATCCTTAAGTTCAAGATATTGTTCCCTTGCGAGTAACAAGTGTTTGCTGAGTACCTATTACATTTCATATGCTAAGGGGCATAAAACCAGTGTGACTGTGTTTAACCATCACTTTTGTCATTATATTACTCACAATATAATGTGCCAGACCACCAGACAGGCCAACTAAGCTTAGGACACAAGCAAATCAAGGGCACGGAAAAACTCCCCTTAAAAAGATTTGGTATTGGATATATCAAAAAGAAGCACTGAAGTAGTTACAATAGAAAATAATCAGAACTTAAATGGAATTTCAGCCCTCATTTTGTGGTATAATCTTGTTTGGTATTTTTTAATTATACATGGGAGAGACATCATAATCTTTTTCATTTCATAGAACTTCCGAAGATAAAAATTCTGGCCTGACTTACATCCTACATAGCCATTCATGTCTTGCATATGTATCTTGATTTTTTTATTTTTTATTTTTTTATTTAAGTATAGTTGGTGTATAATATAGTGATTCAACGTTTATATACCTTACAATGTGATTACCACACTAAGTCTAGTAATCATCTGTCGCTGCAAGCGTATCACAATATTATTGACTATTTTCCCCCTCACCTTTTTTACCCATTCCCTCACCCTCCTCACCTCTGGCAACCATCAGTTTGATCTGTTTCTATGAGCCAGTCTTTGTTGTGTTGTGTTTTATTTGTTGGTTGGTTGGTTGGTTGGTTTAGATTCCACATATAAGTGAAACAATATTTGTCTTTTTCTAACTTATTTCATTTGTCTTTTTCTAACTTATTTCACTTAGCATAATATTCTCTAGGTCTATCCATGTTATTGCAAATGGCAAGATTTCATTCTTTTTTATTGCTGAGTAATATTTTGTTGTACATATATACTATATCTTCCTTATCAAAACAAAAAACAAAAAAACAACTAATCTAAAAGATATATTCACCTCTCTATTAAATGTAGCAATTTTTTTTTTTTACAATAGCCCAGATATGGAAGTAATCTAGGTGCCATTGATAGATGAATGTATCTTGATTTTTAAATCAGGTTGTGCTTTATGCTCTGTTTGTATTTTCCTCAGTTCTAGACAGACCTACAGAGAGAGTACGTGATAGCAGGGAAGGGGCGGTTATAATCCCTGAATTTGAATGACCCAGACTCCAGCTTCGGCTTCATCTCCAGCTCTCCCATTTACTATCGGCATCATTTTAGGCAAACCACTGCTCTAAGTCAGTCTGTTCATCTGTAAAATATCTCACCTGCTTTCCACCCAAGATTCTTTTGAAGATGAAATGAGATGATATATGTGAAAGAAATTCATAAAATTTCAAGCTATAAAGAGATGTAATTATGATAGTAGGATATACCTCTACTTAATCAATCAGTTAGGCAAAAAAACAACTAAAATAACCCAATCACCATAGACTCTTGGAAAAAGATACCAAGAAACAAAGAATGTACCACCCTTGTCAGTTATTTTAGAGATTCTCATGGGATAAGGAGTAACTGCCTAGGCTAGTGGAATAAGCCAGGACCTGCAAGTTCTTAGCCCTTCTTCTGAGATAATTCTCACTCAGATATCCTCATTTGCTAAAGTTTCTAATCATTACATGGAACTTAACGTTTCCTTCCTTGTACTGTAGCCCCACCCCCACCACCCAACTAACTGCCTGGATTCCTGAGGCTCAGAGGAGACTTATAGCAAGCATACAGGACATTTTGGCCTGTGTTCATATCTTATCCTTCCTTAGAGCTCTGACCTTATTTTCCAAGTCAGTTTCCTTTCCTGAATAAATCTTGCCAGACTGTGTGTGAGGCAGGAGGTCACATCTTTACCTGTACTAGGGTCAACTGAGATGTCTGGGCAGTGGACACTTTATTTTGGCTGCTTCACTTCTCTTTCTTTCTCCTTTTGGTAATAGCATCCTTATTGAACTTTAGGGAGCCTTCCCTGCCCTACTCTCAGTCTGTGTAGTATGGGAGGACTCCATTCCTAGCTTCAGGGATGGATATGTGGCCTTGGACTGGTCAGTCAACGTGGATCTGGAGACTTTTACAGGAGATCCTGGGAAATAAGGAGATCCTCACAGTAAAGATTTTATGAACCCGAAGCTGCCGCAGAGGTTGAAAACTGCTAACCCTGAGGAATAGGGAACAAAGACATGGAGATGAAAGTATTTAGTTGTACCTGGAATACTTCTATTTAAATCAGTTAGTATGAGTTTTCTACTACATGCAACTGAAAGTCCCAATTTTGACTATAGTCTGATCTGATTCTTGGCTATTTTCCTCACATGCTCAAGCTTTGGTCTTGGCGATCTGGATCTTACTTCCTTGTCTGGGAGAGGAGTTGCCAGAACTGTCGAATTACCCCAATGATGAACACCAGGCCACTGCAATGGCAGACATTATCGAGTATTTCCGCTGGAACTGGGTAGGCACAATTGCAGCTGACAGGCGATTTATGAGCATACAACACACAATTTTTTCCTGACCTCCACAGAGACCCCAAACCCTCTCCACACTGCTCTTCAGCATTCTCTTCACTCTGACTTCTCTGCTGTACAATTCTAAGCTTCATGAGGGCTGAAACCATGTCTGTATTGTTCAACCCTGTATCTAGAACACCTGACACTTGAATATGTGTAGAATAAATTAACGAATCAGTGGCAGTCTAGTTGATTTGATCTGACAGCACTACCTAGAGCCCTTTGATGAGAACTGTTCAACCTAACAGCCCATCCTTGAATCAATCACTGGTACCAGGGTATTCTAGGCTCTGATTGGAATGAAGTCTGAGTAGAACACCATGTCAATAAGAATGGAACTGCCTTCTTCCTTCTCTCAGGATGATTGTACACAAGACATGCTCCCTACATTCCTCCACCTTACACCAACCACTCAGAAGACAGAAAAATAGGTGGGCATGATGACAGAACTATGGCAATAACAAAAGTCAAATAAAATTGACTTTCCAGGAATTGCTGGTATTTGGGGGGGTTGGAAGAGGGGAGATGAATTGGGGTAAGAGCCAGAGGAGATGAAAAGGAGACAAGAAAATAAGGCTGAGATTAGAGAAGGGAATTGGTTCAAGATTTTCCCTCCACTCTTAGCACAAGAAGTGGGCAAGAAGCAATAGCTTCCTTATCTATGTGAACAGTCCTTCATTATCTGTGTCAATGGGGTGCTTTGTTCATCCCATGCCACTTTCCCCTCGTGCTAAGAAGTAATGCTGGAAGCGTAAGAGCTGGAAATCCTAGACCAGAGTGGGAGTTTTCTAGTCTCTAGTCTTTGGCTTAATTCAATTGACCCTTAGAGTATGTGCCAAGTATTTGTGCTTATACTGAGCAAGGGATTGACTGTAAAATCCTTTAAAGGAAGCATTCAAAAAGGCCACAAGATGGAAATATTACCACATAAAAGATAATATGTGACCATCTAAGTGTGCATGTTATATATATTTGTTTCTCTTTTACTTCATTTCTTGGTGTTTAGTTTTTCTTGCGAGCCTATTAGTCTCGTGGTGGTCGAATATTATCTTCCTTTTTTCTTTTTCTTTTTTAATTAAATTTATTGGGATGACATTGGTAAATAAAATTATGTAAGTTTCGAGCGTACAATTCAATAATACATCGTCTGTATATTGCATTGTGTATTCACCACCAAAGTTGAATCTCCTTCCATCACCATATATTTGGCCCTCTTTACCCTTAGCTAGCTCCCTGCCTCCCCCTTTTCTATCTGGTAACCACTAAACTGTGGTCTGTGTCTATAAGTTTTTGCTTGTCTTGTTCGTTTATTGCTTTCAGTTTTATATCCCACATATGAGTGAAATCATATAATTCTCGACTTTTTCTGTCTGGCTTATTTTTCTTAGCATGATAATCTCAATATGGCAGTACTTCCATCTTTTCTTATGGCAGAAGTAATATTCCATTGTATATGTGTACCACATCTTTATCTAATCATCTATTGAAAGGCATTTCAGTTGTCTCCATGTCTTAGCCACCGTGAATCATGCTGCATTAACATCAGGGTACATATATCTTTATGGATAAATGTTTTCAAATTTGGGGGGTAGATACCCAGAAGAGGGATTACTGGGTCATATGGTAATTCTAGTCTTAATTTTTTGAGGAACGTCCATACTGTTTTCCATAGTGGCTATGCCAATTTACATTCCCACCAGCAGTGTATGAGGGTTTCTTTTTCCCTACAACCTCTCCAATACTTATTATTTGTCCTATTGGTGATAGCCGTTCTGACAAGTGTGACGTAGTATTTCATTGTGGTTTTGATTTGCATTTCTCTAATGCTAGTGAAGTTGAGCATCTTTTCATATGTTTGTTGGCCATTTGTATGTCTCTTTCGGAGAAGTGTCATTCAGGTCCTCTGCCCATTTTTTAATTGGATTGCTTATTTTTTGTTGTCGTTAAGTTGTTATGAGTTCTTCATATATTTTGGATATTAGCCTCTTAGCAAAAGCGTTTGCACATATCTTCTCCTATTCAGTTGGTTGCCTCTTCGTTTTGTTCTTGGCATATATTTTCTTCCGTTTCTTTTCTATTAGCTTTTTTTTCTTTCTCTTCCCCTCTATTTATTCTTTCTTTTTCCTCACATTCCTTTCCAAATTTAGAAGTGTATTATACTAAATTAGAATCTCAAGTAAAATTTTGTGTTTTCTTTTTTTAATGAAACTGTTAATTCCTTTTTAAAAAATTCTAAAAGAAGAGTATTCTTTCTGGAGGAAATATTTCAGTTATTTTGTAACTTGTGTTGCTTTCTGTTTATCCATAATTATCAATTTAAAGATTCCCTATCATTGCTTTTAAGGGTGAAATGGTTTCCATCTCCACCTTCCCTTTTATGCAAGGTTTTATGCAGAAAATTAGGTGCTCAAATGTAAAAATTGCAAGTAAACATGGCAAAACATGTTAAGATGTCTAATGAGATGACTTAGAGATATGACTTAGTAAATAAATAATTGATTATTAATGGAAAAGGTGAAACTTTTGACTCAAAAAATTCAACACTTATGATTTTATTTATACGTGTGCTATGAGGATAAAATACAACAGTACTATGCAGGTTAGGATTTGAGATAAGGAAGAAAATAATAGATGTCATTCAATATGGGCCTTGCAGGTTGGATAAGATTTGTGGAAAGGATCTGTTCTTTGGAGAAAATGTCAAATGTAAAGGCAAACATAGCTAACAACATAGGTGAATTACGAAAACATCATGCCGAGCAAAAAAACCCAGACTTAAAAAAAAGGGTACATACTGTATGATTCCATCTATATGCTATTCTATCTCTAATGACAGAAAGAAAACAGATCAGCAATGGCCTAGGGCTGCAAGTGGGAGTGAGATTGATTTGGAAGGGACATTAGGGAACCTTTTGACATATACATTTGCCAAAATTCAGAACTACACTCTTAAAATGGGTGTACTTTATCCCATGTACACAATACCTCAATTAAGTTGATTAAAAATAGAAAACAGTGGGAAGTCCCTGGGGTGGGAAAGTACAGACCTTTCATGGAGATCTGGATGTCATTTGGTTTCGACCACTTTTCCGATTGTGTCTTCTTGTGTTGTTGCAAGCTTTATACATAACTCCACCACCCCATTTTAAAACTATATCCATCTTCTCAACCTCAATTTTATACTTGTTAACGTGTTGTAACTAGAGATGGACAACTTAATAGATAAATTGTCCAATCTGACTCCTATGCCTGAGTATGTAGTAAACAGTGTAATCGTTGAGAGTTTGGGTTCTAGAACCAGACTAATTGGATTTAAATCCCAATTGCTACCTAACAGCTTATGACCTTGGACAGTCACTTAATGTCCCTGTGCCTCACTTTCCTAACTCAAAAAATGGGAATAATGAAACATAAATTTACTATGAGAACATTAGTTAATATGTATAAAATGCTTAGGATACTGCCTATACATACTAAGTGTTCAGTAAATATTAGTCTCGAGTATTATTCTTTTGTAAGCGAAGAAAGTAAGACCCAAAGAAGCCAAAATGATTTTCCCAAAGGCTTATTTCTAGCCAAAAAGAAAGGCAATATCTGCTCCAAGTGGTCTGTTCCTTGATGAGGCCAAAGTCACTGTTAAAAGAACCATGTGCCCAGTTGTCTCTCTGGAACATGCTTTTTAGCTCCTGAGAGGCTGCCAGGTCAGCAGATGGTTTCATAGTGAAGACACTAGTCCATAGCCTTAAACCTTAGGAGGAAACTGATTATCCTAAAACTCTGGTTCATACACAGACACAGAAAGGAAGCACAGTGTACAAATAAGAGAGAGTGGACACAATACATTAGAGTATTTGAATATCTATTTGTCCATCCTGAACATTACTGTTTCTCTTATCCCTAGAAAAGGGCTTGCTTGGCCCATATTGGTTACTCAATAAATATTTATTGGATGAACAAATAGCTAAAGGAAGAGAATGGGACAAAAGTAAATACTGAGAGAAGACAGGGGATAAGTGGATGACATAGGACAGTACATGGATACAGGCATAGATAAGAGAGAAAGTGAGCTATCTCATAGAAGTTGGCAGAAATTTTTCATATTGCAGTAATTCTAACTTCATAAGTTTGGGCTGAAATACGCCTCTTCATTATCAGTGAGATAAATGACTGGGGGAAACACCACTTTGGTAAGGATTTTAGGAGTATAAACAGGATTAATGAGAAATAAATTTCCAGAAACCACTAAATTTTAGATTCCTTTTTTTTTTTTAATGACACAGGCTTCCTAAGAATCTTTATCAGGAACAATGTGTTAGCCTAATTCATACCAATGAATATGCCTAAAAGAAGAAAAGAAATTATTTTTTAATCTATTCTGGCTTTTATTTGTTTAAATAAAAAAAATAATAAAACTGATCCTACCAATGAATATGCCTAAAAGAAGAAAAGAAATTATTTTTAAATCTATTCTGGCTTTTATTTGTTTAAATAAAAAAAAAAATAAAACTGATCCTTCGTGCAATTAGTCCGAATTAATTTATTATAGCTAATTGAATAATTCGGGGTTCTCTCTGTATCAGGAGACTTCCAGTCCTTCATTTCAGATGTTGGTTGCTTCCTTCACTTTCTGGCATACTCCTGTCATCATTCTTGTATGAAATAGTTGTTTTTTGGACTTACCATTCTCTTCAGGCAACTCTCAGCTGTTACTACATTATTGCACTAAAGGTCCAACTTCCTTTTTCTTCAACAAAGTGGTAGAAGTTTTATAATCAGTTTTTTCCATGGTTTGAATGTTTACTAAGAATTAAGCTTATGTCCATAATTGAAAACATGACATGTGAATATAATATTTAGCTGCAGCTTTCTTAAAAGACCACAAAGAAATATTTCCCCAGAAAAATCCGAGACAATTATAAAAAAAAAGCCTTAATTCTAACAGTAAGTTTTTCAAAAAGTGAATCTTATGTCTTTTCACTTTATCTGAAAGTTCTTTTGTTTGTTTGCTTATTTGTTTTTGTCTGAGTGTAGAATTTAGATTTTTTAATTTTCAGTCTGAATCAGCATATTTCAGCCCAGTTGCACCAGTTAGAACCTCTATACAGTGCTGTACAGCCATAGTGAGAACAGACATCTTGTCTTGTCCCTGATCTTAGGAGGAAAGCAGTCAGTCTTTCACCACTACGTACGAAGTTACTATAGTTTTTCATAGATGCCTTTTGTAGGGTTGAGGAAGTTCCCTTTTATTCCTAGACTGTTGAGAGTTTTTATTTGGAAGAGAGGTTAAATGTTATCAAATGCTTTTTCTGTATCTATTGAAATGATCATATAGTTTCTCTTTTGTAGCATGTTAATATAGTCAAATGTTAAACTAACCTTGCATTCCTGGGGGTAAGCTCTACTTAGTCACAGTGTATTTTCTTTTTTGTAGATAGCTGGATTTGATTTGAGGTACAGTAGAAGTGAGTGCTCCTACACTCACAGGCTGGACTGTGTCTTGCTCTCTCAGTGACCCCTGGTACCTGCCAGATCCTGCATGAAAGATAAGCTGCCAAGTGCCTACTGCCTCCACCTGACCCATGTCAGGGCCATGCAGAAAGTGAAACCAAGATCTTAATGATGCTTCTGTAGAGCATAGCTGTTGAGAGGACAGGCTTTGTACCACTTGCTGCTGTGTGACCCTGGAAAAGATATTCTGTTTTCTGTGCCTCCGTTTCCCCAGCAATAAAATGAGATAATAGTACTATCTGTTGTGAAGATTAAATTAGATAATGAATATAAAGTATTTAACATTTTTCCTCAGAGGTAGTAAAATGACTAGTAAAGTTTAGTAATTATTGTCATTACTTTTTTGTATAAGGGCTCTGTGACCCATAAAACCCTGTGAAAATAAGGAACTGGCCATAACTATTACAACAGTGATGGCTAGGACTCCATCCACAGCTTCATTTCTTTCTTCCTTCCACTTCACTCTCCGTGATTTTTGGCAGCAAGTCACTACCACAGAAGCAGTAACACAGGGGAGAATGGTACAGATCATAAGAGCAGCTAGGGTCTCCACTCCTTCCCCAAAGCGCATCTCAGAAAACATCAAGAATGGGCTCTGGCTTACAAACTCCACCCTTCCTGGGGTCCTACCCAGGTGATGGTGATGATACACTGGCAGAAGCCTAGACTTGGCTTGTGGTCTGATATATCCTTTGTCCTTTCCTGGCTTCAAGAAAGTGTTTCCTACCCCAGATATAATTTGAATACCGTGTAAATCCCCTGGCTTACCAGAGCTGATACTAATATATGCAAGTACCCTAGTATAAATTAGAAAAAGGCGCCATTTCCCCAAATCGTGTTCCTTCCACTTTGTTAGGACAATATAGTTTACTGTCCTATCACAGCACACAATTTACATAACCATATGTGGCAGTCCTGTGGCTTGCACTCAGAATATTCATCTTTGTTCCTCTTTAGGTCCTGAAGCACTTACGTCACCTAAACTTTACCAACAATATGGGGGAACAGGTGACTTTTGATGAATGTGGTGACTTGATGGGGAACTATTCCATCATCAACTGGCACCTCTCCCCAGAGGACGGCTCCATTGTGTTCAAGGAAGTTGGATATTACAACGTCTATGCCAAGAAAGGAGAAAGGCTCTTCATCAATGAGGAGAAAATCCTGTGGAGTGGGTTCTCCAGGGAGGTACGTGCTGTCCATCAGACTACTGAATGCCTCCACCACAAGCAGGAATCTGTGCTGGGCTTTGGGAGGGCCACAGACTTCCAGAATGATGAGTCCACTTTCCTCAACTCACTCCTCTGCATTGCCAAAATTTCCTGTGAAATCCATGAGTGTTTAGTGTACAGAGGAAAATCCTCAGAACCTGAGCTCCATGCCTGAGCCCCATGCTAAAACAATTTTATTCTTTACAAATCTTACTCCCCAGCCAGTAATAATTTCCTTGTCTAAAGGAAACTTTCCCCAACCAGAGCAAAATATTTAAGCAAAGATAAACATCTTTCAATGTAAGGCCTGGATAATACACACAGAGGTAGTTCCCTGTCATCCAAACAGCTCAGGGCTGACCTACAAGTCAGAATGAAAATTTATTCTTTTCCTATGGGAGACCTGTAACAAATAGAAGGATTCTTGTGGCCATGATCAGGACCCCCTCTCCAGAGTATCACTGCATCCAGAAGCTTGATTAATAACCTGGTGATGACCCAGTGAATATGCACTTTAGGGAAAAGCACATGATATGCTGAAACAATGACCATTCTGTGGCAGCTGTATCCCAGAATGTAGTAGCTGCTGAGGACCCAAGTCTCTGTGGGAACAACCCCTGGACAGAACAACCTCTCTTAACTCTCTCAAGAAGTTTGGATAAGACCCACTGTATTACTCTTTGCATTTGCCTTTCTAGTATCGCCTTTGAGCATCTTGTCTCCCTTTTGTATAACATGACCAAAGATTCAACTTCATCTTTTTACTAAATGATCCTTAGGTTGGTGGGTTTCTGATCAGATCCTATAATTTCATTGTTTCCCACTATCTGGGATAGCTACCCCTGCAAAGGTCTCAAATAGATAGTGAATCTTATCCATAGTGTGTGAGTAACTATTAGATTCTACCTTGGAGGGCAGATTCTCAATTATAAACATCTTTGAGCATCTTGTTATAATCTTTTACAAAGAGCGATTTGGGGATTCCAGAGGTTATCCTCCTCTGTGCATTAATTATAGCCTTGTCTAAATTATCACAAGTTTAAACTAAGTGGAATCTAAATTGATCAGCTGCACTATCACTGATTACCTGCTGTCGAAACATCCAGACTATATTTTATGTCCATTAATGCATGTAATTGATTGTCTCTAATTGGTGTATGTCTTGTCTCCCCTCCTGCATGAAAACTATTTCCTGTATAGTTCTCTATAACCCTAATGTTCTCTACGCTTAAAAGGCCTTAAATATTGATAAATCAATAACACAGAGAATCCTCATGAATTCAGTCATTTATGTCCCTAGGATAGTTGACAGAGTTACACATTAAATTTAATTTCTCCATAGACACATTACCTCAAACCTAACACACTTAGGCATTCAACAAATTATTAGAGTCTAGTCCACTCTTTTTTCTGTGCTTTTTGTAGAAATAACCACAAATATGCCAGCTATATTTAACTATAAATTGTGTATTAATAACTTCCCCACATAGCTCACAAAGCTGTTACTGAAATCAAATAAGATCAAGGATGTGAAAGCGTACTATAAACTACATAAATGCAAACTGTTATTAATATAGCATTATAATATCTTAACATCTAAATTTACTTTCTAATGAAGTACTTTAGAGCTAAATGGGTTTTTAAACATCTTTGTATCCTTATTTGAAGTCGTCGATGCTGAGGTTTAGAGAGACAAAGGTGATTTACACAGACAGACGGTCTGTGTAAGAGCCGAGATTAGGATAGAAGTGCTCTGACTCTGATTTCAGTGCTCCATCCTCTAACTATACTCTCCATAATTATTTCCATATTTTATTGCAACAAATCAGAAGGAAAAGGTACATCTTCATTGGGGTTTTGGAATTCAGATGAGCTTCCTGGACCAGAAGTGTATAGACACCTTTGGTGGAGAGACTTGTAGACACTTGTTGGCTTTTTGCAAAACAGATCCTTCTGGTGGCTGCCTCAGCCTACTTCTTTGGTGGTGAGATTTCTCTTTAACTGAAGGGTGATAGAAGGATGCAGTAAGAGGACTCAGAGGTTGGCATTCTTGTAATTCTTTAAAGCAGGATTTGGTACAATAAAATGTTCAGACTTTGGAAGACTGACCTGGGTGTGGATCCCAGCTCCAATAGCTATAATCTTGAAACTATTCCTTAACCATTAAGAAAAAGAGACTGCTACAGGCCCCCAATATTTAAACTCAATTCTATCTGAACACATGACCACCCAGAAATAAATATATTACCCAGCTTTCCTTTCAGCTAAGTGTGGCCACATGACTAAATCCTGAAGAATGGGATACAAGAGGCAGTATTGTGTGATGAAGTCTGGAAACCTTCTTTTAAGAAAGTGTTTGCAAGTATCCTTTGCTCTCTTTTTTATCCCTTCTTCCATCTTGCTTTCTGGAAACTAGATGCTACCATCAAGGACTATGATGCCAAAACCAAACATAGCAGACCAGCAAGGTAGAAAGAGTCTAGTTCTCAATGCTGTGGAGTGCCATATCAATTTGGACCACCACTTCAGATGTGAATATGAGAGAGAAACTGATTTCAGTATTATTTAAGCCATTGTTATTATGAGGTTTGGTTTAGTTTTGTTTTGTTACCACTCACAACCTAACAGAAGCCAACAGAAAAACCTACTAAACTCGTTTTATGAGACTGATATAATTTTACACCAAAACAGACAAGGTCAGGACAAGGAAAGACAATTATAAGCCAATCTATTTTATAAATACGGATGCTCAAATCCTAAATAAAATTTTAGCAAACCTAGATCAGCAATGAAAAAATATATAATACATCATGACCCAATAGAGTTTGCAGTGAATTTACAGGAATGTGATGATAGCCCAACATTACAAAGTTCATAAATGTAGTTTATTCACATTAACAGAATAAAAAAGAAAAATCCTACTACGATGTCAGTAGATGCAGAGAAAACATTCAGTAACATCCAACGCCCTTGAAGATTAAAAACAAAAGCTCTATAAACCTAGGAATAAAAGGGAACTTTACCTTACCTTATCTTGATAAAGAATACAGCAACCATCATTCTTCAATAGAAAAATTTTAGAAGCACTCTTATTGTGGGTTTGGGAAATAGGGTCCATGTCTTTCATTAGGTGATCAAATGGGTTGGTAATTCAAGAAAGATTAAGAGAAAGTTTCTGAGGGTGCCTTGTTATCACAGTTAAACATGCTAATGTATACTGACTTTAACTCTTTCCTTTCCTGTCCTTCCCGGGGTCCTGAAAGTCTTAGCACTTATTAGGTCCAATACTGCCATTTCTACTCCTCTTATATTAGAAGATAATACCACTCATCTTCTGTTCAAGATTTTTAAAAACTCCTTGTCAAGCTGGTTATTTCTTTTCTGCTAGAAACAATGATAATTATGTTATTGTTTTCCACGTGTTTAACTTTGTAAGATGTCTCCAATGCAAGCAGGTAGGTGAGGGGAAGAGCAGCGTCTTATAAAAGAGACATTTTGCAAGTAGTATGAACCCTGCTATGTACCAAGCATTAGTCAAGTCTTTGTAACTGGGGTACCAAGGTTGAGTAAGACTTGCTCCCTACTTCAAGAAACATATGCTTTTGCAAGATATACTTCATTCTTATGGTATATTTATTCTCTCTGATGCACATAGACTGTAAGATAATAGATACCTAATAAATTTCTAGAGTAAGTACTCCGTTGCCTGGCATGGTCAGAGAACAGGAAGTGGGGTTTCTAAAATGGTGAGGCAATAATAAATTGGACAAAACTGTCAAAAACAACCATTTAAGGACCTGGAAATCAACCCAAAGCATACAACAAAAGGTCAAGTGTTTTTTTGTTTTTTTTTTAAAAAAAACACTAATGAAACTCAGGTAAGAACAGTGGCAGTCTGTGGCATTTTAGCATGAGGCTACTCTCCAATTATTTCTGATAATTTGGTTGCTGATTCTTTGGGGTTTTCTACACGGACAATCATAGCATCTGCAGATAATAACAGTTTTATTGAGTCCTCTCTAATATTTATGCCCTTATTTTTCTTGTCTTATTCTACTCACTGGCTAGAATGCCACCGGTGCAATATTTAATAATAGTGGTGATGGTGGGCACCCTTGTTTTAATGAAAATGCTTTTAGTATTTTCTCATACAGAATGATATTTACTCTAAGGAATTTTTTTATGTTACCCTTTTTCAACTCAAAGATATTTCTTCCTACTCTTTTTCATTGAGTTTTTATCACTAGTTTTTGTTGAATTCTACCAAATACTTCAATTATTAATGATCATATTTTTCTGTTAATTTATTACTGCAGTAAATGACACAGATTTTCTGATATTAAACCTGTTTGCATTCCCAGCATAAACCTAACATGATCATGTTGCATTTTCTTTTTTATGTCCTTTTGAGTTTGCTTGTTTATTGTTTTAGTATTTTTCATCTATTTTCTAGTAGTGGAAAATAGCCATACTCTTTCTAGACCCTTCCACATTCCTTATACTTCTTATGCACTTCCAGGACTTCTGTATTTTTTTACTTCCAATAACCAGAACTCTAGGGTCTTTCTCAGAAGACTGCCTGCAGGCTAATGGAACCCACTTTGCCCATAGGCTGAGAGAGGCAGAAGAGCCTAGGAATCTACTTTTCTTTGAGATGACCTTTACCCAATAAATGGTGTGGAGGTATGAAAGCCCTGGTCCCTTTTCCTCAGTTCAGGACAGTTCTGAGGCATAGCTTACAGTCTAGAGTTCCCCTGGGGATCTGGCAGAAGCTACCCTCAGAGGGACTTTGCTCAAGATCATACCCTTGCTTCTCCTCTTCATTTCTAGGTCCTACTTCCTCCATTGTCTTCCTGTTTTTATTGGGAGGACTTTCTTTATAAATCACTTGGACACAAATCCCTGACTTGGGTCTGCTTCTGAAGATAACTTAATAAATGAGATGGGCCTGTAATTTTTTTTTCTTTTTCATGCTGTTCTTGTCTGGTTTTGGAATTAGGGTTATACTGACCTTACGAGAATGAATTGGAGGGTGTTTCCTTTTTTATTTTCCTTTTTTTATTTGTGTAAAATTAGATTGATAAACTCCCTGAAAGTTTAATATTACTTGCCTGTGATGAATCCAGGATGATAGTCATCTCAGATATGAATATGTGGTGGGGGTAGAAGTCAGGGGCAGAGGGAAGCATAGAGTTAGATGGAGATTATTGCCCCAGTCTTAGCTTTTGTTTTGGGTGGCAGTCATTAAAAATGACTAAGAGATTCAAACATAGCAAGAATTATAAGTAATCAAATTCTGTACACACAAAGTTCATTAAGAAAATAAATGAACTAAAATCTGTTACCTGAAATTAATGTAGTTACTGCAGCTTTCTTTTGCCTGATACATCTTTCTGATCCATTTACTTTCAACTCCTCTATGCCTGTCCTGCCTGCCTTGCTGTAAAGCCTAAAATCACCCTGTAAAGCCTAAAATAAAATTGTAAGAATTACAATTCACTGCAAAGTTCAGAGTCTCGTTTTCAAACAAACTTCCCCTCATCCCGTCTTCCCTTGTGACTGTTGCTCTATGTGTAGGTTCGTGTCCCTGCATCTTTTAGTTTATCTCAAACTTTTACTTCCATACAGAGCAAACAGTGTCTCATTCTGAGACCTGGAGAGAATAGAAGAGGCATTATTTAAGGAGGATTTGGGTTATGGTGTAGACTCTCCGCAATTAATCTTCGTAGAATCACAGATGCGTGTGTGTGTGTATTTTCACTTGTCCACAGGCATCTCTCCCTTTCATAAAGGTAGGGCTTCTGGACCTTCCTCAGTCTGGAATGGGCCTGGAGTCTGCTGCAATAGTCCTTGTGCCCGACTCCTCTGCCTTGCTCATGGCAAAGGAGCTGTAAGACTGATCGCACAGCTGCAGCCCGTCCCTTTCGTGCTCTCTGTCCTGCAGGTGCCTTTCTCCAACTGCAGCCGAGACTGCTTGGCAGGGACCAGGAAAGGAATCATAGAGGGGGAGCCCACCTGCTGCTTTGAGTGTGTGGAGTGTCCTGATGGAGAGTACAGCGATGAGACAGGTAACGAAACAATGCTTCATGAACACCATGCAGGGCATGGTCCACTGTGGGGGCTCTGGAGTCAGCGAAGTCCCTGGAAGGGCTGGGCCGAGATGGTGCTTAGCACAGTTTCTCATTTAATAAGGTATGCCTGAGCACTGATGCTGGGCTGGGCACTGAGAGGAATAGAAAAGTAATGTTAGATGTCTTGTAACACCATAAGAGCTTACAAACACACCTGTGACGCATCTTTCTTTTACTTTTATACAGTTTTCCAATATTGTTTTCCTTTTCTTATAGCTCAGTGGCCCGGAATAGACAAAGTTCTGTCTGTTCCAGGCTCCGGAGTTAACAGGCCATGGTAAACTGCCCGCTGGGTGCCTGGCACTGTACTTGCTGTCTTACTCATGTTTTTCCTGTACCTCAGTTTCTCCATCCTAAAGTGGGAGTTAAATGAGTTAATATTGTTAAAGCACATGGTAAGTTCTAGATAAATGTCTGTTCAATAAAAACCTTGATTGGAAAGTACTCTATACATATTAACTATAATTGTTATAATCCCATTTCATCCTCCTCCCGATAATGGGGTTATTATTGTTTCCAGTTCATATATGAAGAAACAGGCTCAAAGAGGTTGAGGAACCCGACTAAAGTCATACAGCTAGCAAACGGCAAAGTCAGGATTCCCATCTAGATCTCTGACTGGAAAGCCCACGTTGCTTTCCTTTCCCCAAAGTGCGCACTGCCAGGGACATAGCAGAGACTTGATAAGCATTTGTTTCCTGAACGAGTCTGCAGCCTTTCTCACCGAAAAGCCGGGGATGTGGAGCGAGGAGGGCGCAGGTCATATGCGTGGGATACTCTGCCTGGATCTAAGAGGAAGTCTACCCTGGCAGATCTGCAAAGCCCATCCATATCCAAAATGAGTCGAGCTGAGCTTGAATCACTCTGTGAAAAGTTGATGGACTCTGTCAGACCTCTGGGCAGCCACCTGTCTAGCAGAATTGATCATTCTTTGCTACAAACCATCAGTGGGTAGTGTATACTTCCCCCACCATGTAGAAGGGAAAAAATAATAGAGAAGTCAGAGTTTAATATATTATCTGATAATGTAAAAACCACAATTTCTTCAACAATAAAGAAAATGTAGAGTGGCCACATCCAATAACCCATGTACCCTCACCAAGACACTAACACGCACACATTTTAGTCTATGCCACACCCTCGCTAATTCTTCACTGGGACATTTTACAGATGCAAGTGCCTGTGACAAGTGCCCTGATGACTTCTGGTCCAATGAGAACCACACATCCTGTATTGCCAAGGAGATTGAGTTTCTGTCGTGGACGGAGCCCTTTGGGATCGCACTCACGCTCTTCGCTGTGCTGGGCATTTTCCTGACCGCCTTCGTGCTGGGTGTCTTCATCAAGTTCCGCAACACACCCATCGTCAAGGCCACCAACCGAGAGCTCTCTTACCTCCTCCTCTTCTCCCTGCTCTGCTGTTTCTCCAGCTCCCTGTTCTTCATCGGTGAGCCCCAGGACTGGACGTGCCGCCTGCGCCAGCCGGCCTTCGGCATCAGCTTTGTGCTCTGCATCTCCTGCATCCTGGTAAAAACGAATCGTGTCCTCCTGGTGTTTGAGGCCAAGATCCCCACCAGCTTCCACCGCAAGTGGTGGGGGCTCAACCTGCAGTTCCTGCTGGTCTTCCTCTGCACCTTCATGCAGATCGTCATCTGTGTGATCTGGCTCTACACCGCGCCCCCCTCGAGCTACCGCAACCACGAGCTAGAGGATGAGATCATCTTCATCACGTGCCACGAGGGCTCGCTCATGGCACTGGGCTTCCTGATCGGCTACACCTGCCTGCTGGCTGCCATCTGCTTCTTCTTCGCTTTCAAGTCCCGGAAGCTGCCGGAGAACTTCAACGAAGCCAAGTTCATCACCTTCAGCATGCTCATCTTCTTCATCGTCTGGATCTCCTTCATTCCGGCCTACGCCAGCACTTACGGCAAGTTCGTCTCTGCCGTGGAGGTGATCGCCATCCTGGCAGCCAGCTTTGGTTTGCTGGCCTGCATCTTCTTCAACAAGGTCTATATCATCCTCTTCAAGCCATCCCGTAATACCATCGAGGAGGTGCGCTGCAGCACTGCTGCTCACGCCTTCAAGGTGGCAGCCCGGGCCACACTGCGCCGCAGCAACATCTCCCGCAAGCGGTCCAGCAGCCTCGGGGGCTCCACCGGATCCACCCCCTCCTCCTCCATCAGCAGCAAGAGCAACAGCGAAGACCCCTTCCCACAGCCCGAGGGGCAGAAGCAGCAGCAGCCGCTGGCCCTGACCCAGCAAGAGCAGAGGCGGCAGCCACAGCTGCCCTTGACCATACAGCAGCAGCAGCCATCACAGCAGCAGCCCAGATGCAAGCAGAAGGTCATATTTGGCAGTGGCACAGTCACTTTCTCGCTGAGCTTTGACGAGCCTCAGAAAAGTGCCACAGCTCACAGGAATTCCATACACCAGAACTCTCTGGAGGCCCAGAAAAGCAATGATACCATGACCAGGCACCAGGCATTGCTCCCGCTGCAGTATGGGGAGACAGACTCGGAATTGACCACCCAAGAGACAGGCCTGCAAGGGCCAGTGGGTGGGGACTGCCAGCCAGAGACAGAAGACCCTGAAGAGCTGTCCCCAGCACTTGTAGTGTCTAATTCACGGAGCTTTGTCATCAGCGGTGGAGGCAGCACTGTCACAGAAAACATACTGCATTCGTAAAAGGGAAGGAGACGGCCAGTCCAGGGAGGGTCCAGAGAGGTTTCTTGGGATCACGTTTTCCCACAGGTGTGCAGGGCTGCTCCTGACTCTTTTCCTCTGAGGAAAGAGGAATAATAGACATACCAAACGCCTGGAACTTAGTTGCACTGTTTTAAATGACAGTGAATTGACTAATGTTCCCTTTAAAATTTAAAAAAAAAAAAAAGAGCCATGTGCTTCTGTGGTTGGATTTGTCGGAGCATTGAGATTGCCGTAGTCAGATTTGCTGTTCATGTCTCTTCCTCTGTTCTATCCCAACCAACAGCCCAGAGATGGAACCAGGCTTTAAGTAATCCACCTGCCCCATCCTTTTTTCCTTCTTCTTCATATTGAAATGCCTGCCCTGAACAATGCAGGCAGCCTGGCCCAGAGACAAAGTGTACAGAGTGACAAGACATCAGTTTGGCCACCACTAGAGTTAAGAGTCTAAAAGACAGAATGTCACCAGTGCTGCCCAACACCTTGACAAGGGGAAGAACTATAAATGTTCAGAACTGTAAGGTGAATGTATCTCCTCCTATTTATAAAAACCATAAGATATTTGGTCTCCTACTTGCTGCTGCTATCATGTGACATCTAGAAGGTTAGTGTCCCTCCTGTACCAATATACCTGGTTTTGTCCAGAATGTGATAGTGATGCCATGTTTAGATTCAAGGATGACAGGAATCACTTCATATTGTTGGGAAGGGACTGCATGGTTCCAGTGAGCTATATCTGTAATTAATGTTGCTATATGTAGCTTAAGAAAAAATACTTTTGTTATAATAGTCCATGGACAATATGAACTGAAAACAATGTCACGGTCTGGTTTATATAAGGCAGTATTATTGAGCTCCATCTTCCTCACCCACCCCACCATCCCCACCCCACGAGCTAAGCCTTATGTGAGCCCTTTCAGGGCCCCAGGGGTCCAGAAGCTCCCTCCGCATCCCTACCCGAAGGCTTCCTGAAGCCAGTGGAGAATAAGCTCTAGGTCATTGGTGCCCTACCAGTTGCTGGGGTAAGAAAGTGGTTCTAAGACATTAGCCTGGCATTCCACTCCCCAAATGCCATACCACGTTTCCTCCAGTGGTGGAAGTCTTCCCATGGGTAGTGAAAGGGGTCAAATGGCATACTGCTGAGCATTCAGACTCTGGAGCCAGAGAGACCTGGGTTCAAGCCTTGGGTTGGTTATTTACAAGTTGGGTGACTATAGACAGGGAACCTTAGTTTTGCTAAGCCCCAGCTTCTTTGTCTCTAAACTGGGGGTAATAATCATTCTTTTCTCTCAGAGCTCTTATGTGGATTAAATGAGATAATGTATGTAAAGTACTTTAGCATGGTGCCTAGCACATAGTAAGCACTAAATAAATATTAGTTAATATTACTAATGATACTGTAATTATTTTTTTTCACTTATTTAAAATACAAAGCAAAGCTTATTTATTTACCATTCAGATTTTAGTGACAAGTCCACTGATCACAATAACTTTTTCCATAATAAGCCCAAGAAGTCTGGGGCCCAGTTGAAGGGGGTCAGCCCTAGTTACGTTGCTTATGACAAAGAAGCCAGAAGGTCTGTGAATCCCCCAGAGGATCCGACACTCTGCTCTTATGGTGCCAGCACCCACCTGGGAGTAGTTTCTGAGATCACTCTAAATGCTGCTTTTAAGCCAAGGCCAAATATAGCAATTATATCTATGTGAAGCCTCAAGCTTAATAGCTCCTAAAAACTTCTTCTGACCACTTTCTTCCAAACAGCTGTCTTTTCATGATTTTTAAAGTAACCTGTTGATATGACAGCTGTTGATTTAGGTGAAAAGACAATGGAAGGTGGGAGCATGGCTGTGAGACACAGAGTTCTCACGCAGAAGACACCGGTGAGGCATCTGCTCCCCCAACCAGGCCCAGCCTGCTGCTTTCACCCTAGTCACACCTATGAGCAAAACACAGAGCTGAATGAAGATTTATATTTAATATTTTACTTGGTCTTAAAAAAAAAAAAGGTGAAAGTTTGAAAGCGCGGTTTTATGTGTCAGAATATCTATGTAGAAACAGCTATTTGCTATGCAAAATGTCACACGTTCATCCTTCCCGAGATTGATGTCATGGATCTGGAGGTGTGAGCTCATCACAGAAAACACACACCACTTACATGGAGATTCACTTTACCAAGCGCTTGCAAATAAAGCAGAAAGGGAGACTTGACATCTTTGTCTTCATTTATATGTGGCAGGACAACTCTCAGCACAAAATCAGGGGTGTGAAATATGAACTTTCATTATTTTTCTATAACAACTTATTTTCTATCTCAAATTCTCATTCAGCCTAGTGACAGAAACGTCATCTTAGTCAACTGGGGTTTTCTCAGTAACTTCAGAGTTTTCTAAGTCAGTTAAATTTCCGGAGGTCAGTTCAGAGGTTTCTTCCTTCCCGCTTCCAGGAGGGATTTTGTATAGTAAGGGGGGTGGGGCTTCCCAAATATTGGCAGCTGCTGTTGACAACTCTGAGAACATTTTTATCTGGCCCCTAGTAATAAAGATGCTTCCACACTAGCATCCTCTGAGGCATTACATCCCCATATGGTCCTCAGTCGTGGATCCATAGTGATGTCTTCAGCTGCATCACTTTCTCTCAACCATTAGGCCTCTCCCAGACCTCTCTGCCAGCTCTCTCATGAGAGGGCACTGGGGCCTGGGAACTGCCCAGCAGCTTTCAGGCCCCTCCCTCCTGGCACCCTAGACTGCCATGTCTACTTGACGGCTGCCTCTGTGCTGGTATGGAGAATTCATGAAGGCTAACAAGCAGGGCCCATATCTCTGAACCTGTGTAGGCATCTGTGGAAAGCCAAATAATGGCCCCCCCAAAAGATTCTTACATCCTAATCTCCAGAACCTATGATGATGTTACATTACGTGGCAATGGTGAATTAAGGCTTCGGATGGAATTAAGGTTGCTAAACCCTTGAGATAGGGAGATTATTCTGAATGATCCAGGTGCCCAATGTATGTAATCACCAGCCCCTCAAAAGTGGAAGAGGGAAGCAGAAAGAACCAGTGCCAGAGTGACGTGATGTGAGAAAGACTGCACCGGCCATTGCTGCCTTTGAATACAGAAGAGGACCATGAGTCGAAGAATGCAGGCAGCTTCTAGAAACTGGAAAAAGCAAAAAAGAAAAAACAATTCTCCCCAGAGCTTCTAGAAGAAACTAGCCCTGTTGAAACCTTGATTTTAGTCCTATGAGGCCCTTTTCAGACTTCTGACCTCCCGAACTATAAGATAATACATTTATATTGTCTTAAACCACTAAGTTAGTAGTAATCTGTTACAGCAGCAACAGGAAACTAATATAACATTTTTAGAGTCGTCTCCTTCTCTGAGCATGACCAGCTCAAGGAACAGGCCAGGGCCTTTCTCAGAGATTCATACTTCCTCTCACTTGAGCACTCACCAGCAAGCTCCCTCTCTCAACTCCCAGAAGAAAGTTCTGACCAATATTCTATTCTTCCAGATGTTTAGAGAAGTATAAACCTCGTTTCTGAGTCTTTCTGGGTTTTGGTTTCAGATCATTAAAAAGCCATTTTCTCTCAATCTATTATCTGTTAGTCACAGAAACCTGAAAAACAGTAGCTTCAACAAACTAGGGTTTGTTTTTCTCTTATATAAATTAAGTCAGAAATTCTTTTTTTAAATTCACTGGCAAGATTCTTTAGGATCCTCTGGCAATGGGAAACTGTTTTTCTTTCTTTTGAAAATAAAAATGAAGGATTTTCACTCAAACGAAAAAGTTTCCTAGAAGATTTAAAAAATTTACATTGAAGTTTAGAGATAATGATCGACATAGAACATTGTCACCCTGAAAGTCCCAATGATCATTGACAGTTGTCTAATTGCATTAGTTTCCATTGGAACTACCTCTGTCTCCAAAAGCTGTGTTTCCAGACAATGTTATTTCTCCTTTTGGCCTGGCTAAAGTTATACAAGCTGTGGGCTAGTTCTGAGTAGAGCCAGAGTTTCTCTCTGCTCATCTGCATTTGAACGCATCAGTGCTAGAAGAACAACAGAACATCAGTAAGGGGTGCTGGTTAATCACTGGAGGAGAGGAGGTGGTCCGCATTGGTCTGAGCCTGGCTGGCCATTTTAGGAGTCTATTGGAGACAAAGGCATCTCCCAAAGGTGGGTGGAATTGGGGCGGGTAGAAGAAATTTGTTGTAGTGAGATAACTGATCTCCAGAAGACCCTGGATTTCCTGTCCTGAGTCATGAAAGAATACTACTAGGGGTTGGATGAGAACTTTGCTATTATGCAAGGAGTGAGATAAGGGTCAGGGATACCACAAGCACAGGGTAAGACTAGTCACGGTAACCAAGTTGCATTTCAAGGATAGAAAGAAGCGTTTTAGCCTTGAGGGGAAAAGCTCAGCTAGTGGTATGAGAAGTGAACTAGAAAGCCAAAGAGGGGCAAGAAACCAGGCAGAACCCGCTTAAAGGTACATCTGGGGTCTGCAGAGACAACTGTGACCAAGGCATAGTAAAGGTAGACAGACCCTCTCTTCTGCTGGAATGACCACCACATCCTTACCTTTTCCTGAATCCTACACAAAAATGGAGGGAGTTTGGAGTGGAGGTAGGGGTACCAGTTTATATTAAGAGCTGGATTGGAGGAAGCAGGGAGCAATGGAGATACATCACAAGCTGCCTCCCTCTGAAATCTGAAAACCTGGATAACCAGCTAGCATAGGAGGCTAGAATCAATAAAAGCGATTAACTCTAGGACCAAGTTTCCAGCACATGGGGCAAATGCCTGTGAATATAGTGAAAACAGGTAAGAACAAAGCCTGAGAAAACCTCCCAGTCAGTACAAGATTTGATTCCTGGCAAAAAGCATCAGGGAGAATGCAGTTGTTTCCTTGACATCAACCCAAAGATGTGGTTATTGCTTGAAATGTCTCAATTTTCTTTAAGTGTTTTGTTTCTATTTGACCTCTGAAAGCATTAAAATTATAAACCAAGATTTCTGCATGGTAGTAGACTAATCATTTCTGCTTTTTTGGATTTGTCTATTCTTCCAATTTTTGCATATTAAGCACTAAATCATATCAGGAAAATAAAGAATTTAAAATAATAACCACATAATGAAGTTTTAAACAGATAAGTATATCATCTAAATAAGAATCCCCTGTTGAGTCAGTTGCCACTCCTATAAAATTTTACTAGACCTATAATTGGTCCCGGGACTTTTATGGAACAATTTTTTATTTGCTTTATTTACTCATGAACAGGCTGGGTATATGAAATAGTTGAAAACCAGAAGTTGAATACTAAGCAGTAAAACACATAAGCTATATGTCCTTGGATAACGTACTTAATCTTTCATTGTCTCAGATTCTTATATAAAGAGGATATAATATTACCTGCTATAATTATCTACTATGATTATTTGCCAAATAAAATAACTGATGTAAAAGTGTCACCTTCAGGAGCATAGAAAAACTATAGAAAATTATTCAAACAACAGGTGACTGAAGTTTAGAGAGTTTGTTTTTAGATACTCAAGAAGAAGCATAGAGTTCAATAATTTCTTCTATTGAGTTTCTTAGTTGGAGACAATATTGAGTTTTTTAGTTGGAGAAAATAGAATCCACTCTAGTTAGTTTAAGCAGAAAGGAATTTATTACAGGGTATTAGGATGCTTCTAAACTTCTGATGATACAAGCTTGGATGCTACATAATCAGAAACAAATGCAACCAAGAGTAACATCTAATCTCTCCATGGTAGAAACCTCACTACCTCCCCTGTCTTCCAGTCAGCACCCATGACACAGGGAATCAAACACTAGAACCTTCACTGCAGCCAGAGTAACCAAGACCCTCTGCCAGTGTGCTTGGTCCCATTTACATCAACTTTCCAAGTCTCCCATTGACCATTTGCAAGGGAGTCTGGACATATAGCTTTGCTGTCTAGCCTCTACAGTATAGGAAGACATGCTAGAAGGAGGTCATAGTGGATAATGAATGAGGTAATCTTCAGTATCCACTGCCTACAAATGAAGTATTTTCGAGACCAAACACAAAATGAAAACCATGTCTGAGAAAAAAACCAAGTGCAATATGATTCCCTTTCATTTTAACAGTTGTGGTAGATCAGAAAGATATTGCATTTAAAACAGAATTGTACCTGGCATTTTTCCATGAGAGAAAGAGCCTGTTGGCAGATAAAAGAGAGCAAGCGGGGGCAAGCACTTCAGGGATGAGACTGCAAGGGATGGGAAAATGGGAACTAGTATGTTTGATTATAAGTACTATTTGACTTTTTAAATGATATGCATATGTTTGTTTGTGTGTCTGTCTGTCTGTGTGTATCTACGTCTATTGAGTAGCCTGGAGAAAAATACATAATTATTTAATAGCTATTATGTCTGGGTGTTATAATAATGAGCGATTTTTTTTCTTTTTAATATTTATTGGGGTTTTTTCTCTTTAATTTCTTTCCATGAGCATGACTTACAGTAAATCAAGAAAAATCTGTTCCTTAGATTATCAGGTGTGATGATATTATGTTCATATTCTTTTATTTGTTTTTACTTTTTATTTAGAAATAATTTCAAACTTACAGAAAATTTGCAAAAAAATAAGTAGTACAAAAAACATTTGTATTCCTTCTACCCAGATTCACTTATTGGTAACATTTTACCTCATTTGCTTTGTCATATGCACTGTGGGCATTCAACAAAAGATGAAGTACACTGAAGTATTTATGAGTGAAATCATATAATGTTTGGGATTTGCTTTATAATACCACAAAATGGGGAGGAAATAAGCACATATATATAGAGAGAGGAGGATAAGCTAAGAAAGAATGACAGAAAGTTAATAGTGTTAAAGCTGAATGATGGGTGCATGGGGCTTTGTTTTTCTATTCTATTTTTATAAGTTTTTAAAATTTTTTATAATGATAAAAAAGAATTCATCATTCGAAAAAAAAAAAATCTCACGAAAGAATTTCAGTGTCTTGACTGGCCCCATTCATCACAGGAAGTCAGTCAAACACTGACACTAACAAAAGAAACTAAATGTCTGCCAAGCAACTAAAATTTGAGTTGAAAAGCAAAACATTTTTAAATAAGATTAAGATCTTTACGACAGGTTCAAAAAGTAGTTCTTTGAAGTGTATCAGAAAGGCCTTCTTGGAGCTTGACGAGAGACAAGTCTCCCTAGATTCTCTGATGTGATCTACTATGATCTTATCCTGAGATGAACCAAGTGTGGGCTGGTTCAAGTTTTCTGGATCGCGATCTGGCAAAAGGTTTTAAAGTCTTTAACAGATCCTTCTTAGCCTTTGTGCCAATAAATTTCTCTTTTATGTCTATACCCCCAAGGAAATAATCTAACAGGCAACAAAATTAATTAGCACCAATATGTTCTGGCTAAATGTATTCTGGGCCACGTGCCCAGAGGAGCACTGACACACTACTGAGGTCCTGTGATGCAGGCAGGAAAGAATTCAGATGCCCAACACCCAGGGGACAGCTAAGGAAATTACATTATAATCTGATTGTGGGAGAAGCCACAAACATCAGATATGACAAGCGTGTGCACTATGTCAAAACACGTAATCAAGTTTAGAAGTAATGTTAAGGCAGAGAGCAGGACACAGAATGGTATGTCCACACAGAATAACAAGAATGAAGTTTCACTGAAAAGGAAGAAGAGGGAATACAGGAGAGGAAAATAAAGTTTGATTGTTTGTTTGCTTCTCTTTTTTTTGTAGAGTTACATTACTTCATTGAAATGAGGAAAGGAAATAGAGAAAGAAAGAGGAAGAAGCACAGCCTTACCTATGATATTTTAGCTACTATTTAAGGACCAGTAAAGCCAAGGTTATAGTGGGCAGCAGATTAGAAGAAATCACTTGTGGGCTCTGGAGCTAAATCCACCAGAATTCCTGATTCGATAGGCTATGGACTATGTGAATCCATTTCCTCACACCCTGGCCAATACTAAGTGAACTTAGATAAAGTAGAATGTAAAATGGTCAAAGAATAATTTTAAAAATCACTTTCTTTGTGATACGGATGTGGTAAATAAATTTTAAACCAAATTTAAAACAAAGAGTTATTAGCATTCCTCAGTCTCACCTCTTTTCCAGTGTCTTTACCCTCGTCCCCACCCCAGCATGCTAATTAAGGCACCAGACATCTCCGTCCAAGACTTTCACAACTGCAACAATCATACTGAACAAGCAGGACTCATGGGATATAATCCTAAAGTTATTTTATTTCTGTTTCCCATGATACATATAAAATCTGCTCCGTGAGGTTAGTTCTCCTGCCTTTAAAGGAAAAGACTTGGTTATAAAGTTTATGGTAACGCCGAGGAGACACAGGTCCCAATCGGTGATTAAAATGTCCATTTTCATGGCAAACTCTGAACAGCGTGGTTTCATTAAGGCCTCCTCCCTTCCCCTCAGTTCAGGCCTCCTGCAGAAAGAGAAGCCAATAATCAGAGAAGGAGGTGTGGTCAGCTATCTCCCTACTTACCCTGTGTGTGCTATGACCTTTTCTCCCTACGCATATGGTTAACCCCTCCAAGGTCAGGGCACAAGGAGAAAGAAAGGTAAGCGGGGCAGAAAACCCCCACACTGACTGGTACCCAGCAGGTGTTTATAGTTGGCTCTTTTGTTCATGGGACCCTCACGTGTTCTTTGGAGACCCCACTCCATTTTGGAGCCCTCTCTCCTGCAGGTTCCTTAATAGGGGTGATGCACTCTCCTCACTTACTCCTAAGCATCCTATGGTATCTCTAGTTTCTATGTTTGCCCCTACAAGTGGCCTTCTTGGTCAGAATCTAAGAACACACGGAAGAATAAGCTCTAACTTCCCATGGCCTTGCAGTTCTTTCCCACTTGGTTAAATAAATGACGTGACACACACACACCTTAAAACTCTGTTTACTTCCCCTGACACAACCACTTTGGTGGGACATTCAACATAAAGTTGCCAAGATGACCTTGACCTGACAGGCTTGTATAGTCCCTGTGATTTGCAACCCAAGACCATGCCCTCAGGATCACATCCTTGGTCTCCTGCACAAGCCCCTCCCAAACTCTTTCCTGACCTTTCCCCAAGGCAGAGGTTGTGGTTTTCCCCATTATAATATCATTAATTTAAAGAATAAGTCTCAAAATCAGGGAATCCAAGAGTAGAGATTTCAGACCTCAACTGAGCCCTCTGATATATCTGGTCCGACTCTAGCTATTTTCTCAGCTCCATCCCTGCTGTGTACTCAAGATTCTGTAGTTTCATTCTTATTTTGTCTGACTCCCTCAACGAGGCCCCTAAATTCACTAACTTAAAACATTTCATTTCTACTAACTAAAACCTCATAATTTTCCTTTCGCAATAAACTAGTTTTTTCTATATGATGAATAATACTTAACGATTTTCATTTGCCACTTCAGAAAAACCCCACCAACATTCGTGAGACAGATTTTATTGCATTTACTGGGACATCAATGAGTCTGGTTTTTCCTAAATCTCAAAAAATATTTAGCCAAAAGAAAAATGCTGTTGCATTAGTGGTTATGAAATTATCATAACAAGAAGTCAGCACTCAGAGGGCCCTGTGGACGAATAGTGGGCCTGAGACCACTCCAGAACCTCACCTTTCAGTAAAGTGTTGTCTTGACACTACATGATCCACCTCAGATCCGATTTGAACAGATAATCCAGGAGGAGGTGGGTGAGCCCACCTACATTTCTGGACTCTTACTGTACCTTGAGGTGATGGAAAAAGACAACTAGAATGTTGAGTTGAAGTGAGTTAGAAGATTTAAGCCATTTGGACTCTCTAATTATAGTCACAGAAAACACTTAACTTCCTTATCAAAATCAAACAAAACTAGCAAGTGAAACAATCTGACGTCAGATATATCAGATACAAAAATCATCACTATCCTCCAACACCAAATTGAGGATATACTTGGTAATGAGAACATAATTCTATAATAAAATCTTTCTAATGCCTCTTTTATTAAACTCTTGAATAAGGTTCAACATAGGATCACCTTTTACTAAATTCCAGTGCAAAAGGAACAAACAGTAGGGTTACAGTATATTAAAAGGACTCTCGTGAGTAACTTAACAAATTTTTGTCAGGTCATTTTCTTCTTAGGCAGAATAACGGTTCCCAAGAATGTCTACATCCTAATGCCTGAGACCTGTGACTATATTATGTTACACGCCTATGGAAAAATCTGTTGTATATACAAATAAGATTGCTAATCAGCAGATTTTGATAGGAAAAATATCTGAATTATTCAGGTGGGCCCAATAGAAATGCAGGAAAGTCAGGATCAGAGTCAGAGACTTTTGAAGAATCTGCACTGCTGCCTTTGAAGATGAAGGAATGTAGATGGCCTCTAGAAGATGGGAAAAGCAAGGAACAGAGTTTCCCTGAGTCTACAGAAAGGAATGCAACACCTTGATGTTGGTCCAGTGAGACCCATTTTGGACTTCTGACCTTTGCATTGTTTTATGCCACTATATTTGGAGTAACTTGTTACAGTTGCAATAGGAAACTATTACACTTACCCTTTTCTAGTGTGTCATTGTGGGGATGAGCTTTCCTGCTCTAACATTCCATGGCTGCAGGTCTTCCCCATGAAAGAATCAGTCAGACCAAAAGATTTGTGGTTTCAAACCACTGCAACTCCTGAAAACTTTCTCATGATAATAGGAATTGGTTA
>NW_011888782.1:24457137-24459349 GCF_000151845.1 Pteropus vampyrus | reverse complement strand
TCAGACCAAAAGATTTGTGGTTTCAAACCACTGCAACTCCTGAAAACTTTCTCATGATAATAGGAATTGGTTATCCTAAAGTTAATTTGACAATACACTCTTAGAATTAAATGACACTACAAGGACTAGTCAGACAAATGTCCTGGTCTCTTCAAAAAGTCAATATCATTTTTTAAAAAGCTTTTTTAGATTATAAAATTCTAAATAGCAACCAAAAGTCATGTGTGAAATGAATTTGAGGGACATTTGGAAAATGTGAATATGGACTAGTTATTAGATGAACTTAAGTACTGTTAATTTTCTTAGCGGTGATAATGAAGTTGCATACAAGGGTGTCCTTATTGTTAGGGGATGCTGGCTGAACTGTTTAGGGGTAAATGGTCACAATATCTGCAACTTACTTTTAAATGTTTCACCAAAATATATAGATATATATAAATATATGACAAAAATAATGATTGTTTAATCTGAGCGGTGGTATAGGGGTGTTTATTGCACTATTTTTCTAAATGTTTAGAAATGTAATAAAAGCTGGGAATTTATCTTTTAAAACTATTTATAGATGTTGAACTATTGCTCAGAATCTTTAAGTTTTGGCTTTAAATGCTCTCTGTGCATAGAATCGTCTAAAATTATTTATAGCATCTCAGACTTGTGGCTAGGATGTGACAAGATAAGTCTCATCATATGTAAAATAGTTTAAATGAGTTTCCAGTTAGAAAGCTGATGGGAAAAGAGTGATGTCATTATATGAATCAGTGGAAAGTTACAGCCCTCTAATTGAAAAGAGTAACCTGGTGGAATGGGGATTTTGGGTTTCAACAGGTCAGACGTTTTCATTTCTTGAATTTGCCAAGAGAAAGGATAAAAATGAAACTTTCAAAATAAAAAAAAAAATGGAAACTTATGGTCAAGTAAAAAAAAGCAGACACAAAATTATTCTCTAAACCCCAACATCCTAGAACCAGCGGCAGAAGGAAATTGCAAGAAAATTGTTTTACCCAGTTTCCTATTGACATATTACAACAAGAGAACATCGGAGGAAATTAATAAATAACATTCTAGTCAGTCTAGAGATAAAAATAGGATTAGCTAGTGGTAGAATGAAAATATTTTTATATAATTTGCCTTTTAGACTTTTAAAAATATATATATGATTGGTCAATACTGATTTCTATTTGTATCAAATTCAAATCAATGCTTAATAATTTAAAGTTTTTATTAAAATACTTAATGTTGTGAATTTTATTGAAAATACACAGTCAAAATCTACAACGGAATTTAAGCAGAAAACTAATTTAAGCTCGTAGATGGCATAGCTAAGATATCTACTACCACCTAGTGGACCATCACTGAATTACAGGAAAAACTCGAGGTGAGCAAGTAAGAACTAATTTTAAAAATCAAAATTCTGGTTCTCTGAAAAACTAACAAAAATCAAACTAAATTAAACAAAATAATAAGTGCCAAAAGATTAATAACAATTGAAAGGCAGAAGGATTTTCTAAAATCATAAGCAACTATTTTGTACATCGCTATACGAATATATTTAAAGAGTTAGATAAAGTGGATAATTTTCTACTAAATTACAGTCTATAAAAATGGACTCTAATAGAGATAAAAAGCTTAAACAGATCAATGTCCATATAAAAAATTGAGAAAGTTATCAAAGAACTACCCACAAAAAGTTACCAGGCTCAGTCTCAAAAGGAAGTTTTATCACATCTTCAAAGGCCGGATAATCCCAATGCAACATAAATTATTCTAGAGAAGAGAAAATGTCCAAATTCTTTTCATTAACTAAAATATAACATTGGTTTCCAAACTGGACAAAATGGCACAGAGAAAATGACAGAACAATATTACTTATGTACAGTGATGCAAAAATCCTAAAATAAAATATTAATGACTGGGATCCAATGCCATGTTAAGAAAATTACACACCACATCCCATGGATTTACTTCAGAAATACAAAGGTGGTTCACTATTAGAAAATAAATTAATATAATTCATCATATTAATAGGTCTAACTGGAAAAATCATATGATGATGATCTCCATAGAGGCTGAAAAAATATTTAACAGAATTTAACACCTGTTCCTGATGTAAAAAAGCACTCAAGAATATAGAAAATAATGAGTATTTCCTTAATGCAATAAAATACATTAATAAAATACACCTCAGTCCTAAAGCCAGCATCTTACAAATGAC
>NW_011888782.1:24440368-24456192 GCF_000151845.1 Pteropus vampyrus | reverse complement strand
CTTTACATGTTCTTCCTCTCTCTGCATCACAAAGAGACTCTCAGACTTGTCCTTGTGTATTCAAGAATCACTGCATTATAGTTGCTTTTATTTGAAAATTCTCAGTTAGAAAGCCCCCCAAACTTCACTTCTCCTTCTGCTGGAAAAGCACATCAGTTTTCCAGGAACTCTGCTGGAAGTGAGGACGGCTAACTTAAACTTACTTCGTGGAACAGAGAGTTCCAGGTACAATCTCGCCTTGACTTCCTCTCAGCCCTTTCTTCCACACGGTCAGAATCCAAAGTGCAAGAGGGTACAAGGACCCCTGCATTTGTCCTTCTCCCCTGTTTGCCTAAGAGCACGAGACAAGATCTGATCAGCTCAATGACCTTTTAACTGGTCATAAGAGGGCATCTACAGTTAGGGGCAGTCTGTGTAAAATGTCTTTAAATTGTGGAGAAGGAGAGAAAGAAGTTATCTGCTTTTAGACCCATTCCTGGCAACGAGCAGCCTTAAAACTTCTCCCAGAAGGACACAATGATTATAAAAAGGCCTAATTCCGTAAGTAATCTTTCTCTGCTAAGAAGTCTCATCAGATAAAGGTCTAATATCTAAAATATACAGAGAACTCATACAACTTAATAACAACAACAACAACAAAAAACCAAATAATCCAATCAAAACATGGGCAGAGGACCTGAACAGACACTTCTCCCTAGAGGACATACAAATGGCCAACAAATATATGAAAAGATGCTCAATATTGCTAGCTATTAGGGAAATGCAAATCAAAACCACAATGAGATACCATCTCACACCTGTTAGAACAGCTATAATCAACAGGACAAGTAATAACAAATGTTGGAGAGGATGCGGAGAAAAAGGAACTCTTATACACTGCGGTGGGATTGCAAATTGGTACAGCCACTATGGAAAACAGTATGGAGGTTCCTCAAAAAACTAAGAATTGATCTAACATATGATCCAGCAATCCTTCTACTGGGTATTTACCCCAAAGACTTGAAAACCCATATCCAAAAAAGATATTTGCACACCAATGTTCATTGCAGCATTATTTACAGTGGCCAGGACATGGAAGCAGCCAAAGTGTCCTATGATAGAAGTTGCCTACTGGGAATTTACCAGATAATATAATCTGCAATGTTCTCTGTCTAAATCCTTATCATAAATCTAGTTATGAGAAATATTATTTTTGCAGGATAGCCAGAGAGAGTAGAGCTCATGCTCTAAATACTCCAAGTTTGACTCTTACATGAAGCAAGAGAGCATTAGAGGTCCTAATAAGCCTCTATTTGACTTCACTGGATTGTAAAACATGTGACATCCTTAACCTGCACTGAGAGTTAATTTAAAAAACTGAAGTATGCTTTTAAAGTTCTAAAGCAAATTCTAAAGTTCCTAAATATTATAAGTTAATTCTTAAAATGCCTAAATCACTGCTTCATTCCTTTGAAATAGTGGGTAGGAATGTCATATTTTTTTTAAATGCCATATTATCACAATTTGTGTGGATTATTCCTACAATTCTGCCCCATAAAGCTTTATACCCCATAAAAGATATCTGTCTGGATTTGAAATAATATAACTGAAAATGACACTGTTTCCATTAGTACTTTTGTTAGGATTTTTTAAATTTTATTAATGTCTACAGAAAATAGAAAAGGAACTAGAGTAGATACAAATCTCAAACTATAAGTCCCAGTATTAAAGAAATATAACTTGATTTTCTACATTTCTGTTTGTATTTTGAGCCCTCATGTCACAGGGAAACAGCCCTAACCCTCCAGAAGTTCCCCTCACTGTCTTTGGGTTATGCATTCTTCCACAATCCTACACACACCAAAGAAGGGGGAATAATGGTCACAATCTGGTTCCAAGTCTCAAGTATAGCCAGTTCGAAGAGATGCCCACCATCCCAGCCAGCATGTCCCGCTGCTCCCGCCCCCCACTCAGGCACAGGAATCTTTGCCAGGCTGCCTAGCATCCCATATGCCTGGATGCATCTTGAAGCTACTTTCTAACATGCAACATCTCTCCCTTAAGACGACAAGGATAGGGTGACCACCTCAAATGAGAAGGAACAGCATATAAGAAAAGTAAAAATATAGTTAAATATCTGAAATACTATTTGCCCACATTTTCAGTATCTACATGGGTTCTTAGATGCCTCGCTTGTACAAATTTGTTATTTATCATTGTCATCCGATCTACTGAAATATGTTGGCAAATTTATTTCTACTTCTAACCCCATTTTCCTCAATTGAATATTTCTTTCTACTGTGATCCTATGTTTCCATCATACCAAGGATCCTGGGACTTGAAAGTAAAAACTAAACCTAACCCACAAAATCAGGGCACCTGATCATCTTTATTAAGGAAATTGGAATAGTAACATCCTCTAATCAATAAGCATATGTGGGCAGGAGTTTATATAGAATAATGTTTATGCAGCATTATTTATATTGGCAAAAAATGGGAAAAA
Source organism: Pteropus vampyrus (assembly GCF_000151845.1). Taxonomy (NCBI): domain Eukaryota; kingdom Metazoa; phylum Chordata; class Mammalia; order Chiroptera; family Pteropodidae; genus Pteropus; species Pteropus vampyrus. The sequence continues at coordinate 24,453,710 of NW_011888782.1, read as the reverse complement.
ACTAAATGCTTAATAATAGTTGTTTAAATAGAATAAGACCACATGATAAAATTCTATGCACTGTTAAATGTCAGGTTGTAAAAGAATAAGTGATAATATAGGGAAATAGTCACAATAAAAATAATAAAGTATGAACTATACAATCACAATTTTATAAAATACATACTTGAATACAGCCTATAGCAAAAAGCTGGAAAGTTCCTCACCAGAACGTTAAAAGGGATCTTTGTGTAGTGAAATTATGATTGGGACTATTAATGAGAATTATTTTCTTTTCATATTTTCAAATTTTTCTACAATGCTCAGATGTTTTCAGAGTCAGAGAAATAAAGTAATATCATTTGAAAAACTAAAAGCATTTATTGAGCTTATGATTTGTGCATCACATATATGCTATACCTCAAGAAAAATATTTTTAAAAATAAGCAAGAGTAGGATTTTCAACAAGGAGAATAAGAAAGAAACAAAACATCTCCTGAGATCATCTCAGCCCTGATCGGGCTTTCTTGTTCAACAAAGACTATTTTGTACTAATTAAATTTCTTGACTGTCCCATGAAAAATGTGCTTCTTATTTTTCTCTTTTTATTCTGAGATATGAATGTGCTTAATAAAAGTATTTTGCAAATCAAGCATACACTAATTGCTGAATCAAAGAGGAGACTATGCTACAATTGTATAGCCTCACCACAGTTGACTGCAGAACCAGGAAGTCATACAAGTTATGCATGTCCAGGTTCAGAAGTTCAGTGAGTCATCAAGAGCCTGTTGGGCAAAAATCTGATCTGACTACTTGCCCTGGACTTCATAAGTCCTGACTCCACCCTCTACCTCCAGGCTCTACTCTGGCTGTCTGATAGCCCCACCTTCTCGAACAGGCCTGCAGCCCAGATGAGGCAGGGCAATGGTACTCAGAAGGCTGCATGGTACTTGACTGAGGCAAGTCTAGTGAAGAATTATGAATGATAAGAATGCTCTTGTCATTGCTGAATCTGGGCCTGACTTCACCTATAGCCACTTTATTTTTTTTCTTATATCTGAATCAGTCGTCTTTAGTTCCATTTGGAGTTATGAAGTGGTTTGTATCAATCAGCGATACTGCCCTCTGCTGGCTTCTGTTTGGCTTTAGGATTGCTGTGTACCCAAAATAGTAGAAGGGAGTGATTTCTATGATTTGTGCTGAGAATCATTAACTTGGTTAAGTTCTTCTAACCAATCTATGACACTGAATCTTCGGTGAAAGCCTCAAGATTACATCCTGGGTCTCTAAGTCTAGGTGACTTCTGATTAAAATTAGTTTAACTTCCAGGATTTAAACCATCTTCAGTGTGTTCATTCATTCATTCATTTAACTATTTATTGTATGCCTAGAATGTGTAAGTCACTGTGCTAGGCACTGGGGATGGAATGGTGAACAGATATAGCCTCTGCCTATGATGCTTATGATTTAGAGAGGCATACAGACCAAAACATGAAAGCAAAATATGCAATCAAACAAGGGCAAAACAGGAGATTACAATATACTGTGGTAAGAGCTCTGATAGAGAAATTACAATTATAAAGTGCTATAAGAGTATGTAGCAGAGGCACACGGATGGTGGTTGGGGCATGGGGGGACAGGGTTGTGTGTGTCCCAAAGTCTTAGGTCATATATTAATTTGTTAGAGTTGTCATGACAAAGTATTAACAGACCGGGTGAGTTAAACAACAAAAATTTGTTTCCTCACAATTTCAGAAGCTAGAAGTCTGAGCTTAATGTATCGACAGGGTTGATTTCTTCTGAGGCCTCTCTCCTTGGCTTGTAGATGACCTTCTCACCATCTATCTTCATGTGATTTTCCCGCTGTATGTTTGTGCTCTAATTTCCTCTTCTTATAAGGATACCAATCATTTTGGATTAAGGCCTACCCTAGTGACATTTTAACTTAATTGCCTCTTTAAAGACCCTGTCTTCAAACACAGTCACATTCATAGGTACTCGGGGTTGGGACTTCACCACGTGAATTTTGGGAAGGGACACACTTCAGCCCATAACAAGCCTGAAGGATAAAGAGGAATCAGCCAGCTAAATGGAAGCACAGGGAAGGGCTTCCAGCATGAGCAGAGAGGCAGAGAGAAAGGCACCCTAGGAGAAGTTAGCAGAAACCAGATCAGAAAGGGCTTGTGAGCCATATTAAAAAGTGAGAACTGTATCCTATGGACAATTGGATGCTATTGAAGGGTTTTAATTAAGAATACAAAATGACCAGATTTATTTCTTAGAAGAAATGTTTGGCTTGTTGTGTGAAGAATGGATTGAAGAGGAGTGTGGTTGAATGGGGCCCCAGAGGGTTTACGGGGAAATTTCTGTGATTCAGGGTAGAGGTAGTCACAGCCTGAACAAGGGTGGTTCAGGCCGGATCAAGAGGAGTGGATAGAATCCAGTGTAACTGGCAAGAGCTGGTGATTGCTGGGTGAGGGGGCTGTGAGAGAGCACAGTTGAGGATGATACCCATCTTTCTGACTCGGAAAATGGGAGGACCAAGCCACGGATCGCTGAAGGAGGAGAATCGAAAATGAAGGGTTCAGTCAGAAGTAGACCCGGCAAACCGAGAGACCATCTAACATTGCCTACCCAACAACTCCACTAAGGCCACACTTTATAGAAAAAAAAGGAAAGAAGGAAAAAGAGTTAAGCACCCAGCTTAGTGTGGTTATAATGATGAGACTTTTTATTTACATTTGTTTACTTATTTCAACATTAAAAATTAATCCAGAAATCCAAATGGATTCTTCTATCCTGTTTTACTTTCTTCATCTCTCTTTACATTTCTAGATCCTCCAAGATGTAACTGAGGACACAAAATGTAAGGATGGTTGCTAAGATATCTAGAAATGAAAATACGACTAGCTTCCATTTATGGAACACTAACTACATATATGCCAGACATGGGGCAAAATACTCTGCATACATTTTCTATTTAATCCTCACAGCCTTGTGAGATACTTATTATTATTTACATCTTACAGTCAAGAAACTGATACCCAGAAAGACAAAGTCATTGCCCAGGGTTACAGAACTACACAGATTCTTAGACCCAGCCATCTCTGACTCTAAAATCTATTACATTAACCGCTATTCTATTCTACCTCCAGTGAGCCTTCCTTTGAGAACCCAGATGAACTTAAGTCCATCCCATAAAAGATTTCTTGCCCTTTACATACATTTTTACTTTGAAATAAGAAAGTACTTTTTAGTAAAGACATCCCATAATCTTGAGCTCCATTTTAGAATACAGTGTGCATAATACCCCTGGTATTGTGCAACCTAGCAGCCTCATTCTTGTGCTGACTTGGATCAAACTTCCAGGACTGAAGCTTAAGTTCAGACCAGACGTGTATATGCCACCAAACATCTCGTTTATAAGAACAGATTAGATGAGTGACTGAAAAACTGTCAAACAGGCCAAACTGGACAAAGCCTTGACTAGCAGTGCAAAAAACAAGGCCAGGTATAAACTTGAACTCCTGGCTGCCGACCCGTGAGAATAATATTTAGGAAGATTGCCTAAAGGAGATCGACTAAATCAATTTTTTCACAGATAGTTTAGATTTTTATCTTCGAATTAAGCTAGCTCAAAGGATTTTTACACTGATCATTTTGCTACTCGAAATTGCTTTTTCTGAACTGCCCTTCAGCCTGTATATAAAAAACAGAATTTCTAAGTCTTGTGGAACTTACATTTACTGTAGGGATATGTGGAAGACAGCTCTCACTACTTTACATATCTCCTCTTCCTGGGATCATGGGAGACATGTCCATCAGAGCTTGCTATCAGGAAATATCATAAGAAGCTAGTTTGTTCTTATTTTCTTGTCTCCATGAATTGTGTAACTTATATTGTTTCTGTCTTTGCTTTGGCTCCAAGGACCATAAAAGTCAAATCTGTAGCTTGCTTTTGGCAACTATCCCTACATTAGAGAAGCCAGCATTTAATGTAATAACCTCAATTTTTTTTCTTCTTCCCTTTATTTTTCTTTTCTCCTCTATTCTCAATTTCCTCAATTAACGTATGATACAAGTTTATCTTGCTGCTGTGTTTTAAGCACCTAGGCATGCTGATTCAAATCCTTTTTAAGAATATTGAAGGATAGAAATAAAGAGGCAATTCCAGATAGAAAATTCAAATTCAAATTAGGTATGAATCATATTTAAACCTAGATATGTAAAGAACGATAACCAGAGCCAAATAAGGGTTCTGTTTGCAATTTTAAAACCTGCTTCAGTTGTTCTACAGGTTTCTCTGCTCTGGCTTGTTTCCTGGCTCATCTTCAATTGCTGTCTGTGACAGAAATTGTCAAGGCTCCAGCTACTCACAGTTGGCAGAGATGCCCTGCTTTTTTTTGCCAGTAAGCTGTTTGTCTCTCTAGAGCTCAGCTTATCTGTATGAAGAAAACAAGAAAAAAAGAAAGAAATGAAGGTTACTCTTAACCATTCTTGCATATGTGGAACTATGTTTTATGATTAGAGAGACTCATATAGGCAGGCAGACACCAGAAAGTGTTACAACCTGCTGACAAAGTGATTGACTGGATTTTTCTTTATTTTGGATACTTAGGACCATTTAAACTGATAGTTAAGTCTAGTCCCAGTGCTATGATTAACCAGTACTGCGAACCCAAACTGATCCTCAGTTTCCTCAACTGCAAAATAGAGAACTTGACAAAGACATGTTTAGCCCATGATCTTCAAGGATTCCAGAAATCTAGGTTGGATATTTGCCTCATCTCCCAGTAAGAAAGTGGTGAGACATGAATTTGCTGGATAGATGCTGTGTTTGATAATCCAGGAGATATGATGAGAAGCAGCCATCATATCTCTGTCTCTGCCATGGAAGAAGTTATAATGAGATCATGGAGAAAATGAACAGAATTTAAGTGTAATATTGAGATCATAGGAATTAATATATAGTGCAAACCAAGAGCTAAGGAGAACCACAAAAGGCTCTGGGTGATGTGGTTTTCGAAAGCAGTACTGAATGTACACTGATGGAGAAGAGGAGGCATGACGTCCCTCTCAAGAGGCATCACATAAGCAATAGCGTGAAGCAAAAAAGAGAATGAGGATGAGTTGTGAGAGCCACTGAGACCTGGCTGGAGGGGAGTTCTGAGACAGAAGACTAGCTCAAGAGGAACCTTGAGTACTCGAGTGAGATTCTTAAGAATTTAGAATGGATTTGATAAATGACAGGAAGTTCCCAAGTTACAGAGCAACATTTTTTTAAGATGTATCAGAAAGAGTTTGGTTTTCAGGAAGAACTAGAAGGGAGAGCCCCAGCCAGAAAATGTCAGCAATCCAGCAAGGGAGTGGTGAAAGTTTTGATGGTACCTGTAAAAACAGCAAAGAAAAGTGAACTTGAGAGACCTTATGAAATCATAACTGCCAATGTATTTGAGTAATTCCTAGCAATATTGCCCTGGGGTTTCTGTGCAATGAGCCTTTAGTTGGAGGTTTCCAGCATCTCAGTATTATGTCAAGACCTCATTTATTCAGTTTAATGTAAGGTTTGGGCTGCTAATGCTCTATTTCAGTCTTTAGAAGGACCTGTATAACAATACAATATTTCTATATAATAATGGTTATAAAGTCAGAGAATATTGAATGTCTAACTCTGCTTTTCCTTCTTTCCCAGGGTGGCTGGATCAGTTCAGGGGGAAAAAGAACATTAGCAAGTTTAAAATTGAAACGTTATAGAAAGCAAAGACTCCACGGGTTATGGAGAAATGTTGATCAGTTTGGCTTTTGATTAACCATGGGGTAGTGTTGTGACCAACATCTATCCCCTACTAATTAAAGAGCTTCACCTGCTCAGGCACAAAATCCACAGCTAGGATTGGGGGCATGGCCATTGGCTTAAGACAAATACTTTTCAGGATGGGAACATTACATGCCCCCAGCTGAATGTTTTATAGCATAAACCCAGAATCAACTTGCATCTAATTTGGTATGAATAGCACATATTACCAACATCTGCTTTAATTCCTTCCTTTGGCTGTTTTCATTTGTTTTCTCTTTGTAAAAATGGCTTTCATGTAGCTATGGACTGCTCTTCTGGATTCACCTTTTCACCCCCCTACTGCATCTGTAAGCTTAAGATATGAACATTGTAAGTTGCTAGGCCTTTAAATTTAATGCACAGAAGAATCACTTAAGGAGTTTTTTAAAAATGCAGATTCTAGGGCTCACCCTAGAGATTGTAATTTAATAAATGTGGGGTGGGGCTCAGGAATCTGCATTGAACAAGCATCCCAAAGGATTCTAGTGTTGATGGTCTCCATATCCTATGCTGGGAAGCTCTGCTAAGTTAAACCCAGCAACTCAATTAACCCAAGTCAAAGCCAAACTCATAAATTAACATTTATCAAGAAACTTTTGAGAGCATAGCCTCATGTTTACGCATGAGTTCATTTTTCCCAGGAGTAAGCATGACAAAGTCATGCTGGGAGACGCCTATGATCCCAGCGTGTGTTTCCAGCAGGAACAGAATTTCCTCCCTAGGGAGAGGAGCACTAATATTGATTGCATAACATCACTCCACTTTGGCATTATTAGTCATAAAGGTTGATCAAGCCAACTCCAGTATCACCAGATCACTCGATGAGTATTCAGAGAGAGTAAACCCCTAAGATTTCCTTCTCTGTCCCCTCAAAGGGCAAAAGCACAACTCAACTCACGGACCAGGCTACTAAGCAAAATTTTGAATAATTCCTGAGGTCATAAAGTGTTGTTTGCATTGTTCTGAGAGTATGCAAAAGCCACTGTGGTTGTCGAGATCACCAATTCCTTTTTCCTATGGATAAGGAGAAGATGATCACTGCTCCACTTACTTTTGAAGTGAGAAAAGCTACAGGTTGCTGAAAGATTTATTCTTGAAGGATGTTTGACAAGATCATTGTTTCTGTAACTCTCCCAACTATGCTCCTACCTTCACCCTTAGTGTCACCCTTAGTGGCACCCAGAAGCATGTCCTGAGGCAGGCATGGCACCCAGACTTATTGGCTTTGGCTACTTTAGGCCCACCTTCAGTCTCAGCACATCTGCATAAGCCTCCTTGAAGTTAGCCAAGTCAAGGATCATAGAAGCAGAAATGGGTTAAAAAGTCACTTTACATCTCAATCTCAGCCTTCCCTGCCCATATTGCATTTCCATCCCTAACTCACTGTCAGGTACTAACCTCTAACTCCTGAAGGCTCAGAATTCACCTTTCAGGGGCCTCTTTGGGGTCTCACTTTCTGCCATTACTGGAAACCACCTTCAATGGAAAGCCAGAGCCTTCTATGTCCAGTTATTTTATTCTTTGCCTTGTCTTGGCTAGAATTTTTGTTATCTTTTTAAAGATAACAAAGTTTTTCTTGCATTTTCAGGAATTTTGCAGGACCAGAGACGTCAGGGATGTCCAGGAAACTCCAAGTGGCTAGAATGCTGCAAATCCAAGAAGAGGTGTAAGTTCCTATGTGCATTCTACTTAAAAAAACAAAACAAAACAATTATTGGTTCAATTAAAGATGATCATTAAACATAATATTCAATAAGATTTCAGAAAGCTGAAATCTTTTCCTCTAAGATCAGGAATGAGACAAGGATGCCCACTCTTGTCACTTTTATTCAAAATAGTACTAGAAGTGCTAGCTAGAAAAATAAGGCAATAAATAAAAGGCATCCAAATCCAAAAGGAAGAAGTAAAATTGTCTCTGTTTGCAGATGATATTATATACAGAACACCCTAAAAACGACGAAAAAAAAAACCTGTTAGAACTAATAAACAAATTCAGTAAAGTTGCAGAATATAAAATCAGTACACAAAAATTTGTTGCATTTCTATACACTAACAATAAATTATCAGAAAAATAAATTAAGAAAACAATCCCATTAGCAACCACATCAAAAACAATAAAATATTTCAGAATTAAATTTAACCAAGGAGGTAAAAACTATGTACATGGAAAACAATAAGACATCGATGAAAGAAATTAAAGAAGACACATATAAATGGAAAGATATTCCATGCTCCTGGATTAGGAGAATAAATTTCGTTAAAAAGTCTACAGTACTCAAAGGAATCTACAGATTCACTGCAATCCCTATCCAAATTCCAATGGCATTTTTCACAGAAAAAAGACAAAAAAAGCCTAAAATTTATATGAAACCACAAAGGACCCTGAATAGACAAAAAAATCTTGAGAAACAAAGTTGGAGGCATCACGTTTCCTGATTTCAAGCTATATTACAAAGCTATAGTTATCAAAACAGTATGATATTGGCATAAAAACATACACAGATCAATGGAATGGAATAGAGAGCCCACAGATAAACTCAGGCATGCACGGTCAATTAATTTTTGACAAAGGAGCCAAGAATATACAATGGGGAAAGGAAATTCTCTTCAATAAATGGTGTTGAGAAAATTGGAAAGCCTCATGCAAAAGAATGAAACTAAACTCCGATCTTACACCTCATATAAAAATCAATTCACCATGAATTAAAGATTTGAACGTAAGACCCGAAACCATAGTAAAATAAGGTGCTCAACATCACTAATTATCAAGAAAACGCAAATCAAAATCATAATGAGCTATCACCTCACACCTGTTAGAATGGCTATTATCAAAAAGAGAAGAAATAACAGGTGTTGGCAAGGATGTAGAGAAAAGGGCACCCTTGTGCACTGTTGGTGGGAATGTCAATTGGTGCAGCCACTATGAAAAGCACTATGGAGGTTCCTCGAATAATTAAAAATAGAGCTCCGAAGGAAACAAAATCACTATCTTGGAGAGACATTGGTACTCCCATGTTTATTGCAACATTGTTTACAACACCCAAGGTATGGTAACAACCTAAATGTCCATCAACAGATGAATGGATCAATAAAAGGTGATGGATATAGATGTAAATATAGATATATACACATACAATAAAAGACTATTTCGCCTTAAAAAAAAACAAAAAAAGGAAATTCTGCCATTTGTGATGAACTTATTTATGCTAAATAAAATAAGCCAGACAAAGAAAAACAAATACTGTATGAAATCACTTATAGGTGGATTCTTAAAAAAAAAAATGTCAAACTCTTAGAAACAGAGAGTCAAATGATGGTCACCAGAGGCTGGGGGTGGGGTAATAGGGAGAGGCTAGTAAAAGGGTATAAACTTTCAGTTATGCGATGAATAGATCTGAGGTTCTAATGAAACACAGGTCACTATAGTTGATAATTCTGTATTGTGTAATTGAAATTTTCTAAGAGAGTAGAACTGAAGTGTTTTCACCATCACCCCCAACTTCACAGGCAAATATGTGAGGTGATGAATGTGTTAATTAACTTGATGGTGGAATCCTTTCACAGTGTACACAAATCGTCGCTATGTACACTTTAAATATCTTACAATTTTACTCTTCAATTACACTTCAATAAAGCCGAAAAAATCGTTAAAGGAGATTTAATGCATTTACTTACCAATCACTAAATCACTAAGAGTTTAGAATCCAGAGAAAATTTAAGAAAATATAGACACCTGGGAACAATTAGATACTTTTTGAATCCAATTCCCATGTTAATAAACCTACTTCCTCCCTCATGAGCAACTTCTGTCAACTTTAAACCATTAGAATGTACAGAGGTGTGTCCCTGGAGAAGGGTAGAGGTGGAAAAGATACTTGTGGTTTAACAAAGTCAAAACAAGTTTTTGGATCAAGGAAACACCAGCTTTATCTATAAAAAAAGGAGGTGATCATCTAATTGATGTGTCAATATCCATGGAAGGTTTTTGTTAGTCATTTATACATTTTTGTGACAGATTTGCAGATTCTTTCCTAAGAGTAAATTTTAATAGAAGAGATAAGGAAAGTAGGTGAGTACAGTAACACCTCAGGGGGTAGGAAAGGATAAAAATTTGCGAGCCTCACAATTTTGGCTACAGCATTCTCTGAATTCACAGAACCTGGTTACAAGCCTGGCATTTATTGCCTTTACCAACAAAAGAACTATATGCACAATAGAAATATTGTTCCTAGGACAAGGCAAGAACAAATTTAACAACCACATACCATTTCCTTCCACGTGCGTTACTCTTTGGATCTAGACTTGCTTAGCAAGGTACCTGAAATTTGCTGCCTTTTCCCCTTTCTCTTGGCTTATCAGGACCTAAACAGAAAAAGACACTGAATAATAATAAATGCATAGACTCACACTTCTATAATCATTTATTTTCAACAATAGCATCAACTAAATTCAACGGTGAAAAAAAAAGGGGGGGTTTTCCCCCAGTAAGTAGTATTAGAGCAACTAGCTGTCTGTAAAGAAAAACAAACAAAAAAACTCGTTCTCCCTCTCTCATACCATACACACCATACAGAAATAAATTAAAGATGAAACATACATTTAAATGTAAGCTAAAATGAAAAAGCATCTCAAAGTAAATATAGGAAGATATATTCCTGAACCTTAAAGTTTTAAAACATATCATGAGCAACAACTACGAAAGAGAAATGGACTTCATTAAAATTAAAAACTACTGTTCATCAAAAAACACCCATTGTAAAAGTAAAAAGACAAGCTACAGACTGGGAGAAAATACGAAAGATGGATGGATGGATAGATGGATGGATGGATGGATGGATGGATGGATGGATGGATGGATGGATGGATGAATGGATGGGTGGATAGATGGACGGACAGACAGACAGAGAGACATACAGAGAGACAGACAGATGATAGATAGATAGATAGATAGATAGATAGATAGATAGATAGATAGATAGATAGAAGATAGATTAGAGAGAGAGAGAGAGATGAGAGATGATAGATAGACACATCTGACAAAAAAACTCACATCCAGGATATATAAAGAACTTTCCAATACAGAGAAAAAAGCGAGGGTGGAAAGAGGGACAGGCAAGACTTAAATAGACACTTTATGAAAGAAAACATCCAAATGATTAATAAATACATAAAAAAGTACCAAAAGTTATTACTTATCAGGAAAATGCAAATTAAAACCACAGTGAGATACACTGTATACCCACAAGAATGGCAAAAATTTAAGACTGACAAAACCAAATGTTGCAGTGGATGGAGAAACTAGGCCTCTTGTGAATTGTTGTTGGAAGTTAAAATGGTACGACCACATTGTAAATTATTTAGCAGTTTCTAGTAAACGTACACCTTCCTTTTCTCCCAGGATTTCCACTCTTAGGTATATACTCAAGAGAAATGACTTGTTCATAGCAGATTTATTCCAAATAGCCGAAAACTAGAAACAAACCAAATACTTATCAGCAAACAATTGAATAAATAAATGTGGTAATATTCATACAATGGAACACTATACAGCAATAAAAAAATCTATTGATAAAAGTAACAATGTAGATGAATCTCAAAAACATCATGCTCAGCAAAAGAAGCCAAACACAAAAGAACATCTACAGTATGATTACACTTATATGAAGGTTAAAAACAGGCTAAACTAGTGGTTGAGCATAGTGATTGGGAAAGGGAAGGGAGGAACTTTCTGAGATGGTAGAAATAATCTATAACTTACTATATGGGTGTATACAACTCTAATAATCTAGGCACGTACTATTAAACTGTGCACTTAAAACGAGTGCATTTTGCCACACATATGATGCTTCACTTTTCAAAAAGGAATAAAATTCCACCTGGAACCCCAAAATATGTGTAATTCATGGGAACTGTGAACACTCCAGCTAAGGATTACCTTAACTTCCAGGTTGGAGACAGAACACGTATGCCTTCCCTAGAGTCTGGCTGAGCCCTGAGGGCTCACCCTCTTGATTCCTTTCTGTTCACTCTGCTTTCCTCCACAGCAACCCAAGCGTTAACCTCAGAAAATGTGCTCTCCCTAAAAAAAAAAAAACAAATCCACTCATGCCAAGCACTCTTTGTCGGCTTTCGGCAGGTCTGAAATCACAAGGCGGGGGCTCACCACGGAACACGGGCTGGCTCTCCTGCCACTTTGCCAGCTAAACGGTCTCTCCTCCCTCCGAATGCAGAGCAAAAACTGCTTTTCTCAAGCCATGAAGCCAGCTAGCACCCAGGCCACAGAGTCTCAACTTCCTTCCTAAGGGGACTTGACAAGAAAATTCTTTTGTAGGAACAGAGCACTTCTTCTAAAAAGAATTCTGGGAAATACAGAATTTTCCCCCCACCCACAATCTCCTCTCCTTTGTGTGTAGCCAAGCCGCTCTGAAGCAAAAAGCAGAGGCAAAGCCTCTAGGGGCTGCTGACTACCACTTCCCCCTCCACATTTCCTCTTAACCCTCACCTCTGGGCCCTGGCAAAGCTCTGAGAAACCTTTAGAGTCCCTTGAGAGCGATTTGAAAACCTCTGCACTCTGCATTTGGGGAAGAAAGAACTGTGGAAAAAAAAAAATGGAATTTGTAAAAGAAGCTATCAACCATGTGTACAAGGAGTTGGAGAGTGGCTAGAGCAGAAATTCTAGCTACGTGAGATCACACTTGATGCTTTGGGATTGGCTTTAGTCACAGGCAGCCACCTACCAACTGCCTCAACAGCCCATGCTTTGCTAACATACAAACCTCCGCTGGAAAGGGGCTGCTGGCCCGTGCACTCCCCTTCTCTACCCCACGGGCCTCTTCACCTTCCTCCCTGCTCTTCCTCTCACTGTCACAGCCCTTTCCCCAGGCCTGGTCCTGCTTAGATTTTAGTGACAAGATTGATGTGGGCTCCTGACATCTCAGAATCTGCCAACCCCTCCTCAGAGGTTGGCTGTGTAGTTCCAGCTTAATGATGACAGGAAGAGACTGTGCTTGACAGTCTTCTGAAAGGTATGAGAAGTTTTATCATTTATGTGCAAGAAGCACCTACCTGTCATTTTGGCTTACCAACTTAGAGTCTGAGTGGAAAATTAGATGAGGAAAACATAAGAAAGAAATTGTTGGGGGAAAAGAAAACTTCTTATCTGTTTCTATTATTATTAACAAATTTAAAAGAACATAAAACTATAAAACGAGAGAACAAAGAGGAAAAACCTTTGTGACTTTGAATTAGGCAAAGATTTCTTAGATATGACACTGACAGTATGCACAATGAAAAAGAGGCAAATTGATCAACTGAACTTTATCAAAATTAAAAATGTCTGACCTTCCTTCAAATGACATTGTTAAGAGAATGAAAAGACTAGTTATAGATTGAGAGAAAATATTTGAAAATCATATAACTGGTAAAACACTTGTATCCAGAATATATAAAGAACTCTCAAAATTCACTAGTAAGAAAACAAATTAAACCTCCCCAGCAAAAAAATGGACCAAATATTTTAATAGCCCT
>NW_011888782.1:24429385-24439938 GCF_000151845.1 Pteropus vampyrus | reverse complement strand
AACAACGTGAATGACTCTCAAAATAACTATGTCAAGTAAAGAAGCCATACAAAAAGGGAATACATACTGTATGATTCCATTTATATAAAACTCTAGTAAATGCAAACTAATCAATAGTGACAGAAAGTTACTTGGCGGTAGCATGGAGATGCTTGGGAAGGAGGGATTACAAAAGGACACGAGGAAACTTTTAGTAATGATTGTGGTATATATATTTATATATACCTGTATATGTCGAAAGTTATCAAATTGATCATTTTAAATATGTGCGATTGATTGTAAGTCAATTGTACCTCAATAAAGCTATTAAAATTTAAAAAAAAAATTTTAAACAACATAGAAAAAGAACAACTGGAAACCAACTCCGGTCATCCTCCAAGGACTTTCTCCAACTCTCTAGGAGAGACTGGTCTCAGATAAGGCATGTGTTGTGCTACAAATGTAGGCATTTTTCAAGTGTTCATGTTCCACTTGGAATTATGAGATCCATCTGGAATATGGTAGGGAAAACAATCAATGTTTTTATTCAATGATGAAATTTCCCTGCATAATGATGAAATTTCCCTGCAGGTTAAAATGGGTTCGACAAACCAGCCTAGAGGTCACCATGCAAGTGGCATTTCTGAAGGAAATGCCCATACTCTATAGAATTGACTTATAAGCCAACTTTGTCTCCTGTTTTTGAATATATGCAGCAGTCCCATGGTAAGTTAAAGCAAGCAGAGCTCTGATCATCTTACTTCAGAATTTCCCAGCAGAGGTTTCCAGTAGGGGCCTATCTACGGGAGGCGATAATCACCATTCTTACTGACCTGTCACATCCTGATGTGCTCACATTGGCTCATGTGTGTACCTTGGATCTTTTTGCTAAGCTCATGAGAATGGGCTCGGGACAGCAGCAGCTCACAGCTCTGTCTCAGGAGGTACCCACCCTCTAATCCTTGTTGATTGATAAAAGGATTGTTTGAGTTTAATGGGGATCTACCTATGCCCCCCCAAAATCACTCCATGAGAACAATCACCCTTCTGCCTTCACAGTGCACACACAAAATTGGACCTTTCTTTCAGCCCACATCCCAAGGTTACAGGTCCCTGCCAATCACCCTCAAAACAGGTTAGAGAGTACCATGGAGATGAGGCGATCCATTATAATGGGCACAGAACAGGAATCAATTGACCTGGACCCCAGCATAGCTCTGCCACTGACTGGTATATGACCTTGAGCAAGACATTTTGTTCACTTGGCTTCAGTGTCCTCATGCATAAAAAAGAAGGGCTTAGTTTGAATCAGTGGTTTATAAAAAATAAAAAAATATTGAGAGGCTTCAGACCTCTTAACTAATTTTTATATGGAACCATCATATAAGACACATGAGAGTTGCTCCAGCTGAAGCAGAGATGGGGAGACAGAAAGCCATGTCTCTGCCTCTTTGCCCCATTGAAATCCTCTCCCACAGGGGCCCTGAAAAATCTAGTTTCCATTTTCTATATTAGATAAAGATCATCAGATAGACCCACAATCCAATCCAGAGAGAGAGTTTGAATACATGCATTTATTTAACAAACATTTATTGAGCATATACGGTGTTCTCAGCATTCTGCTAGACACAAGGATGACAACGAAGAAAAAGCCAGGGCTCCTGCCTCTAGGCAGTACTTATAGTCTAATGGAATAGAAAGACAAGTAAATAGGCAATTATTTATTTATTTAATAGCATTTATTGGATGCCTACTGTCTGCCAAACATTGTTCTAGGCTCTGAGCTTTGGAAATGCAGTAGTTATTCTAGGCAACCAAAGAGTCTAAAATAACCGAAATAAGTACCGATTGTGAATAGTGCTATTAACAAAGAAGATGACATAAGAGAGACTAGTGGCAGCGGGGCAGGAGAAGTTCTCTGTTAGAACATGACATTTCTGCTGAGAAGTGCTGGAAAGGACTCAGTGAAGACTCTGGGAGGAGCATTCTTAGCTCAAGAACATCAAGTGCCCAGAAGCTGAGGTGGAGAAAAGCTTGGCATGTCCTGAGATCCAAATGGGGCCAGGGCATCCAGAAAGCGTGAAGGTGGAAAGAGTCATGAGATGATGTTAGAGAGTTAGGCAAAGACTGAATTATGCAAGGCCTAGTAGTCCATGGTGAAGGTTTGAATTTTTTTCTCTTAATTCAGTGGGAAGAAATTAAAGACATTTATCCAGAGGAGTGACACCATCTAATTGGTGTTTACAAAAGATCACTGTCACGTAGAGAACAAACAGCACATAGTATTTTGGGGGCAATCATTTTGTGTGTGTGTGCAGAATTTCTGATGGATCAGATATAGAGATAAGGAGATAAACCATGACTTTTTGGCTTCTGCACTGAGCAGCTGGGTGGGTGGCAAAGACTTTTACTGGAAGGCAGGAAACTCAGGGAAGAGGACTCAACTATAATTCAGGGTGACATCTACGCTACAGCTGTGACCAAACACAGAAAATTGTTCATATCCAAAACCACTTCTTCTGCCCCAGATGTTGATGACCTCAGACCTAAATCATTCCAGCAGCCTTTCAACTACAAAGCTCGCTAGCCTAGTCTCCTGCTTCTCCCTACCGTGGTTCTCCATGATTTTTCTTTTTACTTTTTTTATCATGATACAATAAAAACATACACACATGCATAAAATGTATCATTTTAACCATTTTTAGGTATAGAGTTCAGTAGTATTAAGTACATTCACATTGTTGTGCAATTGATTTTTATTTTTAACATTTCATTATTTTCATTCACTTTTCCTCCTCCTGCCAATCTCAGGAAAAATTCTGCCTTGGACCTTATGCCACTTATTGAGTCTCTTCCTTGTATGACAAACTACGGAAAAACAAAAGTTGATATAGAAAGTTTGTCAAAGAGGCATTTAAAACTTTTACCCACATAGTGTAAGAGGAATAACTAAATCCTTAGAATTTATAAGGAAGTTTATAACAACAAAATCATTTTAAGAGAAGTTATTATAATTCAATTGAATTGAACATATATTACATTTTTATAATTTTAAACGTTTTATTGGAATGGCAATAATCTACCACATCCATAGCCACTGTAAGAAATTTAGGAAGTTCTAGTTAATCAGGATTATTTAAATAAAGCAACTAGTTATTTTATGAGAAAATAACCAGGTTCCCAGGACAAGTCTTAACCCCATTAAAGTTCATCAGAAAATTGCTTAAATACTTTGTCAGGAAAGTTGATTTCTTCTTAGAAAGAGATCATGAATTATGTCATATAAAAAGGTTCTGTCTTAGGCTATATTTGAAAAAAAAATGTATTTTATGATAGGTAACGTCTGACTATCATGGGAGAGATTCTTGTGCCTCTTAGTAAGTAACAGACAAACATTTTTATTATTGATGACATACTAAGATGGAATCAATTTAAATTAAGCAAGACCTTCAATCTACCCAGCATTTTTTTTTTGTTTTGTGCCCCAAAGATCACTGGTATGTTAATGTTCTCCAGCTTTCTCTCCTTCTTCATCTTTATGGAGATGATAATGTTCAGTCTAGCATTTTTTTTTCATAAGACTTTTTAGGAAATGTGATTGAAAACTAAATTCTATAACTAAGGCCACTGGAATATCAAGGCCCACTGTTTCTAATTACCATATTTACATTAGTAAGGTCTTGATTAAATTGTTTTGCTAAGGTCTCCATTTGCCCCAGGACTCGTCTGGAAAAGAGGAGAAGTGGTATTCTTTTCCCAGTTATATCTTTATATTTTCAATATTGACCAACTTGCTTAAATATTCTCTTCTTCCTGTATTCCCAAATTCTATTAATCACACAATTATCTTCCCACTCATCTAAACAAAACCTCCATCATTCACCTCCTTTTTCCTTATCCTTCCCATCTTCATAATACTATTTTTATAAATTGTCATATCTGTTTCATTTTTCTCCAGGCCATTTTGTGCACCCTATAGGGTCCGGTAGAGACAACTACCCCATGAGAAAGCCCACGATCCAGTCCCTCACCAGGGAAATCGCCCATAAAAGGTAATTTCTGTGGAAGATGAGCTCACAGACAAGAAATATAACACATATGAGAATCTTGAGCTCCATAAAAATAGTCTGAATAACTGATACTAAAAAAAAAAAATCAACGGTATTTAATAGAGCAATCTTAAAGGTACTTAAAAATAAATGTGCATTTAATTAATTGTGTTTAATTAATTAGTTAAATAATTAACACAGAGATATCAGTTGTTGTGCTTTTCTTTTCTGCACTACCTTGTATGTGACTTTCTCTGTCAGTCAGAGGGATCTATACTATCTTGAGAACTAGAACATTACAGTAAGAATGCAAAGACAAAAGCAATATATTTGCTTTGTGGCAGATTCTGCTTCTAAAAGAAATTACTGAGCCTCAGGAGGAAATGCCTGACAGTAACAGGGCATTGACACTAGAAAGAGAACAGAAGGTACGCTGTTTACTCTTCATCTGACCACTGGGGAGATTAGATAAGGATCACTTGGACTAGTTGCTGAACAGAGAAATGGGCTGGATAGGAGAATTCCTGACTTGGGAAAGTCACAGAAAGATGTTAAGGATTATCTGTGGCCAGAACTAAGCCAAAATCTTAAGACAAATTGTGACCTCTTGAGTGAGCACCATGTCATCCACATTTGCCATTCTTTTCAATCCATGGGTGAAGGCATTCCATGGACAGTCATCTTCATAGCACCCTTTAAATGATCCAGCAAGACACTGGCCTATATTCAAGAATTTGTTAAGCACCTGCCAAATAGTCAAAAAAAAAAGAAAAAAAAGAAGCACCTTTCTATGTAATAATACAGAACAATCTCCAAAATATATAGTTAAGAGTAAAGCAGTGTATAAAATTTATGTAATAGGGTACCATTTGTACCATTTATAAAAGAAAATAATATATGCATATATATGTATGTGTGTGTAATTATTTATATATTTGTAAAAAGAATATCTCTGAAGGAAACAAGAAGCTGGTGACAGTAGTTGTCTCTGGAAAGTAGAAAGGTAGCTAAGGAATAAAGTAGGTGAAGAATTCCTTAGATCGTAAACTCTTTTGTTACTTTCGAACATATTTATTACGTGTATGTGTTGCATATTCCAAAAATTGAATAAAATAATACAAATAAATATTCACACAAAACAGCAATTTTGCTTCTAGATAAGTTGCCTGAAGAAGCTCTCACACGTGTACAAAAGGGGGAAGATACAGTATTGTTTAGAAGGGTGAAAAACTAGAAACAACAAAAATCTTCATCAGTAAGAGAATAAGTATGTAAAATATGGAATAGCATATAGAAGTTAGAGAGAATAGATGAGAGATAGAGACAGAAAGATGATAAATAGATCTATCCTAGAATAGCAGTTAAAGGAAATGAATTAGATTAATCTGTGTATCAACACGGAATGACTCAAAAACGTGTTAAATAGAAAAAAGCATAATATAGAATAAATGTTTAACATACAATTTAGGTAGATTTTTAAAAACACACTAAGCATAAAACAGACTAGAAGGAGACAAAACTCACAATGTAGTTTCCTCTGTGGACAGCAAGGTGGGGTGGGAGTAGGCATGGGGTCTGTAATATTTTATTTCTTAAAAACAACCACAAAAGAAAAGATAGAAAGCAAATATGACAAAATATTGAAAGTTTTAATTTTGAGTGATAGGAATATAGGTGTTTGTTGTTTTATTCTTTGCTGTTTTCCTGTACTTTAAACAGTTCTAGAAATGTAAATGAAAGTAAAATACAAATATCCACACAGTTCTCCAGGTAGACCCTTTTACCTTATAAAGTCAAGCAAGTTGTAAACAATCAGCCTTGACATTATTAATAAATACTCCTTAAAAATAAAATTTTGTGTGAGAGGTTTCAAAACATTGGGAAACACTGGCTGTGGCTTCAGATTTCACACTTCAGATGCAACAGGATGAAACCACTGCCAAAGAGAACTCAGGGAAGTTTGACTCCTGCTGACCCCTTTGCTCATCCCCGGTCCCTCGCTCCTCCAAATTCCTGTTAGCTATTCCACTGAGGAAGCAGGAAGACTCGCCTCATGTCTTTTTCCCTGTGCCTTTTTGCTCCTTGTGAAAAATAAAATATTTTATGGGCGGAGCTTGTAACATCCTCTTTAAAAACTGGAGTCTCCACGCTAACCTAATCACTTCAGTTCCAGTATCCTGCCCAGCAAAGGAGCAATTAGCCAAAATGATGCCTGGAGGTTTAACTGAAGCCAAACCTGCCACTCCAGAAATCCAGGAGATTGCTAATGAGGTGAGTCGATGCCTCCCACGAAAAAGGTTGATCCAAAATCTTAGTTCCTAGGTTGGCCCTGTGTTGTGTGTGTGTGAACATGAAAACCAGAATACTGGGAAATGTGTAGCTTTGTTCAGCCTTTCTTAAAACTAAAAGTCTTTTTAGATGAAACTTCTAATAATCCCAACTGTGAGAGTGATCTTGAGCAAGTCACATCCCTTCTCTGAGTCTCAGTTTCCCCATTCGTAAAAGAATTTATTGGAGCATCTCTGAAGCTTTTACAATGTATGATTGATTCTAGGATTCCTAATTCAGTTTCTGGTGAAACTTTTCTAATCTCAGCAAGTGGAGCCAGCATGAAATTAAAGTCTGAAGTTGTTAACAATTTGACAAACTAGATTTCAAATGCGCTGCAGGGAAATTATTTTTAATGGGTTGAATGAAGAACAACATTGTAAAGTCAATTCACTTACAAACTTCCTACAAATCTGACTAAATAGAAAATGTTTGTCTTTTAGTGTTTAGGAGATGATTAAACTAGTAGAAAAGGGAAGTGACATAGTCGATGATGACTACAAAATTTATTATGGTGAAAATAGAACCCTTAATGTTTTAAGCAAATTAAAACATTTTTTTCTAAATGTTGTTTGATTAGCTATCACCTAAATAATAAAAATTTATTATATTCCATATTTAATGAAAAGAAAATACATTTCAATTACTATTTTAGGTTTGTATCATTTTCTATTTTCTTATATCATTCCTTCTTGCTTTTTCTCTCTGCAACTTCATTCTATGACACTGTTTGCAAACAAGATCAGCTTCTTGTGTAAGTGAGAGAGATGGGATTCTCTATGTTAGGGCACTGGGAAGCTCTCTAAGAGATTAGATGCCTGGAATTCTACTACTCAGTCTTTGGGGCTGAATATTTCCCTTCCAAGAGTTCTTTTAAAAAATAAATACCAAACGAACAGGACAGACAAACAGAGACTCATGGTCATGAACAATAGACTATTGGTTACCAGATGGTAGTGGGGAGGGGGGACGTAGACGAGGTAAAGAGAGTCAAATATGTGGTGACAGAAATCTAACTATGAGAGGTGAATCAGTCAGTGCGGGGAGGTGGGGGGAGGGGCAGGGAAGGGAACTGGAACTGTTAAATATATATTCTGACCCAGTAGGTCTGGGTGGGCCTGATATTCTGCATTTCTAACCACCTGGGAGGTGAGGCCCATGCTGCTGTCCATGATCTCATTTGCCTGTAGGACCAGATATACATGAAATCCTAAGAGGCCTGTGGGAGATGGGCTTTCTAAATCAGAGTGCTGCAAAAAAATTTCTCAATTTCATTTGCAAAATGAATATAACACCTCTTGCCCTACCGATCTCAGAACGGTAAGGACTAAATGAAATAATTTCCATAAAAATGACTTGAAAACAAGAAAGAAATATGCATTGGTGAGGCATCACAGTTGCTTACTGCAAACTATTACCAGAAATCATCCCTGACCCTGGAAAATCCCCCTGGGACTCTCCAGGGGGTGGAGTGGAGGGGCAATAACAGAGGTTTGAAAAATTGAGGGTGCAAAAATTTTTAATGATTTTTTAAAAAGCCTATATCTTGGTGAGCAAGGATTTTTTTAAAATAAGAAGTTATCAAAAAACCTTGTGTTGTTATTAACACCCATCTGTGAGTCACATCTTAAATTACAAACTTAATTTGAAATTGTGTTTCTTGCTGCTCATCTCAGGCTCCAATCCTTTCTGAGAAGTAGAATGAGAGCTAGGTATTTACAGCAGCTACTTCACCCCAGAAAGTTGCTTTGCAGTTTTAAAAACCTTGTCCTCCATTCAACCTCTCATTTGATCTTTATAACCCCAGGAGCAGAGAGGAAAGGCATCGTGCCCATTTTTCGGATGATAAAACTGAGATTCGAAGAGGTTAATAACTATCTGGTTAAGAAACTAGCCTATCTCCAGATTTTTGACCACCTGCCTTTTCCACTATACGGTGGCAAGAATATGGAGAAGTATGTGGGGTGAGAGAGATTACCAGGTGGCAAACTTGCCTTCTCTGTGCAAGCAGCCATCTTCAGATTTAAATCAATACGAGAAATGAATATCAATGAATCCTTTCTTGAATATCCCTTAGATGCCCAACAGTATATTAAATGTAGAAGATACAGAAAGACAAAGACGTGGCCCCTGCCCTTGAGGAGTGTATAGTCCACCTAGGGAAGTCAAGCTATCTGGAACACTTAAAACAATCTCCAATTAAGTACTTTTTCATAATCATAGGTTTAGGACATTAGAGATTGTTTGTCAAACTTCCTTCCTTTCAAGTGAATAATTACTATGTGGTCGTGCAGCTGTTCTGGTGTTAAACTCCCAATTATCATTTATCTTCCCTCTCTCACAAGAGGGAGCCTTGGGGAACAATCCTCAATGAAGTGTTAGAAGGTAGAGGAATAGTCATTTTAGAAAGCACTCTACAGTTTAGAAACCAAGGTCACATCAACTGTATCATTTATGTCCCCACAAACTACCCCAGAAGACAGGTATTACCATAAGCAATTTTAGGTAAGGAAATTTAATCAACACCTTCTCCAAGATTATAGAATTAGTTAGGTCCCCAGGCAGGGCCAGGAATTGGGTAGGTGTTGGTAATCACATACCTGGTATGATCTGAGGGAGTCTCAGGAAAGACCACTACTATCTGTCATTTACCTTATGGTTATATTCTTTTTATTTATTATTTATTTATGGATTTTTATTTTGAAAAGTCACCTGTTAAAATGCAAGTATTCTTGGAGGAGCTGATGTTTATCAGTTTTACCTGTCCTTTTACAGAGAGCTTCTTAGTGTAATGCCAACTGAAGGAAGAATGTTGTTAGGGAGAGAAGGATTGGAGAGGGGAGGCCATCGCGCAGAGAGGGAAAAGCATTAAAGAAAAACGATAACTTCAGGTTCAAGGAATTTGATATCAAAATGAAAGAGGGATGTTGAATGAGGTCAGAAAGAGAAGAAGATTAAACAAAGGGCTTGGGGTTGAGAAGACTTGAACGCTTTGCAGGCAGAAGAAAAGGTTCCTCATTCTGAAGATAACAGAGACTGGATGATAATTGTGAGATCCTGTACTAAAGGATGCTAATGGTACTTGGGTCCAAAGTACACCTAGAAGAAACTTCCTCTCCCGAGATTTTCTGTATTAGTTGAGCATCTTTGCCATATCCCTCTTCTGTCTTCTTTCCTATTTGGGGACAAGTTGTCATAAGAAGACAACCCTAGTCTCTTCATTCAGAAAACATTGATTATGTACACAGTACTATGTGAATTGCTATAGGAGAGAAGGTATTTAGATAGTCTCTGCCCTCATGAAAGTTTACAAAGTAGACTGGAGATAAGAGATACATAAAAGGAAAGAAAGAGCTATATATGGCCCCATTCATGAAAAGCCATAATGTATGTAATTAAGGACCAAATGAATAGCCCTACCAACAAAAGCTTCTGGACCATTATTGTCGACTATTATCTTAAATCATTTATTAAAAAAAAAAAACAAACACGTTGGATGAGAATTCTGATTATGCTTATATACAGAAAAGATATGTTATTTCAATAATTATTTTTATAAATAAGATCTATCACTACACATGCACAGGTGTGCATACACACACACACACACACACACACCCCTGAAGTCAAACCTGATTGCTGAATACCATTCCTGGCATATGCACAGATCATGATTTTTGTCTGCCAGGACACCACGCAAACGCACCATCCACATACTATTAGGGACACACCCTAGCATGTCATGGCTCTCATTCACGCACAAATTTGTGTTCTACTCTCTGCCTGCAGCCTCCTCATCAGTCACCTCTCCCACTGCTCCACACCCAGAGAACCTGCCATTCAACCACACCAGAATCCTTCAGGCACTCACCCTCCCAATTTCATGAGAACACGCATAGGCCCACTGGATCACTCATCCAAACTGGACCTGTGACGCATAGATCCCTACATTCCTCCACCCCAGATTTCCATGACCCCATGAGTTCTGGCATAACAATCCTCAAATAGAGATCGCTCCCACTGCCACCACTTCCTCCTCAGCTTCTGCTCCAGGTTCATAAAATTTTGCTCAAGGAAGATGCAAAACTCACCCATTATAAATCTGTGAATTCATGCCAGCAAACAACCACAATAGGACCTGAGGCTGCCAGAATATCCTTTCAGTCTTATCCTGTTGGTCCTTTTCTAGAAAACCCA
>NW_011888782.1:24427368-24428495 GCF_000151845.1 Pteropus vampyrus | reverse complement strand
ATGCTGTCCCTTTTCCTGCTCCTCGGCTTAAATCTCATCACCCCATGTTCATAGAATCCAACATTAGAATAATACAAATCTGTTTTACTGGAAGTCGGGGAGCGAGGCTACAGGTTATAAGTACAGTAATCTCTCCATATCCACAGATTTCGCATCTGTGGATTCAACCAACTGTAGATGAAAAATATTCAGGAAAAACAAATCCCAGAATGTTTCAAAAAGCAAGACTTAAATATGCCACATGTCAAACCCTATGCCAAACTCACATGAATGAAGTATGTGTATGCAAACCCTTCTGTAGCACACATGCAAAAATAGGTTATATGCAAATTTTGTACCATGCCAGTTTATATAAGGGAATTGAGTATCTGCAAATTTGGGTGTCTGCAGGGGGTCCTGGAACCAGTCTCCTGAGGATTCCAAGGGACGATTGTACAGTGAGCCTGAAATCAAGGCACACACTCTGACAGGTGCCAGTACACTTACAGAAACCAGAATATTTGAAATCAACTCTCTCCTGGAAAATTCTAGATTTGTGGACTGCATAGATACAATGAAAGATTATAGATTTAGATCTATTTCTAGGACAGGTAGAAATAAAACTTCTGATATGGGGTAAAAACATGACTAAAAGACTGGAAACTGGAAGGAATACAGATAATTGCAACAGATAAATCAGATACTTATCAGGCAAGGGAATTAAATACTTTAAATAACTGTAATTACTAATTTTTCAACCTTAAGCAGTCATGTTCTCCTCACAGTCTCAGGTTCCTCACTTGTAAAGTGAAGTTTAAATAGATAATTTTGGGTTTAATGTAGAGATTAACCCTTTCCAACTCAGGGCCTAACCTGACTGGTACCCAGTGTCATCTGAAAAGTATAAGGACACTGACAGCAATAGGACAGTAACTCCTGTCCTCACTGACTTCTCTCTCCACTCTTCATTTTTCTTGTCTCTCTCTCTCCTGTACTTTATACGTCTTCTATCTGTTTTCCCCCACCCCCTCTTACTTTCTCCACTTGGAGCTTCATTTCTCATCTCAAGAAAGCAATCCAATTCTTCCCATCTATTCTGAAGACTGCAGGAGAAATGGGTGGTGGTCCATAAAGTGCTGGCCCCTCGA
>NW_011888782.1:24418902-24427318 GCF_000151845.1 Pteropus vampyrus | reverse complement strand
AGGGTGCAAACCCACAGATATAAAGACAACAGGAGATAGGCAAACACCACATCAGAGATATCAACAAAACGTGGAAGCTGGGAAACAGATGAACTTTGGGAAATGACTGAGCCATCTGGACAGAGCCTCAGCCACAGAGGGGAATGTCTGAGCCAGAAGCCAGCAGATTTAGGCTGCAGAACTCCAAAATGACTCAAGTACTAGCAACGCCAGAAACTTAGGAAGATGAGAGATAAGGGGCTAAAACCAGGAGAATTGATGGGAGAGTTGTATGAGGACAGTCAAGACTGCCCCCAGATTCTTCTCTCTCACTATCCTCCACTTGGAAAGACAAGCTATATTACCTGTCCTCCACCAGGGCAGAGAGTGGAGCTTTACTCTTAGCAGAAATTAAGTCAGAGACCATAATACACACTGGCATATTAGGCCCAGTTGAGAGCAGGAACAAAGGACCTACTGAAAACCAGTGGATTCCTAAGTTTACATATTGAATTTGAGATTCCCTACTCCCTTCTTATCCTTGGTTCAAGAATGCTGGCATCTATGCTTATATCCCTCTGTGGTGGACAGAATATGGCCCTCCGAAGACAACCACATCCTAATCCCTGAAGCCTATAAATATGTTACCCTACATGCAAAGGGACTTGCAGATGTGATTAAGGGTGTTGAGATATATGATATTATTTCTGCAATTTTGGGTCTGAAATTATTTCAAAATAGGAAATTTTTAATGAAGTAGTAATTATTGCTCTCTACCAGTCAAAACATTACCATATAGCCATATTACCATTTATCACACTGAGTTAATTATAAATCAGCCTAAAACAACAAAATTTAATATTTTAGTTAGCTCATGAAAACTTATTAAAGATAGGTGTTTTCTTTGAAAAACTGAAAACAGCTCATAGATCTCGTTATTATTTTTGAGCACTTTTAAGAATATAAGGTCCCAAGATTTGTAAATCACATAAATGGAGTCTATCATAGCTTTGATAATTTGTTTCTTCTTTTCTTTTCTTAAGGTTAAACCGCAGCTTGAAGAAAAAACAAATGAGACTTATGAAGAATTTGAAGTTGTAGAATACAAAACTCAAGTGGTTGCTGGAACAAATTACTACCTTAAGGTTAGAGTTCAACATCCACTTTGGCACTAAGACATTACATTTGTCACATTATGTGACATTCCGAACTGTCACCTCTACCATATAATTTGTTCCTTGTCCTTGTCCTAAATTAAGATGTCTATCTAGCGTACTTCCCAAGTGGTAGACTGTCAAATTTAGCAGATGATATTATATTTATATCTTTTTCTCATTAATTTAGAAAGCCTTCTTCTAATGATTCTTAATTTCCAGAAATTTTATAGAAAAAGATTTCATAAAACCTCAGATTATGTTTAGGTTGTGACTGTGGCTGTTTCTTATGTGAAGGGGGAGCTTGAAGGCCTGGGCTGGACCAGATGCTTTCTTGAAGGTTATTCTACTTCAAAGTTTTATGTTTCTACATGTCTAAATTAAGTGGATTTAAGGAATAATTTGAATCAGTTGGGAAAATAATTTAAATTACTTTTTCCCTTTATATAACATTTTGATTAATACAACTTAAATCATTTTTACAAATCAAATAAATGCATTCAACTTGTAGCACTGTAGGTATAGTTTAATGCAGTGGAGCATTAAAAATATTTTAAATTAATTTTATACCTACGTCAAAAATTTAAATGATACATTGATCCAGTTCTAATTTAAGAAAAAACTTGTATAGTTGTAGAGGGAGAACCTATTCAACAAGTCAACCATAGATATTTGGGGGCCGCTTTCATCCTTTTGTACTGAGAAGACGATAATTCTGATTTAATAAATAATAACAACGGACATTCAAACGTCTGTTGTACTTAATCTTTACTGAATTGTTTGACCAAGGCACAGTCTGGCTAATTTCTCTTTAACAAACAACTAACTACTTAAGCTATAAATTATTTTTAGCAAAAATAAATAAATAAATAAGTGGTGCTAACCAGCTCAGCATGAGAAAATTACGATACTGGGTTGTGTAAATGGATTAGCCCAGTTCTACCATATATGCACTTCTAAAAAATGCCAGGTGCTGGGGCGGGGTCCATGGAGGAGAGCCTGCCTTGTGCTCAGAAAGCAATGGCGTTGTTTCCTCCTTTCTCAGTCTGCTGTCTTCGTAGCTAGGAAAGAACGTTTTCCAATTAAAAGGTGATTTTGTTCAAAGGTTAGAAACGTTCCATTAAAATTGGGATCATTATTTTAATAATTTATGATTCGCCCATGTGTATAACTTTCACATATTAATTAGCTCATGGACTTCTTAAAAAGCTCATCAGAAAACTATCTTGAAAATTTCTTCCATTAAGATCACCTGCCCAGTCTTAACCACAGTCTCTTCCCTTCCCTTCTCTTCCTTTTTCTTCCTTCCCCTTCCCTTTTCTCCCCCTCCAACCCTTCCTCCCTCCATCTCCTTCCTTCTGCTACTGGATCATAGCCACTGATCCCAGCTCCCTCAGTACTTCCTGTTGGTCTAGCTGTCATTCCCTTTGCTCTGAGCCATTCTCTAGATTTAAGCTCTTGCCAGTGATGGGACCGTCTCTGCTCTTTCTCAAGTACCTATCCAGAGGCAGGTGGTAAAAAGGAAGGATTGCAGGCTTTGGTGTTGACAGTCTTCGGTCGGAACCCTTGTTTGACTTGTTCCACTTGTGAAAACCTGTGTGATGGCAGCTCCTCATCTTCTCTGGGCCTTCATTCCCTTATTTCCACAATGCAGATAATAACCTACTCCACAGGGTATTGTGTGGAATAAATGAACTAGAAATCTACTGAGCACTTAAAAATGTGCCAGGTACTGTTCTAAGAGCCGGGCATGTATTTAATCCTCTCAACAAATCTGTGCCATAAGTATGCCCATTTCCCTTGTTACAGATGAGCCGATTGAGTCCCAGGGAGAGGTGAGGTAACTAACAAAGATCACACAACTATAAAAGCAGAGTCAGGATTTGAACCCAGGTACTCTGACGCTTCACTGTTGGCTGCGCCACCTCTAATAATGTATGCAGAGGCTGGTGCTCTGTTCCAAACACAGAATAAATGCTTTTACAAGGTTACATCATACAATGAAAAAAACATAGATATTGGAGTCTGGATTTCACTTTTGGCTCTGTCACTTATTAGCTGAGAGATCTATGGAAAATTATTTAATCTCTTAATCTGCTTCTACCTCTGTTAAACTGTCATTGCCCCACCTTTCTTCAGGCCCATAATAAGAAGTAAATATAATAGGTTTACAAGATGCTCATCAGAGTGTCAAACTCATAGTAAATATTTGATAAATGGCATTTGTTAAAATTAGGTCAGGAAGGGACATCAGAGCACAATAAATATTATTCGAAGACAAAACTTTTATTGTCTCAACCAAGAACAATAGTGGAAATTCTTACCATGATTTTCTAGGTCCGCGATTCATACCCAAACTACCATTTCGATCTTCATATCCATGACTTCCCAGCAAGGTCCTTTTGCTTTAGAAGAGAGACCAGACTGCCCGTTCTCTGGGCCCTGCTCTGTCCTACCAGTGAATATTTATAAAGTAGGTTCTAATGTAGATATGCGAACCACAATCTCGAATTTCCTAGGACAATTCTGAGTTTCCTCTCCTTTCTTAAACCATGTGGCAAATAAAGTGTCCCAATTTGGGAGTCAGAAGGGCTGTCACTTGTTTTCTTCTTGCTCTATGCATCTTTGAAAGTGAAGTGCAACTCTGGACTTTCATTTGTGTCCAGATTATAGGAAAATATAAAATAAAATAAACCTAGGCCCTACGCCTCTTGCCATGGCTTTAGCCTGCCCTTTCTCTCATAAAATAAGATGATAGATTTATGAAAAACAAGGGTCTAAGAATGCTGGTGTAGTAATGCTGTTCCAGAAAAGCTTATTTCAGTGAAATCTTCAGAAGTTTGTAGATGTTTCACTTGTAGATCCATGCGAATGAATCTTTTTCTTTTTTCTTTTTCTTTTCTTATCTTTCAGGTACGAGTAGGTCATAATAATTATATTCACCTGAAAATATTCAAAGCACTTCCTCAACAACATCAGCCTTTGAAACTTACTGGTTACCAGACTGACAAAAGCAGGGACGATGAGCTGACGGGCTTTTAGTGGCATGTTCTAAAAGTGGTCTGAATCCTTTCCTTGGCTACCGATGAATGATTCCTGCTAATAAATGCAACTATCAATAAAGAAACTTTCTCTTTTAAATAAATTAATTGTTTTAACTATTTGTCTGTTGTATTAAATTAATTACCTTTTTTTTTTTTCAAAATCAACGTTACTACTTTAGAATAGAAATTCCATACAAATTGATGTCAATTGGAAATCTTGTGAAAATTAGGCCCTAATGAAACTGGCTAAAGGATAGCAATACCACTGCCCCACGCCCACCCTCGGCAGGCTACACGGTGGGCCATCAATGCCCTGTGGTTGCTGAGAATCCAACATTCCATCTCCACTCTCACATTTCAAATTTAAATCTTGTATTTTACAAAATATACTTATATTTTGAAACAATCTCAAATTTACCCAGAAGTTACAAAAAAAAACACCTTTTTCCCGGACATTTGAGAGTAAATTACCTACAGCGATTCCTCATCACCAATAAATACTTTAGTTTGCATTTTCCTACAGAAAAAAATATATTCTCCAGAATAAATGAAATACAGCCATCAAAATCAAGAAATTAACATTGATACATTTGCTAGTATCTAATCTGCAGACAACATTCAAATTTCCCTAGTCATCCCAAAAGTGTCCTTTATTGCAAAAAGATCTAGTCCAAAATCATGTGTTTCATTTAATTGCTGTTTTCCTTTGTTAACACTTTTATCGAGATATAATTTACATACTATACAATTCACCCAATTACAATACACATTGCAATGATTTTTGGTATATTCAAAAATGTGTGCAACAATCACTATAGCCAGTTTTAGACATTTTCATCACCTTAAAAACAAACTCCATACCCTTTAGCTATTATCCCTCATCATCCTCCATGCCACCACCCCTGAACAACCACTAATTTACTTACTTTCCGTCTCTATAGATTTGTCTATTCTAGACATTTCGTATATATGGAATCATATGGTCTTTCGTAACTGGCTTCTTTCACTTAGTAAAATGTTTTCAAGTTTCATCCATATTGTAGCATGTACCAATATTCTGCTTTATGGCCAAATAACATTCCATTTTATGGATATACTACATTTTTGTTTGAGTTGATTACACCTTTTGACTATTATGAACAACGCTGCTATAAACATTTATGTACAGGTATTTGTGTATACATATGTTTCCATTTCTCTTGGGTAATATACCTAAGAGTGTAGTTGCTGGTTCACATGGTAATTCAATGATTCATTGTTCATAGAAATTACAGACTGTTTACCGAGGCAGCTGCACCATTTTACATTTCCACTGCAGTTTATGAGAGTTTGGATTTCGACACATCCTCACGAACTTTTGTTATTACCTGACTTTTTGAAACTAGTTATCCCAATGGGTGTGGAGTGTTATCTTATTGTGGTTTTGATTTGCATTTTCCTGATGACTAACGATGTCAAGCATCTTTGCATGAGCTTGTTATCTATTTGCATACCTTCCTTGGAGAAGTGTCTATTCAGATCCTTTGCCTATTTTTTAATCGGGCTATTTGTCTTTTTTTATTGAGCTGTAAGAGTTCTTTGTGTATTCTGGATATAAGTCCCTTATCAGATACCTGATTTGCAAATATTTTTTCCTATTTTGTGGTTGTCTTTTCACTTCTTGATGGTGTCCATTGAAAAAACAAAAGTTTTTAATTTTGATGATATCTGTTTTCTCTTTTGTTGCTTGTGGTGTCAGATCTAAGGATCCTTTGCCAAAACCAAGCCCAGGATGATTTACTCCTATGTTTTCTTCTAAAAGTTGTGTAGTTTTAGCTTTTATATTTAGGTCTTCAGTCCCTTTTGAGTTAATTTTTATAAATACATGAGGTAAGGATCCAATTTCATTCTTTTGTACATGGCTATCTTAGTTGTTCCAGCACCATTTGTTAAAAAGACTATTCTTCCCTACATTGTATTGTCTTGGCTCTCTTGTTGAAACCAGTTGATCATAGGCACATCATTTCATTTCTAGACTTTCAATTCTAGTCCATTAATCTACATGTCCATCCTAATGCCAGTTTCACACTTTCTTGATTATTGTTGCTTTGTAGAAAGTTTTAAAATCAACAAGTATGAGTCCTCCAATTTTTTCCTTCTATTTCATGAATGTTTTAGTTCTCTTCTGGATCCTTTGAAATTTCCTATGAATTTTAGAATTAGCTTATAAGTTTTGACAAAGAAGTCAGCCAGGATTCTGATAGGGATTATTTTGAATCTGTAGATCAGTTTGTGGAGTAGAGCCATCTTAACAGTATTAAACTTTCCAATCTATGAACATGGAATGTTTTCCTAGTTACTTATATCTTCTACAGTTTCTTTGAACAATTTTTAATAGTCTTCAGAGTATAAGTTTTGTACTTTTTCTGTTAAATGTATTCCTAGTATTTCATTCTCATAGATGCTATTATAAATGGCATTGTTTTCTAATTTAATTTTGGCTTGCTAACTACATATGTCTAGAAATACAATTGATTTCTGTATATCGGTCTTATATTCTTCAACCTTGCTGAACTTGTATATTGGTAGATTCCTTAGGATTTTCAAATATTACAAGATCATGCCGTCTGCAAAGAGAGAGAGTTTTATTTCTTCCTTTCCAGTACAAAGTTAAATAGAAGTCGTAAGAGTGGATATCCTTGTCTTGTTCCTGATCTTAGGGAGAAAGCATCCTGTTTTTTGCCATTTAGTATTATGTTAGCAATGGAATTTTTGTAGATGCTCTTTATCAAGTTGAGGAAATTCTCTTCTAGCTGCTTGAGTATTTTTTATCATGAAAGGACATTGGATTTTGTCAAAAGAAATTTTCTGTACCTATTGAGATAATCATGTATTTTTGTTTTTTAGTCTATTGATACAGTTTATTACATTAAACATTAATTGATTTGGAGATTATAAACCAACCTTGCATTCCTAGAATGAATCTCTTGTCTTGGTGTATAATTCTTTTTTATGTACTAGATTTCTTTTGCTAGTGTTTTGTTGGGAATTTTTGTATCCATGTTCATAAGAGATATTGGTCTGTTTTCTTGTGATGTTTTTGTTTGGTTTTGGTATCTAGGTCTCATAGAAAGTGTTCTTCCCTTTTCTATTTTTTTGGAAGACTTTGTGTAGAATTGGTATTAATTCTTCTTTAAATGTTTAGTAGAATTCAGCAGTGAAGCCATGGGCTTTTCTTCATGGGAAGTTTTTGATTACTAATTTGATCTCTTCACTTGTTATAGGTCTACTTAAATTGACTATTTCTTCTTAAGTTGGTTTTGGTAATGTCTTTCTAATAATTTGTCCATTTCATCTATATTATCTAATTTATTGGCATACAATTGTTCATAGTATCCCTTCCTTGTCCCTACCTAATGGATTTTGGACTGAATTGTTTAGGAAGGAGATGGGAAGAAGAATGGAAGAGAAGGGGAAGAGAACAAAAGGGATAGAGAAAGGTAAGGCGAAAGGGGAAAGAGAAGAGGAAACTTGTTTTAAAGATGCCCTAAATAACATCCACCTCTGTGTTCTGCACTCTGCTCACCACCCTGCTAGTGTCACTTGCCAATCTGCATCTCCGTGTCCACTCTTCCATCAGCTCTAGCCAGCATTCTCTCTTCTATTCTTTATAACTTTTCTCTGCCTCATGGTGTACATCCTCACAGCTCCTGCTTTCTCAGAATGTTGGACTATCACAACCCCTATTGTATCCCATCGCCACTTTCCTTCAAGCTTCACCTCGCACTGCTAACTACATCATTCTCTCAGTACTTCTCAGTTCAAAGCCTTGAAGAATGATTGTCCAGACCACCTTTTTGTTCCAGGACATGTCACAGAACATTGGCCAACTTAAGCTTTGGCAGTTTGAGGGGCAGTTGCCCAGCTCTGATCTAATCAGGATAGTGTGAATTGGGCTACCAAGCAAGGGCTGCTCTTTCAGCAGGAGTTGTGGGCCAAAAAGTCTTCCCTAGAAAGGGCTCTGGTGTGGCAGATATCTAATCCACGTGACAAGTATTTAGATGGATTGACAAATGGATGGACAGACAGAAAGGAATACTTTGTCCTTAGAGACGTAAGGCATGATTGATTAGGGGGAGACAAAGATTTAATGTGGGTTGAACAACTGAGCAAAGAGAGAACTGCATTTTCATGTTAAAATATTTGAGTGAGATCTGACCCCAGTCCTTAGGAACCAAGTAGTGGATAGGTCCTGGTTGA
>NW_011888782.1:24408210-24417780 GCF_000151845.1 Pteropus vampyrus | reverse complement strand
TTTTTTTTTTTTTTTTTTGCATGGAACATCATCTTTTAGTCCACCACAAAATTTATTTATTTACTATTGTCTATCTCCCCTCACTACATATAAGCTCTTTAAGAGCAGGTATTTTTATCTGTTTTGCTCAGTGATATATTAGCAGTGTCTAGAATATGGAAGGCATTCAAATATGTTAAAATTTACAAATTGATTATTATCAGTGTTTCTTC
Source organism: Pteropus vampyrus (assembly GCF_000151845.1). Taxonomy (NCBI): domain Eukaryota; kingdom Metazoa; phylum Chordata; class Mammalia; order Chiroptera; family Pteropodidae; genus Pteropus; species Pteropus vampyrus. The sequence continues at coordinate 24,417,568 of NW_011888782.1, read as the reverse complement.
TATGGCTATCTTCTGTCTTGCCAAGGAAGAGCCAAACTCATCTTTGAACTTTTATATTGTTTCTTTCCCTTTTTCACTAACTCCAACCTATTCTTCAAGAAAAAAAAAGAAATCAAATTGTTAAGGCAGCAATTACATGCAAGACTTTGCTTCAGCAGGCAAATAAACTTTCAAGAGCAATTCGCCATCTCTCTTCACAAATGAAACATACCTATTCATTTATACCAAATCACTCCACATTGCCATAACCGCACACTTTTTGTTACATTGGAATGATTCAGGCATCGTAACCTAATTGGATAAGGTAGCTAGTATTTTAGCAGACCCCAAATTGTGGAAAGGCTGTTATAAATCCTTTCCAAGGACTGTTTCTGAATCCCTCCTGAGCATCAGGAAGACCTTTGCTGAGTCTTATCTTGCTTTTTACACGTCTAATTATTAAACATCAACTTTCTGTCAGGCACCATTCATTAATAGGTAAGTCCTATCAAAAATTTTTACTGCCAGCCATAGAAAATTTTTCTTGTTGAGACTAGATTATAATCTCCACAGAAATAGGTCTTGTTTATCGATATCCCCAACTAATATAGTATCTGACCTTTAGCAAGTGCTCAGTAGTTTTACTTTAATTGTTCACTTCCAAGTGCATAATCTGACAGTCAACGTACTGAACACATGGGCCTATCCGCGACCCAGTTGGCCAATCCAACTGTGCCAGAGACAGGTGGCTTACGTACAAATCGTGGCAGGCAGAATCCTAAAATGGCTCTCCAAGATGTCCCACTCTAACCCTTCAGACTATGAATGTGAGACATTATATCTGTGATGTTACATTATCTGGCAAAAGGGATCTGCAGATGTAATTAAGGTTATAATCAGCTGACTCTGAGTTAATGAAGATTATCATGGTAGGCCTAGGCTAATCACAAACCCCTGAAAACCAATTTGTATAGCTGATAGCAGAAAAAGAAGTCAGATTCCAAGAATGGAAAGGATTCACTTTACTGTTGCTAGCTTGAAGAGAGAACAAGAATTGTGGGTGGCTTCCAAGAGCTTAAAGTGGCCCATGACAGCTAGCAAGGAAATGGGGACTTCAGTCTCGTATAGCACAAGCATATGAATTTAGTCAACAAATTGAAGGTGGCTGGAAGCAGAGTCTTCCCCTAGAGACTCCAGACAAAAGGCCAGCCTGGCTGACTTCAGACGCCAATCTAGACAACTGGACTTTTGACCTACAAAACTGAAAAATAAACAAGTAAGCTGCTAAATTGTGGTAATTTGTTAGGCAGCAATTGGAAACTAATATAATTATCCTAAACTAGAAAGTGCTTTTTTGCAATGACCAAATCTTGATATTAGTTTTTTACTGACTCATTTGAATCCTATTGTGCAACCCCTCCTCTGCCTTTCTCTTTTCTGCATTTTACTGCTTTCCTTTTCATTGTCCATGGAAACACTGTCTAGGAAAAAAAATTTCACCTAAAATTAGTTTCTGCGTATGAAAACAAGAGTTTCCTTGGACAGTATCCAGCCCATAACACTGGTCTCTTACTTAAGAGCAATAATCTCGGACAAAGGGATAAAATCATCAGGGACTAAAAAAGGTCCATGTTCATGCCCATAAATGTGTAAATATAGAAAAAAGGTATAATACAAATAAAATCAGACTAAAATTGTGTTCAGATTCTCTTACAAGAACTTACTGTCTCAACTTAGAAAATAAGCAAATAAATATATACACTGAGTCAGAAAATTATTTTAATAGTTACAAAACATTTTTTTTTACAGAATCGGTATAAAATTGCAGTTGATTTCTCCATAATTATTAGAATTACTTATACTTGAGGTGGCTAAGTGAGGCTGAAATCAACAAAAGGTCTTGGACTGTTGGCTCAGAAATCATCTTAGGAAGCCCGCCTTGTTGATGTCTGTCATGCTTAGCTCTTATGAGATGACCCAGTCTTTTTTTAAAAAACATCTTTTTATTCATTCTTTGGAGGCTTGAAGTGAATTCGGCAGCGTTCATTAAATACCTAAGATATTTAAACAGAAATAAGTCAATGAATTATCCTGTATAAATCAGGCCTGGAACTAAATTAAATTTGGCATGGTTCAAGTGGACATAATCGTTTTTGTCAAAAGTCAACAATTTTAGGAAACAGTTTCCTCACCAGTTCAAACTGAGTTACCAGGTGCTAAGAGCACAGAAAGCTTTGATCCATTTAAAAGATAATTTTAATATCTTAATAAAATTTAAATTATTCAAGGAAAAAACTCATCACAAGCTAGCTTATTTAGTAACTAACAAACATTTCAGTTCCATGCTCTGGACCTATTTAGACAGACAAAAATATCTACATAAATTTAAGATTAAACTTTTCCCTCTTTTTAAATAACATAAATCTTATTTAGATATCTGTTGTGGTTTTCTACATGAGTGCCTGATCCTTCTTATAAGTACTCTTGAAAGGAGACCAATCTTTTGCTAAATTATGTAAATTTATATAATTTTTTTCTATTTATTGTGCCCCCTAAAAATCTAAACAAATAACATGTCATAAATGTTTAAAAAATGTTCTATGACTGTCTGTTAATATGAGATTGTGTTAAAAAAAATTGATACAGCCTTCGATGGAATATAATGCAAGCATAAAAAAGGATAAGGAAGTTCTTAATGTTCTGATTTAAAAAGATCTCCAAGATCTATTAAGGGGAAAAAAACAGTGTGAACAGTGTGAATAGTACACTTCCATTAGTGTGACAAAGGGGGAAGTCTGTGTGTATACACACATAAAATTTAAAAAAGTGCAAATATCTGAAAGCATATATCAAAGGGAAAGAAAGTACCTGAAAGAGATGACAAGTAGAATTTTTACTGAATATCCTTTAATATTTTTTTAAAAGAAAAACCCTTTTAATCATGTGTCTAAAATTTTAGGTGTCCAAATTTTTTAAAAAAATATAAAAGTCTAAAAGAATTTGGCATGGTTCAAGAGGACATAATCGAAAGAATTTTGATACCTTCATACTTCATTAATATAAGAAATAAATCATCTTTCAGGTTTAAAAAAAAATTTAGTCACTGTGGACTCTCATAAAATAAAAGCAAAATCTATATACTGAGCTTTGAAGGTACTAGTATTAATCAGTTTCTTAAGCTGGGTGGTAAATACATGAATGCTTATTAACAATCTTTAAATTCTACATGTTACATAATCCTTGACATGTATCACACAATTAAAAGAAAACGTAGAAATTATATAGATTCTTTCTGGCCCTTTCATCTTTAGTTCATCTCATGTCAGTCCCCAGCCTGAGCTTCCTGACATTCCCAATGCTCAGACTAGGGGAGGCTTCAGATTAGTGGCCTTGATGTACTGGTTGGGATGATATACACAACTTAGCTGAGCTCTAAATCCTCTCCCTAAATGACTTCCTAACCACTTTTGCTGGCCTACTGCACCATAGCTATATTTTCTTTTTAGAACAAGTAGGGAATCTCATTTTCTGTGAAATGGACAGAGTATATTTTCTTTAAAACTATTATCGAATCCAAAAATATGTCATTCTTTCCACTACAATACATTTTACATACATCAATCTCTGCAGTGGATTTCTCGAACCAGTTATTCACTGTACCCCTCTCCCATCCCATCCCAAATGTAAATATTATCTCTCCAGAGAATTTAAATGGACGAATATTGCCCAAATCTTTCCAGTAGCAAACACCTTATAACGTTGGTGGAAAGGACAGGACTAGGAAATCTTGGCAAAAGGATAGGATAAAGAAATGTGATAAAGAAAAGAAAATCAATTTGTATTTTGCAATTTATTCATGGCTCTGTATGATGGTACATTCTAGTTTTCAGTTCAGTTAACCTCTCTCTGGATTTAAACCCATTCTGTCAGTTATTTTCAAATGATAAAATAGAATTTTCAGTTTGTTCTTTCAGATTTAATAGATTTTGCCCTTTAAAAATCATTAAAGTTTTAGATAGGGTATATAGATATACCCTTTCAGAAAACTAAAGTTGGAATTTTGTGATTTTTGACTACATGTAAAGTCAGTCCCGGAGTCCTGGTCCCCCAATCTAATTCCTAATTAGAACCATGCAGGTGGTAATAAGCAGCATGTGAATCTAGAAGCCATAAAAAACCCTATTATCAGATAATAACAAAGCTATGTACAAAAAAGTTTCATGATCAAATGTTAGAAAACAAGCAACTGTGAAAGGTAGCTAATGATATGAACATTTATGAAAAGTAACTGGGCTCAGAAAGGCTACTTTTAACAAATAACCTCAGTGAAGACTCTGTTAACTAGAGTAAAAACCTCTAAATATCAAATATGCCCATAATTAGTAATAGGAACCATACAAAATGTCTCCAACTCTGATACCATTATAGACCATACAATTCTACTATAATGAAAAGCTAATTTTTATAAGATGGCTCTATCTGGATGCAACCATATCTACCCCTCTCAAAAAGTTAAAATTCTCAGTTGCTTATAAATGAGGATTCTATTAACAGCCCCAGGCACTCATTACTCCCCCTCCCTTGGTTTCCCTTTGTTAATTCATTTTCCCTTCTACTTCTAAGAACAAATAAATAGTATTTTATACCTTCCAGCTCCTGTCATTTACCACTTCTTCGACATTTAGTTCTGACTGCATCCATTTCAACTGCAAGAAAGAAAAAACAAATTGAAGTTATGAAAATTTAAATAAAATAACTAAAATCAAACTTTATAATGTTTTCCCATCAAAACCAGCCCCTGCTTCTGCATTCTTTGTCAATGGTATTACCTAAGCTAGATTTCGGAACTTTCTTTGACCTAGCCCATTCTCACCATAACTAATCAATTGTTAAGTCTTACAAAGCTGGTGGTTCTCAAGCTTTGCTGCATGTATAACAACCTTGAGAGCTTAAAAAAAATGCGTAGGTAGTTCACAGAAGAAATAAAAATGGCCAATAAACATGTTTAAATGCATAATCTTACTCATGAATAAAGAAATGCAAATTGAGCCATTCGACAACAAAAAATTTTTAAACTAAGAAGTCTGATAGTCTGATAAACCTAATAATAGTGAGGATGAAGGAAAAGATACACTCACACAGATTTTTAGTAGAATAAATTGTTGTAACCTGTATAAAGAGCAATTTGGTAAGATTTATCAAAAATGTAAATTCACATGTCCTTGAACTCAATAATTCCAGGTCTAGTTATTGACCCTAAAATACAGATTTGCAAATATAGTATAAATAAAAAGGAGGATGAAGAGGTGGCAATCTGATCTGGATTAAGAAAAAAGAATCAGAAGAAAAACAGAGGGGAAGAAGAATATATAAGGCCCAAGTGATCATGAAAGGCATGATTTTCCACATCTTGAACATATAGCGCCAGAGGTCTGAGGCTAAAAATGCTGAAGTCTTTCTAATTTTCTTTATAATTGCCAACCTAATCATAAAAGTAACCAATTTCATTGCTAGGCCCAGATGGCAGGGCTCATCGTACTCTGTCACGTCTGGTCAGAGAGACTTGAAAGGTATAAAGCTAGCAATTCCACGAAGAGGGCTTAAAAACGTTTGGGAAAATTAAGAGGAAAAACGAGCTACAGGTTTAGCCAAGAGGTTAAAAACAGGATGATTTCCTCGGGCCAAGGTCAAGACTCAGGCCAGGAGATTGGGGACAAAATGCCAGGGTGCTAGACAAGATGTGAGCAACCATGAGTTGGGGACCCAGGCCAAAGAACCTGACCAACATGAATAGCTCAGGCAGGAGGTTTGAGAGATTTGCATGTTAACACTAATAAGACTGGAACTTGGTACTAATCCAATGGCTCCTTGTAAACTCCCTTCCTAGACTCAAGAACTGGTATCAGAGGGTAGGCAGGTACATAGGACTGAAACTGTGGAACAAGGGTAAGGTCTGCCTTTCTGAGGACTGGTGCTGGACAGTTGAGCAGCAACAAGCCTGAAGAAGCCTATCTACTGACACTAAAGCAAATTCAGGTTCATATCTTAATCAGCTATAGACCAGAAATCATTAAAGCATCACTAGTCTGTCAAAGTCTGGACTGATGGCCAAAGAAGTAACTTCAAACAACATGTCACTAAGACAGTCTTCATAATTGCTTTCAAATATTTCAAGGGATGTCTTGCAGGAATGCGTTTAGACCTATCCTATATATCTCCAGAGGGAATATTAAGGAGGCAGATTTTCACAATATATGAGAAAATCTGTCAACCATTACAACTGTCCAAAAAGGAAATACACTACCACAGAAGATCATGAATCCTTCATCCTCTTAAGTAGTGGTTAAACAAATGGAGGAAACCAATGGTTGGGGGATGCTGTGAAAAAGATTAATGTAACAAATATGGAGTCCCAGAGACTCAAAAAGGAAAGGAAAGAAACTGCTACCTTGTATTAGCCAACATGCTACCTCTTACATATATTGTATCATTTAATCCTCACCAAAAAAGAAAACATAAGTTATTAAATATCAACTCCATTTTATAAACTGAAAATCGGAAGTTTCAGATCAATTAATTTGCAAGATTATAAAGCCATAAAGTGGTAAATGGCATTTATTTCCTTAGAGCAGTCTGCCTTTATAATCCATGTTTTTTCTGTACTTGAATACTGCACATATTACAGCCAACTTCTTATATAGTTTCAATGCCACCAATATAATGCTACCTTTGAGTTGACTGTTTTTGAGGCTCTGGGTCTTAAACGGGTAAACTTCCTCTCAAAGGCCACCAATAGGTGACAGTAGTTATTACAGTTCCAGCAAGGAATATGCTTTTTCTGAGTTAAGGATTCAGGTAAAGAACTGGGGACTTTTAGACTAGTGTTTCTGTACATAAATAAAATATGTTCATTAAAGTAATCACAAGTAAACTATCAGTCCCAACTTAATGTAAAAACACTGACTAGATCAAGAGTTAGAAAATATGGGTTAAATTTCCACTTCTACCACTTACTAGCTTGTGACTCGGGGTGTCAGTATCTCTGAGCCTCAGCTTCCTCATACAGAAAATGAAGAGGTAGAACTGGAATATCTCCTAAGAGCTGCCTCTTTCTGATTCCAGCAAACTTGAAAATAAAAACAAGATTCAAGTTTCCTTATTTGCTTAAGTAGTTACTATTCATGGTTACCCTCTAGTCCTATACAATATCAGGCTAGAAAGTGACCTTTCCTAACTCACCGACTGGTTTCTAAAACTTGCAGTGGTCATCCTGGTGATTCTCTCTGGGCCCTAAAGGCATAGGACAGAACTGAGGGCGGACCAAACTGTGTAACATGATCACTCCCCAAACACTCACTGATTTTTGAACTTTGCTCTCCACTAACAAGAGTCAGTTTATTCTTTGTTTGACTTTATTTGCTAATAGTGATTTTTTGATTCGCATAAGAAAAAGCCTCTGTTGTTAGGAAATAATCAGTGTATGTAGGCCTAAAGGGGTACAATGTACCTGATATACTCTCAGAACGGTTCAGGGACAAAACTGTGTATGTGGGGAAAAGGTAGGGGATGCAGATTGGGAAAAAGGGAGGGTAAAACAGGGAGAAGGAAGGGTGAAAAGAATGAATTGCAAAGCAGGTGGAGCAAAATGTAAACAATAGGTGAAAACAGGTAAGGAGTTCATGGGAATTCTTTGTACTATTCTTGCAACTTTTCTGAAAGTTTAAAATTATATCAAAAAAAATAGTTTCCGCTTAAGCAGCCCCCACCAAAAGACAACAATGCATTCCACATGATAAAATACAGTATATATATATTTCGACTGTTTTTTGACATGTCACATTTAAAGATTATAAAGAAACAGTTCTGCTTTATTAACTATGTATTAAATACTATATTTACATTATAGCTGACTTTGGAAAATAAAGCTTCCTCTAACATATTACCCAGTGGCTATTTGCTGTTTTCTTAACCCATTTCCCATTTGCCCTGAGAATACTCATCGGTGGCGCCTGCGGCTGCAACGTTTACCCCGAGATAACTTGAGGATTACAGTTATACCTTACCTCCAAAGTCTGCCACAAAATATCTCACTTTTATTATTATTTTTGCATCACTCTAGTAATAGCAATGGTCTTTGGAAACAAATGACATAATTCTTTTTATAGCATTCTGCTTTTAGCAGTGACATTTCCATTTACAAAATATAGTAATTCTTGATAGCTGAAAATGTCAAATCCTAGAAAACGTAGCATTCCTACGCATGATGTTAACATCGTTCTGGAACAGCTGTCAGCCGAAGATTCATTTGATGAATCCGATTTATGTATACGTTTCTGTTACATTAGGATTAGAGCCAAGTTGTTTAGAAATAACTCCAAGAACAGTTTTTATATTTTATTTTCACATTGAAAACCAGTCGGATTTGCTGCAGCCTCAAAGAGCTTGTTTATGTAAAATTAAATTAACAATGGCAGCAAGTTGAACTTATATTTTCTAAGTGGGAAATGGGTTAAAAGCAAAAGCTGCAAGGATGGGAGATGAAGCAGAAACAAAGGAGTGTCCAAAAGAGCCAAAGACCCACAGCAACTTCTCCACAGAAGGGAAATAAATTATGAGGTTCTAGTCTATCTGGTTATATTAAATTGTATTATTTTTTTATGGCTCAAGAGGGTAATATCCTGAAGTTAATTATCCGTATTATATTTCTGCAGATTTCTACAGATAAAACCAGAGGTAATTACTTTCAAAATGTAAATATATTTTTAAAATGTTTCTTCTTAAGTCAAGCCTCAAAAATTAGCTATAGATGTGATTTCTTCAGGTATTCTGATGTGGTGTTGGTCTGTATGACTCCTTTTATCTTTAACAGAAGAATATATAAAGGAATGAAAATAAAATGTGATTACATGCTTCTTTCAGCTAAAGCTGTTATACTGTTCATTAATTTATCATTGGATATTCCCAAATACAAAATAAAGTCCACTAAAAATGAAGTTTTAATCTCTTGGTCATTTTTTTTAAAGTAATGACCATCCTTACTGTAAATTTTCCATATTAAAAACTGCCTTTATTTTTAAGGCTAAGTTTGGAAACACTATGACTCAGAAATGTCAACCTTATGCAACTTACCTTTGTCTGTTCTTTTCTAAGTTGTTTTAATAACGTTAAATCGTCCAAATTCTTTTCTCTTTCTTCTCGGAGGTGTTTTACTACTGATGAAGTCTGAGCTATACAATTTTTTATGACTCTGTCTCTACTGGCATGAGCCTCCATCAACTAAAAGAATAAAGGAATGAAAAGAGAAAAATCACACCAATTTATTACATTTTAGTATTTTTTAAAAAATTCTTATTTTTAGATTACAGAAATGTAATATTTA
>NW_011888782.1:24405295-24408160 GCF_000151845.1 Pteropus vampyrus | reverse complement strand
ACTATATTTACATTATAGCTGACTTTGGAAAATAAAGCTTCCTCTAACATATTACCCAGTGGCTATTTGCTGTTTTCTTAACCCATTTCCCATTTGCCCTGAGAATACTCATCGGTGGCGCTTGCGGCTGCAACGTTTACCCCGAGATAACTTGAGGATTACAGTTATACCTTACCTCCAAAGTCTGCCACAAAATATCTCACTTTTATTATTATTTTTGCATCACTCTAGTAATAGCAATGGTCTTTGGAAACAAATGACATAATTCTTTTTATAGCATTCTGCTTTTAGCAGTGACATTTCCATTTACAAAATATAGTAATTCTTGATAGCTGAAAATGTCAAATCCTAGAAAACGTAGCATTCCTACGCATGATGTTAACATCGTTCTGGAACAGCTGTCAGCCGAAGATTCATTTGATGAATCCGATTTATGTATACGTTTCTGTTACATTAGGATTAGAGCCAAGTTGTTTAGAAATAACTCCAAGAACAGTTTTTATATTTTATTTTCACATTGAAAACCAGTCGGATTTGCTGCAGCCTCAAAGAGCTTGTTTATGTAAAATTAAATTAACAATGGCAGCAAGTTGAACTTATATTTTCTAAGTGGGAAATGGGTTAAAAGCAAAAGCTGCAAGGATGGGAGATGAAGCAGAAACAAAGGAGTGTCCAAAAGAGCCAAAGACCCACAGCAACTTCTCCACAGAAGGGAAATAAATTATGAGGTTCTAGTCTATCTGGTTATATTAAATTGTATTATTTTTTTATGGCTCAAGAGGGTAATATCCTGAAGTTAATTATCCGTATTATATTTCTGCAGATTTCTACAGATAAAACCAGAGGTAATTACTTTCAAAATGTAAATATATTTTTAAAATGTTTCTTCTTAAGTCAAGCCTCAAAAATTAGCTATAGATGTGATTTCTTCAGGTATTCTGATGTGGTGTTGGTCTGTATGACTCCTTTTATCTTTAACAGAAGAATATATAAAGGAATGAAAATAAAATGTGATTACATGCTTCTTTCAGCTAAAGCTGTTATACTGTTCATTAATTTATCATTGGATATTCCCAAATACAAAATAAAGTCCACTAAAAATGAAGTTTTAATCTCTTGGTCATTTTTTTTAAAGTAATGACCATCCTTACTGTAAATTTTCCATATTAAAAACTGCCTTTATTTTTAAGGCTAAGTTTGGAAACACTATGACTCAGAAATGTCAACCTTATGCAACTTACCTTTGTCTGTTCTTTTCTAAGTTGTTTTAATAACGTTAAATCGTCCAAATTCTTTTCTCTTTCTTCTCGGAGGTGTTTTACTACTGATGAAGTCTGAGCTATACAATTTTTTATGACTCTGTCTCTACTGGCATGAGCCTCCATCAACTAAAAGAATAAAGGAATGAAAAGAGAAAAATCACACCAATTTATTACATTTTAGTATTTTTTAAAAAATTCTTATTTTTAGATTACAGAAATGTAATATTTATTAAAACCATTTTTCAAAATTAAATCTATGGAAAAAAAGGTTGTGCTAATCAGCTAAATCACCTAAAAACAGATCAAAGAAAACCAGTGGAAGGTATGAGGTTGGGGTTGTTTTCTTCCTCAGTATGCTCCCAGGGCTTCCTGCTCTTCTTCCTGCAGACCCTGCGCTGGGCTCATCACCTCAGTCTCCTTTTCCCTACATCTTCTCCTCTCATGATTCCATCCATGTGTTCCTCTACCCTACACCCGCCCTCACACACACGGGCCACTTTTTACTGCTATTCTTTCTCTTTTATTGTCCTTTCATGTTTTCTTCAGCCTTATATGGTCACCAAGCATGGGAAATTAAAAAGTGATGTAGAGAAAATCTTAATTACAATAAAGAAAACAAAGAATGTTGCATTTACAAGACAGAGCCCTTTTCAAGATTTTTAAGTTTAAAATTGTGTATGAAGTACAGATTATTGGTTCCATCAATTGTGTGTGTTGATTCAAAGTAAGGATATCTGACAGAGCAATTCCCCACTAACCTCACCTTAATGTGACAAATCCAATACAACTCACATCTATTTTCTGCCTTGATTCGTGGAGTATGATGGTCATGTTCTGAACACACTTCTACAATTATAGCCAAATTCTGATGATACCCCCCAAAATTTAGGGAACAAGAAGAGCAAAATACTAAAATAATATGCAATCACCATTGTAATTAACGGTACATAAATAACAGTGTTTTACTTCCAACTAGATTTAAGTGTTAACTTGCTTCATGTTAATTATATCATTCTTTCTTCCCTCTGAAGAGAATAACCTAATGCTAGGCTAGTGAATGTTATAACTGGAATAACTTAATCATTACACATATTTATATAAAATATAGGACTAACTTAACTATTCTATAAGCATTCTTCATAAGCTATTTGAAATACGTCTCTTAAATGATCATGTTGGGATCCTGTGGTTGAGAACTACTAGTCTAATATATGCCAAGAAGGAATAGATCTTTGCATTTCTGGAGTTCAGTACTAAAAGTACATTAATTATAAATCATAGCCATGGGAAGAGAAGAAAATTAAACTGCCTAATAAACACTGATCCCACCTATAGTAAATTTCCCTAATATGTTAATTTTTTCATTTTAATGTTTAGGATTCATGGGGACAGATTCGAGGCTCATATTTCATTGGCGAATATGCTGCTTCTTTACTTATTTACTCCTTAAGGTATAATTATAAGAAATTAAAGGAGCCATTGAGGGTAGGGAACTACTTTCCCAAAATGCAATAAGAAGAAAAGAACCATCATCAGAGTTAAGAAACTCTCCCGGTTGCTGTGTAAGACTGGCTAAATAATTAGCATTCTTTTATAAAATTAT
>NW_011888782.1:24386738-24404135 GCF_000151845.1 Pteropus vampyrus | reverse complement strand
GCAATAAGAAGAAAAGAACCATCATCAGAGTTAAGAAACTCTCCCGGTTGCTGTGTAAGACTGGCTAAATAATTAGCATTCTTTTATAAAATTATGGATTATGAGAAAATAATCGCTAATATCCTTTCAACCTCTAAAATGTACAAGCAACATGACTCAAAACACTGCTTAGATATCAGATGCTATTTAATCACTTTGATATTGTGTCTAATTCTCCAGCAATTGGTGAAATATCATTATCACCAACTAAAAGTCTATCAAAAGAGTCTCATTTATCTATCTGCATTTTAAAATGAAATTCAAATTTTGTACATTTTCCTTTCAGTCTCTCTCACCACAGAGTTTCCATCCTTGCTTGGGCTTCCTCCTTTCCTCTTTAACTTGGCCCCTTTCCTGTGGATACACTTTTAGCTGCACACCACACACCTACCCCTGCCTGCTTACTTCTCCTCAGATTAGCCCCACTGGGAATCCACTCGATGTGAACAGAAATTACTAGGCAAATCATCTTTGACTCTGTATTATCGATTATTTTGATATTGGTATTAACGAACATCCTTCAATAAAGTTCAAAATTAAGAGCCGTGTGCACGAGGAATATGCACAGACTTCTATACATGTATGTCAAAGAAACGAGGACGCTTGATAATGAGTAATAGATTATGTGACATGAGCATATCAGAGAAAAATAGAGCACTAAACCAGGTGTAGCTCATTAGTATCAGATAATTGAGGATTTGATCTTACGAGAACTTTCTGATATATGAAGTGCTTATTAAAGCAACTGAGGTAAAATTTATTAAGAAACTCAGTAAGGTAAAAGGCAAAGCTTTTCATTAGAGGAGAAAAATCCTGAACAAGAAGCATGCCCTAACCACACTTCCTTTAATTTGGTGTAAGTAATTTTGAAATGAAGACATTGGGGTGAGGCAAAAGAATGGTTCAAAACTAGTCGAAGGCGGGTATATCGAGGACTTTCCAGTTTTATTTTACCAGAACTTTTAACTTGTTATTCTAAAATTTTCACATATATTTTAATCAATATTTTAAAACAATGCGTTTTGTCTTTAAGGGAAATATAATGCCAGCAGTTTTCTTATAGTTTTTTTTTCCCCTGGTGTTTTTCTTTCTAGAACAAATGTTGATTCTAAATGAACTCTGAATTACATTCTAATTTCCCAGACATCATTTGTTTTTTTAGAATCCTGACAATGATCCTTGGTTTAACTATCATTAAAATCTAACAAAAACTATTAAATTTTTGCCATAGCATTTTTTATTTTGAATCTTCTTTTAGAACTTTTGACAAAAATGATATAAGGAGAAGCATATCATTTAAGTATACATTCCATAAATTCATCATATTAAAGAGATACCTTTAAGAATTACTTTAAATCAATCACTATGACACTAATAATAGTCTTGCATTTGTAAAACACTGTTCCAAGTTCAAATACTTTTTATTGCTCAGTATTGACTTTTGTTTATCTTGACAGTAATAATGTAAAGCTAGAAAAATTTCATAGATTGAAGGTAATACACTCTAATAAAGGAATCTCACTAAAATTATTTTATTTTTACTAAGAGCAGACTTTTAATATTTCAAATTTCTAAAATGAGTGCTTCATAACTTTGCTGATGATCTCCTATATAGAAGCATTACGATTAGAGTGCAAATACTCCTTCATTAGCTATGAAAAGAAGGGTCAGGAACTAAAGTCAGTCAGGGGACTGTGAGCAGCTTAGATATTTCACAGAGTTCCAATTCTTAACTATGACAATATTTAAGGGAACTCAGTGGTACTTATTAGCACAAGAGCTCTGCTGCAGTCCTGATCCCTGGCACAAAACTACTTGGTAAACAATCCTTTGCATGATGTTCATGTTGCTGGATCCCTCTAGAATATCAACAGACAGAGGAAAACCCAAACTTATACATAAGAATATCTAAAACAGAAAAGTTCCAAATTAAGTATGCAAGGCTATCCTGGTTCAACAAAGGAATAAAAAATAGTAGTAACAGCAACAATTATAATAATAGAAGCAGCAAGCATTTATACTATACGTAAAAGGTTTAGTGCAGTAAGCACTTTATATTAACACATTTAATCTTCTTAACAATCCTATCAATATTATTATACTATTTTACAAATAAGGAAGCTGAGACAGAGGTTATATAACATGTTCAAGGTCACCCACCTAGGAAGTAGCAGAGGTGGATTTATTCTGGATCTGGAATGTATGTTGTTAATCACTACAATATAAACCTCTAATAAAAAAGATCGGAAATAATGGAATAGGTGATTGAGATTATAGGAGAAGTGAGGGGAAGATCACTAAAATGATCATAAATTTTTAGTTCTTTAGACAGAGCTACCCAAAGAAACTAAGTGAATTGTCAAACAACCTCATAATAAATTAGGACTTGGACCTATGATCCACTTCTAATACTGGATTCTACTCATTAAAGTCCACGACTCTGCAATTTTCTCCAGCCACAGAAATTATCTGACTACTCAGTAAAGTGACATAATTTCATATAAAAGCAGAACAAAAATATCAGCAGTTAATACACTAAATTTAATTGATATGAATAAGCTTATCCAAAAATGATTTTTTTTCATAATTGAGAAAAAGACTTTAGGTTTTAAGTAATACCTTTATAATACAACGAATCTTAATAGTAATGTTGCAGTAGAGCCTAAAAAAGCAAATGCCATTTGAACTTTAGCTTCCAAGTTAATGAAAAGATATATTTAAACTATAAAAAATACTTAGCTACATCATTATTACCTTCTGCTTTTGGAAATTAAAGAGAAATAAAAAGAATCTTTAAGAGTCAATGAAAAAAATATATACTTGAGAAACCAAAGCCTCGGGAAAGAACAATATATCTGTGAATTTCCTTCTCTCTCAACTGCCAACTGCTTCTATTCCCCTTCCTGATGAGTGAGGGAAGAAAGAAGACACAGAAGGCGTTAAGCGTGAAGCGTTTTAATTCCTCTTCTATCAGCAGTCTGGCTTCTTAGGACTGATGCATTCAAGCTCTTGTTCCTGCTTCACTGTTCCACTTGACTGTTTTGCTCTCTTTTATTCTTTTGTGCACAAGGTTTCCTTATGTTAAAGGCTGCCCATGAGGGGCCAAAAGACAACCCACTCCCATTCCTTAGAACCATCTCTTCACGGACTTGTGTATAAGATGACACATTTCTTTAGTTTGTGGAAACTAGATCAAAACTTGCCCTCAGGTGTGGGCAAGAAAAAACATGAAGATGTCTTTTACTCACAGTTTAATCATACATATAACAACTAAGTTCTTATTTTGTCTGCAAAGAAAGGAATAAAGAAAGCACAAAAGAAAGACTCAAAATATACACTTACAGACTCATAAAGTTGTTTACAGGTTTGGCTGGCATCAATTTTCCCTGCAAAGGAAGCTGTTGGAACCGTAGTGTTTAATTCATGTACTATTCTGTCATCAATCGTCCTCATCACCTTGAGTAATTCCTATATATATTTAAAATAAAAGAATCATAACCTGAATGGAAGGTTAAGTGGTTAAAAAAGAAACATTTAAACCAAAAAATAAAGCTCTTGGATATTTTACAGCCCTGTAAGTCAGGAGTGGGGAACCCATGATTTTCCTGCAACCAAAGGAAAATCTTTATTATAAGAATTATGTAATAGTAATTCTAACAGTGGGCACCAGCTCTGTTTCCTTGGCTCAAATGTGATCTTTTTTTTTTTTTAAATTAGTGTGTGTGTGTGTGTGTGTGTGTGCGCGCGCGCACGCGCGCATGTTATTTCATGTATATACACAGACAGTTTTCTCTCTTGGATCAAATGTGACTATCTGAAGGGTAAAGACAGTTTTTATTCATTTTTAAACCCCATTTTCTGGCACAGTGCTTAGCAAACAGTGTGTGCTTTTTCCATCTCCAAGATACAGAAAATAAAGAATTCTCCTGAACTTGATTACCACAATCCAGCATAACTGCTTGTTCCATTCCCTCTCTATCGTTCTAAAATGTGATGCTGGGTAGAAAACTTCTGGAAAGATATACAAGAAACTATCAGTAGTGGTTAACTTGCAGAAATTAATTATACTCTTTTACACTAAATTGATCTATACCCTTTTATGGTTTTAGTTTTTTACTATGGTTGTATATAATTTTTGTAATGAAAATAAGTAAAACAAAACCTGCTGCTACAGGAAGAATCGAATCTCTTCCTGCCTTCTTGGTAACCCTACCCCACACTTCCCAAAGATCTCCTCTCCCTGAAAAAGGCTCCAACTCTCACAATCCCAACCAAAAGAAAAATAACAAAAGGAAAGGGGACTTAGACTCTAGTGAGTGAGCCTACACAGCATCGTCCCTTCTCCCCACATTTTAACTAGGGTACTTCTCATTTGTCACCAGAGAAACAGCATCAGCTACATTCTATCTCCAGAAAACAAACTCTAGAAAAGGTGTAACCTTAGCAGTATATCTTCTTCTTTTTAAATTATTTCTTAAATTTGTTCTTCTCTCATAAACAAACATGATCTCTAAGAAATAATCAAGAAAACAGAAGTAATAGTAGACAGTCTTATTACTGAAAACATCCAATAAGTTCACATTTAATATTAACGTGTATTAAAAACAATTTAGTTTGATCCTCCATCTCCCTCAGCATAAAGTTCAATTCCTTTCCTTTGTCAAACTTAAATCCGTGACTAAAACCAACTCCTTCATTTCTTTCATCCATTTGTTAAAATAAAAACTTTTACTATGATTAAAGCAATACATATTTGTTTCAGAAAAATTAGAAAAAAATTTTAAAGAATATAAATATCATCCATAGTTAACCATTAGCAATATTTTAACACATCCCTTTAGTTTTTCTACACATATCTATAAATATTTTTATAAAATTGAGGTACTTTGTAACATTTTAAAGTCCAGATTTTATGACATTATACCATGAGCATTTTGCTCTTGCTATTAAAAATGCTTCAAAGACATTTTTAATAGTTGTGTAAATATTCTATTCTGTGGAGGTACCACAACTTATTCTACCATTTCCCCATTAATGAACAGTTAAGTAGTTCTCAATTATAATAACCATTCTGGCCATTCAGACTGAAGTCTGCAGTCCAGAGTCTGTTATCAGTCTATTAATCTTTAATTAGTAATTTAATGACCTTCTATAGATCTCAATCGAGAAGTAAAACAGTTTGCAGAAGGCTCATAATTTCAACTAAAAAAAACACAGGCAAACATCAGGTCTAAAACCAACTTCACTAAATTATCCCCTCTTCTTGTATCTTTTCTACTTCTGTCCGTAGCATCCTCATTCTCTGTACACTGAAATTCTTAGGGTTAATCTCAACATATTCACTAAGCAACTTTAAATCCTTTATGTACAGTGGAGGACATATAACAATGGTAAGTGGCAAATTCCAAACAAATGATGACAGCACTATTTAGAGTCAAAAAATAGGTAATTAGCAGACAGAGACCAACCTTGCCAACTTTACCTCCTACGAACTGCCTATTTAAAAAAAGGCCTTCTTTAAAATTGACCTGATCTTGAGTTTAAGTTACACCTTTTAGATAAAGCTTTCCTTAGCTGATGGTCCTCAGCAACCTTTCTTCTTTAAACATATGCAGTAATTAGAGAGTCCCACAGAGTTTATTCATTTAACTCATTCTTCACTCCAAAAATATTCACTAATATCTAGTATGCATGAGGCAGCATTTTAAACACCAGGACTACAGTGGTGCATAAAACAGAAAAGCTCTTTGCTTTTGTAGATCAAAAATTTTGGAGGACACAGACAATAACCAAGTACCCCAATAAACAAGATTTCAGTACAGTAGTCCCTCCTTATCCATGGGACCATACATTCTGAGACCCACAGGTGATGCCTGAAACCATGGATAGTACTGAACCCAGTATAAACTATATATTTTTTCCTATACATACATACCTTTTTGGGAATTTTCCATTTAATATTTTTAGACTGCAGCTGACCATAGGTAACTGAAATTGCAAACACGGGGAGACTACTGTACTAAAAAGTACTACCAAAAAGAAAACTAAGGTAATGGAATGAAGAATGACTGGGTGGGGCTGAAGGGGTAACTTAGATCAAGAAAGGCCTCTCTGAGGACAAACTGAGCCGAGACCTGAATGATATGAATGAGCCAACTATAGGAACACTTGGGGAAATAAGTAAAAAATTATGAGGCAAGAACAAACTTTGGGGTGTCTGAAGAACTAAAAGAACGTAAGTGGGCTAAGAATGAATAAGGGAGAAAGTGGTATGAGGTGAGGTCAGAGCAGACCATAAAATGAAGGACGATAGAGACCATGAAAACTAAGAATTCTATTCTAAAGGCAACAAAGTTTTAGGTAAGAGAATGATATAAACAGGATTAATTTTTTTAAAAGATAACTTCAGCTGCTATGTGGAGAATAGACTCTAAAGGGTAGAATAGAAACAGCTGACCATTTAGCAGACTACTGTGGTCATCTAGGCAAGAGATAAAGACAGTTTGATTAAAAGGTAGCAGTACAATTAGGGAGAGGAAGCTGGATTCAGGATATATTTTGAAAATAGAACTGACAGGAATTGCTGATGAATTGCCAGTGCGGGGTGACAAAGAAAATAGGATAACTTTTAAGTTAGAGGCCTTAGCAACTGAATGGATGCTGTGCTCTTAATTGATGGTGGGGAAGAGATTGAGGGAAGAAAAGATCTGGAAGGAAGGGGCAGATCAAGAGTTCTATTCTTATAGGGTGTTTGTTGATATTTAGGATTACTGTTAATTATGTGTGATACTGGTATTGTTTAAAATTATAATCGTTTAGGAATATAGACTGAAATATTTCTAGAAAAAAAGATATTTGGGATATGCTTCAAAATAATCTGGTTAGGATGAGGTCAGTGGTAGGAATATGGAGATGAAACGAGAGTTGCCATGAATTTTTGGAACTAAGGAATAGGTACATGGAGATTCATGGTACCATCTGCCTTTTTGTGTATGTTTGAAATTTTTTAAGATAAAAAAGTTTTGTTTTTTTTTTTTAAGTTCTGGTTTGGACATGTTAAGTTTGAGATGCCTATTAGATATCTGAGTAGAAAGTTCAATATATCAGTCTGACACGGAGCAGGGCTAGAGTTATATTAACAAACTGATGTTATTTAAAGCCATGGTATTAGAAGAGATCACTGAGAGAGACTATAGGAGTGACTAGGGGCCATTGAATGATAAAGAAGGAACTCTGGAATCTAAAACTACAAGAGAAAGACTGATGTAATAGAAGTCGGATGAAGAGAGGTTTCAAGGAGGGGAATGGTCAACTATGTTGAATGTTACTAGGAGTTAAGAAAGATGAACAGAAATTAACTTTTAGACTGAGCAGAATGGAAATCATGGGTGACCCGCACAAAAGTCATTTAAATACAGTGTTTAATAGACTGAAAAGTTAATGTGGCTTAAGTACAGATTATAGAGAAAACAAGGTGTAAAATGAGGCCCAGCCATTATTGGTCACATTACAGGATTTTAGTCTTTCTCCTGCGAGCAATGGACAGCCAATGAAGTGTTTCATTGGTTTAAGCACACTGGGGCTTTATGATCAGATTCGTGTTCTAAAATTATTGCTTAGGTTAAAGTGTTGAAGTGTGATAAATGGACAGTAGAGGAACAAGAATAGATGCAAAGAGATACCATTTAGGAGACTAATGTAGCAATCCAGGTGAAAGATTATCTAGCTCAATATTCTCCAGGGTTTGTATTTACTCTGAACTTCAACCAATTTTGAGTTTGATCAGTAGCTATATAGAAAAACTGCCCTCCAATAAAACAATTTGAACATTCTGTTAAGTTCCTTATACAGCAATGGGAATTCGTCTGCATTTAACAGGTGTTAAATCAATCAATTTCACAGTCTTATCAATGGAACCTACAAATGTGGATTATCAAATATATCGATTCTTCTCTGTGCTAGAGAATTATCAATAAATGATCTAGAGCCTGGCTGTCATAGGATAGACACTAGCCACAAGAGGGATTGCATGCCATGCTGTCGTTTAAACCTAGTCATATACGACTAAAATTAAGATGCCTGTACATAGTATTATGGAGATGAGATTGGGGGGGTGGATATATTAGAGAAAGGAATGACTAAAAACAGGAAGACCAATGACAAAGCAGGCTGCAAAAATGACAAAGCTTGAACAAAGACTGTGGCACAAGTGATGATCTTTCTAAAGCACCTATTTGACCTTCTCACCCTCTGCTTGAAGAAATGACTCCCTAATCTCACACAATCTGGTTCCAACCTTTTGTGTATAATGTGCCCCTGAGCAAATCCTGAATTCCAGCAATACTGACTGGCTATTTCCCCACAAAACATAAAAATTTCTGCCTTACATACTATTTTTTTCCCTATCTGAAATATCCGTGATTCTGCCCAACTCAATTATCATCTCTTGATTTCTCTCTGAACCGTTATTTTATTCATAGTCTCAATATTTTCTATATGTTTTATACCTTTACTTACATTGCTTCTTGTTTGATACTCAGTCCACTGGGTCTTCCCAAGTGCCTGGTACCTAGCAGTATCTGCTATGGACTAAATTATGCCCTCCCAAATTCCTATGTATTTGAAGATAGGGTCTTGAATGAGTTAATGAAGGTTAAATGAGGTTATACAGGTAGGGCCCTAATCCCACAGAACTGGTGTCCTTGTAAGAAGAGAAACTGAGATTTCTTTCCCTCTACATGCAAAAAGAGGCCATGTGAGGACAGTGAGAAGGCCGCAATCTGCAAGCCAAGAGAGAGGCTCACCAGAAACCAACCTGACAAGACCTTGGTTTTGGATATCTAGCTTCCGGAACTGTGAAAAAATAAATTTCTGTTGTTTAAGCCACCCAATCTGTTGTACTTCTTATGACGGCCCTAGCAGACTAATACCATATCCAATAATCCTTGCTGAATGTTAAAATGGAATTCTAGACATTCAATTTTAAATATTCTTTTCTGGATTTTACTTCATTTTGGAAATAGGATATTTTCCAGGAGTGCTAAGTCCAATTTTTATAATAGAAAAATAACCCTTAAAGCATGAACCTATATGGAAAAAAATCAGAATACTAGTTGCCAAAGGGGAGAAAGAGGAAGGATGGGGCAGGGATTGACTGGGAAGGGACATGAGGAAACTTTCAGAGATAATGGTATTATTCTCTACGTTGATGGAGGTTTGCACTATAGGTTATGTAAATGTCAGAACTCATTGGACAGTATTTCACTAATGCAAATTTTTTCAGAAAGTAAACAAACATTGAATTCTAGCTGATATACATAGTGAAAGGCATGTTTAGGAGTGAAGTATATGGATATTTGCAACTTACTTTGACATGCATCAAAAAAATAAAAAGGTAGATTGATGAAAAGAAAGCTGGAAATGTGACACAGTAAATCACTGATTACAGAATCTACATGGTGGGTATATGAGTGTTCGCTGTACAATTCTTTCAACTTATCTGTTGTGTTGGAACATTTTCATAAAATTCTAAAAAAGATACACCTAATCTTTATAATTAAAAAAAAAATTACTTCTTGTTTCTCTTCCACAGTATTCAGTGCAGTGCTTTTCATGTTTAGGGTACTTAAAGTGAAAATGTAATAGTTTCATAGCTTTAAAATATTTAAACTTTGCTCAATAATTTGTGAGTATGCTAGTTAACCATGTTTTACAATTTTACTAAGTTCATCTAAACTTAAATGTTATACTAAAATTTTACAAGTTTACAGCACCTTCATTTATGTTCTTGTGTGCCTGAGGCAGTAGAGGCAAATGTTATTCTCATTTACAATGAGGTTAAATGATGTGCCAAGGCCAGCTCTGAAAAACCAGATCTTCTGACTTTTAACCCAGGATATTTCCATTATAAACTACACATTTGGAAAAGTCCTAGAGAAAGAATCTAAAAACTTCCCAAATGTTTCACTAATGAGACTTATTTTATGATCTTTTTACTTACATTCTCTGTGAATGACCTTCCAAATAAAAAATCAGTGTTCTTTAAGCGCAGCTGGATGTTTAATAGCAAAAAGACCCTTTGAAATTTAGTTTTAGAGCTTCAAATTATTATAAAGATGACAGCAATTTTAAATGTTGCTTAACATAATCTTATTTTAGATTCAAAATACTCCAAAGCTGTTAAAGGCAGAAGCAATACTAGAACCCAGAATACCTAACTCCCTAACCTTTCCCATAAACCTTAAAGTTATCATTGCTCAATTATTTGAGTTTATTAACTCAAGTTAAATCATAGTACTAATGTGACAAGACTAAGGCCACAAATGGGCCAGTAAACCTATAACAGTCCACGTACTTAAGAATTCAACAGTCTTTTTTATTGTATTTGAGATTCTTACAAGTATTTGCATTTCGGGGGCACTTTGGTCACATTTGAAGTCAGCTGCAGTGCTGAGCTAATCTGAGAAGCTGCTGAAGTAGTAAAGAAAGTGCAAATAATGATCCCACATAAAAAAAGACCCCACATAGACTTCTTCCATCAAATGATGTTTGTCAAAGAATTCAGTCTGTTGAGGTTATCTTCAAGAATACCACTCCCTACAAAAGGCCTCAAAGTACAAAGCTTACTACAAATAGGTAAATGACACATGAAATGAGTTTTCAATCTCTTTAGTTAAAAATAATTTGTAAGGTCATGATTTATAAATTTTTAAACTCGTTATCTACAGAGCAGCACATGTATGCCTACGTTGGAGAGATAACTTCCATATCAACTTGATCAAAATTCAGACCCCTGTCCTTTAATTCGTGGGTTAATATTTAACCCTAGACTCTGGTATTTGAATATATATAAAAGATACAGCCTTAAATGTTACATTTTCTCTAATGCTTAGGGAGGCAGCAGCAACAGAGCAGGTACTAGAATTACCCCTCCAAGGCTGCAAACGTTCTGCCCCATCAAAACAGTAAAACTTGTACCAAGCTGTTTTATTTTATCAAGTAAATAAACTTTCCTTCACTTTCTTCTCTCCTATAAATGCTCAACTGAAAATAGGCGGGGAATGGTAGACGCTAGGAAGTGAGTTCCCAGGATGGCTAAAAGGTTTTTACAACCCCTACCCGCCGGGTCCGAGCTCAGTTTTACCAACGTACAACCACCAGGAGTTTCCCGTGCGGTTAATTAAGGCCTGGGTAGCGCAGAGAGAACCATTACCCCCACGCATGCTGCCTGGCTCCCTAAGGCCAAGCCCCGCGCCCCCCATGACCTCCAATGGCTCTAAAAAGGAGCCTTGAGTTGCCTTCTTCTTCCACAACTTGTCCGCACTGCTTCCTAGGCCAGAGGAAGGAAGAGGGTCCGGGGACAAATAGAAAGACACGTCTGCCACATGAGGAAAACCCCATCACCTGGAACTCGGCGAACTCCTCACAGTTCACACCGCCACTGGGCGCCGCCATATTGGACAAACGCGAGGCCCCCGCCGCGAGCCAATCACCGCGGAGCAAAGGCGCCCGCGGCGCCGCCTGATAAAAAATATTTCCAGGGAAATCGCGAGAAAGCTCAACACAGGCATGTCTTTTCCCTGGTCCTGGAGCACTTCGAAACCTCTGTCTCAGCTGTACTTTTCACTCCTACTCTTTTGTCCTCCTGTAACTGACCCATTTACATAGGTCGAAGAATGTCAGAGCTTGAAGGGATCGTTTCACTCGACTCCCATCTTCATATAAAAAGAAAAACTATTTTCTGGTTGCCCAAGCTGGTCATTCGAGAAGGAAACCTAGAGTAGAAGTGGTTTTTCTTAACCTTCCCAGTCCATTATCTACCTTCCGCATCTAGAGAGGCCTTTGTTCGTTACGAATTTTGAAATCACTAAGAAATTGCAAGAAAAGGCATTTCTGGCGGGGCGGGTGGATAAGAATTGAATAAGTTTAGATGTGGAAATAATATATAGTTTTACAAAAATAGGTTTAAGTAGAAAACAAAATAGCAAATACACATGCTAATTTCTCAGCCCCAGAGATAGTCTCAAAGCCAACAAAGGATGGAGGCCATTGGGCCCAGTCATGTTTTTGATAAAGGTATTGTCACTGAAAACACTGGAAGAACAGTGTACCGAAATACTGATTTATGTAGACAGTGTGATTTCAGGAGTCAACAGTTCACAAAATAGAGCATATTACTTCTATTTTAAACGGGTATTTTCTTCCATGCAAAGAATAATGCTGCAAAGGTCCACTACACTCAGACTCCCAAAGAGCATTTTAAGTACATAACCAGGACACTGGGCCGGGAAGATCCAGCCAGACTGGCCTCCCGCACATTCCACTCGTCACGCACGTTCCCCATTCCCCAAGCATCACGCAAGCTCCACCTATCACGCGGGCCCCGCCCATGCGCCCAGTGCGTCACGCACGGCCCACTCGCTCCGCCCCCCCCAGCACCGCCCTCGTCCTTCCCATTGCTGCCCTCGGTGACATTGAGTGTATCCACGCCGCCGCCGCCGTCCGCCAGGCACTGCTGGTCGTCGGAGTAGGCGGCCATGGGGAGCCTCCGCGGCCTGCGCCTGGCGGCGGGTGAGACGTGGGCTGGTCTAGGGGCGGGCGGGAAGCCAGGTTGGCCACTGGGTTTGGAGTCCTG
This sequence comes from Pteropus vampyrus, assembly GCF_000151845.1. NCBI lineage: Eukaryota > Metazoa > Chordata > Mammalia > Chiroptera > Pteropodidae > Pteropus > Pteropus vampyrus. The sequence continues at coordinate 24,391,462 of NW_011888782.1, read as the reverse complement.
CAGCCTCCCCAGGCCTGGTAGTTGCTTGGTGCCATCACGCACTCCCCTTAGGTTGTTTGGAATCCTACCTGCGTGGTAGTAATAATGGGAGCTAGCAAGGGTTGAGCGAGCAACTGCTAAGCAGACACTGGGAGCTGGCCCGGACTGACCCTCACACCTGGCTCTCTATCCACCCAGCTCCCATCAACCTTATGATCCCTTGCTCTTTCCGTCCCTAACTCCTTCCCTCAGCACCAGCCTCCTTGGAGCTCAGTTTTTAATGCTCTTGCTATCCCTAGAACTCCCCCGTTGCCTGCCTGATTCAGCTTTCCACCTAACCTCTCCCCTCCGCTACTCTACTTGAGTCTCCTCCTGCCCTGTATCTCGCGAGTTTATCCGTGCTTTCAGAGAAGACGTAGTCCGGGGTTTCCTACCCATTTAGTGTCTGATTAAGCAAGGGGTTTAAAGTTTCACAGATTAATAGTAATTGTTTTCTTAAAAAGGGGGATATGTTTTTCTTTTAAACAGTTCTACAGTTAAGTGCTTTCTTGGAGGAAAGTGTTATGTAAATGAAGGATCTGCAGTTTGTTTTCCTAGTAGACATTTGTATAATGGGTGGGTATTTGGAGCCAGAGCGTAATTTGCCTTCTTGCGGAACCAGCAGAGCCTTTATTTAGTAGGAGCTAAGAAATCAGCGTTTGCCTCTTGGCTCTTTTCTAGGCACCAAAGCAAATCACTTTTGGTCACCTTTATAAGTTTGATAAGGCATAGTGATTGATCTTTTATTCCTTGGTATCAAATTACTAAAAATTTGTTTAATTCAAATTTTGAAGGAAGAATCCCCCCAAACTTGGCAATAGAAATAGTGTAAATATACATTGTACATGAAGTAATGTAAAAGAAAAAAAGTTATCCTTTACATACATGGCTTATTAGGGAGAATGGACTGGAAAACATGTCTCATACTGGGAGATTATTATTTACTTCCTTTAAAACAAATAGCCCCTCCACTAAAAGAGATTGATTTCATTCATTTGTTCAGCTATTTCGCCTAAAATCTTTTGTGTACATTAGTCCCCCATTTACCTGAGGTTTTGCTTCCCATGGTTTCAGTTACCTGTGAGTAATCGTGGTCTGAAAATGTTAAATGGAAAATTCTAAAAATAATAAATTTCAGGTTCTGAGTAGTATGGTGAAATCTCTCACCTTTTAACTTTATCCTGCCGGGGATATGATTTTGAGACATAGAGTAATTTAAGAAAGGACTTAAAGACTGATGTTTTTGAGTGTGTAGGACTCAAAGGTGTGTTGCTCCATTGTTATAAATAAGAAAATTGGGAAAGGATACTGGTTTGGTAGAGAGGATGGTGTGTTATTGAGTAGTAGGTGGCATTGAGTTACAAGGTGAGGATGGGACCTCTCAAAGACCTGAGAACAAAGGTAGAGTAAAGTTAGGGAAATATATGGGAGCCATCAGTGTAGAGCTGATTTTTAAAACAGAATGGAAGAGTCTTCCCTGAGAGAAATGTGGAACAGAGGCAAAGACTGAACCTATGGAGGCTTGACATGTAAATAGCAGGAAGTGGCAAAGGGGATGTTAAAGAAGGTAGATCATAGAGATCAGAGATGAAGAGAGAGGATGCCAGGAGGGACTGAGTCCTTGTAGAAGAATGAGATCAGTAGGGTCAAAGATGGAAAGAGTGGAGTCAAATGAGCTAAAGATGAGGATCTAAAAAAATACATTCATATGACTAAAAAGAGATCACTAATGTTGTTAGAACAATTTTAGTAAAATGAGTGGGGGAGGTGGGTAGTGAGGTCAAGGTAGTAGATACATGCCTCTTAATTAGTCATTTGAGGTATGAAATGAAAGAGATTAACATTTTATTTATAGGAGCTATTGAGAACAAGTGAATGTTTTGTACAAGACAGTGAACTTTCAGTGCTGCTGAGGTGTGATAAGACAGGAATTCTCATAGCTACTGATAGACATGTAAACTGATTCAGCCTATCAGAAAAGCAGTTCGTTATATATATCAAGAATCTTAAAAGATCCTTTAACCCTCATATCCTTTAGCCCTCCACTGCCAGGATTCTATAAGAGAAAATAATTAGAAATGCCATCAGAGATTTACATAAAAAGTTGTTCACTGAAACATTTTTTGTAATAGTGAAAAATGGGAGACAAATCCAGCTGTCAGGAATGATTGAATTCAGTTTTTATCTGTGTTGGATGTTATACAGCTATCAAAGTATTTTTTAATTGATAGCTAGGAAAAGTGTTTATGATATAAGCAAAATATAGCATTAGGTGATTATGAAAAATGTATATGTTGTATCTGGAGCAAAGTCCGGGAAGAAATACACCAAGTTGTTATTCCTGGAGAGTGATTATGGATGCTTTTTTATTTTTCTTAATACATTTTTTTAGCTTCCAAATCACCTATAATGAGCAATTGTTACTTTTATGATTTCAAGTTTTATTTTATTTTATTTTTTTGTTTTAAAGAGCGAGGAGACATTTGGCAGAAAAGGGGCTGTAGAAAGGAAGGATCTAGGAGGTTGTTAGCTAAGTTTGGTACAACATCCCTTAGTAAGAGGGATCACAGTTGGAAGGGTTCATTGGTTCTGAGTGAAGGAAGGATAAGTGTTCTTCTGAGCCTGCAGGGAAGGATGAGAAAACAGATGGAGAGATAGGAAATCTGTTTCTGTCTCAAAGCTGATTTAGGTCAACATCTAAGGCCAAGAGAGTTTCACACACCCCTGTTGGGAGTGGGCTGCAATGTCGCTGGGAGGAAAAACACTCACCAAGAAGTATACTGGCCCACCTCACTGAAATTTGGCCACCAGATACACAGAACTGCAAGACTTTTTTTCCATAGTTTCCCCCCAACTTCAAAACTGGCCAGGTTTCAAAGATTTATTTATAAGTTTGTTTTTTCGACTCGAAAAGATTTTTCCCATAGAACCAATGTTACAAATGGTGATTAGGATTCTAGCCAGCCCACAAAACTCATTATATCCATCTGTCTTGCCAGTATTTCCTCCCAAGTATTTTTCACATCTGTTAAGTAATCTCTACTAGGGCCCTTAGCTAACCTGTATCCATTACACACCCCACTCAAATACAGTGTGTTGATACCACCTAACAGAAGGTTCCACATTCATGTCTTCCCACTCCTCCTTTTCTCCTCTTCTCCCTCTCCCCAGGCCTGTCTGCATTCTGCATCAGATTTATCGTCTGGAAACACCATTGTTATTGTTTTTCTGCTCAAAACTTCTACGCCTATTTCCCAAATCCCTTTTGGGGCATGGCAGACAAATGGACTCTCACTATGAGGAAGCATGGATAGCCACAATACCCAGAGCCAGGGAGAGCTAGGCTACTGTCATCACTAACATTCCAAGCCCTAGAACATCTGCAGGGACCTCATTGACAAGGCGGAGTTATTAGGCTTGTGAGTGATGGTAGTCTGGCAGGCAGATCCAGAAGTCTGTGCCACATATAAGAGCAGGGCAAATCAGATTTGAAGCCAGAAAAAATCCATCCCTTGGCAGAATAGTTGCAGACAGGCGATATCAAGACATTCAGGTCTGATCATTGAAAAAGCTCAGAGCAAGTTAATATTTCAGGTTTGTCCTTTTGTTTTGTAGTGGCCAGTCTTTAAGGCAGTCTAGCTTTGCTTCTAAAATGCACACTAAATCATTGGTTCTGTATATTCTAAATGAGCTCTGGGTGGGAATAAGAGCTCCAACTTCTCAGTGACATAATTACCCTAACTTAGTCATTCTTACTACTAGGTCTATTGAGCAGCTACAAATATTTGATGTATAATTTATCATAATTATAAAATACAGTATTGAAGAGATAGTGCATGTGTATGAATCTTGCTATCCTCAGGATAGACATACATTTAGCTTTTTCTTCCTGAGATTTAAAATCAACTCTGATCCACAAACTTTCAAAGTTCCTTCCTCAGATTTGCTCTTTCCTATCATAGCAAACATTTTAGGACTAGCAATACCTTATTTCAATTCTAAAAGGATTAAATAGGCATTTGTGGACTAGCATGGGAACCATGTAAGTATTTAGATTAGAATATCTTTTGGTGTGACATGAAAAAGGAACATCATTGCCCCAGAAACAAACTTCTCCCAGTGGAGGTCATGGTAGCTACTGGCCTTTTGGAACACTAGGCAAAGAGAATGAGGTGGCTGGGCACACAGTCTCACCTCAGGGCAATAGGATCAGCCAGTTCTGTGAGCTCTGGTCATTCATTGTGAAATAATGAAACCTTGGCTGTGTTTACCCATGAAGGGGGGCCAGCTACTGTGGAGGAGGGGTGTGAAATAAAGCCTTTTCAGGAGGTGGAACAGTTCACCCTGCATGTCATCAAAGACTGAGTGGTGTATTAGACACTATGTCCTCTGTAAAATCTGAAAGCTGGCATACTCCACAGGGATTCCAAACTGTCAGTATAGTGAGTTCTACGTTATTGATAGGCAGAAGTGAGAAGTAAAGCAGAGCTTCTTTTCAGTAAATTGACTGTTAGAAAGAGGGGTTTAGAGCCCAACCAGAGACATAGTATTAAGTTCTGCAGGTGTGCCCCAGTCATTCATATAGCTTATGTTCAACAGGGACTCTGGCTGGCTGTGTTGAAGAGCAGCAATTCTCACACATGGTAGCACGTTAGAGTCACTTAGACAGTCTTTTTAAAAAATATTAATGCCAGAGTCCTGCTCCC
>NW_011888782.1:24380351-24386688 GCF_000151845.1 Pteropus vampyrus | reverse complement strand
CTGCTCAAAACTTCTACGCCTATTTCCCAAATCCCTTTTGGGGCATGGCAGACAAATGGACTCTCACTATGAGGAAGCATGGATAGCCACAATACCCAGAGCCAGGGAGAGCTAGGCTACTGTCATCACTAACATTCCAAGCCCTAGAACATCTGCAGGGACCTCATTGACAAGGCGGAGTTATTAGGCTTGTGAGTGATGGTAGTCTGGCAGGCAGATCCAGAAGTCTGTGCCACATATAAGAGCAGGGCAAATCAGATTTGAAGCCAGAAAAAATCCATCCCTTGGCAGAATAGTTGCAGACAGGCGATATCAAGACATTCAGGTCTGATCATTGAAAAAGCTCAGAGCAAGTTAATATTTCAGGTTTGTCCTTTTGTTTTGTAGTGGCCAGTCTTTAAGGCAGTCTAGCTTTGCTTCTAAAATGCACACTAAATCATTGGTTCTGTATATTCTAAATGAGCTCTGGGTGGGAATAAGAGCTCCAACTTCTCAGTGACATAATTACCCTAACTTAGTCATTCTTACTACTAGGTCTATTGAGCAGCTACAAATATTTGATGTATAATTTATCATAATTATAAAATACAGTATTGAAGAGATAGTGCATGTGTATGAATCTTGCTATCCTCAGGATAGACATACATTTAGCTTTTTCTTCCTGAGATTTAAAATCAACTCTGATCCACAAACTTTCAAAGTTCCTTCCTCAGATTTGCTCTTTCCTATCATAGCAAACATTTTAGGACTAGCAATACCTTATTTCAATTCTAAAAGGATTAAATAGGCATTTGTGGACTAGCATGGGAACCATGTAAGTATTTAGATTAGAATATCTTTTGGTGTGACATGAAAAAGGAACATCATTGCCCCAGAAACAAACTTCTCCCAGTGGAGGTCATGGTAGCTACTGGCCTTTTGGAACACTAGGCAAAGAGAATGAGGTGGCTGGGCACACAGTCTCACCTCAGGGCAATAGGATCAGCCAGTTCTGTGAGCTCTGGTCATTCATTGTGAAATAATGAAACCTTGGCTGTGTTTACCCATGAAGGGGGGCCAGCTACTGTGGAGGAGGGGTGTGAAATAAAGCCTTTTCAGGAGGTGGAACAGTTCACCCTGCATGTCATCAAAGACTGAGTGGTGTATTAGACACTATGTCCTCTGTAAAATCTGAAAGCTGGCATACTCCACAGGGATTCCAAACTGTCAGTATAGTGAGTTCTACGTTATTGATAGGCAGAAGTGAGAAGTAAAGCAGAGCTTCTTTTCAGTAAATTAACTGTTAGAAAGAGGGGTTTAGAGCCCAACCAGAGACATAGTATTAAGTTCTGCAGGTGTGCCCCAGTCATTCATATAGCTTATGTTCAACAGGGACTCTGGCTGGCTGTGTTGAAGAGCAGCAATTCTCACACATGGTAGCACGTTAGAGTCACTTAGACAGTCTTTTTAAAAAATATTAATGCCAGAGTCCTGCTCCCAGATATTGGGATTTGATCGGTCTGGGATGGCCCTGTGCATTCTTTTTTTTTTTTCCCCCCTTTCCATGCTCTTGTGATTCCAATATGCTAAGTTTGCAATCCACTTTTCTAGAGTAGTACTTCTCAAACTTTAGTATGCAGAGGCATCACTTGGAGTGCTTATAAAAATATTTTTCTAGGCCCTACATCAGAAGATCGGAAGGTTTAGGCTGGAGTCTGAGAATCTGTATTTCAATGACACTCCTAGCTGAGGGCAAATAGCACGTACCCTAATGTTAACATCTTACATAACCACAGTACATTTCTCATACTAAGAAATTAACATTGGTGCATTACTATCAACTAAAAGACTTTATTTGGTTCTTATCAGTTATTCTACTGTTGTCCAGTTTATGTTTGGGGATCCAGGCCAGGATACCACATTGCATTTAGTTGTCATGTCTCATTCTCTTATCTATGACAGTTACATATTCTATGATTTTCATGATCTTGACAGAATACTGGTCAGATAGTTTGTAGAATGTTTCTATATTTGGGTTTGTTTGATGCTTTCTCATGATGAGACTGGGATTATGAGTTTGGGGAAGAATAAAGAACACAGAGGTAAATTGCCCTTCTCATCACATCATATTAGACGTCATCACATCATATTAGACAGTACATGATTTCTACATGATTTATGATTGGTAATTTTAACCTTGGCCAGTTTGTTTCTTCCTTGTAAAGTTACTATTTTTCCCTTTCCATACTCTGTTCTTTGGAAGCAAGTCACTAAATCCAACCCACACTCAAGGGGAAAGGGATCCAGGAGGGAGGAGTATTTATACATATTGTGATTTTTTTTTTTTAAGGAAGATTTGTCCCTTCTCCCCGCCTTCATTCATTCATTCAGTTATTTAGGTCAGTATGGACTTGTATATTTTATACCCTAAATTATAATCTATTACTATTTTATTTTGTTGCTCAAATTATTCCAGTTTAGACCCCATCAGATCAGCTCCTGTGTCCCTTTATATGCCCTCATCTTTTTGTTTTTTGAACAACTTTTTTCCTTTCTGGTGCTGCAGGATGTTCCAGATTCATCTTGTATTACCTCTGCCCTAGCCTAGAATCAACCATCTTTCTCCAAGGAGCCCAGTTCCTTTGATTAGATAATGGTATTTAGAAACCAAGATCTGGGCACTGAATGTGCTTGTTGCTACTGAAGTGTCACTGATTTCAGGCCCACCAGTGAGAAATACATATATGTATACTAAGCCATGTGTATACATAAGCTTGTGTTATATCTGTATCTGTCCATCTAATACCTGTATATTTACAAATATGTGCAAATAATATATATAACATTTATATTAGCTGTGCACACACACACACACACACACACACAGCTAAGAGTTCATTCTGAGTTCTCTGACTGTCTAGCACCACAGGGTTCCTTTTAGACTCTTGCTTTTGGAACTTCCACCTTCACTTTCTCTGACAGTGAGAAACCTGGCTCTCATTATCTACTATATATTTGCTTATTCAACCCTAGTATACTTGTAGTTTTATAATTGTTAACTCATGCTCCTATAAGAAAAAAATTACCAGTTAGTGTTTATATATAGTTCTTTTTGTTTTTAGTCTTACAGTTTCCAGTCAAAACAATGTTACTTAGGTCAGTTCCTTTTTTCTCACATGAAGGTTATAAGGTTAGGTTATGTCCTACATTTCTAATACAGTTAGATGTATCTGTCACTTCTTCCATCCTGGGATTCCCCCAGTGTCCTGCTTGATATTTCAAAATTTGCACATATCAAAGCTGTTTGTGATATACAGTTTTACGAGTTTAAACAAATGCCATGATTTTATCTTTAAGCATAACACTGGCAAACTTCATAACTGGCAGCATTCTTGCAGCACACCTGACAACTAATCTTGACACAGTTTAAAAAACCCTAAATTAGATAATCTAAAAGGTTTTTTCTCCTCCAGCATTCATTAAACCTTCATGTATCATCCCTGATTCCCAGAAATTGGTCATGTCCCAGATCATATCACCAGTGGCTATCTCCAGGAGGATCTTGGAAGATTCTGAGAGAAAAAGGCATCCCCACCTCTCTGCACTGTCCATCATGAGGTTAGAAAGGCTTTTTTATGGAATGGAGGGGACAGTAGGGCAGAACCAGCTGGTACTTGAACCAGCTTCATCTCAGCTGACCCATTATATCCTCCAACTAGCAGCAATACCTCTAAGGCATTGGTTTTCAAATTATGAGCCACCAGACCAACAGTATCAGCATCACCTGGGAAATTCTTAGAAATGCAAATTCTTGGGCTCCAACCATATTTACTGAATTAGAAACTCTGGAAATGGGGTTCAGTGATCTGTGTTACAAGTCTTCTGAGTAATTCTGATGTACACTAAAATTCGAGAACCTCTACTTTTAAGATTAACCAGGCATTTGCCAGTCAGAGCCTTAGGAGCAGCTGTGAGGCTTCATCTGGACTTCCTGCTAGGGCCCTAGGGATGCAGAGCTAGCCTGGAACAGGCTGCAAGAGCAGCCAGAGGGCTAAAGGGCTGTTTTTCTTTTGGTTTATATGTTTGTGTTTAATTATGGTCCACCAGAGGATGGAAAATTTCTGCCTTGGATGTCTGGGGCAAAATATTCTATCTCTTTGAGATTAAAAAAAAGAAGGTCTTAATAATGGTACTAAAACTTTTATGCTTTCGTTTTTTTTAGTGATGTCACTTTTTTAAAATTGTTTTTTTTACATTGGCCTATTATTTCTAGTATATGTAAGATTATGTTTGTGTATGTTTTAATCAGGTAAAAATTATTGGCATTCAGTATGAAGTTGTAGTAAGAAAAAGCTAGGAAATATTTTCTGATTTAGGTAAACCTCTTATGCCTTCAAGTCCTTATCACCCACTTCCACCTCGGGTACCTGTATGATCTCAAATCCTACTTCTGTCCTCATTATTTACTGTTCCAGCCACTCTGGCCACCTCTTTGTGGTCCCTAGAATCACTTTAGAGCCTTTACATTTACTTTGGTTTCTATTTGGAATAGCCTTCTACCAGATATCCGCATATAGATATGTATAGCTAGCTCCCTCACTTCTTTCAAAAGTGGCATTCTCAAACAGAATTTCCCTGACTATGCTATGTAAAATTTCACGCATACATACTCCATTCCAAGCACACAAACATTCCATTTCCCCATTGTTTATGTTTTCTCTTTGGCACTTGCTAGCTAATTGTGTACACACGCACACACACTTTATAGTAGAATGTAAGTTCTACTGGCATAGATTTTGATCTGTTTTTGTATATTGTCCAGAAAAATGCCTGACATGGTAGTACTCAATTATTATTTGTCGAATGAATGAATATCTCCAAACATGCATTTATGTGACTGATAGTAAGGAGATGTACATATTCACATTTTTGCTTTTTCATTATTATCCATACTGAGCTGAGAGGCAGCTTCTTTCTCTCAGCTGTCTCTGTTCTATTCTTCTAAAACCACCTTTGCTCTAATTAAGAGGGATAGGGAAAGGCAGCTACCTAAGGAAATAATACTGATTCTATTTCTGTTTCCTGTCTAGAGAGCAGAGTCCTTTTACCTCACTGCCAGATATCGTTCCTTTCTGTCTCAGTGCCTGCCATAGAGGAATGGGAGAGGATGGTATGAGATGGGGCCTTATCAGTCTCATTAAACCAGTGGTTCTCTGGGGAAGATGAAAAAGTCCTGGAGATTAATGGTGGTGGTGGTGGATGGTGGTGATGGTGGCACAACAATGTGACTACTTAATGCCACAGGACTGTACACTTAAAAGTAGTTAAAACGGTAAATTTTGTGTTTTGTATCTTTTACCGCAATATTTCTAAAAAGCCATAGTGATTCTCAAAGTGTAGCTCCAAACCAAAAGTAGCAGCTTCACTTAGGAACTTGTTAGAAGTGCAAATTCCGAATCTCCACCTCAGAACTATTGATTCCATATAGTGGGTGATTTGTGTTTTAACAAGCCATTCTGGTTGTTCTGAAGCACACTGAAGTTTGAGAATCAGCATTCCATAGTTTTATTTTAATCCTGAGAGCTATAAAAAACTATTGAAGAGTTTTATAGGATTTTCTCATGCCCTAGTAACTGCATAATTACCTTGGTCAGAAGTTCTGACCACTTTAGGGGTAAAATTGAAAAGTACTCTGGAAATGTTTTGAAGATGAATGTTTTAAGTAGTTTTTAAAAAACAAACTTAATCTTAAGAGTACCTGCTGTGTTTCAAGCATCTTGCCAAATGCTCTTATATTTGTTTTTTGTTTTTCATTTAACCCTCAAACCAGCCCTGGTGAAGTAAATACTACATTATCCACATTTAAAATGGGAAACAAGCCAAGCTCAATTATTATTTATCGACTTTTCTTATAGTGTACATTTGCTGCCAGTAGGTGGCACTGATGGTGTGGTTACCCAGACTCAGGCAAAGCTTTCTGGGATTACAGACCTAGAAAACTGAAATAAATGAGATCTCTTATGGAAGAAATCAGACTGTAGGTAACCACAGATCCTTACAGAAATTGAGGTTCCAGCTTCTGGTATGTCAGAGTAAGGACCTCTGAAAATCCACTCTATATATAAAAGTGATGAAAACTGCCAAAAAGTCTTAAAATCAACTTTTTCAGAATTCCAGAAAGTAACCAGAGGCTTGTGACAATCTGAGTAGTATTTATCCAAGAAAAAGAACTTAATCATGGTAAGAACAGGAAGCCTCGTGGAATTTTAACTGATTTCTGTCTTCTCTCAGCTTCATAGTAGCCTTAAAAACTAATAGCCTCACAATCATAATAGCTATGGAAACCAGCAGCCTAGCA
>NW_011888782.1:24245728-24380301 GCF_000151845.1 Pteropus vampyrus | reverse complement strand
GTGATTTGTGTTTTAACAAGCCATTCTGGTTGTTCTGAAGCACACTGAAGTTTGAGAATCAGCATTCCATAGTTTTATTTTAATCCTGAGAGCTATAAAAAACTATTGAAGAGTTTTATAGGATTTTCTCATGCCCTAGTAACTGCATAATTACCTTGGTCAGAAGTTCTGACCACTTTAGGGGTAAAATTGAAAAGTACTCTGGAAATGTTTTGAAGATGAATGTTTTAAGTAGTTTTTAAAAAACAAACTTAATCTTTAGAGTACCTGCTGTGTTTCAAGCATCTTGCCAAATGCTCTTATATTTGTTTTTTGTTTTTCATTTAACCCTCAAACCAGCCCTGGTGAAGTAAATACTACATTATCCACATTTAAAATGGGAAACAAGCCAAGCTCAATTATTATTTATCGACTTTTCTTATAGTGTACATTTGCTGCCAGTAGGTGGCACTGATGGTGTGGTTACCCAGACTCAGGCAAAGCTTTCTGGGATTACAGACCTAGAAAACTGAAATAAATGAGATCTCTTATGGAAGAAATCAGACTGTAGGTAACCACAGATCCTTACAGAAATTGAGGTTCCAGCTTCTGGTATGTCAGAGTAAGGACCTCTGAAAATCCACTCTATATATAAAAGTGATGAAAACTGCCAAAAAGTCGTAAAATCAACTTTTTCAGAATTCCAGAAAGTAACCAGAGGCTTGTGACAATCTGAGTAGTATTTATCCAAGAAAAAGAACTTAATCATGGTAAGAACAGGAAGCCTCGTGGAATTTTAACTGATTTCTGTCTTCTCTCAGCTTCATAGTAGCCTTAAAAACTAATAGCCTCACAATCATAATAGCTATGGAAACCAGCAGCCTAGCAAGCACTGAAGAAGGCAGAATCAATTTGTAGTACCTTAAAACTCCCAGCCCCAGGCAATTGCTACTATTTGACCTGCCTGGCTGTCCCCTAGAAACTCCCACTCGCAGGGCTTGCTTGCCTTTTATTTTTATTTTATTTTATTTTATTGTTATTTTTTCCTGACTCAGAGCTAATTCAGTGTTAACTTCTCCTCCACCTCTCACCTCCCCCACCCCACCCCAGAGATGGCCCAACACACACACAGTCCTTCAGCAAAGGCTGGCAAACGTATTGGTGCAATTCATTTAAAGAAATCTCTGTCCAGTTATTAGTTGACCACCATGCTAACATAGAACATAGGCTTCTATGGCAAAACACAAAGAACATAAGGGAATATGGATAAGTGAAATAGAATTGAGAGTCCAGAAATAAACCCTCACATTTTTCATCAATTGATTTCCTATATCGTGCCCAAACCACCCAACATGGGAAAAAATAGTCTTTTCAACAAATGATGGTGGGAGAACTGGATATCAACATGCAAAAGAATGAAGTTGGATCCCTTCCACATACAGTATGCCAATATTAACTCAAAATGGATCACAGACCTAAACGGTAAAGCTAAAATTAAAACATTCTTAGAAGATAGCATAGGAATTATGTTGTGACCTTTTATATGACACCAAAAGCTCAAGCCACAAAAGGAAAAATGGTTAAGTTAGACTTCATCAAAATTAAAAATTTCTGTACTTACAGGACATAATCAAGGTAGTGAAAAGACAACTCGTGAAATGGGAGAAAATGTATGCACTTATATATCAGATAAAGAATTGTATCCAAAATATATAAGGAACTCTTACAACTCAGTAATAAAAAGACAACTCAGTTAAGAAATGAGCAAAGGAGCTGAATGAACTTTCTCTGGAGAAGATATACAGGTAGCTAATAAGCATATGCAAAGATCCTCATTGTCATTACTCAGTAGAGAATGTCATTAGTAGAGAAATGCAGATCAAGACTACAATGAGATACCACTTCACACCCATTGGGATGGCTTTAATAAAAAAAGTGGACAGGATGAGGAGAAATTGGAACCCTCATGCATTGCTGATGGAAATGTAAAATGTTACAGCGCTTGGACAAAAGTGTGGCAGTTCCTCAACTGATTGAACATAGGGTTACCATATGACCCGGCAATTTCACCTCTTAGTATATGCTCCAAAGAAATGAAAATCGATGTTCACTCAAAAACTTGTACACAAACATCCATACCAGCATTCTTCATAATAGTCAAAAAGTGGAAACCATCTAAATATTTCTTGGCTGCCTAATATTTAAACAAAATCTGGGCTGTGTATGCAATGGAATCAAATTTGCCAGTAAAAAAAAAAAAAAATCAAGTACTGATAAATGCTGCAACATGGATGAACCTTTAATACTGGATAAATGAAAGAGCCAGTCATAGAAGGCCACATAGTGTATGATTTTGTGTCATTTATATAAAATTCCCAGAATATACAAATCTGTAGAGACAGAAAGATTAGTGGTTTCCTAGGGTTGAAGGGAGGAAAAAACAGTGACTGCTAGTGGATTTGGGGTTTCTTTCTGGGATGATGAAGATCTGGAATTAGTAGTGATCAGTACACAACTTTGTGAATATACTAAAAAATCACAGAACTGTATATTTTGAAAGGATGAACTAGATGATAACAGAATATGTATCAATAAAGGTTATTTTAAAAATCCTTATACAACTACAATTTTTAATTTCTTAAAATCGTTATGTTTAAAATTTTTTTAACTGCAAGAGAAAAAAATTGAGGAAATCTTGTTTCTCCTCCCTGTTGGGAGCCCACCTTTGTAACCATACATATGTTACTCCTATTCCCTCCAAATTCCGAAGCTACAAAGACACCCAAAAGAGTCTGGAACTTCAAAAGTATAGACTTTGTCCACTAAGAAGTAGATTTAAAAAACTACTTGAACTCTTCTGTCAGCCTTTAACCACAAAGCTATGAGGACACACTCTTGTTGCATTAAAGCCAAGTCTTAGGCATTTCTCTTTTTCTGTCATGGCATGCCAGGACCTTAGATTCATCACTGCTGTCTTTCCATCTTTTCTGTTTCATTCTACTTCATAGTGCTCCCTTCCTTCCGTGTCCTAGGACTCTAGGGCTCTTTTGTGGTCTGACTCTGAATCCTATACCAGCCCTGGTCTTGTATTATGACCCCCATACTCAGAATATGTGTCCCCTTTTATCCCACCTTCATCAAAACTATTTCTGGCTACAAACTAATCAAAAACAGACTCACAAATATAGAGGACAATCTGGTGATGGCCAGAGGGGAGGGGATTTGGGAGGCTGGAAGAATGGAGTGAAGGATTAAAGAAGTACAAATTAGTGACGGATAGATGGTCATGAAGAGGAATTTTCATTTGAAACGCTAACCTTATAATTAGCTCTATGTACTGCTTCTGTAGATATGCTTGCCACATAGGCCGAAGGGCAGGGTGACCTCAAAATTAACTAAAGACTCATCCTCCCTTTTGCTTGTTCTGTCTAGATGACAGGTGTATTGCCTAAGTTCTCTTTGTAACTGCCTGTAACCCATAGCAACTCCCACACTCTGTAAATGCCTGAGGACAAATTAAGCAATCCGCCCCTGCCAACTGGCCAAATGTAATTGCTCGGATAAGCCCTATAAAAGCTAGGTTGTATCTGAGGTCAGGGCCCAGATCTTCAGAGCACTAGCTCATCTGGGACCGCCAGCGTAATAAACCTGAGTTCTCCAACTCTCCAAGTGGTGCTTGGTTTCTTGCCTGTCTGATTTTTTCCTGCAACATTTCTGCAACAGTCATGGGGATGGGGAGCACAACGTAGGGAATGCAGTCAGCAGTAATGTAATGGCTAAGTGGAGAGCCAGAGGAGAGAAAGAGCAATTGGATCATTTTATAAACTTTATAAATATCGAACCAATATACTACATATTTGAAACTAATAAAATAAAATTAAAAACACTGAGATACCATCAAAAAAAAAAAAAAAACTAGTTCTGGCTGTCTCTGCTTGGAATTCTGATTAATTATCAACTGATTAAAAATTTACATGCTGAGGCTGAGGTAAAGGAAACTAAGTTCAAGAATGTATGTCCTAGCATTGTTCACAGAAAAGGCTTGGTAGCAACGATAAATCCATTAACAATGAACCGCCCTCCCTAAGGATCTCAAAGCATTTCTCTTTTAAGGAATCAGAGCATCTTGAAGGGGAATGTCTCATTTTGAATCAGGGGCAGAGGCATTCAAAATGAATCTGGAACATGCTGTCAGAAAGGGAGTTACCAGTGATCACTGAGCACGCACTGAAAAGACTCATGAGCCAACTTAGATGAGTTCCCAGAGATGAAAGATGGAACATCTGAGCATCAAAAAGAAAAATTAGAAATGGACCCAGACATACCATGTGTTAAAATACAAGAGTTCTTCAAGATGCTTTTAAACTTAAAAGGTCACCTGTGGAAATTGCTAGGAAACCAATTCATTAATTTGAAAACTGGCAAAGGGAAAGAATCAAGCATTTATTCCACATTTTCTGTATAACTTTTACCTTAGGATAACCATATAGTTAATGTGGAAAAGAATACTTCCATTTTGCAGCCCCTACTGAAACAATAGGTCTAGGTAAGTAACACCAAAAACAATAGATGAAAGGTCGATGGGGAACTTTCTAAGGGATAAGTCAGACCAAAGTCATCTACTGATCTATCTTAATAGCACAAAAAGAAAGCATGTATGCTTCTGGCTGGAGAAGCACTAGGAGGTACACAATACCACCTATGATATATTGCTAAAACTTCTACTTGAATATGATCAAACCTCAAAAATCTGTTTACAAGAAATAAGGGAGTTAGATAAATATGTTAAACACTATGGGGATGCCATCAACAAAATATAAAGTGAGAAAAATTCTCTAGAATCTGAGACCTAGTTTCTTCAACAAATTACAAGAAAAAAGAGCGTGGGGCAGCCAGGGAGACCTACAGAGGAAGCATCAACCATATTCAATGTGTGCACCTATTTAGGGTAAACCAACTAAAAAAGTTATGAGCCCATTCAGGAAATTGAATCATCATACTTGATCATAATGTGCTGATAACCAGGAATTATTTTTTAGTACTATAAATGGTATTCTACATATGATTTTGAAAAGGTACTGTTTTTAGATGCATACTGAAGTATTTATGGATGAACTAATATGTTTGGGTTTTAGAATAATTCAGTAGGGGTTAAGGAATAGGTGAGGTTCAGATGAAACTATTGACTGTGTATTGATAATTGTTGAAACTTTGTGGTGAGTCCATGAGATCTATTACTCTCTACAGGTGCTTAGAATTTAGATTTTAAGAATTAACTACCTATATTACTATATATAATAATACAGTTTTATACTTTATATATATGTAGTTTTAAAATTATATATAATTCATAACTATATCCAAAGCCGATATCTAGAAGGAACGAGGCTTTCTAGAGCCCCTCGCCATTGCAGCTCCCTACCCAGAGTTTACCAGAGCAGTACTGGCAACTAGGCGTCTTGGTTTATCACTTCTGGAAGGTTGCTAATCTTTATTTACCTAAACAGCGGGTGCTGGAATACATAATATTTTCACCAGAACCATTATTGTTAAGATAAGACATGTGAGAAGCACTTTTATAAAACTTACAGCTGATGTTTATGTTGTAAATTCCTAATTTCCTAATCAGCAACATACGTATATTTTAAAACAACACCAAGCATGGCACCCTAAATATAGCATGTGTATCTCACATATAGAGTAGTATATTTGTTTTTTAAATGAACTAATTTGTATAAATGAAATATATACCTTGCAAGCATTTCTCATTTTGAGACATCAGATTTGTTTTCTCTGAAACATCTTTCTCTCATTTCTAGGAAATTGGCTTAGGTTATGCGAAAGAGATGCTTCCTCATCTCTAAGGCTTACCAGACACTCTGATTTGAAGAAAAATGGATTTTGCACCAAACCCCAGGAAAGTCCAAAAGCTCCATCCCGTAAGTTTTGATTAGCTTTTCCACTTATGGACTAGGCAGCTCTCAAAGAGTAGGATAATTTGGACTCAAAAGAACCTAAAAGAAGTCTACAGCCATGCCACCCTGAACAAGCTGGATCCCATCTGCTCTCGGAAGCTAAGCAAGGTCAGCCTGGTTAGTACTTGGATGGGAGACCACCTAGGAAGACCAGGTGCTATAGGTGTAAAAAATAAAAAAAATAAGGGATCATAAGCTGACAAAGTCTTTGCAGTCGGTGAGGTCAACCAAGGGTTGCCTCGCCTTAAAAAAAAAAAAAAAAAAGAACCTAAAAGAGAGGTGGTCACAGGGTTTCCTACATCGTACCTACCTGATCATGTAGTCATGTAGTTCAGGCCTCCGAATTGTACTGACATTGGATATGCTCACATGTAGCAATGATTTCATTTTCCTCATTTGTCATTTTTATCTCTTGCCTCAAAGATTGGACTGGAGCTTTTTGCAGGAGAACAGAATACAAAAGTAAATAGTGGCCTAGAAATTATCTTTAAGGAACCCCAAAGATGAACCGAATCAAGAAATGACATTTTGAGTAAATTATATCTAGGGCTAAGCTCCTGGTTTGGGCATTAACTTCAGCCACATTTAGTCCTATCCCTAACTTAAAGCCTTCTCACTGTTACCACTATGGGAATAAGGAGCATAATTATAAATCGTAGGTTCCTAGGAACTATTTACTTGTTGCTCCTCCATGGCAGTATACTAGAGGCCAGCAGGTCTTGGTGAGTGGAGAGAAACCATCCTCAAAGAATATTTATCAAGAGCTTAAAAATGTTTATACTCTTTGACCCTTTCTTGTTCATCTGCCTCTTTGGCCACTCTGTTTTCCTCTGTTGCCTGTTTCTCCTGTCCTTTTTCTTGGGTCATGTCCAAGACTCAGCCCTTAGCCTTCTTCTCTTCTTTATCACCCTCACTGGCTCTCCTTTTACACCAATGGTTATCTCTACTCCCAACTTATTAATGAAACCTACTCAGGTGGCATAAATTTAGACACAATAGCTCTAAAATGGCACAAATAGCATTTTCCTCTTGCTAAATTTGAGAGTCATAATCTCACATAAGTAAGATATGTTGTCTTGTTTTTTTTTTCATAGACACTTACACCCACAGAGTGCCATTACACAAACCTACAGATTGGGAGAGGAAGATTCTGGTGTGGTCAGGTCGCTTCAAAAAGGAAGATGAAATCCCAGAGACTGTCTCGTGAGTGCTGAATTTAGGGTTGTAAGAAGTTTTTATTTCTCACTGATCTGTTTTAAAGGAAAAGCAGTTCCTCTGAGTCTGGCTGTTTAAAATCTTTCAACCAAATTAAAAAATTTTTCACTTCTCTAAATTTTTGCTCTTTGGCAAGTACCTGGAATAACTATAGTGCTGGAAAATCTATGTTTTATCACTGATATGTAGTGCCTAGTGAAGAGCTGTTGGATACTCTGAAGTCAACTCATTTGATTTCCTCTCCTAGTTACAGAAATGTGACTAAACAGTTCACTGTTTTTAGTTTGTTTTAATCTGGGTCTATCTGTTAGGTACCAGTGACAAATAACTATATTCTATAAAATCCACTTAAGTATTTAAAAGCAACATATTCTCTCTTTCTGGGAGCCAGGAAAGAGTGCCTCTCTAAAACCAGCTCTGGGATCTTGAGACTTTTTCAGTCTGTAAATGATGAGTACAGACTCCTCTAACCTGGGGTTTCTCTATCTCAGCACTGTTGGCATTTTGGGCCAAATAATGTTTGTTGCAGCGGGCTGTCCTGTACATTGTAGGGTGTTTAGCAGTATCCCTGGCCTCTTCACCTCTTAGAGGCAAATAGCATTCAGTAATGACAACCAAAAATGTTTCCAGAAATTGCCAAATGTCCGCTGTGGGGCAAAATCACCACCAGTTGAGAACCACTGCTCCACAGATTGCTTGCATCTTGGCCAAGAGTGATTCTGAGAAATAGATGCCATCTCCCCTGTGGGGCATTTATCCTCTTCAGAGACAGGGATTTGGGACAAAGCTGCTGGACACTCCCTTCTAGCAAAACAAAACAAAACAAAGACTGTTCCTGTATCTTCTGGTTTCTGGTTTCAAGTTCTGATTGCAAAAGATCTGGGTTCATGCAGGGTATTTTTTTTCCAGGAAGATAACTAAAAAACAAACTAGTATTTGTTTTCTGTTTACAACAGCTTTAAAACAGAGCCCTTATGCTTCTGCCAGTCAAATTAAATAGGACATTATTTTTACTAAAATTATTTCAGCAGGAAAGCCCTAGTCTTTCTTAGCTAAAGGACAGTGTACTCTCCCAAGAAATAAGAGCATGCTGGAAATATCAATGATATCAAGTTCTTGCCTGTCCCAATTTCTTCCTGAAAATCCCAGCAGAAAACAAGCTGATCTCACACACACACACACACACACACACGGCCCTAATAAGTGCTGTATAGACTTTGCTATGTAATACCTTCCTCTGTCAACCTTGAAGGTGGTTCCTAGATTCCCCTCAAGCCCAAAGTACTACCTAGAGAGTCACCCTAGAAGGCCTTTCTCTGGTCTTGGGCAACCGTTTATCCTTGTGCTGGTAGTTCTGAATAGGCACTACTTGCCCATTCTGATTGCTCCCTGTAGAATGGAGGACAACATCATGGCCTTATATAAATGCATTTCACTTTCGAAATGTTCCATCAAATGTGGAATATATCACTTTTCATGAAGATCATATAGCACTTCAATTGGAAATACCAGTTCACATAAACTATTGCCTACATAAGTAGTTAGTTTGTGGTTGGTGAGATCTTAGAAGCTCTTAATAGAGCAATTCACTGTCCTTAGCAGTTGCTCCTGGTTCCTCCCACCCTGCAGGGCCATCCACCTTCAGTGCCTGGAGAACTCTGTGCATTGTTGCTCCCTGAGTCCCAGCTCTTACATCTCAGTGTATATGCTTTCAGGGTTCTCCCACCTAAAATGTTCTGGATCCTGTGCTTCTTTTTATTTTCTCTCCCTACTCCCCGCTGCCCCCGATTTCAAATGCACTGAGTGTTAAAAATCTAGGGGGAAAAAAAGTAGGCATTCCCAATCCCATCATCTGGAGATAATCACTTCCTATTTATACCCCACTGAGTAGGCCAGTTCTCTATCCTGGGCCCACTAGGACTCCACATGCCCTGCCAAAGTTCTACCAGACACTCAGGCGATATAACTTCGACCCACTGCCCATCTGCAGAATCATCAAGGTGGAAGGGCCTTCTCTTTAGACTCTTTCTTGTTTGGCCTCTCAATTTTCACACAAGAACGATAATCCAACTCTCAACTTTCTGTTAAGGCACATGGCTTCAGTGGACACATTAGAGGAGTCACTTGCCAAAGAGCTCAAGTTCACTGCCACTCAATTTTAGCAAAACATTAAAAGATAAACTTTAAAGAAGCATTGCTTAAAGGGTCCTTCTGCTGTTCCAGATATTCCTGGTTCAAGGCAGAGAGCAAAAAGCTAGGTATAAAGAGCACATTGTTTAACTCTCTCCTGTGTTTGTTTTCTTCTGAATTGTGTTTTGTGTTGAACTTATAAAGCTCATTGCAGTATCTGTTGTCAGGATGTTGGTCAGATAATCATTATACCACATAATATCTTCTTAAGAACCCCAAGGAGAAACGACTACTGATTCCACTTTTAGCATTGGCTGGTAATATGAAACGAGAACCAAAATCAGGGCCCACCATAGCAAGCATAGATTTATATGCCTTGCTCTCTTTTTTCTGGCCACACTTTCTTCTTTTTTTTTCCTACTGTAAGTTTATGCTATTGTATTGTATTTTTTGTATAAAGTGAGTTGTGAAAATGCCTCATTCTCCTCCAAGTTCTACAAGATCTCCAGGCCCCACCTCCTTTTCTATATTTATAGGCACCACTCCAATTCTGGTTTGTAGTACACAGAGCTTCATATCCCGCTGGCAACTTCAGAAAGAGAGAGTTAACTTTCTCTCATGATCTCATTGTGTTATTAGGTTTGAGATGCTCGATGCTGCAAAGAACAAGCTCCGGGTGAAGATCAGCTATATAATGATTGCCCTGACAGTGGCAGGATGCATCCTGATGGTTATTGAGGGCAAGAAGGTGAGAGTAGACTTCCTCTCTATCTGTTTTCCACAAAGGACCTAGAGGAAATCAGGGGTTGACTCTTGTATTTATTCTCTGAGAAGAGGAGGCTACTTTCTACTCAGGAAATTATAAGAAACAAAATGAGACATAGTAGGGACAAACCTGGGATATCATGCCTAGAGATAAATAGCCAGTTCTATCTTTGGCAAAGAGAAGGACTAAATTAGTTCTATGTAAAGTAAAAATAGTGTTAGTTATCACAGATGTCTCAGTTTGCAGCTTAGCCTCTCCCAGGCTTGTCCAAGCCCAACACAAGTGGCAACCATCTCCAGATCACTTTGTAGCTCATACCAAGTGGCCCCGGCCAGGGCTCAGGCAGCAGCTGACCTTTGTATGCACCAGAGCCCCATTCAAGAGGCCCAAAACCAACACACCCAATGGTAATTTCAGACCACACCTGAGCACCACCCAACCACCTCCACAAACCACACGCAAAGGGCAGACTCAGCGGCAGCAGCGCCTTGCTAAAGCTAGTCCTGCTCTGTTGTTGTGCAGGGTCAGCTCCTGCACAACAGCTCCTCCACTTAGTCACAAGCCAGTCCTCACAGCCAGTCAGCCGGAGGGCCAGTCCCCCCTATTGATGTGCAAATAGCATGTGCAATAGTCCCTCCTATTGATTTGCAAATAGCAAATATAGGCTCAACTACAACACACAGCCCACACAAAGGACACACTTGGAGCACCCAACTCAGGTGACCAGGGTAACTGCGCCATTGGGACCCACAGGACATCTACTATATAAGGCCACTTTAGTAAGACTGGAAGACATAGCAGCTCTCCCTGATACATAGAAACAAACAGGAAGGCAGCCAAAATGAGGCAACAAAGACACTCCAAATGGAAGAACAGAACAAAGCTCCAGAAAAAGAACTAAACAAAATGGAGACAAGTAATCTACCAAATGCAGAGTCAAAACATTGGTTTTAAGGATGCTCAGTAATCTCAGTAAGAACTTCAATAAAGAGATAGGAAACAATAAAATGGAAATAGAAAACAAAAAAGAACCAGTCAGAAGTGAAGAATACAATAACTGAAATAAAGAATACGTTAGATCAGCAGTCCCCAACCTTTTTGGCACCAGGGACCGGTGCTCCTACGAGAATCTAATGCCTGATGGTCTGAGGTGGAGCTGAGGTAATGATGCTAGTGCTGGGGAGCGGCTGCAAAGACAGAAGAAGCTTCATTCGCTCACCCGCTGCTCACTTCTTGTTGTGGGCCCAGGTTCCTAACAGGCCTTGGACCAGTACTGGTCTGCGACCTGGGGCTTAGGGACCCCTGCATTAGAAGAAATCAACAGTAGATTAGGTGAAGCAGGATGGAATTAGCAATTTGAAAGATAAGGTAGCAGAAAATACCTAATCAGAACAGCAAAAATAAAAAAGAATCCAAAAAAATGAGGATAGTTTAAGGGGCCTCTGGAACAACATCAGGCATACCAACATTTGCATCATAGGGATGCCAGGAAGAGGGGAGAGAACAAGGAATTGAAAACCCTTTTGAAGAAATAATGATGGAAAACTTCCCTATCCTGGTGAAGAAAATAGACATACAAGTCCAAGAAGCGCAGAGAATCCTAAAGAAGATGAACCCAAAGAGGCCTACACCAAAACATATCATAATTCAAATGCCAGAGGTTAAACACAGAGAATTTTAACAGCAGCAAGAAAAAAGCAATTACATGGGAGCTCCTGCCAGAAGGGATCAGCATAAAATATTCGGTGATGAAAAGCAAGGACTTATAACCAAGATTATGCTATCCAGCAGAGCTATCATTTAGAATTGAAGATCAGACAAAGAGCTTCCCAGACAGGAAAAAGCTAAAGGAGGTCATCACCACCAAGCCAGTGTTACAAGAAATGTTAAAAAGACTTCATTAAGAAGAAAAAAAGATCAAAAATATGAATAACAAAATGGCAGTAACTACATACCTATAAATAATTACTTTAAATGTGAATGGATTAAATGCTCCAATCAAAAGACATAGGGTGGCTGAATGGATAAGAAAACAAGACCCTTACATATGCTGCCTACAAGAGACTCACTTCAGATCAAAAGACACACACAGACTGAAAGTACAGAGACGGTAAAAGATATTTTATACAAATGGCAAGGGTGGGGGGAAAGCTGGGGTAGAAATACTTATACCATACAAAACAGACTTTAAAACAAAGGCTATAACAAGAGAGAAAGAAGACTCAGTAATCCCACTGCTGAGTATTTATCTGAAGAAACACAAAACATTAATTCAAAAAGACATATGCATCCATATGTTCCTTGCAGCATTATTTACAATAGTCAAGATATGGAAGCAACCTAACTGTCCATCAGTAATGAATGGATAAAGAAGTGGTACATATATACAGTAGAATATTACTTACCATAAAAAGAGTGAAATTTTGCCATGTGCAACAATATGGATGGACCTAGAAGGTATTTTGCTAAGTGAAATAAGACACAGAGAAAGACAAATATATGATTTCACATGTGAAATTTAAAAAACAAACAAAACAGAAACAAACTCGTAGATACAGAGAACATTTTGATGGTAGCCAGATAAGAAGGGATGTGTGAAAAAGGTGAAGGGATTACGAAATACAAATTGGTAGTTACAGAGGAATCATGGGGACATAAAGTACAGCATAGGGAATATAGTCAATAATATTGTAATGACTATGGATGGTGTCAGACGGGTACTAGACTTACTTACTAGAGTGAACATAAGTTATGTAAATGTTTAATCACTATGTTGAATACTTGAAACATTATATGTCAACTGTAACTGAAAAATCAACAATTATTATTTTTTTTAAAAAAAGAAAGCTTTAGTAACTTGCCCAAGGTCCTGCATCTCCCTAGTGACAGAGCCACAGTTTGAACCTAGACCTAATTGAGGTGAAAGTAAAATTGCCCCCACTTATCTAGTGCTTATCATATATCAGGTATTGTTAAACTTATTTAATCACCATAATAACTCTTAAGAACCTAGTTTTATAAAAGAGGAAACTGAAACTTCAAAGATTTCAAATAATTTTCCCAAGTCACACAGCTAATTAAGTGGCAAGATAAAAATTTAGAGCAAGGTTTGCAAGTTACCAAACAAGGTGATGACATCCTCCCCAAACTGGCAAAAATAATCACTTGTTCAAATTTGTTTCATTTTAGGCTGTCAAAAGACACGAGTCTTTAACAAGCCTGAACTTAGAAAAGAAAGCTCGTCTGAGAGAAGAAGCAGCTCTGAAGGCCAAAACAGAGTAGCAGAGGTATCCATGTTGGCTGGATTTTGAAAATCCAGGAATAACATTGCAGCACCAAGTCTGTATTAAAAGGAATGTGGTATGAGGATCCATTTCATAAAAGTATGGTTTGTACAAACTTAAAGCATTTCCTATTTCTGCTCTAGAGGTACAAATAAATTTTCTTAAAGAAATGACTTGTTCATATTTCATGAGTTTGATCCAGGTTAAATGCAGCCTCAGCTTTTTTGATAAAATGGAAGAATAAAAAATGAGACAACTTAGTTTGACTTAAATATTAACTCTTCTTTAGAGAGTCAGGTACCATATCTTACTTTAATTCCCATTATCAGAATGGCTTCTAGTTCTGCATCTCTCTCTTTCACTTCCAGAAGGATCATGAATACCAGCTGAGTACACTGCCCGAGTGCCTCTTGGAGAGCTAACCTCCCCAAGAGCCATGGTTCTTCCTTCATACAGCCATGGGAAGCAGCCAGACCACACTTTGCCATCTTTAGGTGTGCTGGCAGACAGAGGCTTTTGGGAGCGCAGTCTTTGAAAACGGCCTGGCAACGTGATGAGAGTGGTCTGGCCACAAGTTTCTGAGGACTTTGAAATCTCAGCATCATGGAGTTGCTTGGGGCCAGCACAGTCACCTCTTTTGCTCCATGGCTTAGAATTCCCAGCTGGTCCTTTTCCTGCTGCCTTTACACTAAACTTCTCAATTATGAATCTGTCAAATGCATTTTCTTATTAAGTGTTGAAAAACAAGCATTTGCACCTGGCGCATATCTTACTTTTTGGGATCCCAAGCTGTCTCATTTTTAGGTATGGATGCTGGTTTCTATTTTAAGTATTTCATTTATTCTCACATGCTTCATGGGTAATAACGGATGACAAGTCCTCATAGTCATCCCAACCTGCTAGTTCTCTTCAGATGGTTATAACAGATTACAAAGTAATATATGCAGCTGTTTAGGAACTTGTTTAATATTATACTCAGTAAAATGTAATTCATCAGTCTATCTGTAGCTTCATAATCTGATAATGTTAATGTTTGTCTATAAACTTGATGTTAGAGTAATTTGGCCATAGCTTCTTTTTCGTTACCAAGTTCTTTGATTTTTATCACTTGCAAACATATTATCAAAAAGCAGTTTCTTATACAGTTAGCAGATTCGTTTTTCTTATTTTGGAACACTTATGTTACATCTTACCTAAACCAATGTTTTAAATTTGGGTAAGTTTTAATGTACTTCTTTTAAAAATAAGTATTCTTTCTTTGTATAACAGTACCATTTTTAACTTCTAAAGAAGCATTTTAAAGGGTTATATCTTAGAGATGATAATAAAAATATTTTATTAAACCATTCACAAATGTTACAGTGCAGCAAGAATTTACACAGTCATTTCTCATTTTGTGTCATTCTCCTATTCAAGAACTTATAGTGACTGCCTCTTTATGGGTTAAATATAAATTTCTTGGCCAGAATTTCAGATGTGCCCCTAATCCCACTTTTCCCAGACCCCTCACATACTGACTTCTTAGCAGTCATCTCTTACTAATAACTCTAATATCTTATGGTCCTCAGAACTTGTCAAGCAAATCAGATTTAATGAGCACTATTATAAGGTATTTTGTGGAACACAAAATAAGAGTTTTGCCCTTGATGCTTTAAATTATCATTGTACTATTTTTTTGCTTCTAGATGTTTTTTCATGGTTTTTATGTCTTTATAAAGTGGGCAAAAACTATTTCCACTTTATATTTTCTATAAGCCCTGTTTGAATAGTTAATATATGAGTCTATACTCAGATACTTTTAATTTTAATCCACAAAAATAATAGTTATGAAGGAACTGGTTCTAAAAATTTATTGAAAGCAGACAAGGAATGAATGAAGTGGTAGTATAATTCATTGTCATTCCTCAAACATTAAGCCCCTTCTACATACAAAAACTGGAAATACAAAGATGAATAAAACATACTTTTGACTCCATGGAGCTCATAATTTACTGGAAACATGGCCCATAAAACCATTACAATACAAACTGGTAAATAACATATTTTGAAACTTTATAAAACAGAAGCTATAGAAAAAAACAAGAAAACCTAACTCAGCTGTCAGCTATGGTTAGAGTCAGGCAAGCAGTGATGACTCCACAAAATGATTTCTCAACTGAATTTGAAGCATGGGTAGTTTCTAGGTCAGACACATAATGAAAGAGGAAAGCCTCACCATTCAGACATTTAGCTTGCTTGAAAATCATACAGGCACAATCTGGCAAGTCACTGAGAGGTCCTTCAGTAAAATGTCATTTATAATGTTTAGTCTCTAGAAGAAACCTAACCATGACTTTTTTTTTTCCAGTTTACAGACTTGATTTCATGGACCATGTCATGTCTCATCATGTAGGCTGTCACATAAAGTGTTTGAGTGGCATCTGACATAACATTTCCAATCCACCATCATCCCAAGCTTATGCTCTTATTCATATAATCTCCCAAACCAAAAACCTTGGAGTTATTCCAAACTTCTTTGCTCCCCTCATTTAGTCAGTTATCCTCCTGTCTTGTGAATCTTACTTCTAATTATTTCTCAAATACACTCATCCTCTAGAATAGCCGAGAGGAATAGAATGGAAATCTGTTCAGGGACAGACACAAGAGATTAATAACAGACCTCGGGATGAAAAGTCAGAAGCCCTAGGTTCTAGACTTGCTTTTCCAACTGTCTTGCTTTTTGTAAATTCAGGTTATAGGTCTTAAAATCGTATAATCCAAGAAAATATTTAAAAATACAAAACTATACCAAAATTAAGAGAAACCATCTTTTTAAATATCTTTTTTTGCCAACTTGGCTCGACTCTAAAGGGTTCAGTAGTTACTCATCCACAGTTTAATTGTTTTGTCATTTTCTAATGCTGCTGATGCAATGATGTTTTCTGTAGGATGACAAGCTGCTGAGATTACAACATCTGTATGCCCTTGTAATTTCTGTACAATCTCTTTTGTCTGAAGGTTCCAAATGTAAATCAGGTTATCCTCTGAACCAGACACAATCCACTTTCCACCAGTAACCGAAAAATTGGCAAATATGCAGTATTTCTCATTCTTATGGCCAGTGTATGTCTTCAGGCATCTGCCTCTGCTATAATCCCATAATTTAAGAGTGTTGTCCAAAGTCGCCATCAGAATATATTTACCATTTGGAGAAAATTTTACAAAAGATACAGGAGGGTTATCATCATCAACAAGTGCTTTTAAACACTGACCTGATGCAGCATCCCAGATTCTACAGACACCATCATAGCTACCTGATACTATCAAGGACCCACTACAATTAAAATGAACAGCAGAAACTGGATCAGAATGAGCACATAGAGTCTTGAGGCACTTTCCCGTTTTCACCTCCCATATTTTCACACTCTCATCAAAAGAGCCTGAAATTATAAGGTTAGATAGTGGATTGAAATTACAGCAGAAAACATAATTACTGTGCCCTTTCAGCGTTTTCAGACATTTTCCAGACCTCACATCCCAAATCTTTAGAGTTTTATCATCTGAGGCAGAAACAAGACGACTGGAATCTGATGACCAGTCAACATCCGATATTTCCAAATTGTGACCATAAAGTGTTTTCTCATATTTTCCATCATAGGCTCCCCAAATTATAATTACTTTATCAGCAGAAGAACTTGCTAGCCATTCTCCATTAGGACTAAACTTAACTGATGACACTGCTTCCGTATGTCCCACCAGAGTAAATTTGAGAGTATAGTTTGGGTTTTCAGATGCTTGCTTGCTTCCATTGGCTGATGAGTGGGCCGACTCTGCTTTGGTTGTCTCCTTTGCTGCCATGGCTCTGAAGCTCGAAGTTAGGAGGTTGGCTAGGCGTCGGTCCTGGACCAGGCAACCCGTGTATTTTGGCTTTCTGCCCAGCAAAATTAAGATTAAAACATCAGATTCAAAAACAGTCTTAAATGATTATTAATAATTTCTGCATAGTCCTTAAACTACGATATACATTAATTCAGCAGCATGGCTCAGCCCACTTCAGTATTCCTTCGCTTCCTCCTTTGTAAACAAATACTTCAGAAATACTATTAAAAGGCTCCCATGCGCTGTCGCAAGTAAAGTATTAATGCTGGGTATTTTGCGAACGCATAAAGCCGTCCAAAGCAGCGTAGGGCGGGGCAGCACTGGGGAAATTTGTACAAAATGTATTTTTCACCGTCCCTCCCCCCACCTCCGAAATGTCTCAGAACACGGAGCAACCCTACCAGTCAAACACACTGTAGGTACTTGAGCATGAATGAATCACTGAATTAAATAGATTTCAGAAGCTAAAAGAAAACCTGCGTAGGCACCGCTGAGGCCCGGGCCGGCCCGCCACATTCTGCAGATACAAACAAGTCTGCACAGTCGCGTCAAACACTAATCCAGCGAGTAGGACTGCCGAGCGCATGTGCAGAAGGAGCCCCCGCCTACTTCCGAGCCGAAGTGACCAATGGGAGGGGCCTTCATGCGCTTGCGCAAATGGTGACGCCAGGGTTTCCTTCCGGCCCTCTTCGCCCGCGCTTTCCACATGTAAATACTTCACTACCTTCTTTAGTGGAGTGGCAAGGTGAGCAGAACTTTTCTGGGGCCTGACTCGTTATCGCGGAAAGCAGTGAATATTTCAAAATACATTCATTTCGTTTTGGAAACCGGTAACAAGAAAGGACTGAATTTTCCGATGCCCTTAGCCGCAGGGTTAAGCTCACACTTGGCATGTGAGCTCCCCAGGCAGTGAGCTTTTCGGAAATGTAGCTAACGTAGATGTAAGGCGCGGATGACTCCTTGTAGGGTCTTGCTTTGTGGGCGGCTTCGATTCTGCTCCCTCTGGTGGTGTGGAGCCTGGTTGCGTGCAGGACAAGACTGCAATTAAGCAAGGGGAACGTAGCGACTTCTGGTTTAACAGTTTTCCCTAAACGTTTAGGGAAGGATAAAGAGTGTTAGGAACATTTGCAGGCCAGTGCTCAACATATGATAGTGCCAAGGAAGACAAACGTTTAGCACTTATGATTTAAGCTCCCAAAGAAACTAAGTTCAGATCTGCATAGGTGTGTGAGACGGAAAAGGACAAAGAAGTCGGTGGAATGGGATAGGAAATGTGTAAAGTTATTCGTAATTAGGCTTGAGAGAGCTTACCCTAGTTTTAAATGGTTAATGGCTGTGAAAGTATTATGTAAAGGATACATGCTTTTCAGATGTTATCTTTAAACAGAAATATGTTTACCAAATAATTAGAAACCTGATTAGTTTCTCCAGTCCTCTAATTGCTCAAAGAGAGCCGAGAGAGTAAATGTTCTGTATAAAAGATTTTCTCGATAGTTGATGTCAGGAGGCAAATATCCC
This sequence comes from Pteropus vampyrus, assembly GCF_000151845.1. Classification (NCBI taxonomy): domain Eukaryota; kingdom Metazoa; phylum Chordata; class Mammalia; order Chiroptera; family Pteropodidae; genus Pteropus; species Pteropus vampyrus. The sequence continues at coordinate 24,361,576 of NW_011888782.1, read as the reverse complement.
TTTTGATGTTTTGTCAAGAATTAAAACATTTGGCAACAAAGGGTTTCCAGTCATATAATGGATGATTTAAAGTCTTGCATTTTAGGCACAACAGCATAATTAGTTCACCTATAATAATCGACTATAGTAAAAACGTCATTGCTTTAAGACCCTACTATTTTAGTTTGGAATTTAGACAGGAATCGGACAAATGCTTTATTCATAGCTAGCGCAGATTAACAGGATAAACCCAATTGAAGAGGTGCTGGGAACGGAGAGCATCTTTAAAAGGGTTTGGAGTGTCCATTTATCTGCCTTAAATCATGGCTTTTCTTAGTTATTAAGGCATGGCCACCATTGACCTCCCCTTTAACATCTTAAAGTTCAGTTCTGATTAAACTCTGCCTTCTCCCTCTCCTTTCTTCCATTAGTCTAATGTATTAACTGGGAAAGCTTAGTAACACTCTAGATTCTGCATCAATTGAAATTACTTCTAATTAATGCATTAAAAAATAAATGTAAAAGCACTTCAGAGAACAAAGTGTAGGCTTTGTTTCAAAGAAATTAAATCTGTATTTTTCCAATAACTGTTCTACGCACCAGGAAGGAGGAAACTAGACAAAGTAAACACATGACGTAAGGACTAGGATGGGGTGGGTGTTGGTGCTAGAGTATATTTAGCCCACTAGAAATATCACAAGCATGAGTGGGGGTGGGGGGAGGCACATATAAGACTATGTTTCTGGAATATCCAGAAAAATAATTTTCTTCCAATGTTCCCAGAATTTGAAATTTCCAGTATTAAAATCCATTTCTTGATGTCTGGAAATTTTTGTTTACAAATACCATCAAGAATTCATATAAATAAAATTAAAGCAATGACTATAAACCTTTATTCATTAGTTATGTTCTAATACTAAGATGTAGTCCTAATATTGTAGTCCTTATGAATTAGGACTAAGAATTTCAGAGTTTACTTCCTTGGGGACAAGGAGGCATCTTGTACCTGAAGTGTTTACAAGTAGGGACTACTGTACTGGTGCAAGGTTCCTTACACCGTCCTGTTTATAACAATTTGTTTTTGCTGCCCCTAACCAGATAGATGATTTGGAAGTTTTCCTCCCTGTAGAAATTGACTCATTTTCTTTAAATTTTCCATAGAAGTTGTAGAACCAAAAGTCTCATCTGTGGTTCAAAGGTTTATTTATTCCCCTTGCCCTTCAGAAAAGTTTATAAATATTCTAAATAGAAATATTGCCACAAATGGCTCATTTTTTAATAAAAAAAAAAAATCATTTCAGTATGTGTGTCAGATCTAACCATGGCCTGGGAGTGATTCCTACATTAAGGAATGTCTTGACTTTTTGTAGTGATTCCAATGACCAAATCCAGTCCTCAAAAATCAAGCATAATAGATGTACATACCCAGTTGCTTAATACCACAATTTAAATATATGAAAATCTAGTTGGGCTACATATGAGGTGGACATATAACTTATCTAAACAGACTTTTTAAAGTGTAAGGGGGCACTAACATAATTAACAGGTGTTAACTGATCTAAAAACCGGGACTGCCCCCAACAAACCAGTAGTCACTGCTGACCTCAAGAGGACTCTCCTCATATTCACAATGTAATCTTGGGAAGTTCTATACTCTTTATGTGGTAATTTACACCTCAGCCTGCCAGAATCTCTCTCAAACCTTGTACTGTTCTCTCCCCACCACTGGTTTTCTAGGTTTCTATTTTCTTCTTCCCCATCACTCTAAATAATGCTGAGCCCAAGTGGTTTAGGTAAGGCAGTGATCTACATTGTGGACACTCACTGGACTGCATTAACTTCCTCAGGTTAAGTGAGTATAGAAAAAAACTTAAAGAGTAATTTTATTCTTTGCAAAAACATTCAAGATCACAGAAATGAGCATTTATTGATATTTTTCTAAAACAAGACTTTTTCAAAATGGCAAATAAGGGCAACAGTCATCTAAGCTAGCTACAATAAACTTATAAATCCAATTATTTTGTACTATAGATGACAGTATAGTCTACAGGAACTAAGGCTATATTTTGCTTGAAGATTTTTTGTTTTCAGAAAAAATACCTGGTCAGTGGGATCTTTCAAAAATGGTAGAGAAGCAATCATGGAATGAAGAAATACACCATCTTTCTGTTTCTACTGATCTGTCACTTAAATTGGAAGAATGCATAAAGAAAATGTTCTCATGCAGCAACACATACAAATATGTAAAAATGAAAAATCCCTATTTAAAAGCCTAAGGCAACCACTAGCTTCCACAATGGTTGTATGTAACTGGCTAAGTTTTTAACTTTAGAATATGCCAGGAAAGACTGGTGAGCTATTTTGGTACATATCAACACATGGGGTTGATTATATATTAGCTATCCTGTAAAATATACCCATTAACTTCTCTCAGAAGGCATAGGTTTTGTTTTTATATTACCTCTGCTATGACAATATTTGCTTTTATAAACTTCAAGACAAATGTGTCTCCTGAAAAGTTACTACATAAAACATACTTTTTAAAATAGCTTTTAAGAGATGTTAATCGTGGTTGTAAACAGCAGCATAAAGGAATTCCTTTGAACCAAATACCCTTCACTAATATCACATAGATGCATAATCCTTCAGTCATTTAGCATTTATTGAATGTCTACTAAGTGCAAGGCACTCACCCGTGGCCTGACCGACCGCATTCAAGTACAAAGAATCATTAGAGCCATTCCAAATCAAAGTGTGAGCACACTTTGAAAAAGGACAGAGTGGTCAAAATGACGAGGTATGAACATAACAATATAAAGAGGTGATCTTTTTAACTTCTAACACTCCTTGGGACAGTACTCCTTTAGGAAGTTTAGCTGTGTTAAATTCACACCCATGGATGGCACTGCTTTCTAAGGCAGTATTCATTTCAAAGCCTTTCCCTTCTGTGCCAGTGCCTTCTAAATTTGAGTATGAATAGAAATATGTTTGAGTTTAGCCATTATGGCACTAAACTCAAAATCAATCATTTGCATATTTTTTAACTTACGTTGTTTTGTCAGGTCATATAGAATTTTAGCACCACAAAAGGGAGAAGATGTCTGGGCTGAGGGTCTACACCAGAATATGTAACCTAAAAGCAACTTATACCTGATTTAGTCACTTTAAAGGTAATGATGAGGGTCAGAAAGATGGTCCAACATAAAAGAGTTGGCCCAGCTATGGCTGCTCTATCTAGTTCTGGCAGAGAACAGCTCCACCATGACTGCTGCTTTCTTCAAGACATAAAACCTATAGGACTCTTCCCTACCTTAGGACAGACAGTATCTAAGGGTTGTGACCTGGGGGGGGGAGTAAATTCTCACAATTCTTGATTTTGTCATCTGTAACATAATGACAATCCACCTCAAAGCAGTTGGAGGATTAAATGAGAAAAAGTGACAGCCCTTAGGCAGGTACTTGGCACACAACAGAGACTCAAATAAAAACAAGCTACCTTTATTTGACCTATAGGAAAACACAGGGGGACTTCTTTGTCTCTCTAGTTGAATACAGAATGGAATCTTATCTACCCTTAGTACTTTCTTCTTATTCCAAACTTACAGATACATCTTATGTCCAGTAACAAATTGATGTTTTAAAATTAGCACGTGGACATTTCACTTTATCACACATCCTTCTGATGCCCATCATTAGTACCACTCCTTCTGACAGTAAAGCATGAGGGTATTCTCAATGTCAGAGCCAACTGTGTTGGTGCCACATCTGCCATTAAACCTGATATATATACACATATATAGTTAAAGATATACATATATAATCTTTAACTTTTGATGACAGGAAAAGGTAACCTCAAATATTTCTCAACTGGGTAGACATATATTTACCCTGCTCACCTCATAATAGAAAATGGCTCTGTTCAGTTCAGACAGCAAAAAAAATCAGATTTGAGACTCCCATGTGTAGGTACACCTCTCTCAGCAAATTAGCAAATTTTGGAATGTAGGAGGTAGCATAGAGCATATAAATATGAAAAGCAATCAACGTCCCTTTCTAAAACTGTGCCCTTTTCTTTACTGATCATCATCTTTACACATAATTTTCTAATACATACTAAGAAAAGCCCCACGCCCTAAATCAGCTATGATTTATCTATTCATATAAAAATGTTCGCAAAACTAATCAGCAAGAAAAGAAATCCTTCAACCCGAGGATGCAACCCCGAACTGGGGGATTAAATAACTGAAATGTTTATTTAGCACTAGGGAAGTAAATTCAAAGTTGCCTGTGGGTGGCATGTGCAACAGAGGATTTAGTTGACAACATTTATGAAATATACTACATATTTTTCCTTAGGCAAAATCAGCAACCATCTGGAATAATTCAGATTTATTATGGGATAATTGTCAATGTTTATATTTGTGACAATGATGAAAACGACCCAGAGCCCATTCAGTTTTATCTGGCAGATGAAAGAAACAACCCTAGAGCAATAGTTTTCATAAACAACACAGTTGACAAAGGTAAGTAAGTTTAAAAGGATCCTAATTACTCAGCAACAAGAATATGAATTAACATGTCCCATGGAAAACTCTGTCTCCTAAATCTCACCATTCTTATCTATCATCTTTATCTTTCCCATTATTTCCCAACCTAACCTTATCTACCTCCTGGTCCTTCAGATACAAGGTGCCTTTACATCTCAAATCCTTTCAAAGTTTTTTTTTCCCCACCAAAGTTCTCATTACAACAAATATATTCTGAAAGTCTGGAGGAGAAAAAGGGTGGGAGGTTTCAAACCACTTTCCCCTGCATCAGTATACAAAACTGCAGAAGAGCGTTCCTGTTTTGAAATTAACATGCTTTTGTAATGAGTTAACACCTTAGTGATTGGGTATTCAATAATTTGAAAGTAAATTAATAGAATCTGCAGTTACTTCCTCAAATGTCATTTCTATTACCATAAAAGGCTGCTTTATCAGTTCCAATGGTTATGCTGGGATTTAACTTTTGGTCAATTCCAATTTTTATATTAAAAAACATTTTATTCAAAAAGAATTTAGCTTGTATCTCATGGCTCATGAACTTCTAAGACAGGAACAAGATAAATTCCTCTGTTTTAAACAGAAAACAGACCACATTAGTTGAATGGATTTTGTTTTAATTCATTCATTGAGACACCTGCAATTGCTACTAGCAAAATTCCTCCTGTATGCTAATCTTACTAGGGGAAACAACTTTGTGTGTTTTATATTTTTTACATTCAAACTGGTTTATCAAAATGAACTAAAAATTTTTTAAATTATCCAATAGAATGTAATTTAAAACATCCTAGAGAATTGATGTTACCAGTAATTTACAATTTTAAAAAACTCAGCCACAAAAAAAGGTCAAAGCTAAAAATAAGATTTTTACTATGAATCAGTGCTTCTATTACCCTTTTGAAAGAAGTTATATTTTAATGTGATGTAAAGGCAACATTGAAAGGTTTTCTTTAAATTAACCACCTAACTTATCTCTAAAATTACAAAGAATCAGTCTTTTACAGGTCAAGTGCAGTAAACTAAAATGTTCTTTCAGCACAAAGCAGCACTAGAAAAAGTAAGTTATAGATGGAAGTTGACTAGTTTTGCAGTGGCTGCTCCATCAATGACAGACATCAGACGGTATCCATCCAGAGCACAGACACAACTACAGGCTAGATGCGAAGACTGCGTCACAGGCTTGGCTGATAAATGTCCTCTGTCTTTGTATCTTTCTACTTTAAGTGGATTTTTTAAAGTTTAAGTCAGGTCACATAAGCTGACTGCTGAAATGACAACATGATGAGGTATGAAAGCTCTGAATATCCCTAATGTTCAGCAGGATTTACCAGAGATGTATAATAGCTTGTCAGGGAACTTCTAAATAGTTATACTTTGGGGTATACTGAATTCTAGGAAGAGGACAAGATTAAAGAGGTTTAAACGGGTATTCTCTGAAACAGAAGTGAGCAACGTTTTCTTCAGAATTCATTCTGATAGCACATCCACAAATATAAATCTTCTCTGATAATGTGTCCCAACATTGAGTCTAGATAGCCAGCTAGCACCAAGAAGTCATATGTTCAGTTGCAGTTCTCTTGGTGATTAAACTTATTTTTTCTTTTCAGTCCAAGCACAAATGTGGATCGCTGAACACAGTACTGGAAGCGCCATTTGCAGGTACAGATTGCAGTCATCATTAAAGAAGCCAGGTTTTTATTTGGGGGAGGTGGGACACTTGACTGGGCAATACTAGTAGCAGACGAAATGATCAGGGAGCAGTGAAATCATAAGAAAAAGATCACTGCCCTTATTTGGATTAAATAGGTCATGTTGAGAAGATGGTTATTTATTTAAGATAAGGATGCTACATTAAAGGAATCATATATGCAGCATGAATACATTAGAAACAAGCTGCACCCGATTAAGAAAAAAATTCCCTAAGTAAACTTGAAAAGTATGTGTGTTATCTGCCAGTCACAGAGGGGAAAAGCACCTAGGGTGAAATCCGATTTAATGAGGACCTTGATCAGGACCACAAAGCCTGAAACATTTGTTTTAATGCAGAAACACAGCCTCTAGTCACACTGGTTAAGTTTGGGAAAATTGGAGGTGTTTGTTACTTTTTTTATTGAATTACAGAATATGGTTTCAATTACTAAGAATTCTAAATCTTCAACCAGCATTAAATTGAACCACTTCCAAATCCTAAGACACATAAGTCCAAAGAGAAGCAACAGCCATACAAATTAATATGTGCCCTGCTCCCCTCTGCTCTAGGGAATCTTCAAACCAGTATCACATTTAAGAATCAAAGTGTTAATTCTTCAGCATTCCTGACAACTAGAAAGCACATTCACTGAAGGCTGGAGGTGAGGGAGGGATGGTTTAACTTTAATATCTGTGAAGGATGGCGCCAAAAAAGGAAAGAAAACCATCCAATCTCAGTAAGGATCAATGCAAATTTGGCTAGAAAAAGCCACCAGGTAATCCAGGGGTTCACTGTGGAAGAACTCATGAAAAGTACTCTGAAGTATACACAACAGGTCTAAACATCTCCCTTGTTGCGAGTAGTTGTGTGAAATTCAAGATAAAGGTTTAGTCTCATCTGTTAATGTCAGTATTTTTTCCCACTTTAAAGGGAATGAGGAGGAGTCCTCTTTTTTCCCCCACAAAAAAAAGGGAGCCACATTAACATGTGTATATTCCCATGACTCTTATAATATAGAAGAGCAGATCTCCAAAGCTTAGGGATTTTCCTTAAGAGAGTGGGCCGTTCTGGTTACCCTTTCCTTAGAAGGGTATTCCACCACAGAGAGCCAGAGGTTTTCCAGATGTGTGTAAGAGAGCAGGTGCGCAAGGCAAGCAAATGAGCGCAAACAGTATTATGGAAAACATTTGAGAAGTTAGCTCCATGAGGACTGTGGGCTCCACAAGAGGACTTGACTGGGTAGCCTGGTCTGACACAGGAACATGAGAGCAGAGTATTGCTTCAAAGCTGGAAACCTTCCATAGGAGCCTCACACTGCTGGAAAATGTACTGCTGCTGGCTAAGGTCAACCTGGGGTGCAATGCTGCTGTCCTCATCCTCTGTCCCGAAGTAATGCTCAATAAGATCAAAGGCCTTCTGGTAGATCTCCTGGTTTTCATGACTCTGTAAGAACTCAATTTTATCCAGACCTAGAATAAAGAATAAAGGACAATCTGTTATCTGTTGGAAATTCCAATGAAACTGGAATTTCATGTCTCCTTCTTTGAGGTAAAGGAAGACTCGTCTCTACTTATATCTCATATGCATTGGAAGTACTGTTGGAAATTACATCTGAATGCGAATATTATAAACTGACATCTTAAACACATATGCAAGCAAAAGCCAGTCCCCACAAGCACCAATTTACACAACAGTCACCATATCATCCAATGCCTAGGGCCAGAAGTGTTCCTACGGGACTGTACATATGGCCTATCTATCTAGGGTCTGAGCTATCCAATACCATTTCAAAAATCTGTAATAATTTTATATCAGTCAGAACCAATTTCTATTGCTTAAACCAAGAAGTCTGACTAGAACAATTAGTCAACACATTTCTTTAAAGTTCAACCCCAACTAGGCTTTCTTTTACTTGTAGCCATAAGCAGTCTAACAGCTACAGCAATACCAGAAATAAATATTACCACTGCTCAAAGGAAAAATACATATTCATTTACATATACATATTAAAATGTATATAAGCCAAAAACTAAAAAGTTATCTCTGGAGAAAGATCTCTGGGTAGTAGAGGAACATTTTTCTTTTTCGTACATTTCAAAATTCCTTACACTAAGCAGATATCTTTTACAATCAGGATTTTAAAAATGATAAACTGTTAAAATCATTTTGGAAAATAATTCTGTATTAGCTGATAAATTTGAAGATGAACATACTCCACAACCTCTAGTTCCAATCTCAGGAATAAACAAACCCTAGCACAGTGGTTTTCAACCATGGCTATAAATTAAAATCACTAAGGAACTTAAAAGGTTAAAGTACATTGGTAAACTGATGATTAAGAATACCGTTAAGACTGTTCAAAGAATGAAGAAACCAAAAGGCAAATAGTTACTCTACGAGATGAGACTGTTAGAAACACAGGAGCTGTGGGATGCAATTCAAAATCAGCACTCTCAATCTTAGAAGAGAAAAGGAGTCAGGCATCGTTTACAGTATGTATGAATGTTCTTGAGGCTCAGTAAGAATATGAGAGTACCCACAAGGACAAGCAGTCAGGGAAGCAGGAAGATCCTAAGAGCCCTGTGTAAAACAGGCTAAACTGAAGGGCACTTGTTTCTCTTCACATCTACAACACATTATTTTCCAATTCTGCACACTAAACATTATCATTATCATAAGCAAACAAATTTTTTCCATTTGCTAATGACAGATGTAGACAGGCCAGAAAAGCAAGAAAAGAAAATAAATAATTCAGTACATCTATTTAATACTCTATCTTACCATAAGCTTCTTCAATCAAAGCACAGTAAGGATTAATGCCAGTGCCATTTCTTTTGGCTTCTTGTTCTCCAAGCCTCAGGATATTTTCCAAGCCATTTAGGGCAACCTGTACAATCTTAAAGTCCATGACTGTGAGGAGATCACAGAGTGGCTTGATACAACCAAGTTCTACGAGGTACCTAAATTAATAAAAAGAATAATTTAGTCAAACAAAGCTTTAAATTTCATAAAACTTTTATTAAGTTGGTGAAAGGGTCATCCTCCAACTGACTGCAGAGATAAAAATAGGCACCCATTCAACTATACAAGCTATAACTTATCACAGAAAAAGCTAAAACTAAATTAAAACCAGTTCTCTGACAGCCAGTTCCATTTTTTTTCCCTGCACAATTACTGGACTCCAAGAAACTGGAATCCTCTTACTCTGAATATGAGCAACTTATCAAAATAGAATATTTTGATTAATTTCATCTTTGTTTCTATAGGTAACTATACCTCTGAAACATGACACACTGGCGTTAAGGCCAGCACAACAGGCCCAATAGGCCAATTCTATTTTGTACAAAGAACTCTTAAAAAAAATTAAAGAAATGTAAAAATGGGCAAATGATCTGAACATACACCTCACCAAAGATATACTCATGGCAAAGAAGCATATGAAAAGATGCTCAACATCATATTTCATTCAGGGATTGCAAATTAAAACAATGACACTACAAACTATTAAAATGTCTAAAATCCAAAACACTAACAAGGATCTGGAGCAACAGAAACTCTCATTTTTTTGCTGGTGGGAATGTAAAATAGGATAAATCACTTTGGAAGAGAGCTTAGCAGTTTTTTACGAAGCTTTCCACATGATCCAGCAATCATACTCCAAGACATTTACCCAAGATGAAAACTTATATCCACACGAAAACCTATACACGAATATTTACAGCAACTTTATAACTGCCCCAAACTGGAAGCAACCAAGATGTTCTTAAACAGGTGAATGGATAAACAAACAGAAGTACATCTAGACAATGGAATGTTATTCAGTAATAAAAAGAAATGAGCAATCAAGCCATGAAAAGACATGAAAGAACCTTAAATGCACGTTGCTAAGTGAAAGACGCCATTCTCATAGGACTCCATACTTATATGATTCCAAGTATATGATATTCTGGTAAAGACAAAACTTTTATAAAGACAACAGAAAGAAAAGTGGTTGCCAGAGATTTGAGGAGTGGTAGTAAGGGAGTAGTGATAAACAGGTAAAGCAGAAAGGATTTTTAAGGCAGTGGAAATAGTATGTGTAATACAATGGTAGAAACGTGACATCATGCATTCATCAAAAGCCTATGTATTTGTACAACACGAGAAGTGATCCTTAATATAAACTATGAACTTTAGTTAATAATGTATCAGGATTGGTTCATTAGCTTTAACAAATGCAACCACACTAATGTGAGATATTAACAGAGGAAACTCAGGTGAGAGAAGTACACAGGAACTCTATTATCATCTCGAATTTTCCTATAACTCTGAAAGTATTCTTAAAAAAGTCTTAATTTTTTTAAAAAGTAGTTTTATGTCTTATTTAGCATTACTGACTCAACAGTTAATTTAACAGTATTGTGCCTAATTTTATTTAAACATTTCCTGACAAGACTATATGTCCTATGAACAGACTAGGTCAGTCATCTAGGTGTAAAGCCATTTCTGACCATTTATTTCCTCTTCCTTTACACCATATTTTAGTCACCAAAATCTTCAACACAGCTATATAATTCTAATTTTCTTTAAAAAAAAGTTAAGCCTCATTTATGATTATAAATGTTATTTGTTATAAACTTGAAAAACACATAAAAGCATTCAGAAAAATAAAAAGTGCACAGAGATAATCACTACTATTACATCCCAGCTGTGCTACATACAAGTTGGATGACCTTTGACAAGTTATTTTATCTCTCTGTGCCTTGGTTTCCTCAACAGGAAATCTGGGAACCAGATTTATTAAAAAGTCGATTGCTAAACCTCAGCAAAATTTTAGGTTAGTTAATTAAATTAAATAATGACTTAAACATCTGCGCTTAAACTTCATTGGTCTACACAAGCAAGTCTATTGAACACCAATAGAGACTTATTCAGAATCTCCAAACTGTCCTCAAACTTGATTCTGGTCTACTCTTGATGTGATCTTTTCTCCCCACTAAAAATCTTGGCTGACCTCTGATCCTTATATTGTGTTTAAAAAGTTCATTTAGTTTTTGTAACACTGTCTAGTTGTAGAAATCTTATATTATGAAAACCAGTGTACTGAAAACTTAATTGAGGATTAAAAACACATTTTAAGGTTGTCAGAAAGCTTCTAGAACCTATATATGATTAGTTAAATGAGTAATTTAAGTATGAACTATAAGACTGACTAAACGTTATTAAAAAACTCTACCCAAAAATATGCTAATAAGTAAATCCAGAGTTCTGAAGATTTTATTTGCAAAATATGGTATCAGTACTTTGTATTCTGGCATAATTCATTTAATGAATTCTAGGTTCTGAATTCTAGCCATTTAAAAATTTTACCACAGATTAACAGAAGACTACAAACAGAGCAGATGACAACTTTCCAAGGATACACAAGATTAAAAATTGTGCTTTCAGGTCAGTAGTGGCATCACCGAGTCAGCTGATACTACCATTCTTTAAACACTTGCAAGATCAGAAAAATTTAAGGTGTTATTTTCTGATGCAACCACTTGTCTTTGGAAACTTAAGACCACCAGAGTGGTATTGCACTATTGATGTAAGCTTCTCCAAAGACAACAATTTACACCTAAAAGCAAAACAAGTGACCAGGGCATCTGGGCTGTGTAGGAATTGAGAAGCTATTCTATTTTGAGAAAATCTTCAGGTTAAGTTTGAACACTTGTAAAGATGACTGGAAAACAAGCACAAGCTATGTTTAAGACTGGGAGTGGCTACCACGGGTGTTGTATTTTGAACATCTGGATAAAGTGATCACTGGTCATCAACGCTAGCTGTCTTTTGTGACAGAAAGGCTATCATTAAGAAAATTTTTCTGGGTAAAGAAATCTATTCCATAAGAATACATTACTTGAAAAATGAATTATATTTCTCAAATTATTTTAATGTTTCAAACCTGAGAGTCAATCTAAATCAGTAATTTTACATTTAAGAGTTCCTTTAGGAAAGAGAAATTTATGGGGAAGAAATCGAGATACTCTAGAGTGAAAGTGAGTTTTGAGAGACAGAATTGATAATATCAGATTTCTTTAGATGACCAAAAAACTCACCGTGTCTAAAACCATCTCCCTCAAATAGGATTTTGCTTCCTGTGTCCTTATTTTCATCAACAGCACCAATATTTTCTCCAGTCATCTCTAACTCTTCCCTTCCCTTTGTACCTATAGCCTGCTACCAAGAACTACAGATCCTGCTTTCCCATATCCAAACCCACATTTCATGCTACAGTTATTATCTTAATCTTGGCTATCACTGCACACTAAACTACTGCAATGGCATCCTAACTTCTCTCTGTTCTCTCTTCAGAACACTGTCTTCTTCATTTCACTCTCTAGGTTAAAGATACTCCAAGTCTTCTCAGTACCTAAGACAAAGGCCTTTATCCCAGTTTTCAAAGTCCTTCAATTTCTTAATTCCTTACCCTCGCAAAAGAATAATCAAGAGGAAGATTGATTTGCCTCTTCCAAAACATTTACTATGTTTATTCCCTCACACTTCTTCTCATGCTATTCTCTCTCCTCTAAAATTGCCAAATCTCCACCCAAATGGCAAGTTTCATCTCTTTCATGATACTTCCTCTAATTCCACGCAACATTCTTTATCATTCTTAAGAATAGTAGGTATTAGCTAAATTGAATCTAGAATTGTGGATATTTTCTGAGTTATTCTAACTGGTTCTTGCATCTAAATCTTGTCTCCTCAACCAGAATGAACAGATAAAATCTGGTTTTTATAATTTGGATTGTAATATTTTGTAATATTTCAAGAAAACTCTTCATCTTCAGGAAACTGCTAGGATGTTGATTAACTTAATTACAATAAATAGCTTTGCTGAATTTTAAAAAGGGATAGAAGCCATTCTAATCTTCTCTAACAGCAAAATACCCGCGAATACTTTGATGAAAGAGACCACAGTATTTTAAAATATGTATGCATAGTTTAACCATTTCAATTAAGAAAACATATTTGGTATATAACATAGACAATTAATAATTATAAATTTGAATTTGAACATAAAACCTGACTTATCAGCTGTTCAACTAACTTCTGTATATATTACACATTACTGCCATCTAGTGGTAGCACACTTACAATTATAGAACATACATAGTACATACGTTGAGGGCTTGACATTGCTAATAAGTTCTGTGATTTTAAGTGAAACGGCATATAACAAAACTAATTTTATCACAGGATAATTGATATAAACAAGAGTTCAGTTTCTGTGTTATAATGAAACATTATTCAAGGACCTGCTATATACCCCAGAACCAGAATCTGGAACCTTGTATATACCCCAGAACCAGAGGCTGGAAAAGACCTACTCTCATACAAACGTGCTTCTGAAGAACACTTGAAGTCTTCCTTGAATAACCTGTCCATGATGAACTTTACTGAAATAGCTACTGCATGTGTTAAACTACTTACGATTTTATTATTTCTAGTAAATACCTCTTATTTTCTGTCCCTGACCAATTTCTGAAATCTTAGCACTACTTTACCTTCATTTTAAAATTTCCAATAAAGCACTAAATATTAGCATTCGTTGAGTACTTACCTTTAACCCACAAAGCAAGAATATGAGAGGTAGCTGTTTCCTTGATATTACATGTGAGTAAAGGGCTGTTGCTTTAACACTCATTAAAAACCATCTTCTCATGTGAATTCTCCATAAAGTAAGTTAAAGCAAGCTAAGAGTCTAGAGTCAATTTTTTCTTCATTGTTACCTTCTTTTTCCTATCTGAAATACTGGATGTCCATAATTTAGCATTTCATTATATGATGTTCCTTGGAGGAATTGATTCTATCCATATTTATGCCTTCAAGATTGTAAGCTGTTACCCAAGGGGCCATTTAAGTCTCAATCTAATAAATATCTCCCTTTACTGACTACCACAAAACTTTAGGAGACACTTGCCTCTACTGAACTTGGCACTTAGTATTCTAAGACATACTTCTCTTCCAAGTCTGGTCTAATTCCAGTACTAAGACATCTAAACTGGAAATCACAAGAGTTAGACTCTAAAGATTCTACAAGTAACCTTCTAGATGACCCAAGATGTTTCTGACCATGCAGCCACTGAGTAGGATGAAGCCATCCCTATATTTCTATTGCACCTCAAACCTCAACTGTGCCAGAATTATTTTCAGCAAGAAGGAATGGGAAAGATAGAAGGAATTAAATATACATTTGAATCTAACTATGAAACTGAGAAAAATCTTCCGAGAGGCTAGAATTAGCAGTCGTAATTGGTAAACACAATATTTTTTTCCTTTAATTTATAAGCTGCTACCTGGCTAGTACTTACTTGATCTGTTCGGCTGATCCTCCGGAAGTTGCATTTGTGATGGCCCAAGCTGCTTCTTTCCTTGTCCGAAACTCAGCAGTTTGTAATATACTAATGAGGGCTGGGAAAATGTTGGCATCTATCACAGTCTAGAAAAAATTAAATGGAAAGGGAAATTGTAAGATTTATAAAATATTTATGATGCTAATTATTACTTTTCAAGCCAGTTTCATTAATGACAGTTAAAAATAAATTGGAAGAGGTGAAGTCTTCATTATCCCTAACCTTTTGGCTATACTTGGTATCCATGATAGTCTATGACCTTGTAATCTTCTAGTTTTCTCTAAGTTTTCTCTTTTATTGTCCTCTCTTGTCCCATCCACAAGAACAAATTATAAAAGTTCAATTCTCTGTTCCTCTGCTATTCTCATGTCTCTCATATAGCATCCACTCTGACATGCATATTGTAACTCTCTGAAACTCATCTCTCATTGGAGCCCCAGCCCAGGGTGGGCAACAACTTACTTTAGATTTGCTAACTGCCTCAAACACACCATCTCCCCTCTATATCAGGTCTTTCAAACCTCTCTAGTTCACAAAGGCTCTTTTTGTATGTTTGTTTGTATGTATATATTTATGTATGTATGTATGTATTCTAAATTCAGTAAGTCTCCATTTCTTTTACACTTTTAATTTAAAACGTCCTCAGTCCATCTTTTCCTTTCATTTAGCACTGCCGCCATCCTATTCCAAGCCGCCACCTCTCACCCACTTTACCAGAACAGCCTTAGCTGGAAGAGTACTTTTACTCAGTCCCTCTCATATTCTAATACTAGTCTTCCTCAAATTATGTTCATGTTTCTCCTAAAATGGGTTATTATTTCCTGTATCAAGAAACTGAAAAATTCTATATAAGAACCCGGTGGTAGCAGGCAATCAATTGTGGCTGAAATCATCTCATATACATGCTATAAATTACAACAGCCAACAATCTCAGTTCCTGACAGCATTCTGTTAGGGGATAACTAACCCATGCTTTCCTGGTAAAGATGAGCGACAAGACACTTCATCTTGGTCCTGCCATTTACTAGAGGTACCCTTGAGCAAATAATTTTATTTTTCTAAGCCTCAGTTTCATTTTTTTTTAATATAATACCATTTTTATTTATTTTTTAAATTAAAATTATTGAGATGACATTAGTTAATAAAATCATATAGGATTCAAGTATACAATAACATGTTCAGTTTCATCTTTAAATGAGAATGTTGAATTAAATGACCTCTATGATTCCACTCAACTCAAAGTCCCATAAATTTGTGTTTTCCAAAGACTGTTGTTCCAGTCTTTCTCATGGCCTATACTGAACTATTTGGCCCACTGCTAGTCTTCCAGTTGGGTTACTCTCTCACTGATGTAAGAACAAAAGTAAAGGGCAGATAAACAGTTGAAGAAAACCTGGTCGCCAAAGGCTCATGAAAAATTAAAGAATTCTAATACATGAGTCCACTAGAAAATAAATATTTTACTTAGCAAGAGTAAAGCTAATCTATTCAGCATAAAATCCAACAAAACACTACAAAAATGCAAGACACTATTTCCCAGATCTTGACAAATCTTCAAATGTTAAAGGCAAAAAGAAAAACCAAGGCCTAAGTTTAAGTTTCAAAAGATTTAACTTCTTTAAAGTAGGATTTAAAAAAGTTAAAAGTACTAAATAAAAGTTAGGTGAAAGTTAGGTCTCCAAGGCAATAATATATTTTAAAAGTGGAATGAAAACTATCTTATCAATAAAATACATAAAAATGACAGGTGTTATAAGATTACCTGAATCTGTGCCCTATTTCCAGCTGTGATATTAGATATTGTCCAACATGCTTCCTTTTTGATAGATTCCTTTGGGCTACTCAGCAAGTGCAATAAACTCTGCAGAGCTGAGCAATTCAAAATTACCTGAAAAGTTTGAAAATTTTAGTTATTGTATTGATCCAAATATAAGTAAATCTTTAATTCAAAATTGATTTTAGAAAAAAAGACAAAAAAAATCTTCCCTTGAAATTTTGGCAACAACTTTATATACATAAATAACTTTTCACTGCTAAAAAGAATTCGTTTCTAAGATTATCAAAGCAATTTCATTGTACACATTCTCATTCTCAACTATTAAAAGTGTAATTAATAAGGCACAAAAATGTATTCATTAGGAATTTACTTTTCTTTCCCTGCAGAACATTAAAATGTTTTGGATGGGTAATATATCAAGTGGCCAGAAATTCAAAAGTAGTCTCAGATTTTAAAATCCTCTGATAACTCTATCTGGTAGTCAATGACCCAATACATACTTAACAGGTGCTTTATTGGATATCAAAAGAATATGCCCTCAGCTATGAAACAGCTTACGAAGGTGAGGTAGGTATGACAAATACACATGAAGGAGACAGATCTACTCTTCTGATGCTCACAGAAACCATTTCAAGTAGGAGTAGTGGGAAACAAACCCGCCTAACCAAAAGGATAAGTTAAATCACAAGAGAACCTAAAATTGCTAAAAAGGTCATAACAGATATAGTGAAGGTATTAAAAGTACTTGCCTAAGCTAACATTTTAAACAAACCTTAGACAAAGTATCAATTCTCCCCAATAATATGAAAATTGGAAACTATAATAGAAACATAATCATGAGGTTCAATGTACTGTTTTTGAAGGTAAAAAAATAGTTGCTACTTAGTCATACCTGTGTCTGAATATCATCCCCTGTGACAATGTTTCCCACAGCCCGTAAAGCAGGAGAAACCACTTTATAATCATTATGCCTGCAACCATAAAAAGAAATGTTATATCAAACAATTCTATCCTTAGTCTCTTTTCCTTAGGGCTGGAGTCCAAACCAAATAATATGTATAGGATTTTAGAATAGAAAGGTACTTATGCTTGTTACCAAGGGAACCTTATCATGATGATGGAATGTTTGGTATCCCCTAGAGGAGCTGTCTCCCTTTATTTAGTATTTTTGGATAAAATTTAAATACTACAAATTTTTCCTAATCTTTTCCAGGTATTCCATTACCTGGATTCCAAATTTTCCCTCTCATTCTTTCATATAGTTTTCATTTACTCTTTACTTGGTCTCTGTGGTTGCTGAGATAACAGAGCAGAAAGTAGTTAACATTTATACAGCACTTTTAAGTTTTATAACTTGTATAATTTTCAGAGTTAAATATATCCAACAGTTAATATAACTTGAAAATAAAAGCCAGGCTTCACACTTCAAATAGTGAACTCATTCTACGAAACCACGGCTGACTTATTGGTCCAAAAAAACCCTCCACAAAACCCCTTATACTTAAAGACAAATATTGAGTCTGGATTTCAGGCTAAATAAGTTACCTTTAACTTTCCTTAAAAACCCTATTTTCTCTCTCCTTTAATAAGCCCGATTACTCTTCTCAAAACTGTGCCAGTTCCTTCACATTTATTTTAAAATCACATGACTAAAAAGAAATTGTTAAGACACGTAGTAATCCAGAGACTAAAGAGTACAAAAGATTACTTCTCATATGTTGTACTTCTGACCTTTGTAGCATTCTGCTTTTAATTCACAATAGCATTATGCTACTGATCTGCATCCAGTGTGCAGGCAGCTAAAATTCCAGGGTTTTGCATTGTGTTTATTATACTTATCTAATCCATTCCACGTGTCACATTTGGAGCAATGTCTCCTTGATCTACTTTGTACTTATGTCAATTAAATTTTAAGTGGCTTGTAACTGTATCATTTCCCCATTATGTTAATCACTCTAATTTTTCCCCACAGTATTATCTGAAATTTTGATTATACAGTCTCAAATTATCTATGCCATCAGTAAATCTTACACTCCATTAATCAAAGGCATCACCAAAGAGATAGACCAAAATAAAATTCCAAGTATGACACCAGTCTAGATTAATCTCTAAGTCAGACAGAAAGATAAGAAATGACTATTTTTAGTGGCAATACGCCTTTTGCTAGCCAGTGGTTGGTCTCAAGTCATTAAGCATGAGATGGAATTACACAGATCAGCTTTTCAAGTGTTTCTGAAGGACTGTTAATAGCGGAAGAGTGACAGGTTCTTTAGAAGCCACAAAACAAACAGATCTGACTTCAATATAAACAAGTAACAAAGAACAGCAGCCCAAAACACAATCAATCAGTATAATGTGCTAATTAATATTTGAGTTCAGCAACTAAAAAACTAATATAGAGTCAAAAAAGCACACACGCTTTCTTAACGATAACTTACATCAGCAGCTCCACAAGTCTTCTACATACTCCTGCATCAATGACTGCTTGAATTTTATCATTGGGTCCATCTGATAGATACGAGAGGGCCCAGCAGGCATCAGCCAGTACATCAGTGTCACTAACAAATAGCAACCAGGAAAGTACATTCAGACAGGGGGAAACCTGAAAAGAAAAAAAATGGTATGATCATAAAATTCAATAAAAACCAGAAGTGAGGCAAGAAACTCCAGAAAGCAATGAGGCACATACTTGGTGACTTTTGGGGTGATCAGTACTTTTAGAGATAGAGTAGCAAGCAACCAAGTGGCATTTTCACCTTTGAGAATGCTGTCAGTGGCCTTGCTGCTTACTTTGATGAGGTGTTCAGAGCCCAAGGAAAATAATTTCAGAGAGCGAAGTTGAACATATACAAAATTCTCAGAGATTCCTTGTCAAAACATACTCATCGCACACCAAAAATATAAAGGAATTTTCATTAAGTGCTAAAGCTAGGAATTTCTGCGTATTAGATACTTTGTTATGAACAAAAACTGCTAGGTTTTAAGATCATTTGAGTTTATGGGTAGTAAAAATTTATCGCAAATTAAAACAAAAACAACAAAAAGCTCAATTTCTCTAGAAACATAATTTTTGATAAAATTTAAAATGTTAGAATTTTATTATCTCTTTTGTTCACATTAATATTGGTTACTACACTCTAATTGTACTTTTCATGCCAATTTCCCACAAGCATAATCCTCACCTTTGCAAATTCTGGAGGTGGACTTTTCCCTCTACAGAGATTAGACAAAGCCCATACTGCATTCCGGGTCATGGTCAGGCGATTTTGCTTTGAAAATAACCTACAAATATGATGATACAATGGTAAACTATACAATGAACATTAATTCTCTGATGACGTAATATATAATACTAAATATTTTCTCTAGAAAAATAAAATTTAATTCTAACACCACTAATTCAGAATTTTGGGACTAGAATTAGACAGGATGCCTGAAGAAATGATCTGAACAAGTTAGTAAGAAAGTGTCTATAAGGAAAATGTTTTCCAAAGATACGCTGCTTTCTGAAGAACGTCCCATATTTTTATCATTCCAAAAAAAAAAAAAAATAGAAACTTACTGCAAAAGAGGGGGAAGAATATTGCAATCTAAGACATAGTCCCTGCACATGGTACTATCTCCAGCAATGTTGCCGAGAGCCCAGACTGCCTGTGAAAGAATTATTCATTAATGACAGTTGTATAGTTTAATTTTCTTGTAACTCTTTCAAAAAGATACCAATAAATGACAGCGACTCTTTACAAAAATTATATAGTAGCTAATGAACATTGGTATTATACATGAATATTAACACCCCTAAGTTCACTCATCAAGGCGTTCAAATGAAGTGGTTGTGGGACTGGGGAAAAAAGATCAATATTATAAAGTGTACATGTGAACACTCATGGTAGTTAAGTTTATTAAAGGAAGGAACCAGTTCTTCTATATATTCTTTACCTTCAGAGAACCTATCCCTATGTAACATTCCATACAGCCCTTAGTACAGAGCATATATTCACATGGCTTACTGAGCTGATTAAAAATGTATTTTAAATTTGCTTACAAAAAAATGAGTAAACAAAGCATTCGAGAGAATTAGAATGCAGAAAATTTTAGTGAAATTTTGGGGGTGATGGATGCTAATTATCTTGATTGTGATGATAATTTCACTGGTATATACATATGTCAAAGCTCATTAAATTTAAACATATGCAGATTATAGGTTAATTATACTTCAATAAAGCTATAGAAGAAAATCATTCTCATTTGGTAGTGACTTATATTTATGAATCTGATAAAGTTTGCAGTAATAAAAAATTCAAGTTTTCTAAGTCTTTTTCTGCATTAAAGTGGCAAAAATCATTTCAATCGACACTAGAGATTACTATATGACAGAGTTAATTAACTGCTTACCTGGTGTAAAAAGTATATCTACAGGGTTTAAAGAATTTCAGGGTTGGAAAGGAAAATGGTTTTATGAATTCCTGATATTATTAAGTCTGCCTATATTTACCATAAAATTTTCTATTTTGGTTAAGTTGAGATTTCTAGAACACTTCCTGTGATGAACCATGGATTGTTATAGGCAAGTGCTAAAACTGAGGCTCTGAATATAAGACTGAAGGGAAAATTTGTATTCTTTCACCTATTTCTCTTTGTTTCATTTGTTTTTTTTACCTGCTCTTGGACATCTTCAAACTCTGAGCTCAGCAACTCTATGAAGATAGGCACAGCTCCTGCCTGAATCACAATCCGTGTCTGAAGAGAATTTCCTGAAGCAATATTTGTCAATACCCAAGCTGATTCAAACTATAAAGATAAAAATAATTTCATTATCTTATTAGAATTTAATAGTTTGTTTACTTATAACAATAAGGTTTTCTGTACATGAAGAAAAGAATCTGAGATCAATATTTGCATATAATCAATCTATCCAGCAAATACTGTATTTAATTTTAAAAGAAGAATTCCCAGAAGAAATACCTCAGCAGCCTAGAGAAATATTCAGGGTGTCTAAATTTTCAAATCAAGGCAGAGCTGACAAGAGACTATAAAAAGAATGAAGGAGTGCTTCATATGCTGATATGGAACAATTTCCCAAGATATAAATTTTTAAAAAAATTTTTTTAAAAATGCAAAAGAGTGTACATTAATATGGTTTCATACTATACTATATTTTCTAAAAGGGTTAAGAAGGAACGTATGCATTAATTTACTTATTGCACAAAATATGTCTGGAAGAAGTCACAAGAAACTGTAAATACTTGTTACCTACGTGGAAAACTCAGGGTGAACTGGGAACAAGAGTGGGAGGGAAAGAGGCTTTACTTCTCACTGTAAAGCTTTCTGTGCCTTTTGCTTTAAATCATGTACATTATCTAATAAAAAATAAAATTAAATAATTTATATAGGAGAGGTAAAGTGAAATGGGGGGATGTGGTTACTGTAAAATGTACAAAATATAAGCAGAGTGAAAAAGGGAAAAGACATTTTAAATAATAATAAGCAGGCCCAAAGGAGTTAACAGGCATACAATCAGTAGAAATGGCAACTTCAGAGTGTAAGAGCTTCCAACAGATGAGAAGGCTCCAAACTAAGGCACAGAGGTAGGACTTTTTTCAAAGAACATTCTTTAAGATTGATAAACTGGTAAACAGAAGGTATGAAGAAAAACTATGGCAAATGAAAAATGCAGATAACATTTCTACCCATCTCTACAGTAACCTACTCTTTAATCTAATATGAAGAAATCTAGGAAAAATCTATTAAAATCAAAGAATGAACTCTTAGAATTCTATTTTAGTTAAGAGTTCTTAATTAAACTTTAGTCTTGTTTCCTTCTCCTGTTTTGTTTTCTTTGTATCCTTTACTGAAGCATATACACACAAAAAAATTCAGTGGTATGCTCCTTGAATGAGAGATCAATAAAAGTCATCAAAAAATGGAGTTGTGACTCTTCTAAGCTTTTGGTTCAACTGAAATGCAGTTGTCATATGAAAAACTAAAACATCTATCATAAGTGGGGGGGGAAGACGGAAGAAATGAGAAGACGATCTGATTAGCACAGTCCAAAGGCATATGAATGGCAGCAAATTCACAGCAAAAGACAATTAAAGAAGAGAACATTCAAAGAAATCTTTACATCTAAGATATACAAGTGAGATAAAGTATATCTCACTTTTAAACACTATCACAAAAATAAAAATTCATCACATATCATCTCTAATTAAATCACTACTGAAACCAATGCTCAAACTCTTTTCAGTGTCTGAATTGAAACTTTACATTTGTACAGTACTTTCTATTTTCAAAGCATTATTCACATAATCTCAGGTGTTTCTTCACAACCACCCAGAGAAGCCTGGCTTTTCTAGTTTATCAAGAAAAAGATCCAACAATCTGTCTAATGATTGGAGTAATGTCACACAGCCAAAGAGAACTAGCTTATAGCCTCCTCTTCTAATATACTTACGTAGCCAGCCTCTCTCTCTGGCTTCCTCTTTCACAGTTTCCTCTCTGACATATATCTGTAATATTGACAAGAATCTTTCCAATTGTAGTTTTGGTCTCTAGGGCCACAAATTTCAAATTAACAATATGCCAGATTATTTAGTGGGTACTAAAAAGAAAATGCAGTTCACCTAATATGTCATTTCTTTTGCTTACTAGGAAAATAATTAGTAAAACAGAGACGTATGATGTGAGTACGAAAGCAAACTTTCCTACCAGAAGCAGCTCAAAGTTCAACAGAGTAGTCAGATACTGCAGAGACTAAGTCAAAGAAATAAAAACTGTGAGAAAAAGCAAAAATCTGTAAAGAATGAGTAAGCTCAGCATACATACCAATCTATATCAAAGAGAAAACAAATTGCAGTGTGATTTTAATGCAAGAGAAATAGTAACAATAACCTGGGTAGATAAAAAATATATTAAAGACTTATCAATGAGAATAGTAATTGCTGCCATAGTTCAAACTGCTGTTTGTCTCATGACCAATGGTCTCACAGGAAATGAGAGGGAATTCCAGATGTTACTGAAGTAAATAAAATGAAGAAGCAAAATAAAATAAGAGTGACAATGATTAGGAAAATTAGGAATAAGTGAATAATAGCCTGAATATGGAAGGAAGAAAACTGGAAATCAAGACATCTTAGCAAGAGAAGAAATGTACCAGAGTGAAGTTTATTACTAATAAGTACACAATGATGATAACCTCAGAACAGAAAGAAGATTCAAGGTCTCTCGTGGTAAGAAAGGAAATCAGAAATTAGTTCTGCCATTACTGGAGACACAAACAGATGAATAACTATAACCAGAAGGCCACAGAAAACTCAATCATATTCATGCATTAATAAGGCATTAAAACATACACACATGGTGCTCATTAATGTTTTTCCTCATAAAAACTCATCAAGCTTTATTTGTGCAATTTTCTATACCAAGATGTAAATGTGTGTGATATATATGTAGATATGTCTGAATGAAAGAAAGGAGAAAGAGAAAAAAAGTTACAACCCCATGAGTATAGGCCCATGCTAAGGTGTTGGAAGATGCAACTTTCAAATGTGTTTAATATTAAGTATGTTTTTAAAAAACTATTGTACTGTGAACTTTGTAACTTCTCTTTTCACTGAGTATTGTGGTCACTTTTTTGGTTCTTTTTAAAGTTTAAGCCTTGGGTCCTAGATTAGAATTTAACAGAAAAAAAAAGAGTTGTGAAATGGGAAAGCCCAGAGTTGATAGCAAAAACAATTGTATAAAGTTATGAGAGAAATGGCCAAAAACATAAGTAACCATGTGACTCAAAAACAAATCAGTAACATGAAATGAAAAAAAAAAAAACAAAAAACCTAAGAAATGGTACTACCTAAAGTAATAAATGGTAGTCAAAATACCCATCATCTTTACTTCTATGTCCTTTTAAGTGTTCCAAGGAAACACATGATGTTCCATCATGCAAGGAAATGACCTGTCATGCAATTCTGATTGCTTATAAATTTTAATTCCATTGTTTTTCACTATCCATAACTTGCTAAATAAGGTCACAACTGAAATCTGAAAGGCATACTGAAGATTTGATATTTTCTCTCTTTCCTTCCTCAGTGTCTACCTTCTGGTGCTCAGTTCCTTAAATAAGGAAAATGAAAATCCAAAGCTGAAATACTTCTGACCTCCTATCAAGTTTCCCACTCCAGGTTGAGGTACGCCTGGTTCCCTTTCTCCAATTGGATCAGGACTCTGTTGCTGGCCACTTGCCGGGTCCACTCTGGTTCCTAGCAAATGCCAGGCTCACCTGGAGAGCAAGTGAAAAGAAAGGCTCACATCAGAAAAATAAACCCAG
Organism: Pteropus vampyrus; assembly: GCF_000151845.1. Lineage (NCBI taxonomy): Eukaryota > Metazoa > Chordata > Mammalia > Chiroptera > Pteropodidae > Pteropus > Pteropus vampyrus. The sequence goes on along the minus strand of NW_011888782.1, from coordinate 24,336,882 downwards.
ATATCAAACTCTGCAGAGAACAGCGCCTGAGTCACCTGAGCACCTGAGCAAGAAAGGTAGAGGGTACAAAAGGATGGGAAAAGATGTAGGAGGATGAAGGCTTACTGCAGTTTATCACATTAAGCTTACAGAAGGGATGAGAGAGGCAGGAATGGAGAAACTATACCATTTCAAATTTATGACTTTAAGAGGAGTATCTATCTAATGATTGGAACAAGGAGGCAATTTACTTATTTCTAAATATTTTTATAAGCTTCTCTAAGGTTTGAGAATATAACATCTCGGCACTGCAAAGGACAGTTCAAAGATGCTGGGCCTATAGAGTGGGCACAGGAAATACATCATAAGGCAGACCATCTCATGTCAAGGGCTCAAGTATGTCTGAGGCCTACATGTCATTGAGCTTGAGAATGTTCTTAGCCAAATGGCACTGTTTGCTTCCAAAATCCTAGATTCCACCCATGTTCTTCTCATTTGAGGGCAAGTGAGTATCTGGGTAACAATGCCCAAATCAGGCATTTTTATCTTCCTGGTTTGAGGCACTTAACTGATTTGGGGATAAGGAAAGCCAGTAAAATAAAGAGACCCTCCACTAGGATTCACAGTTCTTTATCTGTGAAATGAACAGATTGTTTGTCCAAAGGATTATTAGTGAGTTTAGCTATTATGACCATATATTATTAATCTCTTTTCTGAAGAGAAATAACAAAAGCCCCATTCCAAATACACACTATTCAATTTTCTAGTAAGCAGGCAGGAGTATCTCAGACAACTTACATCCTAGTGCTCTCCAAGAAAACAGGAAGGAGTACCCTCCAAGTTTCCCAGAGCACATCTAATAATTTGAGCATGAAGCCTCCTGGCCCTAAGGTCTCCACTAATATACTTGCTCCTTCTGCTTCTGGGGTACTCAAGGTTACCCATTAGTCACATTGGATAAAGAACACCATGTTGTGCTTAAATGTACACAGAAGAAAAGCTGGGGGTGACATTTAGATAAACAAATTGGTTATTTCTCAGTCTTTGGACAGCTAAGGTAAAAATCATGAGGTGGTCACTTCCAGAGGAATCATTTCTCAATCTTTCAGCCTAATTGCTAGTTTGCACAAGGGTGGAATCTGTTAATTTAGATAGAAATAAATTAGAGATTTCTGAAGGCATTCATTCATCTTCAGATGTGTTAAAGATACAAGTTCTAGGATTACAGAATCAAAAATGATGTAGAATTTACATGTTAGCCAGGAGAGGGCACTGTCTGAGAGAACATACTATACTCTTTAGGGAGTACTAGAGAATGTAGAGATGGGATAACACTCATTCCTGTGACTTTTCATTTTAGGCCCAGGAGGTTATACCATCTTTCTTTATCATGTTAAGAAACTGGACCTCTGCAACCACCTATTAAAAACTGCTAGACCCAGGAATAAATTCGGTAACTCAGAACTACTCTGTCAAGAGATAGGACAGAAAACATTTTCATATGAACAAAACGGTAAGTTTCCCTACCTCCCTCCTCCTACAAAGCTTTTCAAATGATAAACTGCAGTAAGGCTCTTCATTTGGTTCCTCTGGTTCTCTTGGCAGGTTGCTTAGGGGCTCAGGCTCTGTTCTCTGCAGTGTTGGTTGTCTGGATTTCCTTTTTTTCTGAAAATAAGTCTTTCTTTCCTTGCATTCTAGGTGAATCTGATTATTTTTCAGATGTCCGGTGATCCTGGCCTTAGATGGAGACCAGAATTACAATCCGGAAGGCAGCTAGCAAAACAGAATCTTAATTCAAATATATTTGGGGATTAGTAAATGTCAAACTGGAGAAGAAAAACTGATGGGACACTGAAGTACTCTACCTTTTCTGGATTTCCTGTTTTTCCTCTGGAAGGAACTCATCACCGCAACAAAGAGAGTAAAAAAGGGAGAAAGATGGGGTGGAAGGAAAGGAGAGAAAATATCAAGACAAAGTATCAAGTCTTATGAATTATCTACAATGCTCTGGACAGTAAGGAACCTGGGGAAAGAGTTGTCATTTACGAAAATGCCCCAATCCCTACAGCCTCAGAGGAAGGCAAAGCAAACAAAAGGGTGAAAGTTATCTTTATTAACCTTTATTAACTTGTTATTGGCAGATATTTATTTGGAAAAATAATCCCATTTTGTGATATACTTTGCACCTCAAAAATTTTTACAGTTGCAGAGTCTCTCTAAAGGGTCTGAGCCCTTCAGATTAGATCTTTCAAGTGAAAATTTAAGTATCACAGTATTTGTTAAAGTATAGTATAGAAATTAATTCATCTGGTTACTCCAACAAAGTCTAGCTATTGAAAGATTACCAATATACTAAAAGATCCAACTTTATTTAGGAACAAAGTAGTATTTAAAAATTTCTAAATTACTCCCAGGATGAGAGTCAGTTGACAATGGTTCTTTTTACTTCAAGAACTATGCAATCCAGACATTGCAGAATGTCTACTTAGAACCCTATGTAATACAGTATTAACAGACTAAATTAACGTAACAGAAAGCATACAGACTCTTGATAAGGCTATCTCCTTGTCAACTCTTTTGGGATCGGGGAGAGGATTAGTTAGGACCAGATTTGGCAATAAGTGAACCTCTAATCTAGCCTGTGTTACACAGCCCTGAGAAAGCCAACAAGTATAATCTAAAAAGCTTTCGAAACCAAATTTTACATAGCCCACACTTAGGTCCTGTCTATAATGGCTCCTCTACTGCAAATAATTCCCTACTAGATAAGTATTATCCATAATTACCATAAAATAATCTTTTACATAACTAAAAATGACAAGAATTCTAAAGAGTTTTACCAAGGTCCTGGATGTTAAAATTACTAAAGAAACTTGCAATGGGATCGACAGAAACATCATCATCAAAAAATTAACTCTTTGCATACATTTTAAAAAGTAATATATCTGTATACAAAATGTAAATTCGGAAAGGGAGTTTTAAGATATGAGACAAGAAATAAAAATGGTTCGCACCTGCAGTGTACAATTCTCTTTTCGTTTGAGGAACTCCACAAACCTGGCCACTACTCCTGGTGTGCTGATAACTTCATCGATAGGAGGATTAGGTTCTGTCTCCCCATAAAATAAAAAGAAGAAAAACAATTCTTTGATTTCAGTGCAAAGACTTTATAGCTCAAAATTACTTCATAATATCCCTCCCTCCATTTTAGCATCTCTTTCATGGAAATCTAAAAACAAACCAAAAAAAAATGTAAAACTGAGTTTGGTCACTTTGAAACTGGGGCAGCTTGAGAGGTTTCACAATAACGTAAGCCTTCACATGGAAATGATCAGCAAAATTCAAAATTAAAATTATCACCTCTACTATTTAGAAAACTTAGAAAGTAGAGGAAAAACCATCTAAAGACAACGACTGTTATTATTTTGGCATACTTCCTTCTAGCCCTTTTGCTTTGTTTGTTTCATTGTTCATCTATTTTAACATGAACTGTCCTAAGAAATTAGGAGATTCTGAGTATGCTTGCAGGATTTAATTTTGCAGCTGTAGTGTTAAGTAGAAGCCAGCAACAATTGACCAAGGATGACTTGCCAAATTAATCTCATTTTCAACAACAGAGTATCTTAATAGGAAATGTACTAAACAATCAGCATAGTAATTTCACCAAGAGATTTGACAAAATATGTGATGACATTCATGTAGCAATGTAAGAAAAATGGCAGCTGGATTACAGCACTACTAGGAATTCTTAGTCAAGTCAATGGTCTTACTGAAGGAGGTGCATAATGGTTCAGTGTTAATTTGGAGAGAGCTCAAATGACATGTTCTTTGCCTGGTTCGACACTTTTATCAATCACTCAAAAATAAACAGAATAAATCTGATACTCTCATAAAGCTGTTAATACATTAGATTACAGAAACAACATATAGAAAGAAAAATAAGCCAAAATTGGCAATACAGCAACAGGGGTAAAGCAAAACTCAGCAACTAAATCTTTTAAAAAGCAATTTAAGAGAAAATCCACATAACTTCACAGACAAAACTTAAAAACAGTTCATGAAGAAGAGTGCTAGAGAGTTTAGACTGCTGCAAATACAATGAAAAATTACTAAGCCATGATTACTAAAATTACTGATGCGATCTTAGAATACAATATTGGAATGTAGTCTCAGGCCAGGGAAGGCAATCTCTCATCCCTGAGTAGTAACACATCTGCAATACTGTAATTCTAGTTATCACATTTTTAAGAGGGGTGACTGGCAAACTAGAATACATGCAGGAAATACATGCAGTAGTGGTGAAAGGCCTTAAAAAGCCACATTATGGGAGAAACCCATTAGGCTCAGCATGCTGAAAAGCAACACTTTTAGATGTATGGGGAAGGTGTACATTATAATGGCCTTCAAATATTTAATAAGTTGTCATGTAAAAAACAATTTTTTTTTGTTATGGTGGTAGGTTTTTACTCTAGTTAACCTCAAGGAATATACTAATTTATCACTAATAATTCCAAACAACAGTAACTTACTACTGGGGGGTCAGCTGTTTTGAGTATTTACTATTGACATTTTAACCTGGTTCACCAGTTCCAGAGTTCTTTTAACTTGCCAGGATGACAAGAAGTATCATATTCCATTCTACTCTAATTATACAAAAGATAGTTTCCCTGATCACCGATAAATCCATACTTAATTTTAGTGATAAACTACTAACATTAAAATCAACAATCATTGCTCTTTCAAGTGATATTTTTAAACTTTTTCTTAAAAAAGAGTGGAATTCCTCAATATGAATTAACATGAAATATTGACTACTGTTTGTTCACTTTAATGTTTTTTATAAAATAGCTCATAAATGAAAATAATGCTGCTTTCTGGTCCTGGTAAGATCACACAAATCAGTAAGGAAATCCAAAAGTTAGCCATGGCTCATAATTATTCATGTTTATATGTGTTCTTTTATTCTGTTTATAGGCACACTCCAAAGCAAGTTATCTGTGATGTGAAAACAGGTTATGGGAAAGTAGTGTTTTGTAAATAAATGAAAAAGTATACTTAACATATTCAGAACGCACCTTTTGAAAGTAGTTTTCTGAATTTTTGCGTCGCTGAAAGCTGTTGCTCTGGGCTATTGGAGAATATCATTTCAATCATGTCGGAAGTAATAACGCCACCCTGGGATCACAAACGAAAAGCAAATATAATGAAATTTTAACTTTAATTCAAAGAAAAACAAAGATGAATTGTGGCCAAGTTATTAAGTTAATCACATTTATCTAGAAGAATTACACAAAGGGAGGATAATCTTTTCATGTAGGAAAATATAAAATTATTAATAATGTGATGAAGCCTTATTCTTCATCATTAAAAAGCTCACAACAGTGAGAAAGTAGTAATCTTAATAAATACTAAGACAAGGTGTTTTATTATTCTTCCTCTCCTTGTTCATTAAAGGGCTAGCTATTCATTGTCATTCAGATTAAATGTTAAATTCTAAAAGGTTTTTCATGACCTCTAAATCTATAGCAGCCACTCCATCTCTATCCTATCACTCTATTTTAATCCTGTGTCCAGCCCTTTTCACTATCAGATATATATTTTTCTTGGTTATCTGTTTATTGCCCAGGTCTCTTCCGTATTCTGTAAGCTCCTTAAAAGCCAAAGACCCTATATTACTACTCTACCACTGATAGCTGGCATATAATAGATGCTCAACAAATATTTATTGAATGAGTATAGTCTTGTATAAATCACAGATTCTAGCCACTGCTAAATTCAATAGCTGACTCCTAAATTTATTTAAAATTTCTATTTTTGTTTGATTAAAACTTTTCAGTTTCCTACTATTTTCTTGCTTTAGAACTTTTCTATTTCTCACTACCACCCATCCCCCATATTAGTATTTAACTCTCTTCTCAGGATCATTTGTCAATGGAGTAAAGTTCTTACCATTTCATGAAGGGTTATAGTCAACAAGATAAACTGTGAAGAAAGCTGCACAGAGTTGTAAATGCTAGACAGTAAGCAGTACCTAATACTTAAGAATCCCCATGGGAGAGAATGATGCATTCTGCTATTAAAAGTCAGAAAAGTAACTACTTTGAAACTTACAAGACTGATTCCTGAACAAAGGTACCTATACAATTGTTTTATATATATATATATTTGCTTCCTTTTCTTATCCCCTTATAACATATGATGTACTGACTTTACATTCATAGTATTTAAGTGTCATTAACTTTACATTACAGTATTTAAGTTCCAACACCCAAGAACTCTGCATCCTCTCTTGGGGAAAATCTACAAAATACTGTGCATAATATATCATCATGGGGAAAAAATGAAAGGGGAAAAAATTTATTTTCTCAAAAAGAATAAGAATCTAGTAACAGTGGTTGCCACTGGGCAAAGAAAATGGGTGACTGAGGTAAAAGAGAGTTTTCTTTTTCTGAAAACTATGTATAAATATATATACACATATATGTATGATCTATAAAAACATCAAATTTATTATAAGAAACTGGAAATCTAGACAGGTGTAATCAATATAAAGCACAATTTTTATCTCTATAACCTCAATACAGTTCAAAAATGGGTTATAATAGAAAATTCCAATAGTCGTGATATAGAACCAATTTTGTAAATCATATAAACATGTCCAATTCCGTAACTGAAATGAGAAATGAAATGAGGTTTCCTTTAAAGCATCTGTTAGTCAACTTTTATGGAATAATTTTATTTCATAATTATCTTTGTAAGGGTTAACAGCTGAATTAATCCTCATAATTTAGTTAATCCTGTTTAGTGGTGTTATTTAAAATATAATAAACATTTAATGAATCCTGAGATTAAGTACACAACTTCTTTTTTAAAATGAAATGCCAAGTACGTTTTTTCTTAGCCTGTAACCTTTTTTAAAAAACATAGAGATCAAAACCTCATGTTTATCAGAAAAACACTAAAAAGAGTTTCTTTCATTATCTTACTGGTGCCATCTCCATGTTATTAATCTGAGCCTCATGGAAGCCTCCATCTGACATAACTTCCTCTTCTGTTTCTTCTTCTGCTGTAGCAACATTCCTTCGCTTGAATAACTGAAAAATAAAAGACTGTTACTAAACCAATTCTAGCACAAGGGAGTTCAACAGCCAAACACTAGTCACCCCATTTAAAAGGCAAGAAGGATGAAAAGTTTTGAAACTCATTTAAAAAATTCTTAAGTTAGTGCTGTTTTCAACATTTCCTGATGAAGAAATGTTGCAGTAGATTATAAGACTTCAGACTTCTCTACAGTCTTATAATCTACTGCAATTAACTATCACTTGATATGGTAAAACTTACTGAGATGTCTGACACTGCATGACATAGAAAAAAGGTTGGAAAAAGGGGCTGGGGCAGGCTTGGCCTCTTTCTTCTATGTAAAGTAGGTGACATAATAGTCACAATACATCAGGAGAAATTAGTATAAAAATGATGTCAGGATGACTTAATACTTTCCTCCTAGCCCTCAAAGATAGTGGACTGAGGCTTCCTGGCCTTCCCAATCTGTCTAGCAACCAGTGACAACAAATGACTACTACGTGAACAATTACTTCAAAGCATCCATTAATTTGTATAGGCAAAGGAGAATAGTTCTCTCCAAAGGCAGCCCACTAAGGTGGTTTCCATCACATCCTAACAATCCTAAGCAGTACATTTATTCACCAAGCCATGAGAGTAAAAATAATTTATCCTCTGATCCTACATGACTTTAAAAAAGCAGACAAAAATCCATAAAATAATGTTTCGGCCACTGGACAATGGATAGCACAGGCAATAATCCTTCAGAAAAGAAATAAACAACATTAGTCCTATGATTGCCTCAGTTTATTGCCTGGAGAGTTTCCAGGTTGCAGCACAGGGAGGGTGACCCCAAACAGGACCTGGAGGCTCCCTCAGTTGAGGAGACAAAGTTGAGAACCAAGAAGGCCGAGATCTAGAATCCACAATGCAGAGTACTGAAAAAGAGAGATCAACACAGAGAGAACTCCAAAAATCTGTAAAAGGTTATTCTTCAGTCTTTAGTTTATGCAAGTATGTAAGGAAAAGATCTAAAGCTGGAAAAGGAACATGCAGAACATTTTCAGAGGTCACACAGGTCAAGGAATAGTTTGTTTTGACTGGATGCTATAAAAAAAACCTTCTAATATATGGGGCATTGAGTAGACTACTCAGAAGGGTATTGACTCAGTAGTGATGCTCAATTAGCCCTAGTTAAAGGCTATTCTGGTCCAGCCCACGTAAAAGCAAACTGGTTCCAAGTAACTTAACTACATCCAATGACAATGTCTGAATTACACATATTAAAAGAATACAAAATTATACTTAAATATATATATTAAAAACTCCAACACAAAACAATGTCAAATTCACAATGCTTGACATTCAATCAATAACTACCAAACATGGAAAAGACAACCTACGAGGAAGAGAAAAATTAACACCTAGAAATGACAAAAGTGGAAAACTGGACAAGGATATTAAAACAGTTGTTATAAATATAGCCACATATTCGAAAAGGAGAAGTATAATCATAAGGGGTGATAGGAAAACATGGGGGGGGGAAAGCAAATCAAAACACCTAAGGATGAAAAATACAATTTTTCAGATGAAAAGTAATGCTGGGTGGAATTCACAGATTAGATATGAGAGGAAAAAACATTAGTGGATTTAAAGACATTGCAATAGAAATACTCTGAATTATAAAAGAGAAAAGGGCTGAGAAAATATGTACAAAACATAAATCAGCTCTGGAACAAGGAATATATTTAAACAGATTTCATTAAAAGCAGGTATACAGATGGCATATAAGCATGTGAAAAGATACACTTAACTTTAGCCATTAGAAAAATGCAAATTAAAATAATAAAGCATACTATTACTCACACTTTAAAATAGGTTAAATGAAAATGACTGACCATATCAAATGTTGACAAGGATGTGGAGGAACAGAAACTCCATATATTGCTGATGGGATGGTAAGTAGTACACCCCTTTTTGGCAAATAGTTGACACTACAGGGGTGTACCAGGCAAGTTTTGGGAGAGATAAATATGTTCACTATCTTACAGTGATAGTTTCACAGACTATAAATATGTCAAAATATTGAATTGTACATTTTGTAGTAGGTCAACTATACAGCCAAAAAGTTTTTTTAAAAAAGACAAAAGAAAGTAACAGCTGCAGTTTATTTTAAGTTCTTAATAATATTAAAACACTCACACTCTACTGGGTCCCACTGGAAGATGCTAAGGAACCAACTATTTTGAAAACAAAGGGAGAGAACCAAATATTTCTCTTTCTTATTTGATTAATAATTCAGGAAAACCAAAAACTTGAGGAAAAGTTTTTCTTTAGGATGACCTACCAGCTAGGTAGTAAAAGCAGAATGAATGATAGAATGATCACTGTAACTCTTAGTAATGGATCTAGGCAATGACCATTGAAGATTGCTAAAGGCTGGGGTTAAAAACTGGTGGGTATTGATTAGATACCTGATATTAAGGAACTGTTAACTTTTTTTACACTTTTTATTTATTAGTTTCAAGTATACAATACATTGGTTAGACATTAAATAGTTTATACAATGATCCCAATTGTTCCCTCCCCTCTGGCTCTCCACCTAGCCATTACATTAATGCTAAATGCATTCCCTATGCCATGCTCCCCATCTCTGTGACTATCTATCAACTACTCATTTGTATTTCTTTAACCCTTCACCCCATCCTCCCAGTCCTCCAACCCCCCTTCCCTGCCCATCACCAGATTGTCCTCTATATTTGTGAATCTGTTTTTGATTAGTTTGTTCTTTTTGTTCCTTAGATTCTGTATATAAATGAAATCATATGATATTTACCTTTCTCTGACTTATTTCGCTCAGCATAATAACTTCCAGGTCCAACCATGTCATTGCATATGGTAGGATTTCATTTTTTTAAAAGCTGAGTAATATTCCATTGTGTATATGAACTATAACTTCTTTATACAATCGTCTGTTGATGGACATTTAGGCTGCTTCTATATCTTGGCTATTGTAAATTGTGCTGCAATGAACACAGGGGTGTATAGATTTTTACAAATTATTGTTTTGGTTTTCTCTGGATAAATATCCAGAAATGCAATTGCTGGGTCAAAAGGTAGATCCATTTTTAATTGTTTGATAAACCTCTAGACTGTTTTCCATAGCGGCTGTACCAATTTGCAATTCCATCAACAGTAAATGAGGGTTCACCTTTCTCCATATCCTCACCAACCCTTGTTCTTTGACTTACTGATGAAAGCCATTCTGACACGTATGAGGTGCTATCTCATTGTGGTTTTAATTTGCATTTCTCTGACGATTAGTGGCCTTGAGCATCTTTTCATATGTATTGGCCATCTGTATTTCCTCTGGAGAAATCTGTTCAGGTCTTCTGCTCATTTTTTAACTGGATTGTTTTTGTTGTTGAGTTGTATGAGTTTTTAAAGTACATAACTCTACTCTGGTTTAAGTTTAAAAGTATTTTTTTGAGATATTTAGTGAAGTATTTATAAATGAAATAGCTGATGTCTGGGATTTGCTTCAAAGTAATCCAGTACATTATTTTACTTCCATCTAAAGGATACCCTTTAACAATGCTTGAAGTTCAGGTCTGATGGTAATGAATTCTTTCAGTTTTTGTACATCTGAACACATCTTTATTTCACCACTGCTTATGAAAATATTTTTGCCAGGTATAGAATTCAAAGTTAACTGTTTCTCTCCTTGAGATTTTCCAATGTCTTCTGGCTTGTATGTTGCCAATGAGAAATTTAATGTCACCTTTACCTTTGTTCCTCTGGATATAACATGTTTTCTCTGGGTGTTTCTAAGACCTTTTTCTTTATGACTGGTTTTGAGTAGTTTGGTTATAATGTACCACGGTGTAGTTTTCTTCATGTTTTTGTGACTAGGATTCACTTAGTTTCCTGGATCAGTGGTTTGGTTTTCAACAATAATGAAAAATTTTAGCCATTATTTTTTTCAATATTTTTTTCTCTTCTACCCTCTCCCCTCTCCTTGAGGGACTCCAGTTGTCCACATATTAGGTTCCTTATAAAGTAGTTCTATAGCTCACTGATGTCTTCTCTTCCATGAGTGTACATGCATGTATGTGTATTCTTTCACCTCTCATTTCATTTTGGATAGTTTCTATTTCTATCCCTTGAAGTTCACTAATATTTTCTTCTGCAATTTCTAATTTGACATTGATCCTATGTGTGTATTCTTCTCAGACATTAGAGTTTTTATATCTAGAAGTTCAATTTGAGTCTCTTGTATATCTCCCATGTCTCTACTTAACTTTTGAATATATGGAATACAGTTACAATGATGCTTTAATGTCATTTTCTGCTAATTCTAACATCTGTGTCAGTTCTGGGTCAGTTTCAATTGATTTTTGTCCTCATTAATGGTCGTGTTCTCCTGCTCTTTGTACACCTGGTAATCTTCATATGCCAAAGTCAATTTGACTTTGTTGAATACGGGATATTTTTGTATACCTATAAATCTTCTTGGCCGTTATTCTGGTATGCAGCTAAGTTATAATAGAAACAGTCTGATCCGCCTAGATCTTGCTTTTATGATGTGTTAGGTAGGTTTGGAGCAGAATGAAGTCTATGGCAAATTAATCTCCACTACTGAGGCAAGACTCTCCTCAATACCCTACATAAAACCCCATGAATTCTGAGTTTTTCTAGTCTGGCTAGGAGAACAGGCACTATTCTTAGCCCTGTGTAAGTGCCAGACACTATTCCCTCTAATCATTTGGATATTTTCTATAGCCTTGGAGTTTCCCCAAACACATGTACTGACAGGAATTCTGCTGAATATTCCAGAAAACTCTCTGAAGAGCTCCAGGCTTCTCTCTCTATATATAGGTCCCACCTTTCTGGTATTCCATCCTATGAACTCTATTTACCTTGGTCTCCCTGGATTCTCTCAAGCTCTGTCTTCTCAACTCAGGGAGGCTACGGGCTCTATCTTATATCCTGGGTCCCTCTCCCTGAGTTGCAACCTGAAAACTCTCAGAGGCAGTGAAGTGAGGCAATCACAGGGCTCACTTCATTTGCTTCCATCTCTAGAGATCACTGTCATTCATTGTTTGATGTCTGGTGTCTTGAACTCTTGTTTAAGGTATTTTTATCTACTTATTCTTGGTTGTTTAAGGTAGGAAGGAAGATAAATCTGGGCCTTGATACTGCGCTTCAGCTAGAAACAGAAGTCCTCAAAATACCCTTTCTGATACTCAAAATATCCACTTTTAGCTAATGGGAGCCTGTTCAAGCCACCTCCTGAGTCTTTTCAACACAATTTCAGTGATATTAAATTACTTCTTTGCTTTACGTTATGAAAAAATATTACATACAGATTCATCTTGAACATTCCCTTTCTTTAATCAAGAATCAACTATTTTTCCAAGAAGCCTGGTTCCTGTGAGAGAAAAATTTAAATGACCACAATCTCAGCCTGCTAAGTATGCTCACTGCTACAAGAAAATTCACTATTTCTAGGCCTTTTCAGGACAGAACTGAATGTGTATATGTGTGTGTTGTGTGTATGTGTTTTAAAAAGAAAATACATCATGAATCCCTACTGAAAGTACCAATTCAAAGTTATATAACTTCTTTGATTTTATATTTCTATACTTTCTTAATTTAAAAACTCCAGGTTCCTAAATTAACATAAATACTTATTTGCTGTATCCATATACAAATAGTTTCAGAATAACTATCAATCCTACGATTACTAAATACAGTTGAAGATTTGTTTATACTTCTTTTTGACCTTAAGATATATGCCAGGAGAGAGAATTAATCATATTGCCATATTTTAAATGCATTAAAATAATTCCTCTCTCTGGTTTAGCCACAAGCATGACACACAGGGCCATTTAATTCCTTTTTTAAAAAATTTTTTTACTTTTAAGGATTTCTTCCCTCATTTTGATTTAATTTTGTTTTACAATTACTTAAAACATTTACATGACTCCCAAATCAAACCTAATCACATCTACTGGTACTGCAAAATTTATATCCACAGGCAGCATCTTTAATATGGCATGACAAGATGCTGTTAGTGATCTTTAATTACTATAGGCCATGAGCCATACAACTGCTGATAACAAGTGGAATTTGAAATTAAAAACACAATACCATTTATCACATGTATCAAGACAAGAAAAGAGATGAAAAATTCCCAGCGAAGGGAAGTCCTAAGATTACAGCTATACAGCAAACCCACAGGAGAAACAAAACTGACTGGAGCAAAAGGACAGAAAATGTACAGTGGTGGTCTCCAGAGGAAAAATATTAGAACTGATAAATTATCTGAAAAATTTAACCAAGTAGGAAATCATATAAAAATGATTTAAAAGAGCTGCAGGAGAAAATGAGATGGCAGCCAGGAAGTCAAAGAAAGCCAAGCAGGTAAAAAAATTAGACAATTAACTCTAGGAAACGTATAAGAAAGGAAATGTCACAATATACTATTCAGCTCAGCAACAAATAATACTTAGATATTATAATACAACTATACTAGGAAGAAGGATGTTAAGGGGAAGAGTGGTGTCAGAGCTTAAATCTTCACCTCTCACAATATCTGAATAATATTTTAACTCGGTGAAGTTATATAGTAACATACACATATTACTTAGAAATTTAGTAATATAAACCAGACTGAACAGTTAAGAGAGTCGAAAGTGGTTTACTTGAGATTGAGACTACTGCTGGTTTGGTTCCAAATATTTCACACTATTTAACTTTTTCAACTATGTACATGTATTACGCAGAGAAAAATAGGTTTTTAAAAAGAAAAACACTGCCAAAACAATTATGATTTGTATACTTTATTTATAGACTACATGTTGCCTGAACTTGTCAACCAATTTAACCAATGGGAAAAGCTGGCTGTCTGTAAGTCTGTCGACTTGCTCACTTAACAAGACATTTTTTGTAACTGAAAACATTGAGCAAGCCTCCATCCATCATTATGGTTTTTACAACTTTTCAGCAGCACTGTTACCTACTCAGATTGAGTTAGCAAGGGTCTGTTAAAGTCAAAGTATTTTAACAGTAAATGTAAAGTGTTCATCTTTTGTACATGAAAAATTACAAATACTGGCTCAATCAGAGTAATATCAACTAGTAAATTTTTTTTTGCCAAAAATATAAGTATTAGTTTGGTCTGTCAGTGCCAAATAGAGGTCATTTATACAGTGATCCCTACATAACAGGTATTAAGCACTTGTCTGCTAAAAGGATAGCCCTAAAACATAGTTATCTTTTATATACTCGGCAGCATCAACTCCTATACTACCCTCAAATTTAGCTGTTCTACTGGCCTCAACCTGTGACTTTTCTTGATAGATGACAAAGCAACTGTGGAAAGATAAACAGTACCTAAATAAATCTGTATTTTATCGATGTTTACTACTTTACAAATTAGGCATGAAACAAGTACTGTGGAGATATTAAACCTGATTAGTTTTACCAGTTCTCCCTACATAAGATGGCATATATAAAATAACAAAACTAAGATTCTGAATAGAGCAATATTCCAGAAACTTATCTCAGAAATTTTTATTAAAGCCTGAGCACAATTTCAGATCTCATACAATGAAGAAAACAAAATCTCAATTATAAATGTTTTCAGTCAGACATGTGGGGACATACTTCGGGCAGGTAAATGAGTATGAAATATTTTAAATGAACACTATTAATGGTAGAGTGCCATTACTACAGCTCCAGATGTCTTTATGCCAAATAGGATGCATAGGCTGTGGTTATAGACAGACCTATACTTGTGCTCGTGTGCATACATGTATTCACATTTACATTTGTGAATATAAATATGGCAATGCTGTTGTGATTTCTGAAATTTATCCGAAATATAAAAGCTAATATAAAGCTAATCCAAAGAAAAGGTTCCACTTCAAATAAGACACAGAGATAGAGGCAATGAGAAATCAAGAAAAACTCATTCTTTCACAAATAAGTGGTTACTTTCAAAAATGATAAAGCAGAATGTCAAAAACTAATAACTTAATTTGTTACAGTTAATATAAACTCTATTATAATATTACAAACTCTCCCTGCCCCTCAAACATTAACAGTGATAATTAACAACAATGATAAAGTGTCTGAGTCAAACATCTACAGTCTTAATAAAACACTGAGGTTGTAATGTACTCTTAGACTTCAACTAACTGGATTATCTAGTGAAGTGTTAGTCCAAAGCACAGTTTATGTTGAGACCAGCTCACTATAACTGCAAAATCTTTATAACAGATCACTTTATTTCTCAAGTATGAAGAGTTCTAACTCATTCATTTGCCTTTTATGGAACTTTTGTAGTGTGAGAGTCAAAATGGTCCTTCCAAGTTCAAAAATCTCTCTTTAGCAAAAAAAAAGTCACCTAAGGGTTATATCTTTAAATTACTTCGCCAAAACTGATGGACCATTTGTCCTAAGCATTTTTAGAGGAAGGTAAAGTAAGGGTGAGTACCAGGTTCTCCTGTAGATGTTTTCAAGTTAAAATGAATTAAAAAAAAAAAAAAAAAAAAAGGTCCTAAATGTCCTCTGAATAATAATCAATTTAGGAGTGAAAAGACATTTTTTTTTTATTATGTAGTGTTTTAAAGCAAAATCTCAAAGATGTTTTCAAATTAAAATTTATAATGGAAAGTCTGAGAATTCATTAACATGCACATAAAATCTTAAGGAAGTTGCAACTTCAGAAAAATAAAATACACCAGAAACGAAGAGGCCAAAGTACGAAACAGTGGTTATATTGGAAA
This sequence comes from Pteropus vampyrus, assembly GCF_000151845.1. Classification (NCBI taxonomy): domain Eukaryota; kingdom Metazoa; phylum Chordata; class Mammalia; order Chiroptera; family Pteropodidae; genus Pteropus; species Pteropus vampyrus. Next base: position 24,321,049 of record NW_011888782.1, on the reverse strand, counting down.
CATAGGAAGCTAAGAGATTCTTCATCCTTACTTTTCATTACCTCCTCTCCTCCACCCCCAAAACATGTTGATTTTATATAGTAAACATCGTTAAAATTAAAATTAAGAAAGGTAGTTTCAGGCTTAAAATGGAATATTAAGTTCTTTAAAAGGATTTAATAAGGGCAAAGGACTTACCTGCTCTTCTCTTTTCTGCTTGCGTAACTGCAATCCTTCTTCCTCCCTTCTCCTGCGCATCTCATCTGGATTCAGGGACTTATTTTTGTAACTTTTCAGGCGAAAGTTCTCTTTTCCTGGGGTGGTCATGATTTCTACCAAAATATGAGAGGAAGGGAACAAATGAGCTTAGTTTACCGTAAAGAGCTCTGCTATTCTAACAGCTCAGCCTTTTACAGGTATAAATGCCCATGCCCATAACAGAGACACCAGAAATGGTAACTTTTTAAAACAGCTTTATTAAAGTGTATGATTCAATGGTTTTTAGTATATTCAGAGCTATGTGGAACCATCACTACAGTCAATTTTAAAATATATTTGCATCACCTCAAAAAAAAAAAACAAAAACAAAAAAACTGTACCATTTAGCCATCACTCCTATTCTGGACAATTTATATGAATAAAATGTGTGATCTTTTGTGCCTGGCTTTTTTCACTTAGCATAATATTTTCAAAGTTCATCCATGTTGCAGCATATATCAGTACTTTATTCCTTTTTATAGCTAAATAATATCCTACTGTACGGACATACCCCAATATATTTATCTGGTCATCAGCTGATGGACATTTGGGTTCTTTCTACTTTTTGACTAGTATGAGTAATACTTCTATAATTATTTATAAATAAGTTTTGCATAGACACATGTTTTCATTTCTCTTAGGTATATACCTAGGAATAGAACTGCTAGATCATACAGTAACTCTGATTAATCGTTTGAGGAACTGCCAAAATATTTTTCCAAAGTGGCTGCACTATTTTACAGTCCCACCAGCAGTACAGAAGTGTTGCCAATTTCTCCACAGCCTTGCAAACATTTGCTTTCATGACTTTTTGATTCTAGCCATCCTAGTGGACTAGATGTGTTTTCACATATTTATTTCCCAACTGTATATCATCCATAAAAAGTCTACTCAAATTCTTTGCCCATTTTCAAATTCGAGTTGTAAGCGTTCTTTACATATTTTAGATAGAAGACATTTATCGGATATATTTTTTAAATGTTTTCTTCCATTCTATAGGTTGTCTTTTCACTTCTTTAATGGTGTCCTTTGAAGTAGAAGAGTTTTTAATTTTGATGGTCTAAATTCATCTATTTTTTCTTTTGTTGCTCATGCTTTTAGTGTTATACTCAGGGATTATTACCCCTAAGTTCCCAAGAGCTTTAAAGTTTTAGCTCTTATATTTAGGTCTGTCATCCACTTTGAGTTAATTTTTGCACATAGTATGAGGTTAAGGACCCAACTTCATTCTTTTGCATAAGGCTACCCAGTTGTTCTAGCATCATTTGTTGGAGACTATTCTTTCTCCATTGAATGGTCTTGATACCCCTGTTGAAAATCAGCTGACCATAGATATATGGTTTTATGTCTCAATTCTCAATTCTATTCCATTGATCTGCATATGTATCCTTGTGCCAATTTCACACAATCATGATTACTACCTTTGTAATAAGTTCTGAAATCAAGATGTGTGATTCCTATTTTATTCTTTTCAACACTGTGTTGGCTCTTCTGAATACCCTGCAATTCCATATGAATTTTAGAATCAGTATGTCAGTTTCTACAAAGAAGTTTGCTGAGATTCTGACATTAACTGTATTAAATTTGTAGGTCAATTTGCACAGTCTTATCACCTTAACAATGTTAAGTCTACCGATTCTCAAAGATGGGATGTTTTCTATTAACGAAGATCTTCTTCCATTTAACATTTCATAGTTTTCAGAGTGTTTCACACTTTTGTTAAATTTATACATAGATACTTTAATCTTTCTGATGCTACTGGGAATAAAACTGTTTTCATAATTTCACTTTCAAATTGTTGATAACAAGTCTATAGAAATACGATTGACTTCTGTATATGCAAACTTGCTCAACTTGCTTTTTAGTTAATATTTTTTTTTAGTGGACTCCTTAGGCTTTCCCACATACAAGCTCATGTCACCTGCCAGAAAAAGTTTTGCTTCTTTCTTTCCAATCTTGCTGTCTTTTACTTCCTTTTCTTGCATAATTACTATGGCTTGAACCTCCAATACAATGTCAAAGAGAAGTGGAAAGAGCAGATAATCTTGTCTTAATCCTTACCTTTGGGGAAAGATGTTACTTTTAGATTTTTCATAGATATCCTTTTTATATTGAGAAAGTTCCCTTCTATTCCTAGTTTTTTGTGTTTTTGTCATTAAATGCTTTTGTTTTGTCATGTTTTCTCTGTATCTATTGCAATGACAATGTGACTTGTTTTATTTTACTGACATATTACATTTATTGTCTTTATGATCTTATGAAACCCAGAAGTCTACAACTACAGCATGATCTGTCCTTCAGAAAGGTGTGAACCTAGCTATTAAACCCATTACAGCTCTTGGAATCCCTGAAAGAACTCTTGTATTCTTTTAATAAATTTCCACTTTAAACTAAAAAAAATTTTTTTGCTGTAAAATAGTATCCATGTTTACACCAGCAGCATTTCATATATCTCGTGTTTACCACATCTCTTGACTGCATCATTTTGTCTTGTGATTTAATCTTATGTTTGTACAGTAGTAACATGCTGTACAGGCTTGCAGCCTAAGAGCAACAGGCTATAACGTATAGCAAGTATATCGTAGGCTATATCCTCTAGGTTTGTGTAAGTACTCTGTGATGCTAGCACAACATAATCACCTAATGACTCATTTCTCAGAACTTATCCCTATCGTTAAGTGGCACATGTCTATGTATTATTCCACCACCTTCTGGCCTCTATCATTTCTCCTGAGGAGTCTACTGTTATTCTTATCAGGGTTCCCTTGTTAAGTAACTGTTGTTTTTCTATTGCTATTCTGAAAATTTTCCCATTGTCTTTGATTTTCAACATTTTTAAACTGATGTGTCCATTCATGGATTTTCTTGCATTAATCCTACTTGAAGTTAGTTGGACTCCTTGGATATACAGGTCATGCTTTTCAATAAATTTGAGAAATTTTCAGCCATTATGTCCTTGTATACTTTATCTGCTTTCTCTCTCCTCTCTTCTTCTGATACTGTCATTATGTGTATAGTGGTACACTTAATGGTGCCCCACATCTCTCTGATGCTGTTTTCGATTTTCTTTTTCTCCCTTCCCTGAATTTCTATCAATACACTGGCAAGTTTGCTAATTCTTTCTTCTACCAATTCAAATCTACCACTCAGTCCCTCTAGTCATGTTAAGTTTCTCTTCAACTGCAGAAATTTCCATATGGTTCCTTTTTGGGATTTTTTTATTGACAGGCTGCATTTGATTTGAGTTGTCATCATATCTTCCTTCACTTAAGGTTTGCTATGATTCTTTGAATATTTATAGTAGATACTTCAAAAGTCTATTTCAGTTAAATCGAACATCTGGTCGCTTTCACAGTGTTTTTTCTAGTGTTATCAGCCATACTTTCGTGAGGTTCTTCTGTTTGTTTGCTTGTTTGTTTTACATGTCTTGTAACTTTTTATTAGAAACTCAGTATTTTATATAATGCTTTGTGGCAACTCTGGGCAACTTTGAGGTTTCCTCCCCCCTCTCCCCCCGGCCCCTCATTATTTGTTTAGTAATTTGCAGGATTATTTTTTAAAAGTCAATTTTCCCACCCCCATTCCTGTAGTGTTAAGCCTCTCTGAAGTTGATCCTTAGGGAGACATAGTCTGAATATGCCCCCAGTCACCTTCTAGTATGGCAGGGCTCTGTCTCTTTCCCTGACCACTCCCTGCTGTTAACCTGCAATAATCATGGCCAGCTGATTGTTCTACTGTTTTCGACAATGGCTTCCAGCATAAATTGCTCCACAGAAGGAATCAATCAAATTCATGTTCCTCTGAAGGAGCAGTTTCAGAGGTCAGTGTCTGACATACACTCTGATCCCAGGAAGGCTTGCTCTAGCTATCTCTTATCCCAGTTCTCTCCAGCAAGCCGGCTGGCTTGTGGTTTAGCCTCTATCTTCTTGAATCTACAAATCTCCTCCTAAATGCTTTTCACCACAACCTCCATGGTTTTTGAGAGAACCCTTAGGTTTGAACTTTTCCAGGTCTATCGCAAACTCAGTTCCTTAACGAAGACATAAGAAGCTATGTAATTTATGACATGCTTCTTCCCCCATTTAGACTTTATAATAGACTGAAAAGGTGGGTGCAATGCAGTGAAAATTTACAAATAATTCTGAAGGAATCATATTTAACAGTGTTACGAAATGATAGAGAAAGCTGGGTTCCTGAAGCAGGCTGTATTTTGGTTCTGAAATATCACAAAACAGAATAGCAGTGTTGCAATGATGATTCAGGTCAAGAATCAAAAGTTTTAGGTCAAAGGAAGGAGAAAGCTTACAGTAACAGAGCAAGATTTAAAATTTAACAAGACCAAAAGCCAATAAGACAACCGGAATCCTGTATTCAATATGGAACTGGAAGGGCAAGCAATTATGAAAAGGCAATGTTGGGAACACAGTACACATGTACAAAAAGAGAATAAATGATAAAGCAAATGGAATAAAAGGTAAGAAGAACAATTGGGGAATGTAAATTAGGAGGTTTTATTCATTTCTTAAAACTTCTGTAAGCCTGAAATTATTTCAAATAAAAATGTATTTATATACCAAAAAATCTACAAGAAATATTCAAACAAAAATGAACTATTCACTTGTTTCTTTTTATTAAAGTGACGTAAGAAGCAAGTCCAGAGAAGCAGTATGGCCTTAAAGTCCTGTTTTCAAATTTACTTCTTGGCACAATGATGAAGGGAAAACACTCAGCTTTTGTGAGTTTTGGTTTCCTCATATTTGCAGTGGAGATAATACCTTATGAGGTGAAAAGAAGTAACATATGAAATACGTCCATTGTCTGGCCCATATATAGCTCAAACCTGATGTTTGTGTAATGAAGAAATGGCTATAAATAGCTCCAAAGGTTCAAAAAAAAGATCTTTGACTAAAGTGATCAAGGATGGCTTCGCAGAGATGGTGTTCCAAACAGGTTTGTTAAATTGTGGTATCAAAAAATTCACAAATAGCTCTAACATTTAACAATGTCGACCATCCATACAGTGCACTTGTGCCTTTGAAATAGTCTTCCTTTTTAAATTATAAAAAGGCTCAGTTTCCAAAAAAAAAAAAAAAAAATCCAAATATGGAAGGGTATGAAGAAAAAAATTAAAATGTACCTTCCCTGGTTTATAAAGGAAGCCGCCATCGAGTTCTCAGTATAGTCTTTCAAAAATTGGTCATACAAATATACACATATCCCTTTGGTTTTTATTGTACACTGATGGGATAAACACACACAGTTCTAGACTTTGTGTCAATTTTGGACAACTTTCCTTACCAATGCCTATAAAGCTAATATTTTTTAACTAATATAATAGTTAATTTTTATACCATAATTACCAGTCCCTAGACATCAGACAATTAAGCTTGTCTCCAATTTTCTATCGCAAACAATGCTGTAACCAGTAATCTTTCATGTATTTGCACACATTTTGCAATTATATCTATAAATGAATTCTAAACAATGGAACCTCAAGGTCAAAAATATGTACATTTAAAATTTCATACTGTCAAAGTACCCACAAAATATTGCACCAATTTACCAGTGAATATGAGTATCCCAGTTCCCCATAACCACCAGGACTGATTCAAACTTTTCTATATTTGACAATATATGTGGGAAAAAAATGTATCTCATAAAAACTATTTTCATACTACTACTAAGATGTTACATGCTTTTTTCACTTTCACTCATAAGTTTTTCAGAGGCTTCATGATGTGATGGCATCAGTACTCTGATGCCTAATGGAATGTGTTCTAAAATTTTGTTTTAATTTCGAATACAGTAAATGTTAACAAGTACAAAACAATAACAAACAAAAGTTCTTTTGGGTCCTAAATAAGTTAAAAGGATAAAGAAATTCTGAGACCAAAAAATTTGAGAACCCTTGGTCCAGATAATCTTTTCTATCTTGTTAAGAAAAAAAAATAGTCCTTTAATATTCAGATAGCATTCAAAAGGAAATGCAACATCTTTACAACATGTAATTCAAGAACTAAATGTATTTCTATTTAACTTTTTTGTTACAATGATAAATGTGAAGTTTCCTTCAATTACATTCCAACTGCTACTGTCTATATATAGGAAAATTACTCATTACTATATATTAATTTTCTTAAGGCAGTCAATGAATTAAATCAGCTACTGAATTCTGTTTCTAATACTTTCAGCTGTTACTTAATATTTAATATCTGTAAAAAATTATAATTTTTGCCTGCGCCGTTTTAATGTTTGTATCCCATTTCACTTATCTTCTTAAAATATTAACTAGTATTTCTGGGACAACGTTAAGAAACAAAGGTTAGAGTTGGCATTTTTATCTCTTTTCTAATTTTGACCTATGTCTAGTGTTTTGCCACTAAACATAACACTGGGTTTTTTTTTTTAAAGGTCAGGTTTATCGAGGTATAATTTACATACAGTGAAATTTACCATTTAAGTAAATACCACCACAATTAAGGTAAAGAACATCTCCACTACAAAAAGTTCTGTCAGGTCTCTTGCTAGTAAAACTACTCTCCTCAATATCAGGCAATCACTGATTTCTTTTGACCCTACAGTTTTGCATTTCCCACAATGTCACATAAATGGAATTGTACAGTATGCAGCCTTTTGAGTGTGGCTTCTTACACTCAGTATTAACTAATTTAAGATTCATCCATGTTGTCTGTATCTATCAGTAATTCATTTATTTTATTGTGGAATTGTATTCTACTGTATTCCACAATTTGTTTATTCATCAGTTGCCAGACATTTGGGCTGTTTGCAGTTTTTGGTGATTATGAATAAGCCACTATAAACATTCACATATAGTTTTTGTGTGAACAAACATTTTTATTTTTCTGGGTAAAAATCTCAGAGTGAGATTGCTCGGGCATATGGTTAAATTTATGTTTAACTGTGTAAGAAATTGTCGAACTTTTTTCCAAAGTGGCTGTACCATCATGCATTTTAACCAGCAATGCATGAGAGCTCCAGTTGTGTCACAGTATTGTTTTGGGATGGCTTTTTAAAAAGATCACACCTATCCATACCAACTTTACTATAAAGTTTTTAAAACCTGAAATGTGCTTTGAATTATATCAAATGCCTTTTGTTAGTTATTAAAATGGTCACTGTTAATCTCCTTTGACCTATTGAATATAGTAAGATATTAACAGATTTCTTAATATTGAATGATTCTTCATTCTTAGAATAAACGTACCTAGTCACAGTGTGTGCTTTTTAATTCTGTTAATGTTTTCTTAAAATTTTCTATACCAGTATCCATAAACGAGATTATTTATATAATACCCTGCCCCCTCCTCTTTTGAGGGGGAGGACAGGGGTATTATAGTCATATTGAGAGCTTTTTGAAAAAAAAAAAAACAAAACAAAAAAAAATGGGTTTGATTCCAATTATGTAAAATTCTGGAAGAGGCAAAATTTTGAAGGCAGTTAAAAGATCAGTGCTTCACCAGAGGTTTGAGGGGAGGGAGGGAGAAATAGCAGAGCACAGAGGATTTTTATGGCAATGAAACTAATGTGATACATATCATTATACATTTGTCAAAACCCATAGAATGTGCAACACCAAGAATAAACCCTAATGTAAATTATGTACTCTGTGTGATAATGATGTATAAGTGTTGATTTAAATATAACAAACATATCACTCTGATACAAATGTTGATGATGGTGGGGGAAACTGCGAGTGGGGGTAGGAGAAAGATAGAAACTCTCAATTTGCATTCAATTTTGCTGTGAACCTAAAACTGCTCTAAAAAATAAAAATCTACACTAAAAACTTAAGAATGAGCTCTAAGAAATTTAAAATATGGATAAGAAATTTAAAATTCAATAGAAGGGTTGGATGATAACACTGAAGAAATCTCTCAGGAAACAGAAAAGACTAAGTGATGGAAAATAGAAGTGAAAAGAAAAAATTAAAAGAATTATCTTAGAGTTCCAATACTCAAATATACAAATACCAAAAGAGAGAACAAAAAAAATTGATGAGTAAGAGAGTATCGAAGAAACAATGCGTCAAATTTAGAATATCCATTCAATGAAAGAAAACTGGACAAAATTAACAGAAAGATGACAGGGTTAGAGAAAATATTTTCCAAGCCTAAAACCAACAGTCCATTCCTATCCAACCTCCACAAGGAACTTCTACCAACCAAAAACAAAGACATAAAACCCAAAGGATCCAAAAACTGCTCAAAGTCATTTGTAATCGGAGAATGTAAATTGAACCGAGGTGCCACTTTATACCAAATAGACTGGCAAAAATTACAAAGTTGGATAAAACCAAGTACTGGCAAAGATGTGACCAAACAAGAACCCTCCTGCATTGCTAGTAGGAACATAAACTAGTTCTATGACTCAGGTATCCTACTCCTGGGTATATATCCCAAAGAACTTCTTATACAAGTCCATGAGGATGTACAAGTAAGAGTACATTTGTGATGCCAGAACGGCAATTCAGGTATCAATCATTAGGTAATGAAAAGTAAAATGTGGTAGATGTATATTATGGAATTCTACATTATACACAACTATATGTACACACAACAAAGCAAAAAGGTCTGAAAAGCAATGCTGTTATAAAGTAAGAAATAGGATAAGGTCTGTAAAACAATAGTTAACTCTTGAATAACCCAGGTTTGAAATACATGAGTCCACTTATACTCAAGATTTTTCTTTTTTTCAAATATCTGTACTGTTTTCAATCTGTGGTTAGGAGTTCACAGATGTGGAGGGCCAACTGTAAGCACTGACCTATGCCACTTTATATAGGGGAATGGAGCATCCGTAGAATTTGGTATCCAAAGAGAAAGGCTGGGGGGTGGGACAAAGGGTTCTAGAAACAATCCCTAAGGACATCAAAGGATATTAAGTTTTGGGGGAATCAAAAGTTATACTTGGATTTTTGTACTACACAGGAGTCGGTGTCCCTACCCCCAAATTGTTCAAGGGTCAATTATACAGTCATACACCACCTATCACTTGAGATATGTTCCAAGAAATGTAAATTAAGTGATTTCATCTCGGGCAAACATCATAGAGTGCACTTACACAAACCTACATGGTATACCCTACTACTGTAATTGCATGTGGTATACTTTTATACGACAGACAGTGCAGTAAGTTTGTTTATACCAGCATTACCACAAACGTGAATAATGCATTGGGCTAAGACATCATGACGTTACTAGTCAACAGGAATTTTGATGGGATGACCACTGTATATACAATCTGTCACTGACCAAAACATCATTATGTGGTACATAACTTTACATAAACTAAATACACACACATACCCTCTACATATTCCACAATAATTCATATAGAATGAAGCAATGTATCAACCCCAATGGAGTGGATGCCTACTGGAAAGGGTAATGGAAGTAGGGCTCAGAAATGAAAGAGAAAAATTTAAAGGACCTCCCATGGTCTGCTGATAGCATGTCAATAACTGAGAAGCATAACTAACTTCAAAACTTTTTTTACTGGAAGTCAAAAAAAAATAATATTGGAGGAAAGACATGGAAGGCCATATAAAAAAGAATCAGAATGCCATTGGACTTCAATTACAACACTAGAATGCAGAAAACAACAAAGCTATGACTTCTAAATTTTTTAAGCCTACAATTTTATACCCAGCCAAATTATTGATGAAATCTTAAGGTAGAATAAGGATTTTTTTCAATCATGCAAGCTCTTGGAAAGTTTTTATTTCCCTGGTACCCTTTCTCAGGAAGCTAAAAAAAATATGAGAAATAAGAGATCCGCTATTGGAGAGGGGCAAAGAGAATTTTAAGAGTGACACAGAAGTTCCAGGATAACAGCTATAAAGTAGGCCTAGAAAGTAACCAGTCCAAACTGCACTAAAAGGACAGAGGAGTGCAGGACAGTGGTCTCTGGAAATGAACGGGAGGAAAAGGTATTAAGTACTGGAAAAACAAAAATTGGTTAAGTGAAGAAATGATATAATACTCTAGATTATTCAGCTGGGAATATTTAGTTATATTGTAAACACACTGAATACTGACTTAATAAGCACCTATGATACCTATATGGGGAAGATGAGAGAGGCAGTGTAGAGATGTGGAGAAAAGTCAATAATGTCTAAAATAACTATATGAAGAAACAGCAATAGAAGAAAAGTTATTTATAAATATGAAAGAGGAAACAGCTAAAAGAAAGAAAATGGTAGCCTCTAATGTGCAGAGGATGGGACGGAGTACAGTTACTTATTTTTCAGATATTACTCTAAAAAACTGTAGTTTTTTAATGGCCATAAAGCAAGGAACATGAACAGCCTTCCAGCTTTTAGTAAATTAAATCTTCATTTCATGACGCTACACATGAAATGAAGATTTAATTTACTAAAAGTAAACTACATCTAGTTTGTTCTGCTTGAGAATGAACTGCAAACCAAAACATCAAGCTTCAATGAATGATGTGATCATAATACAAATAGGTCTATGTTTGAATCCAAGCTCCACCACTTACTCTGTGAAGTAGAGCAAGTTACCTAACCACCCTGTATAAGTAACCACCTTCTCATAGTGGTTTTGCAAGAATAATTAAGTGAAACCACCTGATGTAATGCTTGACCCATCAATAGACATTAGTAACTTCTCCCTGTCTTTCTGTTCCCTAGCTACAAACCCCCATTCTGATCCCGGCCTTTTGGTCAGAGTATAGAGATCCACAGGCAACTCAGCACATCTCCTGCCTCACACTGGAAAATCAATGATGAGTAAGCAGACTTATCTTTGTATATGAAGGGCAGCATTATCGTTATGTGAAGGAGATTATCCCCATTATCCACATTCTGGATTATTGCCTGCTTTCAAAAACTGTCCCAATTAGTCTACTACATTAGGTCAGAATCATTTTATCACTTGGTTCTGTTCTAGTAGAGTTGCAATAGCTTAAAAAAACAAAACAAAACAAAACAAAAAACCCTGTACTGTTCCATCAGTCTTCATTTCTGCTCTTTCACTACAGAGCCTCGAATTTTTCTAATGTAGGCCCTATTATGGCCCCTCGTTGGCCTCAGTCCATCTCCTGCTTACTGCAGAAAGAATAGAGTGAAATCAGCCCCAATCAGCTAATTGAATTGTTTACCATTTCCAATGTTTTTTTTTTATTATTATGGCTGAATTCACAACACCCTGCGAAGTACAGAAACCTTAAAAAGGAGTAACAAGGAATTATCTTTATTACTAGACCAGTCATCTTTACTTGCACGGTCAAGTCTTAATTGAATTTATACAAAGTATTCACACATACTTCTAAAAACAATTTGACAGATGTAAAAATACAAACATCATAAATCAAGACTATCAATTCAACAAACACTATGCTAAAACACTGGAAATTAAAAGAATAAAATATAATTCCTACTTTCAAATGAAAAAGAAAGGATAAAAACGAAATCGAGAGCAAGAGAGAACCAAGAAAATAGTCCAGGAAACAACAGAGCAATTCCAGACCATCTGGTTTAATTAAAACATAGTTGAGGCTAAGGTTAATTACAAAAATTGGACACAGCTCTGACCCTCCTCACAGTCAAAGTGTAAAGAGAAACAGGATGGCTTACAAAACACAAATGATCTAATAAAAGCAGTCATTTGTTTAAAAAAAAAAAAAAGAAAGAAAGAAAAAGGTCCATCACTGAGGTCTTTAAAGAACTGTCTCTAAGGTCTCTACTCTATAAGAATCAATAAACTAGAAACGTCTTGGAGAGCAGTGAAGATTTTTTTTTTTCATGTTGCCTCTTCTTATGTACCAACCCTAGAAAAGTCAAGATGCGTAATAGTAAATCATAGTTTTGTGAAGAAACTTCTATAAAAACCTAAAGTAACATAATGCAAATATACTATCTACAGGCATTTATTTCTGCCATTTAGTTTATTCTAGATTTTTAAAATATGTGTTTTGTTTCCTTACCAGACTGTAAATTCAAGGCACATGTAGTCTGATTCTATTTTGAACTTCCTTTGCTATTTAATACTTTACTATTTAGTACTTTAGATTTTCTGCTCAATTAAAATGTTATGCAGTCAGTATTTATTTTCATTATGTTAGTCTTCCCTGCTACACTATAAATTCCATGAGAACAGGAACAGTGTCTTGATCATGTCTATATCTCCAGTCTTGGGGCACATGATCACTCCATTAGTATTTGCTGAATGAATGGATTAAATAAAGAAACAACCAAGAAGTATGAAAGAAGAGGAGAAATAATTCTTAAAATGGCAGTAACTTTAGGTTCTAAAGCTAGTTCCAACATGAGCTGGATGACCATAGGTAAGTTACTTCTCTGACCTCTAAAGCTTTCATCTGTAGAACAAAAAAATATCTACTTTAGAGTTACTGTAAGCATTAAATGTTTTAATATACTTAAAGTATTTAGCACCAAAGATCTCAATAAATGTTAATTCCTTTGCTTTCCCTCATGTTCTCCATCTTAAAATCAGGTATTACATATAAAACTGTCCCTTCCAAAAATAAATTATTTCAGTAAAAATACCACAGAATTCGTCCTCACTTTGAAAAGTTAAAATGTCATCATTCAATCTTTAAAATGGAGAGGGAATAACTTGTGGATTACTTTCAAAATGTTACAAATGCGAGAACAAGTTGAGCAAAAAACAATGTCAAGAATGAGCCTTGAAACAACAAGAGGGAGGAAAAATCACTTACTCACCTACTGCTAAGAAATAAGGGTTTTGAAAGAGCTGTTTATTAAAGAAAAGGTAATATTAAATAGTATGTTTCAGAAAAAAATACTAAAATTGTTTACTTTTTAGACCTTAAAAATAAATTACTGTGAAATCTTTCACTTAAAAGTGGAACATTAATCACTTCCACTCAAACCTAAAACATTCTTCTATGACGACTTCCCTGATCCCAGTCATCCTTCAGTCTTCTCCTCCCATTTTGAGCTTAATCTAATACTTCGGTGTTTCCCTCGAATCACCACTCACACATGTTATGTGTAAACTAAGTTGTCATTCCTATAATTACCACACCCCTGTCGGCCGCTTCAGGCCCATGTTGTTATGACATCTGTAAACTGCAGTCGTACGAGACTCCACCCCCGCTCCCACCTCCCTCCACACCACCGGCTCAAGCTCGGACAGCAACTTGTGAATTCCCGAGACGGTCCCTTCTCTCCTGGGGTTAGGATTTTTACACGCCGCCCACCCCCCGCTCTTTCTTGCTTCAGTCACAGCACTCTGCGCTGCCCACCCCCGCCCCCTGCACGCTCGCAACGGGCCGCGGCGCAGGCTCCGCACTCGCCCCCTCTCCACCCCGCTGCCTCGGCGCCCCGCAGTCACCGCCGCGGCTTCCAGCCCCGCCACTGCCGCCACTGCCGCCCCGCCCAGCCTCGAGCAGCGTTCGCGATGGCGATTACACCAGCACTCCCCACCCCCACCCTCCCCTCCGCCGGCCGCGCGGCGGTTAGGACACAGCCGGGCCCATGACGCACGGACGCGCCGCGAGCGCCCGGGCCCTGGAACCCGAGCTCGAGCTCAGTCGGCGCCCGCCCTCACCCCGGGACCTCTCCTGGGTCCCGCCGAGGACTGCCAGATCCGCCAGCGGGAGGGGGAGGGGCCCGGACTGCGGGGCCCCCGCACTCACCAGGCTAACGGCAACCGATCCCAGTGCCACTGCTGTGGTGAGCCGCTTGCTTGCTCGCCCGCCCGGTACTTCTCGCGCGCACCACCTCGAAGAGCCGGCTTGCCCCTCGGCGGTGCTCACCAGGCCTCGCTCTCCGCCGTCGCGCACACAGCGAGACCCAGCTCAGCCGGCGTTCGCACTGCGTCTGCGCGCGGGGTTAGACCCATGCGGCTGCGCACGCCTCGCTGCCCTGCTGCAGAGGCTGCCGGGAGATGTAGTCTTTTAACCTCCTTTCTGTGGAACATCTAGCGGTTAGCCCCCAACTAGTTGAAGAGTTGGAGGAATGGGAGAAGGTCTCGCTGAGAAGATTCGCCGTTGATGGCAACGGTTGTAGAGTCGTAGTGGGTGCACTGACAATGAAACGATACTTCTTAAGTTGAATTGCCAAGTTAAGGCTATAAGCCTATCTTGGAAGCTCTTCCAGGGCGGATCGATCCTTGCTCATTTCTAACTGTATCTAGCCTCTAATACCATTGGTACCTAACATTTATTTACTGAATGAATGATGGAATGAATGAAGGCTAAGGGAGTATAACGAAAGTGTTAAAAGTCACGGCTAAGGCATTCACATGTAGCACATTTGAGAAAACTTCCGAGTATTCCTTTTTTGTTCTCTCTTGTCACCTTTGCCTAATGTATGAGAAGTATCAAAAATCATTAAGAAATCAAATAAAACATAACACTTGTTTACACTCAATTGGTGCTCTCAAACAAAAATTTGGAGCAAATAATTGTTACCATGAAATTTGGTGAAATTCGTTTTGGTGAATTCTTTTTGAGCAGTGGCTTCAAAAGAAGAAAGACTGAAGCCAGACAAGCCAAGGCGGAGAAATAGTAGGTCTCATGTGTGCTGTGGTTTATCAAATTGATTTAAAACACACCCAGCCCTCAGAAGCAAGATGAAAGAAATGGGGTAGCTTAATACATTTATAAGTGTGCGAGAGAGGCTCACACTACCTGAATCCTAAGCTATGCAACATTCATTTGTCTTTGATGTGTCTCCCTGCCACATCAATATTTCCCACTGATGGTGTGTGTTCTAGGATCAGAGCTGAATTTGATCAAGGGAGCTGGGAAAAGGGAAGGTATTCTAGGGGAGAGACTTAAGGGCAAGTATGCCTGACCATAGCCAAGTTCAGGACTGATCCAATCAGGAGCTAAAATTATTCAGAACTGGACTTTAGTCTTCATGAAAACGAGTTTATTTGCAGTTCACCCTTACTCCTAGCTAGGGTATCCCTTGAGGATTCCAACTGTAAAAAAATAATATAAACAGAGCCACTTTAAAATGAAATCAGAATTGCCATTTCAGAGGAACTGTCCTGCACATCTTATGCCTCCAACCTTTGGAATGTTAAAACAGGGCAAAGTAACCCTTGGACTGGGCCTAACGCAACATTGTGTCCCAAAGAACTGTTTGCAAATATAACATGAAAGATGATGTGACTACCAGGCTGATAACTACCAGAGTGAAAGAGTTTTTAAATGTTTGGTATTAGCATCATTATGTTATGTATCTGTACCAATAGAAATACCTTCCTTCTGATGATGTAATTGTCCCCCTTCCCTTTCTCATAAATACTCTTTGCTTTTATCTCCTAATTGGAACACTGTTTGGGTTTTTGCCTAAATCAGTGATTCCCAAATAGCTATTTTTGATCTCAAATAAATGCTTGTTGCCTCTCACTTTGAATGGCCTTTTATTTTTAGGTTAACACAGCCCAAAGTCTGATGTATTACCAGGGCCACTCATCCTCGGCCTCTTCAGCCCCATGAGATAGCAAAAAGCTCTATTCAGCCACTGCTTTCAGAATTCACAATCACTTCAGGTGGAAAAGTGATGACAAACATCAGGCTCACCTCTCATGTCTCCCTTTTCTTCCAGATCTTGGACCTACAAATTCTCACTGCTGCAGTAGTACTTTGATGCCTTAAATTTTGAAAATACTTTGTCCAGTTGTTCTCAATTGTGAGAGGTTTTGTTCAAGACAACAACAGGAGGCCATTGCTGAAAGAGAATTCCTATATATATGTTGCTTTTACAAAAATGTTTTCACACCATACATGGTGTTTTATTAGCTAATGTCTCTCTGACTATATCTTTTTTGCATTTTGAGAAAATTAAAAACTATATAACAATAGTTTTGCTATTACAAACAGTGTTGCTACAAACATTTTTGTACACATATTTGTTTGTACAAGGAAACTGCTAGACCCCAGGACATTACATCTTTAACTTTACTCAATGTGGTAGGCAGAATTCTAAAATGGCCTCCATGATCTTTGCCCGCTGGTGTTGCCATATATAATGCCCACCCCTCTAGTATGGGTGGGACCTTTGACATCTAGCCAATAGAGTATGATAAAGATGATGTGATATCACTCCTATGATCGTATTTCATATATAAATTTCTATCTTAGCAAACTAGAGCTAGACACTTCTTCTGGCCTTAAAAGAAGTGAGCTGTCATGTTTAAACTGCCTACAAAGAGGGTCATGTGGCAGGAAACTGTGGATGGCCTCTAGGATCTGAGTACAGCCTCCAGGTGATAGCCAGTAAGAAGCCAGGGCCCTCAGTCCTACAACCACAAGGAAATGAATTCTGCAAATGACCTGTGAGTGTTTGGAAGTGGACTCTTCCCCAGCCAAGCCTCCAGATGAAGAGATGGCTTGACTTATTTATACTTTGATTGCAGCCTTGCGAAACCCTGAACAGAGGAACCAGCTAAGCCATGCCTGGACTCCTGGCCACAGAAATTGAGATAATAAATGTGTTTTAAGACACTAGGTTTCTAATAATTTGTTACACAGCAATAGAAAACTAATGTATTAGATATTGCTGTGTTATTTCACAAAGTTGTACCAATTTATACTCCACAAGTAATATATAAGATTCTCTTTTCTAAGCATCCTTGCTAACATTTGGAATATCTGACTTTTTTCATTTTTGCCGATCTGATGAGTGTGAAAATAATACTATACTTTAATTAAAAACATGAAAAATTGGTATTTACTTGAAATTATATATTATTAGATTCTTTTTCTGTTATATTCCTTCTTAACAATAGGACCAGTTAAGAATGGCAACTAGTAATAATTAAAAGGACTAATTAAGCAAATAATATGTGTGAGAAAAAAATAACAATATGTTTATGTTTCTGTAATAATTTTTAAAGGAGAACATAAATAAATAAGAACTAATTAAACAGATATTACTTATATTAAATTCTAAAATACAATGATAGGTTTCTGTCCCATGATTCAGTGGGATATTTTTATTTGTTCTGTTTCATTTTCCATTAATACTTTTTTGAACTACCCAGAGCCTTTAGGACAGCTTTCTTTTCTTTAATGTAATGGTAAAACTGAATACAGTCAAATATAAAATTAATTTCGACTTGCAGCTCTGTTCTGCTGCTTGCATTGCACTGATTCCTCTTGTTGATGCAAATGATGTCAAGCTAAATATTCTCTCAACAGAATTGTTTCATCATAGAATACTTAGGATTTTATGTACTAGCATAGCAGTTTTTAAACTTGTTGGAATTCTTTTCTAGCTCTCCAGAATGTCCACCCATTTTGAATCCGATTTACTTTGGTAAACCAACTGTTTGTCAATCAGATCCTTTTCATCTATAAATTAACCATGGATGCTTTTCTAATTTAATGTGCCCACCATTTTTAAAATACTCTGAAACACGTTGTGTGTCATAGTAAGTTAAACCTCTCTTCCTCAGGGAAAATGGTTTTAAAGAGGTAATTTGAACTTGTGAAATTGAAGGTAGAGTCCCAATAAATTCACAGTTTTAGTAAAGAAATTCAGGAATTTCTGTTTAACTTGGTTGCCTTCTTCTAGCAACTTTTTTTTTTTAATTCTGAAAGTCTTATTTACAAAAAAAAGTCTTTTTTTTTTCCATCAAAGTCTTTGTCACAACCTGTATACAACACTGAATAACTCAGATGCAGTTGGTTCATCTTTACTAGACTCCTTATGGTGTCTTCAAAAATTATCAGACAGTTTTGGAGAACCAGCAAGTTTATTTCTGTTTCATTGTAATCTTTCTCTTCATTCTCATCTTCAACATATTTCTAAATTGGAGCAGGTCATTCTTGTTCCACATTTTGAAATATGATTTTTACGGCAGGCCTACATTTTAACATCTTTTCTATGGCTGGCAACAATGATAGCCATCTTGTCACATATTTGAGAAGACTATCTCCTTCTATTTGTATAGTCAAAAATTTCAATAAATACTTCTGAACATTTTGAAAAAACTGAAACAACGAAACACTTTCATTATCAAAAACTCCATATCACAGGTAAGCAAACCACACCTCTCTTTTAACAGTGTTCTGTATAAGGTGTTTAGAAGATGAGATCATTTCATTTTCTTAGGTAAGAAGTTTAGAGACTGAGTAGAAATTTGTCAAAATTAACATTTTTAGTGAAAGCAGACAAATGAGCCACGCCCACTTTGTCTTTGGACAAGATATAACACCTTTTGTTTTAAGTGTTATGGTGTCATTAAAATCTTCATGGATATTAGGAAGACAATTTGAAACTTCACTTTTCAAGTCAAATTGCTTTAAAAACTAGAGGGGAAAATTTTTTTTTTTTCTTTGAAACAGGAAATGTAACCTTACTTAGTTCCATAGAGTAATCAAAGGCACAATACAATAATGCATGTTGGTTCATATGATTGCCCAAAATAATTCAGCAGCCACTACTTTCAACTGAGTGTGGGTGTCTTTTGGGGAAACTAAAAACCTTTTGATTGACTTTGAAGTGCTTGTCTGTCTCATTCTAGACTTATAAATTTCAGTCTCCATATGTTCTTTCACATCTTCTTCACCATACCCAATCCCAAATTCTTTGTATAAAGTACAGTGTGCTGTTTTTGTTATTTACCTTCCTAATCCAGCTATATTGTCCTTCCATCTGTTATTAACATTATACAATTATCTACCTTTCTTTTTCATGATGTCTGGGCCATGTTGTTGTTGGTATTATAATTATTCTCATTTTCATTATCTTAACTCTTATAAAGCATAGTCACCATATTCATAGTGTTAAAAAATTTAAGTTACATGAGGCACATTGGTTAATTCACAGGCAAAATCAAAGATGGACTGCTAAAGCTTATGATTACAACACACTTAAATTGCACACTTAGGTCACATCCCTCAGAATGACACACCAATGAATGATCATTACTGTGAAATGCAAATCATGGTAATCAATATCAATGTTTGGGGACAAAAACAATAATGTATCCGTTTGACACTAAAAGCAGTGTTACTTTCAGCCCCTATTTTGGGAGGCAGTCATATGGATTTTGTACTTTTTACCCAACCTCCCACACCCATCACAGAAGACCAGGATTTTTTTTGGTATGTCGTGGGAGGGTTGCCTAGGATGTGGGTATTTCAGTGTTAAAACCTGGAAGGTCAGACGAATCAAGACAGTTGGTCACTCTTCCCACCTATACTGGCCAGATGTATCCCCTTCGTCTAAGCAGTACACCCATTTCCCTATCTGCTGTGAGTGCTGGCTCATAACTCTCAGCTGCCCGCTTCTAGAAGAATTGCAGGCCCAACAGGAGCCACCTTGCTAGAAGGCTCCCATTCCCAAGCCCAAGGACAGACCTAGGCCAATAACTGACATCAGAGTTCAAAATGCCAACCCTTGCTACAGTGTGGGACTTGCTCTAAGGGTACAATTTGCGCTCTAGGGCTTCCTTGGAATCAACTTAAGCTAGCCATCAGCTGAGACCATATTCTTGCTAGCTTTCCCCCTTGCCCTATGCTGTCTCCTTTATTCCCATATTCCCTAGAGCACTTCCCTCAATAAGTCACTTGAACAAGAATCCCTATCTCAGGCTTTTCTTCTAGGGAACTTGACCTAGGACATGATCCGAAGTTGTTTTCCATTTCCTTGACCAGTAGTCCAAGACCACCTACTGAGATTGATCTATTGTGTTCCCAGTGATTTGCAGTTTCACTTGTCAGTCACACACACACACACACACACACACACACACACACACACACGCAGCTCTATATTGAAAAAGTATGTGTATTGATAATCACAGGATACTCAGAAAATAAAAAAGAACCACTGAGCAAAAATGCAAGCATCAAATAGTTTTGATTTGAACATGGAAACTTTAACAAGAAATCAATTGTATTCTTTATCATGTAAGTACTGACTTTTAAATGGTACTTAGCTTTTAACTGAAAATATTTCTTGGAAATTTTTAAATATACCATAAAAATATTGACATCATAAAACAATGTGAAAATGTGCCTCATAATTATTGCAGAATTTTTATACATATATAATTTATATAGTATATATAATACATAAACTTGAGAGATGTATGTATCATGAATACACATATTTATAAATTTTTATATATTTTACATACATTTAATACATATGTAAAGATACACATATAGAGAGATATATGTTTAAGATACATATGTTCTCAAGTTTCCATATTAGCACATATTTGCTTTAGAGATTTCTATTCATTTGGTTTTCCTTTTTTTTCTTTTCTTTTCTTTTCTCTTCTTTTTTGTCTATCCCTGCATCAGTAACACATCTCGATTACTGTAGTTGTATAAGTCATGATTTATTGTAGATCAAGTCACCTCCACTTTGTTTTTCTTCTTTAAAATTGCCTTAGCTCTTCTTGGGCCTTTTTATTTAACATAAATTTTATATTTATCCCATCAATTTCTATGGAGAAAATCTGGCATGATTATGATGGAAATTTCATTGAATTGATAAGATTCATTTTTGGAGAATAGACATCTCTATTACATCAAGTTTTCCTCTAGATGAATATATAGTATAGCTCTCCATTTATTTAGTTCTTCTTTAATGCCTTTCAGTGGCATTTTGCAATTTTTTTCATGGGTTTTTTATACATCTTTTGTTAAATTTATTTGTAGTTACCTTATTTTTTTGCTGTTGCTATTGTAATGATAAAAAAGTCATTACATTTACTGTTTCTCATGCATAGGAATGAAATTGATTTATGTATAACTTCTATGTAGAACTTTGGAAATGCTTTTAGTAATTCTAATAATTTGTCTCCAGATTTTCTTGGAATTTTTATAGACAGTCATATTTCCTGTGATTGCCATTTTTATTTATTCTTCTTTACTATGTTTGACAGGAGCTCTAATTTATTTGCTAAATATAAGTGTTATAGGAAGGCATACTTGTCTCATGCCTGATTTTGCAGGGAATTGTTCTGTTTTACCATAAAATATGATGCTTGCTCTGGGTTTTTGGTACATATCCTTTTATGAATTGTTTATCAAACAGTTTTCCTCTATATATTGAAATGAGAATACACTTAAACATACAGTTTGAATCGCGCAGGTCCACTATGTATAGGTTTGTTTGTTTGTTTTTTTGATAAATACTCGTACTGTTTTCTATTAGCAGTTGAGAGCCTGCAGATGCAGAGAGCCAACTGTATGCATTGATCTATGTATGCCATTTTACATAGAAGACTTTAGCATCCATAGATTTGGGCATCCATGGGGGTCCTGGAATCAATCTCCTGTGGATACTAAGGGACAACTTAAGTTTTTGGAGAGTCAAAGTTATAAGCAGATTTCCGTGTGGGGACTGATGCCCTTAACCTGGTGTTGTGCAAGGATCAGCTGTATTTACGTGGTGAGTTATATTAAAGTTAAATTATCCTAGCATTTCTGAGATAAACCCAAATTGACTATGATTTATTTATTTATATAGAGCTAAATTATATTTAATATTTGATTAGGATTTGTGCATCTGTTCACATAAATGAACCAGTCTGTATTTTTCATAACTACACTGTCGTCTATTTTTGGTGTCAAGGTTAAACTAGCCCTGAAAAATTTGATAAGAGTGCTCCCTCTATATCTGTTCTCTAGAAAATTTAATATAAGATTGGAATTTTCTGTTTTTTGAAGATTTTGTAGAACTCAGTAGTAAAATAATTTAACCTGTTGAATTTATTTGTTTCCTTGGTTGGTAAATTTTCAATTACTAATTCAACTTATTTCATATATATTTAAAAATTCAGAATTTCTATTTCCTCAATTTTGCTTATATTTTTCTAAGAAAATCTACATTTTGTCTAATTTTCAACTTATTAGCAGAAAATTGTTTCTAGTATGATTTTACTACCTTTAGATCTTTAATGTATCTTATCTTTAATGTATCTTTAATGTATCTTATCCTCTTTTTATTCCTCAAATTCTTTATTTGTACCTTTTCTTTTTTTCTTGATCGGTCTTATCAAATATTTGCCTATTATTAAAATCTTTACAAAGAAACAGCTATTGACTTTATTACTTCTCTGTTGTATGTTTTCTGTTTCATTATTTTGTTTATTCTTTCTTCAGATTTATTCTGATTTTTTCTTAAGTTGAATGCTTAGCTGTTTAATTTCTGCCTTTATTTTTTTAATATTTTTAATATGTTTTAAAGTTATAATTTGAGTACTATTTTAGCTTTATGTCACAAACCGTATTAGTAATATTTTCACTATCATTTGGTTCTAAATGATTTCTAATTTGTTACATTTTCATGACCCATGAAGTATTATGTTGTACAGCTAATCTCCAAATGTTTATTTTTAAGCTATTGTTTATTATTGATTTCTAAGTTAATTACACCATGGATGATGGTCAGAGAACATGGTCCAATTGAGAATGTCTTTAAAATTGTTGAACTTAGAATGTGATCAGTATACATAACTGTTCAGTGTATACTTGAGAAGAATATGTGTTCTCTAATTATTGGGTGGAGGGTTCTATGTATAAATGTTAAGTAAAAATTGTGTTGTTCAAGTCTTCCATAATCTAATTTTTTTAAACTACTTATCTACTAGTTACTAAGAAAGCTATGTTAAATCTCTGTGATAATGGATTTGTCAGTTTTGCCTGTAATTCTGTCAGTTTCAGCTTTTATGTAGGTTAAGGCTGTATTATTAATAGCATACACGTTTATCAATTTATCTGTTGCTGGTTAATTGAATTTTTTGTTATTATCAAGAAGTCGTCTTTATTCTTAATAGCACTCTTTAAGGTCTATTTTGTTGTTATTAGTAAAGCTACACCAGATTTCTTTAGGTATTTGCTATTTACCTTTTTCCATCTTTTTATTTTCAATCTTTCTGCATTTTAATGATTTTGTTATATCTCCTATAAACAGTATGTAGTTGGATTTTTAAAAATCCAATCTATCCATTTGTGCATTAAATAGCAAGTTAAGTCCAAATTACACATATTATGGTCACTTATTTGGAATTATTTCTACCATTTTGTTCAGTGTGTCTCACTTTTTTCTTCTTGATTCTTTTTTTCTCTCTTTCCTGCTTTTCCAGCCTTTTTTTGGATTTATTTCCATTTTCTGTCTACCATTTATAAGTTAGAAACTTTATTTCTCTTTTAGAGGCTGCCCTTAAATTTTAATCTGCATGATAAACTTAATGCTAATCTTCTCTTGAACACAAAGACTTTAGACTCCTTTAATTGTAGTCATCACACCACCATTTACATGGTTTATTTTTCAATATTTTATTTCAATCTTATTTTATTCCAAAAATTAGACATTCTTATTACTGCTCTTTTTATAAAGACAATAATTGTTTACATGTATCTATATTTACCATTTCTTTGCTCATCATGCCTTCTTGCAGCTTCAATTTTTCCCCTCCTTCTCGAAGTACATCCTTTAAATTTGTTTATTAAATGAGAATTTATCTTTGATAAATTTAGTTTTTAATGGTCTGAGAGTACCTTTATTAAGGCAAAATAAAAGTCTAGCTAGGTATAGACTTCTAGGTTAAGTTAATTTCTCTCGACTCTTTTGAAAATAGTATACTGTCTTCAGGTTTCCATTGTTCCTGATAAAAAGTATATTACTTTTCTATTACTATCACAACTCGAGTGGCTTAAAAGAGCATGGCTTTATTGTCTCACAGTTCTATAGATCAGAAGTCAGTCATGGGCCTCATTGGGCTAAAATCAAAGTGTTGGCAAACTTCACTCCTTTCTGGAAGCTTTTGAGTCCACTTCCTTGCTCACTCAGATGTTGGCAGAATTCAATTCCATGCAGTTCGAGGACCAACATATTGTTTTTCTTGCTGGCTGTTCACTGGGGGCTATCCTTAGCTGCTAAAAGCTTCTCTCTGGTTTTTACACGTGGTCCCCTGCATCTCAGGACTAGCACAGGGCCTCAAATCCTTCTCATGTCACTGTCCCTTTGATACAGCTAGGAAAGTTTCTCTACTTTTAAACACTCATGTGATTAGATTGGGCCCATCTGAATAATCCTGGCTAATCTTCTGATTTGAAAGATAACCTTAATCACGTTTGCAAAATTCCTTTTGCCATATAAGGTAACATGATCATAGATTCAGAAGATTGAAGTGTGGACATCTTTGCAGTGGGTAGGGGGAGGACATTATTCTGCCTACCACAAGATGTATGCTGTCAGTCTAATTGCATTCCTTTGTGGATGATTTGGCGGTTCTCTCTGGCTGCTTTTAAGATCACCTCTTTGGTGGTCTACAGTTTCGCTGTATTTCTTGTTAGTTCTTATCCTCATGAACATAGCCTCTCCTCCATTCTTTTTTGAAATCCCTTGTAAACATATACTCGATCTTTCAAATCTGTCCTGTCACCCTCAGCTCTGTATCATAAGGCCTCATCTATAGGCATGTGAACACGTCAGCCTCATGTTCAAGCCCCATCCCTGCAAACAGTCACCCCTCAGCCATACTTGATGCCGACTGTGGCACAGTCACCCTTGGGAGGAAAGACCCAAAAAAAGAGGTCCAATCGGGCCCTAAAATAGACTTAGAGTTATTTAGGCAGGAAATGTTGGAGTTCTAGGTACCTAAAAGATGGTTTCAGAGTGAGGTGTACAGGCTCCAAATGGATACATTCTCTTGACCCTGTGGACTCTTCATTTTGTGGAGATGGGCACAGCTGGAGGAAGGTTAGAGTAAGGCCCTCTTGCCCATATCCAAGGGCAGCACCATGTGAGACAATAAGCATGCTTCTTTCAAGAGGAGGAATGTTAGTTACAATAAGATGACGAGGAGAAAGTGTTCTATGCAAGAGACTGATGATGTGAGGGTAAGAAAGGTTTGGAAATATAGAGAAATATAGATTTCAGAATAGGCAAGAGAGGCATGGTGAGATGAGCTGGCCTCTACATTGCAGAACTCTGAAGCCAAATTTGGGCACAGCCATAGTAGATTCAGCCTTTATAAGAGCTATTCTTTCTGCAAAAAATACTCCTCTGACTCTGCTCTTGATTTGCTGTATCCTTTATTCAACTAATCCTTAAAAATTCTTTAGGTCTCAGTTTGTTTCACTTTCTTTAAAAGGTCTTCTTCCCAATCCCTGATTAATTTATCCTTCTTTTCCTTACATTTTCCAAAGAAACTGCAGTTCTTTTTTTTTAATACTCTATCACACTTGTTAAGTAAGCTATCCATAGCTGCCTTTCTGATTATTCAGGCTGAAAGCTTTATGAAGACATTTGTCTTGACCAGCATCATATTCCCAGCACCCAGAAAGTAACTGAAACACATCTGATGATCAAGAAATATTTCATAAATTAATAATTTGGCTTCATGGTGCTTAAGCAGCATTGCTTGATATGGCTGAATCCAAACAGGATTAACAGTAGAATATCGGACTCTTGATGTCCTTCCATTACAAATAATTTCATTTTATACATAATTTTTCAAAGCCAGTTACACAGGCGAAGGTGATTTATTTTGATATCTAAAGCACTGTATAAGATTCTCTGGAATATCTAAAATCATACTGCTGCCCTAGTATGTTACACTATCATCATTTTAGAAAACAGAAGTCTTAGATTCTTAGATTATATACTAGAAAAATTTCTTCATGACATATAAAACATTTTTTGCTATTATTTATAGTAAAGGAGATAAAAGGACAACTTGAAGGAGAGGGATAATCCTGAAAGTGTTTTAGTTGATATTTACTCACACCAACCCCAAGAGATAAAGACAAAGATGAAGATGCTAAAATGCTAGTGGTATGTGGCTGGTGCTTCAATAACCCTATCGGTCCATATGGACAACGAGTTCGACATAGTCGAACTACCCTTTAAGTCACTGATGGTTATTATTTGATTAGTTCCTCCAAAGCAAGGCCATGTCAGTTGTTTAAATGATGTGAAGGTTAATCAACACAGGAACCACTTGAAAATTCCCCCCCCAGAGGCTGTAGAGGCAGCATCCTTGGTTTTGATGAGTAATCCTGTGGCCATACACGGGTGCAAGTCCACAAATATTGGGGCATGGCCTGCACACTACTAAAAATAACAAAGGTTTCAGGGCTGGGGACATTGTCAACCACACTGTCATGGCTATTTATGTCCCCAGGAATCAATGGTGGAGGAACAATATTTAATTCATGACCCTGACAGAAGGAGCCTGTGAGTACTTCAGCCTCAAAGACGTAGATCAGGTTATTTGTGGCAGATGTCTTCTTGACCTGACATGCTAGGTTTTTGAGGTTCTTGGTGAAATATATGCCAGCTCCATATCTAGGGTCTGATAAAAGAAAAAAATTTAAAGGTTATTATGATCTGGCAAATCATATTGCCTATTTGGGTACTAATATATACTCTCTCTCTAGTCCTCCAAATAATCACCACCTTCTGGTCCTAAGTCTCTGTGGCAAAGACACTCAAAGTTGCTCCCTTGAGACAAATTATCACTGATATCATCAATATAATAGTTTACACTTAAATATATCTAGCTTCCTTCCTTCCTTCCTTCTTTCCTTCCTTCCTTCCTTCCTGCCTTCCTTCCTTCCTTCCTTCCTTCTTTCCTTCCTTCCTTCCTTCCTGCCTTCCTTCCTTCCTGCCTTCCTTCCTTCCTTCCTTCCTTCCTTCCT
This sequence comes from Pteropus vampyrus, assembly GCF_000151845.1. Classification (NCBI taxonomy): domain Eukaryota; kingdom Metazoa; phylum Chordata; class Mammalia; order Chiroptera; family Pteropodidae; genus Pteropus; species Pteropus vampyrus. The sequence continues at coordinate 24,294,157 of NW_011888782.1, read as the reverse complement.
TCCTTCTTTCCTTCCTTCCTTCTTTCCTTCCTTCATTCCTTCCTCCTTCCCTTCCTCATCTCTCTCTTTCTTTCTTTACATTTACTTGGGACTTAATCAAATATGGTTTCAGGCTCCAGAGCAGCACTGAACAAGAGAAATGCAATGTGAGCCACATATGGAATTTTAAATTCTCTAGTAGCCACATCAAAAAAGGTACCAAAAAAAAAAAAGTGAAATTAATTTAATAATAATGTTATTTAACCTATTATATCCAAATGTTATCATTTCAACATGTAATCAATATACAAAATTATTAAGGAGATATTTTACATTTTTTTTGACAGTGGTCTTTAAAACACAGTGTATATGTTACATTTACAGAACATCTTAATTCAGATGAAACACATTTCAAGTGCTCAATAGCCACATGCATCTGGTGGCTACTATATTGGACCATACAGCTCTAGAGCTTCAAAAATGACTAAGACATTGTCCCTATTCTCAAAAGTTCACAAAGGGAACTCCCCACATGTAAACATAAAATATAGTACAATTTTGTGTGACAAGGAAATATTTTGAGATAAAAATCAAAGCTTTCTTTCCTACAAGTTTCTTCTTGCTCTTTGTTCCTCTACCTAATGAGCTCTTGCTACTTATTATCTCAGGGGCAAAAAAGAATAAAGCTTAGAACAAATTCAATTGAATATACACATATGGCATATATTTATCATATATAGAACATATAATTATTTTTAACAGAAGCAGAGAATATGTGACTTGAAAGTATGGCTTTTCAAAGTTAGATTTTCTGAGAGAGGAAAAAAGGTTTTTGAACCAAAATGATAAAAGCCTGAAGGATTCAGAGCATGGATTTTATACTATATATAACAGAGGAGAGAAAAACACAAGATATTCTAAGAGCAGTTTTTTCACTTCAGGATAAATGAAAGTGCTTCCTTCTACCTGATGGGAAGAGAAGAATCAGAGAGAACACTACTAGAACTCTGGGGGACTCTGAGAAAGGGCTCACTTCACTGTTCCACTCCCTCAAGAGAGCTCTGAGGGTCAAGATAGTGAAGAACAATAGAAATCTCAGAAAAACTAAAGGCACTTCCAGAGTAGAAGGGACCGTTGCCTAACTCTGCTGGGTGCGGCCCCATTATCCAGCCTGGCATCTGAGTGGAAAGTAGTAATGGCTGGGGACAATATCTAGAACAGGTGAGGACTACCGCACACAAGACCTCACATTTCAGCTCGGAGGTTGTGCACATTCAAAAATTTTCTGTGCTGTGGAAGGGGCACATCCATGAACTGGAAAGGAATTCCTATGGCAGAAGAAACAGAGTGCCCTGTGTAGATACTACCTAAGAGCAAAGGGGGCTAGGAATTTAGGTACAGGAGGGTGCTAATGACTAAAGCCCAGGGTGGTTTATCTAGCAGGGGACACTGAGAGGCAGAAGACAGAGAGGGGCCATGAAGTAGACCAACTTCCCTCCACTGTCTGTTCCATCATCAAGGGTACTCTCAGAGAGAAGAGGAGCCCCAATTATGAGGGGCTGACACCTACCGCAGGGCACTGAGTACATTCTTTGAAAGCCAACTCTGCATACCACGTCACAGAACTGCTGCGGGACTTGCTGAAACAATCTGTGGCTCATAGGTTCCCTTTGAGTTCTCCCTTCCATCATTTTCTTCTTTTTTTGGAAAGCAGCCATGAGAACCTCATTGTCTATCTTCTCCACCTATAACCCAAGAAAATGAAAAACTGAAAAAGAGATTGGAGCACTGCTACTTGAATTAATTGTCTGATACACTGCTTCAAAAATGAAAGCATTTATGTGCATATTATTTTGCATGCAATTTGTTTTTCATGTGAAGTTGCATAAGAGTCTCTCCTGGCCCCAACCCTCTCTTACTTTGACTTTTATCTTTTCAAAATTCCCTGTCCCTTCCTTGAAAATTCACTTAATAATAATTCACTAGCAATCACTATGTGTAGGCACTGGCAAATGAAATGGACCACAATGTAGATACCATCTTTGCCCTCTTAAAGCTTATAGTTTAGTGAGATAAAAATAGGTAAACGATTATAATGCAATGTGATAAATGCTATTCCACTTCTTTTCTTCTTCTCTTTTTTCTTTTTTTGCTTCAAGATAGTCAGATAGCTTTTTCCTGGGTCTTGATCTATGCTTCTGCACATCCTGACATCATTTCTAACTCCTGATTCCAACTATACTCCTCATCCCTGCCCATGCCTGCCCTCCTTTCAGTTTTATTCCTGGGATTCCCACTTAGTGAGCAGCTAGCTAAGAATCATCAGCAAGTTAGTTTTTCTTTTGGCTACAGAAACAAATGGATTAATAGCAAAATAATAAAATCTTTCCCTTAATTACATATACCTTTATAACCTGCAAACCACAGTGTTCAAACTGTTTCATTCGATCCTGAATTTCTTGAGTAAAAGGTGTTAGACATTTCTGAAACTTATTTTTTTTCATTTCATCTTGTGTTTTTGGTTGCTGACCAGTCCATTGTCCTAAAAATGAGTAACAGAAAATTTTTTCTCAATGTTCTGTAAGAGGGAAAAGCTTTGTAAAGAAATTTAATAAAATAAATTACAGAAATTTGGAGGAACGGATTAGCCAGTTTAAATTGTACACCTCATATGTTTAGGACATGTAAGGAGAGCTATGATACTATGAGAAGTAACAGGATAAAATAGAGGGTTACTAAATTTGTCCTCAGATGGTTTGGATTATGAGGCTGAGGGGATGAAAGAAAAAGGGGCATTAATACATACTCCCCCCATCAATACTGTAATGATAATATATAACTGTGTTGCTCATAGGAAATGTTTGTATTTCCAGTCAGGATGCCCATCAAAAAAAAAAAAAAAAGACAGGCATAAGAAAATGTTAAGGAATAATGGAAGACAATATGATGTTTATAGCCCACTTCAGGGTTTTTAAAGAGATTTCTTATATCTACCTCATTTGATCATTATACCACCACCAATAAAATAATTAACACAATTTTGCAAATAAAGAAATTAAAACTCAGAGACTTAAGTGACTCATCCAATGTCACACAGCTTATAAGTAGAGATCCAAGATTATAAACCTGGCTTTCACCAGTGCTTTCTATAAGGGGCAAGGCAGAATATTTGTTATATATATATATATATCACTCAAATGCAACTACCCAACTAAAAATAGCAAAATTAGGAGGTTAATAGTTTATCATGTCATGTCTTTCTTCCCTTCCTTCCTTTTTTGTTCCTTTCACCCTTCATCAACTTCCTTCCTTCCTTCCTTTTTTAAATTCAAGAGACAACCTATTATTGTCCAGAGCTCCTTATTAGACTAAATATACAGGTAGACAAACAGAAACTCTCCAAAAGGCTTACTTTCTTTCAGTTTATTTTCAGTTTGACTTTAGACCAAGTATACTAAAATGACCTTATCCCCAGCACATTATCTCATTGAGTGAGCTCAGTTTAACTACAAAAAGCAGATGATAAATCTGGAGAAACTCGTTAGAGGGCCAAATTGTAAATCTGGAAAGCAGGAGGGACAAAATTCCATAGCAAAGGAACTCCAAAGCCAGGAAATTTCAAGGGAAGAGACTATAAATTATATCTGGAAAGGATCAGCTCACATTTATGTAGTATAGTATTAAATTCAGTTGACTTAAGTTCAGCAAACATTTATTGAGCTCCTATAACATGCCAAGCGCTGGCTGAGCGCTGACGCAGAGATCCTCAAACTCCTGCTATCAGAAGAGCTCACAGGAAGGATTTAAAGAGCAACATAAAAGAGAGGAGATATCTAACTTCTATTATTTAAATTTTATTGTTCTGATGGATAGTTGATGTTCCTTGTAGTAACAGCTCACTTCAAAATTATTCATTTTGCTAACCAAGATTTTAATCTGATTAAGAGAGAGCGAGTCTGAATCTCTAAAACACTGCTGCGGAATAATATGTTTAGTCACCAGCTACTAAAAATGCCACCTTGCAGCAGAACAAGGGACTTACATGACTAAATTGCCAGTAGCTGGGGGGATGAGTCAACCTTACAAATGTGGTTCATTTAAAGTAACGCCACAAGCTTTATAGGAGATCAATATTGCTTTGTCCATTGTTCTCTTGAGAAGTATCAGCGTCAGTTTACATAACCACAGTCATTACATTTCACTAAAAATCATAATCTTGGGTCTCATTGTTGTATTATTTTTGTCCATTTTTTTGACACTGAGTTTTCTGTGAAATGTGGATACAAAATTTACTGCAAACTCCCACTCACTTTGACCATTTCTGCCTAAACTATTTGTACAAACACCTGGTGAAAATAAGATGTCCTTTGAAATTTTGCATCTGAAAATCTTTACTAAATCCATTCTCCATATTATAACCAGTGATCTTTCTAAAATACAAGTCTGACCTTATCTTTGCTTAAAATCCTTTACGGCTCTGCATTCGTTTCAAGAAAAACTCTAACTTCTTTCACGTGACTTATAAAGTTTTGCATAATCTAGGCCTTGCTATGATCTGATTTCTTGAAAGTTTCTTTCTTGCCTTACTAACTTCTACTTATTCTTCAGTTCTCCATGTATGACACTTCCTCTGAGAAGCTCTTCTTTGTCCTCCCAAGTCTAGGTTAGGTGCCTCTCTCAGGTCCTCCCAGAGCTCTTTCACCCTCCTCCTCTTTCACAACCCACCCTGCTTACTTCTCAGCATCCTCAATTAGATTTTGAATGAAAATAATGTCCATCTTATTACTGTATCTCCAGCATCTAGGACATTGCCTGGTACATATCAGAGATGCAATATATATTAGTTGAATACATGAATGAAATAGACTCTCTCTCCTAAGGTGGTGTTTTCAATGGTATAATTTCCTAGTTAGCTCTAGGGCTATGTTAAAAAGATCTCAAACTCCCAGTTACCCTGATGAATTTTGCCTCATTGAATGGGTGATAAGTGTACTTAACAGTATCAATGAATAATTTATTTTGGTGAGAAGGCTCAAAGAAGTAAATCTAGGGTTCCCCAGGCTTCCAGCAACAAATAAATGCAATAAAACTCAATTAAAGAAATTAATCAAGTAGAATGTGTCTACATTTGAATGCTCTATCTACAGAATTAAAGATGTACTTTTTTTCCCCACAGCCTGGGAGTAGGTTACCCTAGAACTTTCTATGTAATTGCCACTTAGGCAATCCATGTCACCATAAGTAAATTCAATTGTGTGTGCGTGTGTGTGTGTGTGTGTGTGTGTGTGTGTGTGTTCATTTACTAATAATTAACCCTGCTGGTAGAAGGAGAGCCCAAAAATGGTTATAAAAGTTTATGGCCTAACACAAAACCAATACGGTTTCTCTTTCTCTCTCTTATGCTCTATCTCTTACACACACACACACACACACACACACACACACACACACACTCACAATCACACTCACAAGGACAGCTGGGAGAGTGGACTTTCCAACCTAATAGAAAGTTACTCACCTAACAAGTTCCAAAGGGCTTGCTCCTTTTTTCTTGCCATTTTCTCTTGAACTTCACATAGCATATGCTCAATGTTTATAACCACCTCAACAATGTCAGCCTGGGCTCCTTTAATCTCTAAAATTGCCTTTTCCTGGTCAATAATCTCTTTGATAGAGACCCTTGAAGTGTTCTGAAGCTGAGACAAAATGTCATGTTCCTTTTTCTCAAGGTAGAGGATATGATTATTCTCAATGACATGCTTGTCCTGGGGGGTCAGTAACCTTTTGATCCACTCTTCGGCCTCATTCATCTTTTCCAAGTTGGATGTCATCAGATTGATGGCAGGAGATTTAGCCTTGAGCCCATTTTCTCGTTTTTCCTCTCTGGTCTCCCAGGGGGCTGAAAAGACCATCATAAGCAACCACAGAAGGCAAGTGGGTTTTAAATCAGAGCAGAACAAAACACCAGGATATCATCACTATTGTCAGCAGTAGCAGCTTTGATTAAGCTCTCTGAGAGTTGTGCTGGGTACGAAGAAAAATCTAAAGAAAATCTAAATGTATAGTTTACAGTTTCCTAGAGAACACAGTTTATCTTGTAAGGAATTGGTTTTATCATGTCTTGTCCCTGTTATGTTGCATTTATCAATTCACAGATGAGTTCACCCTACACGTTAATCAACTTGACCAGCAATAAAAAGTAGTGAACTTTAGCTACGTGGATAAATCTAATTAATATATTTTGAGGGGAAAATATAAGTTGAGCACTTATTATGTTCCAGGCATTGTTCTAAGTGCTTTACACATACCATTTTATTCAATCCTCACAGCTCAATGAGATAGATACTATTTGCAGCCTCATCTTACAAATGAGGAAACTAATTCTGAGAGTTATTAAGTGGCAGCCAGGAAGTTGGTAGGTGTGGGCAGTCTGACTGCAGCGCTCACACAAGTCTGCCTCCCAGTGAGTGATCTCAGGACCACAGTGGTGATTCACATCTTTTACTCTAATATAGTAGTTCAGTTGTACCAGGAGCTATGACAAAGTACCAACACAGACCCAGAGGCAAGAAGGGGAGGATGACCTCCCTCAGAGTAAAAACAAAAAACCAAAGTTTTATACAATACTAAAAACTGATGGGGACAGATGAATGGGGGATTGGTTTCTTAAATTGGAGACATAACATTTTTTTTTTTTTAAGTCTCGTTCTGCCTGGGACCTTACATTACTTTTTAGAAGAAAATAACAATAATTCCTGATTATACTTCATTTATCCATCATTATCAGGAAAGAAGAATTGTTCTTTTAGGTAACTAAATTGTTCAGATCACTAAAGGATACTTTTCTAACACCAAAAACATTTAATTTTAAATATTTATTAATTAAATATTTCTAATGGAAACACACTCCCCTGCTTTCCTAAAAGGTTTTACTTTTCCTTGATAACTTGATATCATCACCATCAGTCATTATTAATCTCAACTATTGTCTTATGCTATATTTCCTCTACAGATGTCCTCAAGATGTACTGAAGTAAATGATAACACCTGGCTCCACTATTCAGATTAATGACATAGACACATTTGTCTGTTCCTTTTCCATATTATCCTCACCCTAAACTCCTCCTACCTAGCTCCTCTAGATTCATTCCCAAACATCCACTGCACTTGTTTCTTTCTGTGGGTTTTCTTCACTTTGGGTGCCCCACCCCATCAACTCTGGCCACTGAAAATCTTGCCATCCTCAAAGCCCAGCTTGGAACTGTATCATCCATGAAACCATTTCTGATCCCTTACAGTCAGAAAGAATCTCTCCTTCCTCTGTGCCACTTGGGGACTTTGTCCATCCTCTCATTCATTATTTATCCCCTGGCCATTTAATGCTTTGCAACTGATGGAAAATTTTTACATCTATAATCTCTAATTATTCTCACAATGGTCTGTCATCATCATCATTTTATAGATAAATATAAAAAGGCTCATAACAGACGCAGTCACAGACCAGAGCTCTTAAAGTTCCCCGTTCTTCATTTCCAGCATTCCTGGGTTACTGAGCATTCATAAGTAAACCTGTCTATTTAAGGGTATAAATAAATCATTTTGATCCTAATGGGACATATCCTAACAGTTTCTATTGCTGATTGAATGTCTAGTGTTCTTAACATCTATAGAATACTATACATTAAAAGACGATTTCAGAAGTACACATTCTAGTTGTCATGAGGCAATTCCATCTCAGTCCACTTAAATTCCACTAAAGGAATAGAGTTATTAGACAAAGTTAATCCTTTTCCAGCCCCCAACAACCAGAATTGGTTTAGTTCAGTAACAAAATTGGTTAGTGGGCATTGAAAAACGTATGTGCTTGGCCCAGACCGAGTTCCTGAATGAGAATCTGCAGAGTTGGGGCTTATACATACTTTTGTTTGTTTTTCTAAAGTTTCCATCATGATCCCAATGATTACTCAGGCTCGGTAGCATTGAGTTAATCCACTTATTATCTGGTATTACTGAGATGTATTTTCTATAAGTATTAAAAGCGTTACCCCATTTCTGCTACTTAAGAGCAGAAAAAGTGCTGGCTTAGTAAGCTTGAGAAGGGCAGAACTTTTTCTTAGAAAAAAGCTGTAGATAGCGTTTGTGAACTATCCACACTGAGGGTTACCTACTGCAATGTAGTCTCTCTCTGTTCATATCCTAAAACACGGTCAGGTATAGAATAGGTTAGTATCCAAGCAGGAGCACAACAAAATATATTTGGCTTATTTATTCTTCTCCCCTCCGTTAGTTAAGATGATCAAGAGTATAATAAGCCTATGGTGGGAGACATTGGTTCTAGGTCTGTAAATTTCTTACTTACCCCTGTTACTGCTGAGACTCTGCAGTTTGGACTTAGCCCTCTCCATTTCAGTGCTGAAAGCCTACCAGAAGCAAATCAGAGCAGAGAGTCGTAAGCGAGGCATTTGGTCACTGTCATCAAAATCCCTCTCTCCACCTGTACACACCACACTTTACCTCACCCATTCTGTCAGACTCCATTTCTACTGCCACAAATCTAAAAGCAGACTTTAGGAAAGTCTTGGGCAACAGCAACTGCAGCACCACAATCACTTAGAACATGTAGGGGGGAAAAGTATAGGAAAAATGGAAAGAAACTCAAAATCTGGCATCAAAAAGAATTGTATATTAAAAGCAAAATATTATCACTCATTTGTTCAACAGATATTAATGCCCTGCTTACTGCATGTTAGACACTGAACTAAAGGTGTGGTTATGTCACTGAAGTAGAAAAATATACAGGCCAATGCTCTTGTAATTAATAAAACATAAACTCATTTTTTTAAAAGTTATACACACAATGCTTTCTCTGTAGATTGAATAAATATCAATTCCTGTAAAGTGTTTATATTGTACCTGGCACGTAGTAAACATTTAATATGTTAGCTATTGTTGTAATTATTATTATATGACAGTCTGTGGACAAACATTTGTATATTCTGCCATGCAGATCCTTTAACATGGTGTCTATTTGAAAAAACTCATCTCTCCTAGGGTTTGGAACCACCATATCCAATATCTTCTTTTTTTAAAGTTGACTCAGTTGGCAGTTATTACTTCATTGAAAAGATGGTAGATAATGAGGTAAAAACTAAATTTTGCTTTGCATCTGAACTTTAACAATAAAATTTCTTAATCTGTAGGACATTTTCTTCATGAATTATATTTGCAGCTGCTATTTCCAGAGCAAAAGGCTCTTGATCTTACCATAGTGTGTATATGGAGAGGTCACAGCAGGGAACTTCCCTGCGCTCCCCATCTAAGAACTTGGAAATAAAACAAATGAGATAATATTATCTGCTGATAAATAGACTCAGAATAGCTGCCATATGCAAAATGGATAAAAATCAACCCTCTCCCAAAGTCACTTTAAATGTCAGGATGTATTACAGGGTTAGAAATGAATCAGGCAAGCCTTTTGAATTGAATGTGAAAGAAAACTGTAATTTAATCAGTATCAATAACTTAGAAGAATATGTGGATAACAAGCAGATGGTCTGCAAAGAGTTTGGAAACGTAGATTTGGCAGTTCTTCTAGCTCCATCCACAAATGACCAACACCTAATGGGAGGGATGCTAGTAGTGTGTTCCTAGAGAGGTGTTCCTTATTCTGAGACATAATATCTGACATAAGGTATATATGCAATAAATATTTGTTAAATAACCAAAAGAATGACTATCCACCACCATTTACAGATACTCAGCTCCAACCAGAACCCTTATCACCATGAAATACTGGTGGACACCAGTATTCGACTAGCTGTGTGTATATTATTCTCTGGGCTAATATGTTTTCCCATTTGTAAAATGAAGATGACGACAATGGCTTCATCACAGGATTGGGGGGAGAATGATATGAGACAGCTTGTTAGCACAACACCTGATTGACGTAACACATGGCAGCTATTTTTATTCTTAGTCCCTAAGGGAGACCTCAGACTGTGGCTGATATTTCCTACTTTTGTTGAACTGCCATGTATGAACTTTGAATGAACTATCTTTTCTGGATGTGGTTAATTCCTTTCGTAGGGATATGGTGTTTCAGGAACAATTCAAAGATGTAGTCATGACACCTATCTAGGCTCAATGATACTCCTCTGCTTGGGAGAACTGGTGAACTTCATTAGAAGGACAGGATGATTCATTTTGTCAGGAAGGTGGGCTACTTCATTGGGTAATTTGGCACCAGCTTGCAGGTCAGCTGTGGATGAGACACAGCAGCATACTGGAGCTGGCTGACGGCGGTTCACGAGAGCCCATGTGAACATCTCTTCCCAACTCCACCTTCAGTGGTGTCACATTGATAGTGTGAAGTCAGCAATGAAAATCAGCAAATACTATAAACCTCCTTGTGTCTAGTCAGACAGCAAAAGGAATAAGAACCCTTACATTTGTTCCAGGAAAGAGCAAGCTAGAACCAATATGTTTATTTTCCTGTAGGGACAGATAAAATGGCAGACACTCACATGGAGACAAGTTGGGTGGTGGGAAAGTGAGCAGTCAGAGAACTAATGTTCAGAGCCCTCTCACTGCCAGGCACTCGACGAGGTTGTTTATACCCCAAATCCAGACACATGCCTGAGAAGTCACACTAGTACTTCAATGTTGCTGTTAGCAGAATCAAAAACTTGTATCTTTGAAACCTATTTAAAGGTGCTTTTTCTTATCTCATTTCTTTTTTATTCTTCCTTAACTTCATTAAAGTCCTTTTTAAAAATACCAGCCAAGTGAGAATAAAACAAAGAGATGGTGCTTTAAAGGCAGAACAGCACAGCAATATGTACTAATTATGCTGAATATATCAGGGACCTATTCACATATGAACAGCTCAACTTGATCTGACCACTCTAAAACAAAAAGCTGAGATGAAGTGAAAACTAAAGAAGCTGGACACAAGATCTCTGCACTCAGACACATAGACACACTCCCCTGCATACATGTCCCTTTATTTGTGTTAGCCCACAGCTGATTTTCCTCTGAGGTCGTCTATAGATGAGTTAAGAAAGAAGAGATTGAATTTGAGGGCAGTGCTAGGGACATGGCAAAAGTAGCCAGATATACCTTTGCTATTAAAAAATTTATAATCTAATTGGGAAAAAAGATAATAAACAATTCATTTAATTTTGTATTCATTTCAGCATTCAGTGAATTAAAGCTCATTACAACCAACATGACAAGCTAATCTTCATGGAAGTCTTACTGTATGCCAGGTCCCATTCTAAGTGTTTTACATGTATTAACTCATTGAATTCCCATCACAGCCCCATAAGATGGTAGTTATTATCCTCATTTTAAAGTTGAGAAAACTGAGGCACAGTGAAGCAAGTTAATTTTTCCAAAGAAGTAGATCGATTGAAGAGGAGAGGACAAAGAATTTGTTTTAAATACATTGGATTTAAGACGACAGTAAGATAGCTAAGTAGAAATGAGAAAGGGTTGGGGATATTGGTCTGAAGTTGGCTCTGAAGATAGGACTCTACAGAATTCATGGCAGAGGTTTAAGAATAGTTGTGCTCTTAGAAGAAGAAAGAAGAGGGAGAAGCAGAGGACCCACATTGAAACTAGGAGGTTGCTTACCTTTAAGGACCAGAGAGAAGAAGAAATGCCAACAAAGGAAAAGAGAAAAGCTAAGTAGTGGGGTAAACATGGCTTCTATAATGGCATTCTTCGCTAAGTCAGAGGTGGACAATTTGTAAAAGTTAAATTTCACCAAATTAGAACATCACCCTCCATATCTTATATTAGGGATACTAAACAGATGTTGTTGAATAAATGAATGAATGAACGAATGAATGTAGGACATTTCTAAGATATTCACTTACCTTATATGTCTCAATTTCTACAGGAAAGATCACAAACTTTACAGTCAATTGTTTTCTATGTTTGCAGGCAAACATTAGAACTTCATCAAACATAATCTTTGCTGCTCGTTCCTTAGACACACCAATGTTTCCAGTCCCAAGGGCAGGAAAGGAAATGGAAGTTAAATTTAGCTCAAGGCATTTTTCCAAGCACTTCCTCACTGCATCTTTCAATCTCTGTAGGAAAAACACAAATTTAAGATGAGCCTTCAAGTCAAAAATAAAATTTTACTTACCCCTTGATCCTGCCCATATTTTATAATGCCAACCTCCACTCTCCCTCCGGGCCACATCCATGCTTCCTCAGAAGGCAGGAAAGGTCCCACTCATTACAGCTATAAGGTTAGATGATGAAAAAGAAAAGGGCTTGGAAACTGAAGTAATTGAATAGATCTTTTTGTGCTATTCAAGACATTTGGGTACCACGATTTCTCTTAGTTTACATAGTCTTGCTCATCTTCCCAGGTCAGAGAGCCAACCATCAGTTTATCCCCAATCATCTGCCACTTCCAGGCCAACAAAAAGAGTTTTTGGTAGTTTAATAAAGGAGGTTGAGGTTAAAGTAAGTAAGCAGCATTTATTCAATGTCATTAAGCTCTGTCATGTAATTTCTTGGGAAGTGCTAGTGTATTTGGCAGATTTATACTTTCCATCAATATTTCAACATCCAAACTGAATACTAATACAGGACAGTTGTCTGTGGAAGGACCTTGGAAAAATAGAGGTAGAGATGATTGCAGGATTAATTTGGGATTAGAGGGCCCTGTAGCCAAGAGAGGACCAGAAATAGTGACAAAATGAAGACAGACAAAGGCAGGGGGAAGACACCACAGGTAATAGATTTGACTGGAATGGTTCTGGGAAAATGGTGAAGGGAAATCTCAGATTCTCCTGGAATTTAACAGCTGGAGGGAAATATGAAGAAAGTGAATCACAGGCCCACTTAGGAAAAGAATAACGTGTGGTGCAGACTAAGGGAGCCCTGATGTTCCTGTGTCTATTCTTGGTATGTCCACTTAAATGTGTTAGGTCATATTTTAAATCAAACTTCTTAAGATAACTGTGACAACAATAGTTACTTGGTATTTCAAGTATGTGCAAGAGTGGTAAAAAAATGGGGACTATATCACTTTACGATGTTTCATGAATGTAATGACATGATAAAAATTCAACAAACACTACAGAGACTATGGGACTACATAAGGATAAATTTATTTTGACCTTACCATATCTGTTCTAGAAGATTCTGAATCCCACAATACATGGAATACATATTGACAGGACAATTTAAATCCTTTTGTGACCAGTACCAACTGGGAATCCTGAGACGTCCGAGGCATGTTTTTTTGAAATTCCCGTTCTATTTCATCCCCTGCTTGTTGTAGAATTGATTGTGACACAGGACCAGCTCCAAAATAATGACTTGGAGTTACAGAATTAACAATTACATCTGTCTGAAAAGGGAAAAAATGAACAGGACCCATTGTTAAATTATTTGTTGTTAAATTATTAATTAAATCTTTATTTCCCTGAAAGGCTTTGAAAAATATTTGTGAAGATTCTAAATCCACAAAAATAGCAGTTAGTAATGGATAGAAATTCATATTTCCAAAGAGCGATCATTTGATCAGTCTGCTTATCCTATTCAGTAATTAGGTAAAATGTGTGGATGATACAATTTTTATTGCAAACATCTGTCAGCCCCTTGCTGGTTTATACCACCACCACCACCACCCCATTCCCAGATTCTGAACATTCCCTGTGATTTATTTTAACCCATAACCCATTTAGGAAAAAAAAGGGCAACTTGCTGCCAGCGTTAATATTACATAAACACACTCTTGAGGCTGAAGCAAATCTAACTGGTTTTCAATGTGGAAATAAAATATAAAAACTGTTCTTGGAGTTATTTCTAAACAGAACTTGTCTCTAATCCTAATGTAACAGAAATGTATACATAAATCGGATTCATCAAATAAATCTTCGTAGCTTCGGCTGACAGCTACTCCAGATCGATGTTAACTTCATGCGTAGGAATGCTACATTTTCTAGGATTTGACATTTTCAGCAATCGAGAATTACTATATTTTGTAAATGGAAATATCACTGCTAAAAACAGATTGCTATAAATAGAATGATGTCATTTGTTTCCAAAGACTATTCATATACTAGAGCAATGCGAAAATAATAATAAAAGTGAGATATTTCATAGCAAACTTTGGGGGTAAGGTTAGGACTATAATCTGCAAGTTATCTTGGGGTAAACGCAGCAGCAGCAAGGGCTGCTGGCAAGTATTCTTGGGGCAAATGGGAAGTGGGTTAAGATTTATCAATAAATAGTTTCATTACCTGCCCCACTGTCATCACTTTTTGCTATTTTTGTGTGAATTTTGTTTGTGTTTTTTTTTTTTTTAAACAGAGTAGAAATAAAATTTCTCAGGAAACTTCAACCTCCTAATTTTTTTAAGGTAAGTGGTACATAGGTAAAGAAAGTACAAATGAGACAAAAATGTCTTCAGTGAAAAGTCAGCCTCCCTCTAGGTGGGGTCCTGAGATCCCTCACTCATTCACTTATGCTATAGGCAACCATTTTTACCAGTTTTTCATCTGTCCTTTCAGAAATAGATTATAGGTACACATGGGATATATTTTAATTACTATCACCTCCTAGTTAGCTCTCTGAGCTGTGCTAAAGGGGTTGCATCCTTCTTTCCCCACCATGGCCAAATCCCCCTAAATCATCTGATGGCTTTGGTTCCCTTTGGGGGTAACTTAGGTACTTCTCAGAGATATTAATGAATGCTTCACTTTGAAAGTGCATTCGGAATTTGCAATTGGGAGCACTGGCATCCTTTAAAAAATTTCAGGTTCCTAATGTTCTTAGTAGTAAATAAATACAATAAAAAATTTTAGTTAAAAAGATAAGATATTCAACTAGGATGTTTCCACTTTAATTTTAAATTGGCATATTAGTGACTGATCATATAAATATTTTTTGTGAGGGGTCTCTTCAGTCTTCTTTCTAATTGTCTTGCAGGCAATAATTGGTATTTTTTCATTTACAATTAAGTCTATTTGATTGTGGCCACAGGAGAGTCTTAAGTATGACATCACTGATCTGGAAAAGGAAAAGAATATAGCCTTATATTCTTTCTCTTCCTCTGCAGTCCCTGTTCCCCATTGCTCCCTTCAGTTATTCATCAATAATTTGCTGAACATCTAGAAGAAGCATGCCCAGCCAGGCTGTGGGGCTACAGAGATGAACAAGCCATGATCCCCATCCTCAAGGTGCTCTCTGCCTTGCAGGGGAGCCGCACTAACACAGAAATACCTAGGTTTGCTGTTACCTTGATTTCCTTTCTTCTCTGTCAGGACCCTCTCTTTTGTGCCCAAGGAATCCTAGCACAGAGCCTTATACTCAGAATACAATTTACAGCTCTACCTAGGTCTCCTGACTGGTCCAGCCCATTATTTTCGGTCCGTTAATTCCTCTATGTCTCTTTGATCAAGTCATTCTAACAACCAGGCCTCTCCTCCTGCCAATTCATATTTACCATAACTTGAGATGGGATTCAAAACACACATCTTCCAAAGTAATCTTTCTTGGTCCACTCCACTCTACTCTTGTTACAAATTTACATATTCTTAAATATTATGAATTCATGTTGTATTAAGACTTTTTTGTTTACTATTGATAGGTTGCTTCAGAAATGTTCAGATGGTCTGTCTCCCAATGAGATTTTTCAAACAGAAAATTTTTTACATAAAAAGAATATAATAGATTTAAAGTTCCTTGGAAACAAAGATTGTTCTATTTCCTCCTGGTGCCTAAGAATAACAATAAAAGTTATAAAAGCCCTATTCTAAGCATTTTATGTATATTGTTTCTAATTCTAAGATACAAGTGCTATTATTACCTTCATTTTTTGGATAAGGAAATCCAAAAGATAAAGTAACTCGATTCCATCACTCTTTAGTAAATGGCAAAGTTAGTATTCAAATCCAGATGATCCATTTCTAAAGTCCATACTCTTAACCGTAACAAGATTAAATAGTAATTTGAAATAGTATATACTCAAAACATACTTGATAGGTAATGAACAGTTCAGGGATCCCCTCTGGTGGTGCAAGAGAATAGAAACAAAGACTTACTTCCTGCAGTTCAATTCGGCCCTGGACAATATGGGCAGTCAGGTTGTTCGTAACCATTGTATTGAAAGGAGCAGTGGCTTCTTGATTCTCCCAGGACCTCAGCTCGTTCATCCCCAGGATGCTTTCTGAAGCAGATTTAAAGGCAGCAACAGTAGGGTCTTCATTGCTTACCAGGTGAATTTCTTTCAAATTACGTGTCCATTGTACCTCTTGCAAATATAATCTGATAGTTTTCACAATGATGTGTGTACACAAATTCAGAGGGAAGTTGAAAATCCCAGAGCTCAAGGCTGGAATTGCTATTGTCTCAAGGCACTCATTGTGAAAGATGGCGTAATTCAGAATATTTTTAATGGCAGTTTGCAGTTTATGGAAGCATCTCTCTCTATCCGCCGAGGCCCACCGAGGCCCAACAGCATGCATAATGAGTTTGCAGGGAAGCTTCCCTGCTCTTGTGACGGCTATATTACCAGTTGGTACTTTACCATGTGTGGAAACGATTCTTGTGCTCTCCTCTTGGATTTCTTGGCCGCCAGCTTTCACCAGGGCCAGGGCCAAGCCTCCCCCATGCTTAAGATCTTCATTGGCTGCATTCACCACAGCATCAACAGCATGTCTGGTGAGGTTGTCCTTCCAGACAGATAACGTTAGCCCAGGAGTAAGCATTTTTCTGAAGACTTGCAGAGACTCA
Organism: Pteropus vampyrus; assembly: GCF_000151845.1. Taxonomy (NCBI): domain Eukaryota; kingdom Metazoa; phylum Chordata; class Mammalia; order Chiroptera; family Pteropodidae; genus Pteropus; species Pteropus vampyrus. Next base: position 24,277,417 of record NW_011888782.1, on the reverse strand, counting down.
CTGTTACGTTCCTGGACTGGAGAGACCAGGGTAGACATACAGCCAAATTTATCCTGGAGGACTTCACACAGCTGATGCTCATTCTTTTTTAAAATTTTGAGGTCATCGTGATTAATGGGTATTTGCCAACTATAGTTTTCTCCAAGAATGTCAGTCTCTGGAAAAGGAGAGAAGATTAAAAAAAAGAAGAAGAAGAAGAAATGAGCAAGGGTTCCTTTGAAAAGGATGTAATTCCACTTCATGTCAGAAGACTGAATTCCCTATGTGCAAAAGATAGATAAACTTCTAGTCTCCTTCCTGATTTTCTTTCTCACCTAGACATGTAATTAAACAAAGGATATCCAAGATTTTTCAATGGTAAGTCACCCATAAAGAGCTTAGTCTTGAGGCTAGCATACAGTAACTACTCCATGAGTGGTAGCTACTATGATACAATGATGGTAATGAGAAAACTGTATGGGGGCTCATGAGTTCCAAAATCTATGTAAAAATGGTGAGTGTGGGAAGAGTCATGCTTAAGACACAACAAGTATTAGAAATGACTTAATTATGAGTCAAAAATACAAGGAGGCTTTATTTATAAATTGTTTGCTTTTGTCAGTGTCTTAGTCTGGGTTTTCTCAGAAGCAGACTCTGATATAAGGATCTGAGTATAAGTTTATTTTGAAGGTGATCCTAGAAAACACCAAGAGCATGAGATGGGGAGGGCAGAGTAGAAAAGTAAGACAGGGAAGGGAAGGAAATGAATAGAGGACATGTTATGAAGCAAAGGAAGCTTAACTCCACTGGGAGACAGTGTGTCTCAGAGTTATACCACCAGAAGGGTAAAGGAGCTGGAATATTCATCCAGCTTCTATCAGACATTGGTCAAGGATGCTCCTGTGAGGGCATGGTCCAGCAAATGGGTAGAGTGTCATACTCTAGTCTCGTAGCACATTTTTAGTGGAATTAAAACCGATTGACTAAAAACTACTTACTCTATGTGGCAGAAAAGAAGATATGCAGCTCAGATCCCCCTTCCATGTGGTTATAAAGGAAGGAGTATGGTTAACTAACAACCTCCAGTTGTTAGCCATCTCAGCTTTCCAGCCAAGGTCATGCTATCAATGACTAAGCAAGGCCATTTTTGTCCATTGGGGGCCTCCCCTCATGGGCAATCTCAGGCTGGCAGAGTTTTGCCAGATTTTCCTAACAGTCTGATGGCTCCACCTGCCAAATTTGGTTTCTTCTCTTTTCCTTTCACAATAATCCTTTCGTATTCGTAACTCCATCTCAGTTTACGCTTCCTTGAGAACCCAACTTGAGACACTGTATTTCATGGAGTCTAAGGCATCATTATTATATGCCACTGAAAAAGGAAAACCGATGCGAATTAAACGATGGCACATTACTGATTGATAGGGAAGAGCTTTATTTCAGAAATGTGAAAAAAAAAATGTGCCTCTTAAAATAGGTAAAATGTGGTGATGAATTATATTTTACTTCAACTCCCATTTCTAATTTGAGCCACCTAGAAAGATCTCTGGTGGCTTCAATTACCTAAAAGAAGTGGCACGTGGTCTGTGTGTTGGTTGAAAATCTCAAGGGCCACCCCTAGGATTAGGCAAGCTCCGTTTGGCTCTTACAGCCCTTGTTGGTTAGCGGGTCACCACTTGTGACCAATATCAGTCCTAGGGCTTTGGTCAGAAGAGTCCCACATCTTGTGGGCAAAGGAAAGGATCAATTAGAGCCCCAGTGTGGCTGATGCCACACTACCTCTGAAGCAGTCCCCCTTCTGAGGCATGTATTGGGTCACCACAAGGTCCTGCAATCACGCACCTGAGCACTTGTGGGAGAGACAGTCTCCTTCTGTATTCCCCTTTCTCCACTGAGGACAGAAATGAGCTAAGATTTTCTGTAACGAGGCAGGGAGTGAGGCAATCCTACCTGATTTCTCATTGTAAGCTGCCGTTCCAGCACCCTGTGAAAAATGAGAGTAGTTTAAAAAAAAATTGAAACCAAACGACTACAGATTACTGATAAGAAATACAGCCTAATAAACACAAAGCAACAGAAACTCTGCTAAAAGCACTGGGTTTGAGGGGGAAGAGGAACACATTTGTTTGTTTAATCTGTATACCTGAAACTCTTAAAATACTAAATATTCTAGCAAACATGGACCCTACCTCATTTTCCTAGAGGTCAAAGAGTTTCTAATTCGGGATGAACTGAAGGGCTAGAGATTAACATTTGAAAAGACCCAACGATCACAGACCAAAATGACCAAAAACTTTCAGACAGGCGTCCAGTTTCCAAAGGCTAGGGGTTTTTCTACACAGAACAGAAAACATGGGGACATGAGCCTCATCAGCTATATACCTCCTCATCTACCAGTAAGGACCCACTTTCAGTTGCTTATTTCATGACACAAGCCTGAATGTGGAATTTTACAATTAAACAAATGAAATGTCATTTTTCTGTTCCCTTATTTTTATTCTTCCTCCATCATCCTCCTTCCCACCCCATCCTGCAAAAAAATCAGAATTGTTGAATGAGTAGAACAAATCAAAATGATACTGAGATCATATTTTAAAAAAATCATCCATTCTCATGGTGACTCTGTTGATTAGATTAACATTTTCTTGATTCCCATCTCACATGGCACAAGAAAAAAACTTTTATTGGGCTATTAAAACCAAATAAGAATGTCAAGTAAAACTGAAGACCCAGATTTCTTGCTGTTATAGGAAGACCTATTCATGTGCTGAACAAAGTTCATGATTTATATATTTATATAAAAGTACTTTTACCTTGGGAAAGTCCATTCTCCAGGTCCTTGGGGGTCTTTAAATGTTTATACTCTGTTTTGTGTTTCCGAGCATAGACCGTTGTTCCCAAATACAGTGTCCCACTTCTAGGAATGAATAGAAAGGATGCAGTAAGCATTGACCAGTATCTTAGGGGATTTGCTAAGAATATGCCATAGGAAGATAAATATGATTTCTGATCTTGAGTAGTTTTTAGTTTTACTGATGAAGATGCACTATTGTTTTGCTTCTGTAGTTATTGTTTACCTTCTGTCCTTTACAGAGAGGTTCCAACTGAAACTGTAACGGCTGCTCAGAGAAGGGAAAGAGCCATGCGGGCTACAGCAGGTAAAGCTTTACGGAGAAGGTAAGACCTGAGCCAGATCTTGAAGGATGGAGCAGATTTTTACACAGTTAGAAGAGAATGACACCAAGTGGTAAGACTGAGCTCAGCATTCAAAGAACAATGAGGAAAAACCAGCCTTATTAGTGAGCATGAAGATCTCCGAAGAGTGTTTGAAGAAAGGGAACTGTACTTATGCCTGTCAAGGGTGTGTGTTACTGAGTTTGTGATAAATTCCTTGATTGAATTAGAAAGGGGACTATTTGGTTAAAAATCAGAATCTTTGGAAAAACATATTTTAACGATTTTCAATCTACTGGGTAGGAATTAAAGACTTAATTTTTAGGACACCAATGATGAAAATACTTGACACAGTTACCTACATCTGTTGCCCACTTAGTTGCCATTAGACCTCTGAAATGATTTCTAATGCCTTTACAATTCAGAAATTTTGTACAACTATCTAGAGCATCAGAGCACTATTATTCCTACGTTTCAGGAAAAGCACCAAGTCCAGTACAATCCTGAAGGACGAGAACAAGATGCGTTTTTGCCTCCAGAGGGCACTGGTGTTTTCACAAAAGAAGAAAGTCTGTTTGCTTTGTCTGGGGGCATCCGGTGGGCTTTTGCTTTAGATGGTGTCACACTTGTTTTCTTCTTTAGACCAAGCTTTAAAGGCCTAAGGATAAACATGGCGGGTAGGGAGTTAATTAACGCCAAAGAAATTAGAAACAAGGAGCATATTGCCCAAAACATTCAATCCCTTCCATTTTAAAAACAACACCAATTAACAACAAAAGCCTTCCCAACTTTCTATCTCTAGTTCCTACTGTGTTCTTTTCTCTGCATAGGCAGCATGAAGAAGTTGATTCCTCCCCATCCATCTGCCTCTTCAGTCCACTGTAGTGGGCTCCAAAATACATTTATGGCGATTTAAATGTATTTAATTTTACATTTTATTGTTTGAATAGATATTATGTTTACTGGTTCAAATTTAGAAAGTATACAAGGCTCCCTCCTACCCTAACTGCAGAGTCATAAAGTTGACGCAGTTGTAATTCCGATAGTACTGCCAAATTACTCTCCATAAAGACTGACCCATTTCTAGTCTTACCAGCCATGTGCAAAAACCTATCTCAGACCTCCCTGCCACCATTCAGCCCTGCTTGGAAATGTATCTTCCACATGGTTGTCAACACCATCTTTTAAAATGCACATCTAACATGTCACTCTCCTGTTTCCCTCGCTCACAATGCTTCCCTTTCTCCCGACTGATCTTCAAGACCCTTCGCCATCTAGACCTGTGCTGTCAAGTGTGGGCCATTAGCCACAGGCAGCTCTCGAGCTCCTGAAATGTGTCTAGTCCCATCTGAGTGAGGTGTGATGGAAATATGAGATAGATAGCAAAGGCTCAGTATGACGAAAAGCATGTAAAATATCTCATACTGTTTTTAACATTGATTATATGCTGAATGATTATTTTGGAATACACAAATGATTTAAAAATTTAGGATATATGGAATTAAATAACATTATTCAAACTAATTTCACCTGTTTATACTTTGTAAAATAAGCTATGTGGCTCTCGTTATATTTCTACTGGACAGCACTGATCTAGACCCTTCCTCCATCATCTCCCTCACCCATTTCATCTCCTCCAAGGCCCCATTACTCCCTCTCTGCTTCAGATCACAATGACCCCTGTGCTTCAGATGCTCCTTCCCCCTCACCACACCCCCTCACACTCATACACAAAATTCTCTACGATTCTGCTTCACACTTCCTCTTGGGGGCCTTCAAGAGATTTGCTTCTTTATTAACAAGTCCGCCTCCCTTTACGAGCCTGTAAGGTCTGCGGCCTTCACATTAGGCTTTGTTTTCTAGAACACAGGGCAGCATATAGTCCAGTACTGTTAGCCAAATCAAGGAATGAGGGCAGGAAAGCCCCAAGAGCCAGTCAAAAAGATAGAGGCTGCAAAGAGGTAATAATGGGCGATACATAATAACGCAGGTGAACAATTAAAAAAAAATAATAATGTAGGTAATTAATATGAATTCAGAATGTAAATTACATTTTATCATAGTAACAACAATAATGTTAAAAGTAGTCACGCACTCAGGATAAACTTTCTTTGACTTCGGCACCTGCCCCGTTTCATTCTCACCCCACCCCCAACCCTCTGCCCGCAGCCCCTCAGGAGAGGACATGCGAGAGCCTCGGGGGCCCATGGTCCCGGGAACGCGGGACTGGACCTACTCACCTGGAGTACCGCAGCAGGAAAGGCGGCCATGAGAGGACGAGGAACGGCTCTGCCGGGAACGGCTCTGCCGGGAACAGGGAGGGATCTTGGGGAAAGCGAAACTGAAACTTTGCGGCCCAAGGCGACAGGGCGGGATCCACCCCTGCCCCAGTCCGGGCCCAGCAGCGCCCGGAGCCTCTGTGCCAGCCGGACGCGGAGAGCCATGGCCTCGCACCTCTGCCCGCCGTCCCCGCTGCTCGTGCGGGTGTCCGAGCCCGGCATCTCGCTATCCCTACACAGGAAGCTGAATGCCTACTTCCAGAGCCGGGACTCGGATGGTGGGGAGTGCACCGTCCGACCTTGGGGCCCCAGCGGCCAGGGTACCTTCCAGGTGCAATTCTTGGAAAAGGAAGGTGAGCCGTGGGCCTGGGTTGCGGGTGAAAAGGCCGTCCCTGCGGCCCAGTCCCGCGGGATTCGGGGCAGACCCAGGGTGAGCTGATCTGAGAGGGCGGGAGAAAGTATGGCAACTCTCTGGTGGGGACAAGAACCAGGGGCTCGTGCTACCAAGAGACGCAGCCCACAGCAGCGGAGGATAGAGCCCCTCCGTGCCCAGTTGGTGATTTGGTCTGACTGCGCCTTAAAGTTGACGCTATCCGGTATCGTCATCCTGACATATTTCTCAGCTCTCGGAACACCTCTCCCTCCCCCCATACGCCTGTCACCCCTTGCCATTAGGTGTTCCACTTGTATATTTTAAATAATTATTCCATTGATTTATTTTGGGGGATGCACACTGTAAAAAAGAATAAAGAAGAAAACTACCTAGAGGTAAACAATGTGAACATTTTCATATATTTCTTCCAGCCTTTTTCTATGAATGTGAGTAAACACATGCGTATATTTACAAATTATGAGTCTGCATATTTATCCCCTGCTTTTTTTTTCACTCCATTTTATATAATGAGTATTATTCCACATTATTGAAATGAGAAACTGAGAGTTTCAGAGACATGACTTTTAATGAGAGGACAATGTTCCATTATCAATGAATTTTCATTTCCATAGTAAAAAGCTACCCATTCGAGAGTTCTGAATAGCACCCTCACATCCCCTATCACCATCCCACCACCCCAGGATGCAGGGAGCGGCCCTGACTGAGAGAGTGCTGGGGCAGGGTACAAATGCATGAATAAGAGGGTTATTTGAAATCACGCCCATGTCTATGTGTGTGTTTAATGTCTCCACTAAAGCCAAGGAGAGAGTGTTGAAAAAAGAAAATCACCAAATGTTGGTTGACAACAAACTCGTGACTATTTTCCTGGAGCCCACTAAAAATCCAGTAGAGGAGAATACCAGACCTGGAATATCTTCGTTGACACTGTCACAAGAAGGGATGAGGTCTGGTGAGAAGGATCCAAATGAAAAACATATTCCTAGTGCTGTGGATTCCTGTGTCGAAAAGGTGAGTATTGAAAGAAAGAGCTGGGTATGTGTCTGCAACTTCCTCTCCAGTCACCATACCTTTCATTACTGGTCCAACAACCATTGGCTGAGGACTTGCTATGATCCAGGCACAGTTTTAGGCACTAGGACACACAGAGGTAAATACGACGTGTCTCTGCTGAGAGTGGGGAGGTACATAGGACAATAAGCAAGTAAACAAAAATAAAACAATTTTAGAGAATGATATGTGCCTTAGAGAGTGACAGGGCCAGGGTGAGGACAGGGAAAGAGGAGGTGCTACTTCTGACCAGAAGTCAGAGATTTTTCTAAGGTGACATTTGACCTGAGACTTGAATGATGAGAAGGAACCAGCCATGAAAAGAATCATTTGACGATCAATACCAGCTATCTACTGTGTGCCAGACACTGTCACAGGAGCTGGGGATACAGCCAGGAGCATAGGAAACCCTGCCTTCGGAGACCTTACATTCTAGTGATGGAAGCACACTAATAGTAAAAAACAAAAAACAAAAATCAAAAAACAAACAAACAGAAAAACAGATTTATCCTAAAATGTCTGCCAGTGATAAGTGCTGCAAAGAAGAATAAAGCAGGATAAATGGCAGACAATGACAGGACCACTGCTTTTAATACGTTATCAGGGCAAACCTCTCTAATGAGATGGCATCTGAATAGAGGCATGAATGAAGTAAGGAAGCTAGCAAAGTGGATTTCTGAGGGAAGAATGCTGTAGGCAGAGGGAAGCACAAGTGCAAAGGCCCCAAGACAGGAGCTTACATCTTGAGCCCCAGGGACTTCAATGAGGGAGGCCAGTGTGGCTGGAGGGCAGTGAGCAAGGGAGAGAATGACAGGAAAGAGGAACCTCTCCAAGAAGAGTCTGGTCTTTGGGGATGAAGGTAAAGATTTTGGATTTTAATTTAAATGTTAGGGGATTATCAGATGGTTTTGAGCCAAGGGAGTGGAGTGATCGGATTTAAATCTTCTAAAGGATCACTTTGGCTGCTGTGTGAACTGAATGTAGGAAGGAGCCAGAGTGGAAGGTCAGAGTGTAATTAAGAGAGGTTGCAGGGGGCCAGGTACAAGATGATAATGGCTTGGACTCTGGATGGTCCTGATGGAGGTGTGAGAAGTGACTGGATTCAGGAAACATGTGGAAGGAAGACCTAGGAGAAAGACGTTACATGCAGAGGAAATGGCATGTGAAAAGTCTTCGAAGAAGGAAAACACATTGGAAATCTTGCTTTTGTATTACAATCCATTTGCCTGTCTTTTTTAGCCTAGTCTGGTGTGCTTGTCATATTTGAGATTCTAAAGGCTAGGGTTTAGAGGGCCCAGCATTAAACGCAGTTTGGTGTTTATTCATTTTTTTTTTTCCTTCAGATTTATGGCTACCATCCAGGCTCACAGACTCTTCCATGAGAACCACAGCAGCTTGCCCAGAAAGTCCAAGTGCCTTCCCCTCCATCCTGTCCCCAAAGTCAGAGAGTGGCAGCTCTAGAATCTAGACTTCTTGTTCCACAGAGCTTTTAAAAATGCTCATGCCCAGGCTCTACATTTATATCAGAATCTCTGGAGGTGTGCCTGGGCCTTGGCTTTTTTTCCGCCCCCCTTTTATCTCCCCAGGTGATTCTAATGTGCAGACAGGGCTGGGAACCTTGGAGCTGTAGTGCTACATAGTCTATGAAAAGGATTTGAAAGAAGTCACCTTCTGCTAAGGGTTGTTTCTCTAGTCTCCAGACATTCTCTTGAGGAAAAACTGTGGGCCTGAGAAATTTTATTTGTTCCTTTTAAATTTTCAGATCTTTCTTGCTGTCACAGCTGACTTGAACTGTAACCTGTTCTCTAAAGAGCAGAGGGAACACATAACCACTCTCTGCCCCAATGTCAAAAAATTGGAGAGCTACAATGGAATCGAGAGGATGTGTGGTGACTTTAAAGATATTGAAAAAATATATGGCTTCTTGAATGAGCAACTCCTAAAAAGTGAGCAGAAACATGGATCTTCCCCTTTGAGAACAGAGAGGGAGCCAATCCATCAGCAGGACCAGAACCGCTGTGTTTCTCCCTTTGACCCAAAAACCAGGTCAGAAGAGAAAAGCGACCATTGTGAAGTTCCTTTGCCTTTGTCTGAATACTCCAAATATCCTGAGAAATATCCTGAGAAAATGGACTCAAAAGAGAAAGGACTTGCTGTAAAAATAAAAAGTCAAGAGAGTTCTCCGAATTCAGTCTCTGCAGACTTCACCTCAAGTCACTTAGGTAACCTCAGAGCAGCTCAAGAGTCTTTTATCAGTGAAACTCAGAAGAGCGTGGGCACTCTGCAGCAGGAAAGTGTTGCTTTAGCAGACAGTAAGCAGGCAAATAAAATCAAACAGGAATTGAATCGCCAGTTCACAAAGCTCCATATAGAGGAGCATGGAGGAAAATTAACTCTCCACGGGACTCAGGACAACATTTCAGCTGCCAAACATTTTCTTGCCTCCCCGATCTCTGAAAGTCTTGTCAAGGCACCTGTGAAAATATTGAATCTCTGGAGTCCTATGAGACGAATTACGATTACCAATGCTCACTATAAGCTTTTAGAAGCTGAATTACTCCAGGAGATATCAGAGATAGAAAAAAGATACAACGTTCAAAGTAAGATTTTGAGCGAAAGTTGGAAAACTCACATCCTATTTGAACCTAAGGACAAGGAGTTAGATCTGTCTATGCATGCTTATGCAAGTTTCATTGATGCCTATCAATCTGTCTCATGTCAGCTAATGACAGAGTTTCTTTCACTGAAAACTTTGGGCAAGGGAAGAATGCACTTAAGTGGCACCAGCTTCACTGATGACTTTAATAAGAGGCATCCAGATGTACACTTAGTGCTAAATCAAGAGTCCATGACTTTGATTGGGTTGCCAAATCAACTTGCAAAGGCAAAGCAGTATGTCTTAAAAAGAGAGGGAATGTCCTCATTACCTGGAGAGAAATGGAATGAAGATAATGAAACGCCCATGGACATCGATGTTAATGACTCAGAAATAGCTTCACCAACATTTCGGTGCTCTGCCAGTTCTGGGGCATCAGGATTGGACAAGGAAGAGGACATTTGCGTCATCTGTATGGAGCCCATTAGTAACAAACGAGTGCTATCAAAGTGCAAGCACCAATTCTGCACCCCTTGTATCAACAAAGCCATGACATATAAGCCAGCCTGTCCTGTGTGCCTGACTTCCTATGGTGTCCAGAAAGGGAATCAGCCAGAGGGAACCATGGAAGTCATTTTCGAAAGACAATCACTTCCAGGTTATCAACACTGTGGCTCCATTATGATTAGATATAATATGTTTGGAGGCATACAAACAGTAAGTATTTCTGAGATCCATGGGTTTCTTTCCAGTGTGCTAGGATTACTAGAGCAAAAGAAACTATTCTGTTGCCAATTAGTGGGGTTTTCAAGGACTTATTTCCATGGTCATATGCAAGGGCTTTAAATAGTGATAAAGGTAGCAATGTTTGTGTACAATTCAGATATTTGTGTCTATTAAGGCAAAGAAAGGGTGGGTAGTGATTATATGTTAGGGTTGGGGGGATTCAGGAAGGTGGATGATATTTTCAGCAGGAATTTGGAGGAGGAGAAATATGAATATTGAGAATATGAGCAAACCTTCAATACTTTTTTTGATTTGCTCTAACTGCAAATGAACACATCTATCTATACAGTAAAATATATACACTGGAATGTTTTCATGTGACATTTTCTTGTCTTCATACAGAAAGACCACCCAAACCCAGGAAAAGAATATAAGGGAATACAGCGAACTGCCTATTTGCCTGACAATGAAGAAGGAAGAGAGGTTTTGACACTGCTTCGTAGAGCCTTTGACCATAAGCTGATTTTCACAGTGGGATGTTCTCGAGTTTTAGGAGTTTCAGATGTCATTACATGGAATGATATCCACCATAAAACATCCCGGTCTGGGGGACCTGAAATGTGAGAACCTTTTGAAACAATGAATTTATAGGTCTTAAGATATGGCAATTTGAGGATGTAGATATAAGGAGACTGTTTATAGTAGTGGGATTGGATACAGTATTTTGAAGCATGCTAATCTCGAAGGCAGAAAGGTTGGTTCCCATTACCTTTTACCTTCCCAACTACAAAATATCGTACAGTTACTAAAATTTGCATCAAAAGAGTCTTCAGAATCCAAGATGAATGGTATCTCAGGTGACTTAATTTGGGGTTTGCTGTCTATTTGAAGGGTAGATCCTAGGAATATTATTTACTTTGCCTTCTTTTAAGATCACCCTTTCTTCTATCCTCTCCTCCCATTGGTCCATAGAAATCCTAAATTCACTTGGCTAATAGTACTCTAGAAAAACTCTTATTTAATATTGTGGGAGTTGTATTATAAGCAAAATAATTGTTCTTAATGAAATTCAGAAAGGATGCCTTAGACCCTTCATATTCAAAAGGGAACACATTCTGAGACTTTTGCAGATTTTCCAAATTTGAAAATCTTCCTGTGGCAGATACTGTAATACACACACACACACACACACACACACACACACACACACACACACACACACACACACACACACACACACACACATGTATGTATATATATACACATATATATAATAAAAATATATACTATACTGTATTTTTATATATAACATGTATCTATACACATTTCTTCAGTTGAAATATTAACTGCCAATTGATCTTCTTTTATATATGCTATATATAAAAACATAGTATAATATAACTGTATGAGAGCCACTGCTTACTATGAGCTGAAAATAAAAAAGTCTTATTGAAAGGCAGATCCTAGGCAGACAGCTCAGCTCACTCACTAGCTAAATGACTCATATCTGCACACTTATAAGTGATTATAAGTCATCTGCATTTAAGATTGTTTGAGAATGTTTGCAACACAATTTTTATGCCAAGGCTTACTATACAGATTCTTTAAAATCATGTGCGATGAAGCTAAGGGGCTTTTGTTTCTGCAGGTATGGCTACCCTGATCCTAATTATCTGAAACGCGTCAAACAGGAGCTGAAAGATAAAGGAATTAACTAAGAAGACTGCTGGAAGGGCGTCTTGAGCCAAGCTTTCAAAAAGACATGGTCGAAGAAGCTGAGAAAATGCCCATTTAAATCATTATGTAGAAATACCTTTTAAAAATGTTCATCTCAAAAAGGGGTTCGTGTAAAAGTAAGAATCTGATAGTCTGTTGTTTTCAGAGTGTCACTTGTTATGGAATGTGAAAGCCCCGAAGATCTGTGTGATGTTGCTACAGAGGTGTTGTGCCTCATTCTTTTTTGGGGGGAGAAGGGATGGATGAAATGCTGTGGGTATGAAATCATCTTCTGTGGTCTTCAGTTAAAATACTAACTGCCAATTGATCTTTCTTTTTACTACCATTTCTGGGGTGGTTTTTTAAGTTTTTTGTTGTTGTTGTTGTTGGTTGGTTGGTTGCCCTTTACTCTAAAGTTAAAATCCTGGTACGAGGTGGGGTGGGGTGGGGCTTTGATTACAGAAAATTAAGAGACATTTCCTTCCCTCATGGCCAAAAAAGTGGCCAGGAGCAAAGATTGGGCAACCTTTGATAATAGATAGCATAAGGTTATTATTCTTCATGACACAGAGCCAGGTATACAGTTGATGCTTAATAAATTTTTGCTGCCTGACTCAGGTGGCTAATCATCCAGCAGAGGCATTTTTGGCTTCCCAAATCTTTAGCAGAGGTAGGAGTAAGGAAGCCATTTCCGAGGTCCTCACCACTGATTTGGAAAACTGAGTTTCTTACTCTAGAGCACTTGGCCTCTGAATGCTGACCTCTGGACAAGTTTCCAAGCTAGTCCTTGCTCTCCGATGACCCTTGTAATCTGCTATATGGGGTGCACTTGCTACACATTTCTAAACCATTTTTTCCTCTGAATATATTGCACTTTTGAGTATACCCCACTTCCAGTTTTAACAGATAATAACCTACCTTTAGTTTCCATAGATTATCATTTTCTTAGTAACTGAGGCCTCCTAAGTGGACATTTGTCCATTCTTTTACTAAATCTCTCTAAGTCATGTTTTCTCTCATGAAATCTTTCTCCCTGATACTCTCTGGACACAAGAGGCAAGAGTTGAGCCTACTATAAGGAATCTATGACATGTCAAAATTTGCTTTTAAATAGTTCTCCAGCCACAAGAAAGTTAGAGTAGCAAATTATCTGGTCATCCACATCCCAGCTTCTCTCCAAAAATGATGAACGAGATGTCTTTTTCTTTTCCTAAAGATATACATACACACACATATACATTTTTGGTCAGAAGGTAATAGTTAATATTTATTGTGGACTTATTTTGTCCCCTTTATTTGAGCTTTATCTTTGCGTAATTGATACCAGTAGTATCCCCATTTTATAACTGAGCAAACTGATGTGCAGAGAGGAAACTTTAACAAAGGTCACACATTAATAAGTAGAAATGCTGAGATTTGAAAACGATAGTCTGGCTCCAAGGCTTCTGCACTCCAAGGTCATACTGCCTCCCACAGGGAGACTTCTCATCCAAGGAGCAGGCCGAGGAGTTCCCATCGTTCCGCACCTCTCTCAGAAATGGATTCCTGCATGGTGCTCACAGCAGATTTCCTCCAAGGAGATCCTATTTGAAGAACTTTCCTCTGTCCAGAGTTGAGGGAGCTTATTACATTAGATGATATGTCTTTTTTTTTTTTTTAAATCAGGTTATACATTTAATTTTTAGTGATCATTTATGTCTTTACTGTTATGATTAATTGTTTTGTATCTACTGATCTTTTAGCTAAATTTGCTTCAAAAAAACCCAAAAGTTGGGTCCTCGCTGAGGTCTGGATCCTTGATCACAATGTAGTATATGCACAGGCAGCTTAAGGGTATGAGTGGTTCGTGAGTCTTTGCATTGCTGCTTTTGCTCTGTGGAAGGTATCCGTATCTGCTTTAAATAAAGTTATATCCATATTAGGAACAGATTGTGTTCTTTCTCCACTTCTTTTTTCTTCTTTCTTAGGTTAAGATTCTGATGGTTTCCAACAACACATACAGTGTACAGCAAAACTACTATTGACTTCACTTCTACCACTTTCAGCTGTGAAAATCATATTACTATTTTTCCTCCTTAACATATAAAATACTGTGAAGGTAAAAGTAGGCTTCAGGTTTCATCTCTTCTCTCCTAGAGAAAGCATCTGAAATATGCTATCAAACTACACTTGCCCCCTTTCTGCTCCTAGAGTTTCTGTTTCACCTCTCCAACATCAGTGCTGGGTTACCCAGATGGTTCACTGGGCACCAGCAAATCAAGGCACCCTTCTCTCCAAAGAAAAAAGAAAATAGAAAATAATATCAAGATATTTGCTATTTCCATAAAGAAAGTAAGTTTCTGCACCCAATTCCAACATGAGTTTTTTTTCCCATACAACCAAGTGATTCTCTGACACCAGCTGGGTGTCCTATAATACAACTCAATTGTGACACTATCTACCAGGGGATAATGTCAGATTCCACAGTCTAAGGGCTCAGTCCCCACAAGACTGTCCTCCACTTCAGATGCCAAGCACAAGCCCAGGTTTTTACCTGGGTTTCTGTCTGAATGGCTAAAAGTCTGAGGTTCCCATGATCCCTTCCTTGGATTCAATTAATTTGCTAGAGCAACTCCTAGAATTCAGGAAACCAGTTTACTTACTAGATTATCAATGTATTACAAACAGATATAACGGGTACGAGCAGATTATAGAGGTGCACAGGGCAAGTTATGAGGAAAGAGTGCAGAGCTTCCATGCCCCCCAGGCATGCCACTCTGCCAGCACCTCCCCTTGTTCACCAACCCAGAAGCTCTCTGAACCCTGTCCTTTTGGGTTTTTATGGAGGCTTCATTACATAGGCATTATCGATTAAGTCATTGGCTGTTGGCGACTGAACTCAATTTCCAGCCCCTCTACCTCTCCCAGAGGTTGAGGGGTGGGACTGAAAGTTCCAACTCTCTAATCTTGTGGTTAATCCTCTGGAAACCAACCCCCATCCTTAGTCGCCTCATTAATATAAGCCACCTCAGTAACATAAAAGACATCTTTATCACTCTCAGCTTTCAGGAAATTCCGAGGATCTTAGGAGCTCTGTGCCAGAAACAAGGACAAAGACCAAATATGTATTTCTTAAAAATCACATCACAGATAGCCACTGCCTCACAAAGAGTCTTAAAAAGACACAGCAGGTCACCCAGCACCGCTATTTACTTGGCGTAGGAGTTGAAAAGACTGAAGAAATCATCTTGTTTAAATGCTCTAATTTGTAAAGGAGAATACTTGGTTTTATTTCCTGGGAAAACAACGGACAACATAAAATATATTACAGTTATAGCACATTAAAACGTAGTCTTAGTGGCACCTTTGGCTTCTCTCTCTTGTCCCACATGTCCATAGTCACCAGTTCTGCCTCCCCTTTTTCATAGTTAGAATTTTCATAGCTCTCTTACCAGAATGATGAAAATACCCACTAAAAACTCTCTCTGTTCCAACTTCTTCCTCCTTCCACTGCAAATTACCTTTTGAAAAAAATCAGCTTTGATCTCATCTGTCCTCTGATGATATGTATTCAGTGACCCCCTGATGCCCAGAGCAGTGCTTCTCAAACTTGATCTTGTGTCAGAGTCAGTTGGAGGGCATGATAAAATGCAGATTGCTGAAACTCATCCCAGAATTTCTGACCCAGTATGTGTGAGGTTGGGTCCAAGAATTTGAATTTCTAAGTTCCCATGTGCTGCTGCTGCTGCTGGCAGTCTGTGGACCCATTTTGTGGACCACTGGCCTAGAAAATAAAATTCCACAGCATGGCATCAGGAGTTTCTCATTCTGCTTGCTCACCCCATGTCCTTTCCTCCCCACCAAGCCCCTATGAGCTATTCACACCAGACTGCCAGCTTTTCTATACTTTTATTCTTCTGGCCTTCGCTCTGTGTGTTCTCTCTCTGGAATGCCTCTCCACCTCTCCAAAACCTCCTGCTATAGGAACTTTCCTCCACTCTTGTCACCGAATTATGAATCACTTCTTTCCCTGTGTTCCTGATAATTTGTATATGTCTCTATTAATGCAGATGTGATATCAAAATCCACTTACTCAGCTTTTAGCCTTGGGGCGGTGCTGGGCACTGGCCTCTATGAACTGCAGCAACCCCATTCCTGTGTCCTCTGTTTACTGGCTGGGTTCAGCAATGGGAGTTACCAGCAAGAGATTAGAGGGTGGGAGGCAGGGCTGTTCCCCCAAATCAGCCATGGTTCCCGTGGAATTGGCTCTCTCCTGTAGCTATGGCCCTGACTAGGCTCAGTGTATGCCCTGCCCTTCAGTCTAGATGATAAGGGGAGAGTGGGGCTGCTTCACCATTTCTTACTGATTTCTCTTTACCCTGAGCCCACACCTAAGTAATTCCTCTATTAAACTGTCTTCAATGACCCGTTTTGAGTGTATCATCTATATTCTGCCAGGACCTTTCATGATACACCAGGTAAATGTGTACTAGTCTTTTTTTTTGTTTCCCTCTTCTTATTTCCATCCTTACCCCAGAGAGAAGGCATCTGTGTCCAATTCAGCTTTGTAATCTTAACACAACGCCAGGCATATCAAGGGCCTTCAATACATATTGGCTGAATTAAATTAAATGTCTTGTCAGACTAGACCTGATTCCAGCCGTGTCTTAGTGTGCATAAAAGGACCCAGCATATTTTTCTGAAGATGAGTGTTTAGGGAAAGTGAGGGTAGGTAGGAATGGGATGCCCAGGAGAAAGGGGAGCTAATACTGATTTTTAAAATATATGCCAAGCACTCTACAAATTTTATCTCATTTAATCCTCACAACAATATTGTGAAGCCGTTATGGCTATGCCTATTGTAGATACCATCGATGGACGTTACTCTATGAACTCTAGAGCCCAGGACTTTGGCCCAGAATTTGACTGACAGTAACACCTGTCCCAAAAGGATTTCAGAAATCCTAGGCAGTTCTTGTTTGCTACTTCAAGACTGTAACCTACAGCAAAATCAGTTTTCACAGAAATGAAAGCGAAAGGTCTAGGCACAAGCCTGTTGGGTGGGGCGGGCTGGCAGTGCGAGCAGACCAGTCAGAGTTGAGGATGGCAGCGAATAGCCCCCCGCTGCTGATCTGAGAGGCCTGGGGGCTCTGGAGCCCTGACCTCCCCTGAAGAACTGGAACACAAGTTGCAGGTGTACTTCCAGAGCCTGAAGAGGTCCGGCGACCGGGAGCGTGAGGTTGACCAGGAGCCGGGCAGCCCGCCTCGCTTCCTGCCGCTCATCTGCCGGGAGGATGGTGAGGGGCGCTAGGGGTAGGGGATAGGAGGGGCGCCAAGGCTGACTCTCCAGGCGCAGGCGCGATTCTCGGCAACACAGGTCTCTCTCTGCGCAGAGACCCCCAAGTGCTTCAGAACCTTCTCTTCTAGGGAGGCGCTTACCACTCTGACTTGTCACGGAAGAGAGTAGAGTGCGGGGCGTCTTTTTCCACAGAATGTTTGGGAATTTCCCACTCAATTTTTAAAAGTTTCTTGTAAATTAGAAATATTGGTCTTTTATCTGTGATATGGGTTATGAATATTTCCCTTCAATTCGTCGTTTGTCTTTTGAGTGTGCTTATGGTGGCTTCCCCCCTCCCCGCCCCCAATCCAAACGTTTTTTACTTTTATGTAGTAAAATTTACTAATTTTTGTTTCATTGCATCTGGACTTTAGTCATGTTTTAAAAGCTTTTCCCAACATTCAGGTAATCGTTGCCCAGCCTTTTTTTCTATATGTAATGCTTTACTTTTTATATTTAGAACTCTGATACATTTGGAGTTTATTCTTGTGTAGGGTATAAGGAATGAATCTAATTTTATTTTATTTTTCCAAATGGGTATCCAGTTGTCTCGACATCCGATTATGTGAATCCATTTAAATCACTATCGGTAGATCTTCTATTTTGTTTCATTAGTTGAATTTATTAAACAGATTACCACTGCCTCAATAACTTGAGATACCACCTTTATCATATACTACTTTCTATGTAGTTTGGCTATTTCTGGAACTTCCAGCCACTTATTTATTCATCTGTTGCAAAGAGACTTTGGTATACATTTTATTATCAGGGCTAGTCCTCCTACAGAGCTCTTCCTTCTCAGTGTTTTCCTAGCTATTCTTATATGCTTTTCTTTCCTTATTGACTTCTGATTTATGAGCAGCATCAAAAAACAAAAACAAAAACAAAAAAACAACAAAAAAACTTAGAATGTTTATTGGCATTGCATTAAATTTATAAATTAAATTACTGACAGCTGATATCTGAGATGGTGTCGAGATGTTCGAAGCAAGAACAAAGGTGGCCATTTCATTTGTTCAAGTCTACTTGTTCAATTTTTAGAAATTTGCCAATTTACTGCTCTGGGTGAGGAGATAAGCTTATGCTCCATTGTATTTAATTTATCAGCCTGCATTTCTTGAACGTCTGCTATGTGGTAGATATCTTTTTATTTTCATCATTGTTTTAGTGTTTTATGTGTCTCCATTTAAATTACTATCTGTAGATCTTCTATTTTGTTTCATTAGTTGAAAAATTTTCACCTTAATACAAATTAGCTAAATAAATATGAAACTTTTGTTCTACTACTTGTGGAGTAAAGTGAACATTTGTAACCAATCAGGGGTTAATATTATTGTGTTTAGGTGTTCATTATGAGGTATTAATTGCTATCTAATTGTCTTCATAATGAAAACCAATGTTTCCAACAATATTTATTAAATTATGATTCATGTCTTCACTTTTTTATTCCTCTTAATACTTTATATGTTAAACTTTATGATAGATTAAGGCTTATTTCTGGAATTTCTTTTCTACTTCTTGTCCTATTACCTATTCTTAATTTAGAACTATTAGTTTTATAATTATTACTTAAAGATGTGTTTTTAAAATACGACTTTATTTTTTAGAGCAGTTTTAAATATCTAGCAAAATTGAGTGGAAAATGCAGAGAGTTCCCATATACCACCCTTATGTTTTAGAGCAGTTTTCAGTTTATAGCAAAATTGGCCCCCTTTCAAGGGTTAAAAACAATGAAAAATGGACGTAAGTCTGTATTCTTTCTATGATGTCTGTCACTGTCTACCTATACCCAATCTTCTTGGTAAATAGGCGGCATTTTTGTGTTTTGGTTATTTCTATAGATTGCCCTTTCATTGTGTAGTAACAGAAACATCTTTCTTTTCAGTAACAAGTTGTAGCTTTATTAATTGATGTCAGTGGATGAGCACCATCATTTACTGTCATGTGTGTTAGTTTTATTTTCCTGTGATTTGGTGAGTAACTCTGACTTCACATAATCATTTAGCCAAAGAGTTACTATTTTTAAAAATAAGGCAGTGAGGGAAATCTGTTTTCTTCCAAAGTATTTAAAACATCAGAAAATAATATAAAGATCAAAGCCTTTCAAATCTCAAATCAGATATGAAAACTAATATCTTAAGTGTTCTGTCTCCCTAAAAAATTGCTAAGTTGGAAGACTTCAGGACAAAAGTAATACTTTTCAGAAGAGTGAATAAAGTGGATGAAATAGAAGCGGATGAAATAGATGACTTTTCAAAAGATCCTTCGAAAGCCTCCGTGTTGGTTGCATTTTATAATATCCAAGACACCATGACAGAGAATAGGCTTTTGGAATCGATCAGTGGCCTGTCAGAAGCCAACGTGGACTTCAGGGTGGAAGTAATATCCAGTACTAAAGTTGCTGTCATCGCTTTTCTCAGAAATATTGGTAAGACAGACAATAGCTTTTAACTGTTTATTTGCAAGTTGTGATTGTATCCTCTTTGAGAGTCCAAGCATCCCACATGGGTCTTCTTTAAGAGTTGTGTTATGTGTTATTTCTAACTTCCAGTGAGAGAATTGCGAGGAAATATGTATTATTACTTCTGGTACTGCTAATAGGTAACATTTATCAAGTTCTTGCTCTATGCAAGGCACTATGCCAAGTTCTTACTTTACCTCATAACATACAGCACTATGAGATAGGTGCTATTATTGTCTGCATTTTACGGGTGAAGAAATCTGGGCTTAGAGGGAATTAAATGACTTGATCACAGTCACACAGCTAATAAGTATTTGAGTCAGAATTTCAAATTAGACATTCTGACTTCCGAGTATATTTTCTTAATCATTGTGCATGCGTCTTCAAATTTCCGGTGAGTTTTAATAGTCATAGGACTTTATTTTTATGATAATTTCATGTGCAAATAGAGACCAAGATATAGTGAAGTTAGTAGGGGGATAGAGAGGAATTAGATTTAGGAAACAATATTGTATTACAATCATTATTACTATTATCAGCTTACAACGTGGCCGCACGTACTCAATTTCATTTGAAGAGGTAACCATTGATCCACGTTCCCAAAATAATCTCAAATGGAGGTCACTGATAATGGCAATGTAGGATAGGTGGAAGTTGACATCTGCATTCAGAGTAGTAAAATTTAACTTGTCACCTAGTCATTAATGCTACTGTTGATATTTGGAGAGACTTTTTAAAAAACAGTTTGTTGTGGTTATACTCTGGTAAATGGTTAATGTTTAAGCACATTGAGTGTTTCTGGAGATGACATGTGCAAGTTAGGTTGGCTAAGAGCCTCAGTCTGCACTCCGGCCATTAGTGAAGTGAAAAAAAAAACCCAATTTGGGAGGCAGAATGTTATAGAGTGCAATACAGAGAGCATTTTATAAATTCTTTTTTTAATCACAGTGCACCATAAAAAATATATATTTTTTATCCTAACCCATACTTTGTATGAAAACAAAAACATACATTGCAATTTGAAAACAAAGTTTTGTTGCAACATATGCATTTCTTGCTAAGGAACTGATGTACTGTTTTCTATTCTATTTATATATATGCATACACACACACATATAACAAATTTTTGTTAGGACTTTTAAAATTCATATCACTGACATAGTGATTAGAGATTGGCTTTCAGCAATGACTTTGACACAAAGGGTTAGCGGGTAGGGATTGCAACTTTATTCCCCACTATCTCTGCCAGCCTGCCTCTTCAAGCCATTCTAAATAAGCATATAATCTGTATTAGCTTTCTATTGTTGCATACCAAATGACCCCAAAACTTAATAGCTTTACATAACAAACATTTATTATTTCATACTTTCTGTGGGTCAGGAATTTTGGAGCAGCTTAATTGGGTGATTCTGGCTCAAGGTCTCTCATGAGGTTGCTATCAACATGTTAGCTGGGGCGACAGTCATCTGAAGGCTTGATCGGGGAAGAGTCTGCTTCTAAGCTCACTCACATGGCTGCTGCCGGAGATGTCATTTGCTTGCCACGAGAGCTTCTCTGTAGGACTGTTCATGACATGGCAGCTGGCTTTCCCCAGAGTGAGTTATCTGAGGAAGAGAGGGAATGGGGCGGGAGTGAGGGCTGTAGTACTTTCGTAACCCTAGCCTCAGAAGTTGCATAACCTCACTTCTGCCATATACTAGTGGTTATACAAACCAATCTTGATACAGTATGGAAGAAGACTATACAAACTCGTGATTACCAAGAGGTAGGGATCACTGGGCACCATTTTACTTACACAGTCCAAGAAAATATAGCTCCAAGACAAACTCCCTTCATCACCCCCTACTTCTAGCCAGATCGTCACACCTAAGACTTCTATATAGAAATTCGAGAGCACCACTGGCCTTTAGAGTCCCAAAAGTAAATATTTAAATTCTTATAGAATTTACTAGCTGGATAGCAATGACAAAGTTACTTTCTGATCCTCTGTTTCTTCATTTAAAAAGTGGAGATAAAAATCTATCTCACAGGGTCATTGTGAAAGTTAAATTAAATAGGATAATATTTGTAAAATATTTGTGAAACATTTGACACATAACAGATATTCAATAAATAAAGCTATTACAATTATCAAATTAGAAAAAATTGGAAAGCACAGTTATTAACTTGATCAGAATAGATATGAATGGTGTTTTAGACAGCTATATGTCTCAGCTGATACAAGGATAAGAGCCATTATTAAATGATGTTGAAATAGTTCAGTGTCCTTCATTCTGATATTGTTATCACCTCTGACATAAGAATACTGTAATAAGCTATTTCTACTGGGTAAATGTATTTGAAAATAGGCTAGCAAATTCAGTTAAGAATAAATGTTCTTCTCCTTAGGACAGTTCTAATTATTTTTTGAAAAATAGCATTATACTAAGCCCAAATATATTTTAGTGCAGTTCTACCTATCAATTCTTGTTCTTCCTTTTAGAATTGTAGAAATAACTCCTTTATAACAGGGGTCCCCAACCCCTGTGTCTGCGGACTGGTACTTGTCTGTGGCTTGTTAGGAACCTGGCCACACAGCAGGAAGTGAGTGAGCTGTGGGCAAGCAAGCAAAGCATCAACTGTATTTGCAGCTGCTCCACAGAGCTAGCATCACCTCATTAGCTCCACCTCATGTCATCAGGCATTAGATTCTCGTAGGAACACTGGTCCCCGGTGCTGAAAAGGTTGGAGACCACTGCTTTATAAGACAGCCCTTCAACTGTTTTAAGAACGACTATCATATCTTGCTTTCTGCATCCCACCTCACCCATTATCTCTATTTCTGCAAGATTAATATACTTATTTCCTTTTATGTATTCTCATGTAATGTGGTGTAGAGTCCTTTTACAGCATTGGTTTCCCTCTTCTGAACATAGTAAGTAATCCCTTTGCAAAGTTTGGCACCTTGAACTAAGCACAATACTCTAGTGGTTGCCTGTTTTCACCAATGAAAAGTAGAATAGGGTTTTCATCATGCACATTCTTGTTGCTATGTTGCTCTTATAGCCCCAGATCTCATCATTATATTTTTTCTAATGAATGGATTTTATTTTTAGAGCACTTTTATGTTTACAGAAAAATTGAGCAGAAAGTAAAGAGAATTCCCCCTTACCCCAGTTTTCTCTAATATTAACGTTTTGCATTATTATAGTATATTCGTTACAACTGATGATAAGTATTGATACATTATTATTAACTAAAGTCCATTACATTGGAGTTCATTTTTTGTGTCATATGGTTCTATATGTTAAGCCAAATGTGTAATGTTCTGTGTCTATAATTACAGTTTCATGCAGAATAATTTCAGTGCCTAAAAATACTCTGTGTTCCACCTATTCATTGCTCCCTCCCTCCTCCAGGCCCTTGGCAGCCACTGATATTTGTACTGTCTCCATAGATTTGCCTTTTTTCAGAATGTCATATAGTTAGAGTCATGCAAAATGTAGCTTTTCAGACTGGCTCCTTCACTTAGCAATAGGCATTCAAATTTCCTCCCTGCCTTTTCGTAGCTTCATAGCTCATTTCTTTTTTATCTCTGAATAATATTCTATTTTTTGGAAGTACTACAATTATTTATCCATTTGCTTATTGAAGGACATCTTGCTTGCTGCCAAATTTTGGTTATTATGAATAAAGCTATATTGCTGCTATAAACATTCATGTGCAGGTTTTCTGTAAATGTTAAGTTTTCAGCTCACTTGGGTAAATATCAAGGAAAGCAAATGCTGGATCATATGGTAAGAGTATATTTAGTTTTGTAAGAATATACTTAGTTTTTTCTCTCAAGGTGGCTGTACCATTTCGCATTCCCCGAGCAATGAATGAGAGTTCTTGTTGCTCCACATCCTTGCCAACATTTAGTGACCGTTTTCCCCCTTCAAACACAGCTACATCACTTTTGCTTTATACTGAGTTTACTGTCAACCAAAATCTCTTAGATGTTTTCACATGATTTCACCACTAAATCACATTCTCTTTCTCTCAAACTTATGCAGTTATTCTTTGGACTTTCATAAGTGCTCTTTCTTTCCTTTGGTGTCTCTCCCAGATGCCCTGGGGTCTCTTTTATTTATTAGGTGCACTTATAATGCTACTGCTGTATGTCTTACTGTGAAGGACTCACAACCTTCTCTAGAGGATTATCTTTGGGAGACTGAATGTCTGGAAACTGGAGGTGCCTGGGAGTTTACATTCATCTCCAAACTAGGATGGCCCATAGACAAAAACTGACTGGTATAGAGATACAAGATCCCAGCTCCCTTATCTCAAAGTTAGGACAATACTGTGATGCAATTTATATATTCCAGAGCTCCTTGCAGGATCAGGCAGAAGCTAGACTTAAGCTAAACCACATTCTCTACCTTCATCTCTCACTTTCTACATGTTTCTCCTGAGAGCACAACTTTAATAAATCATAGCACTTGAATCCTTCTCCTAGGCTCTGCTTCTAGAGAATCTGACCTAATTTTATGACCTCTTTTGATTATAGCACATGGTTGGTTTTTAATAATTTTGACTATATAACTATTCCTTTAAAAATGGTGTTGGCAAAAAATAAATAAATAAATAAAATGGTGCCGGCTTTACTTCTAATAGTTTGTTTTGAATTGCTCGTGCATTATTGTTTGTATCTATTGAATCTCTAAGGGCCAGATTTTTTCAGAAAAAAAAAAAATCACCTCTCCAATATTATAATGAAAGTCAACGGAAAAATCAGATTAAATTTACAAAACTTCACTGCAAAGTAAACATGAATGGAATAGACCTGTTCATTAGGTGAGGATCAGCTCCAGTGCGATCACGAAGGGCACATCTTTCATTGAGCTGCTTGACAGTGGTACCGTTTTAGGTAGACACACCGTATTTCAGTCTCATTAATATCAGGATTTTTTCTGTGCCAAAGATTTATCCGAATGATATCTACATTTTATATTTTATTTTTTGTTTTTTAGTGATGGACACCTACTTGACCAAAAAGCTTTGTCTTCGATGAAAGGCCCATCTCTGTGTTTCCCTATTATGTGTCTTTGGACATAGTCTTGTATAGAAGGGAGAAGCCTGAGAAAGTTGATAGCATCATTCCTGGTGGTGTTGAATCGTCTCATACGGAAGAATCTTGCAGAGAAAGCATTAGCCAATTGGAATGCTAAATTATAAAAGGAGAAGGGCCGCTTTAAGATAATATGGCCCCAAGTCAGCTGTAAGGGGCTGGAAGGTAACAGTCAAGTCTGCGGCTACCTAACTCACTCAAGGAAAAACAAAGGTCAATGTCATCAAGACCCGGAGAGAAGATGTTTCTAAAAACTTCTCATATAGTGTCTAAATATTAAGTCACCAAGTTGAATGTGAAGCTAGCAGTATGGGAGGACATAAAAAACATCTTAGAGGATGATAGGATTTTGAGTCAATATGTTCAAGAAGCTGGTTTTAATAATAGGTCATTTATGGGACGTAAAAAAATTATAACACTGTTAAAGACACCAACCTAACATTGAAAAGGAAAAACAAAATTTGACAGAGAATATATCTGGTTCTTTTGGAAGGTTTTCTAGTCTTCACATCAGTGCTTTGAAAGAGTCTAGACCCAAGGAATTTTCAGAGAAAGAGGTCATTGAAAATGCTTTCCCCACACGTACCAGACCACATGCAGGAGAGTACAAAGTGAAGAATGAAATTCCTGAGCAAGTGAAAAAAATTGATCAAGAAGCCCATTCCTAGACCCTCTGGAGTTTTCTGTTTGTTACGGAAAGTAGAGTGAAAAATTCTCTAAGACTAGTTTAACCAAAGAAAATTCATATCCTTTTTGGTTAGATAGGACATGGAAAATACGTTTCACTTCATGGGTTATCATTGATCAAATGATAGTTGTTGCCTTGAGCTCTGTGTTGAGAAAGATTCTGAGACTGTATCTGAGTTGATTGAAAGAGTGCTGATATCAGTGAATAATGTCTGTCACAGGTGTGGGGGGGTGATGTGCCATGTTTTTACCATTTTTAAGTGTGTGAATACCATCAGGTAGATGGGTTCCTCTTCTATGCAGATCAGATTTAAGTATTGTGTCCTTCATTAGCTAGTAGTTTGACTTTAAGCAAATGGCTTCATGTCTTTGCACACTAGTTTCTTTTTTAGGAGAAATAAATTTCTGTGCTGGATGATGTGAAATGATGCCTTAAATTCTAAAATTCCATGACTGATTACTAGTCAAACAGCAAATGCATTATTGTGGAGAATTCAGGGGTGTGTCTTAGTGTGGATTCTTCCGGAAGAGGACCTGAGACAGATTCAAGTGCAAGTGATCTAAATAGGGAAGTAAAAGACACTGGTAGGGGTGTGTTACCAAATCAGTTACCACTTAATCCCACTGGGGAAACTCAGAGTGCATCTGGGAGGCAAGTTTGCTGGGGTGGTTTACACCAGCTCCTGTCAATCATTGGATGAGGGCTTGGAGGGGAGGGAGGGTGGCTTCATTTACCTGCACTTCCTCTCTGCTACACTGACAAGCAAAGCAACCTTTGGCACTACGTACAGAAAGTCTTCAGGCAAGAAATAGAGTTGGAAATATTACCAGGTTGCCCTTAAATAATAAAAGCCAGGGGATATGGACAGGGTCTGCTAAGCTAAGATTCTTGGAGGGATAAGTAAAAGAGCTCATTGGCATTTGGGTTATTAAATATAATCGATACTCAAACATTGTGAAAATAAATTATTTGCTTTTGAATGTTAGAGTTGGTTATAAGTTGAGTTAAAGAGATCTGTGAAATCTAATAGTTATTTTCTGTTTAAATATCTATGAAGAAAGTCTTCAGATAGCATTGCCTGGTAATATTTTTTACTGTTTTCTTCACAGTCAGGAGACCAAGTCAGCTGGAAAGATGGTCTTTCAAACAGAAATGTTCTAGCCTCAACTCAAACCAAAGAAGGTCTGAACCTCATGTTGATAAGTGGAGATGTTTTATATTTCTGTGTAAGTGGTGCAATTTAGTAAAACTGCAGAGAAACAATGGGGTCTAATTAACTGGTTCTGTGATTTCATATCAGTGATTAAAATCATATAAATTTGAGACGTTAAACCTACCTGAGGTTCATGCAGGGCTATACTTACCATCTGCTACATTCTTCCACGTGTACTCACATGGAGAGATCCAAGTTTAACCACAAACAAGGTTGTACTAATCCACCTCTTTTATTTCTCTATAATTTATCTTGACCTACTCTCAATCCAGTTTTGCTTTCCTGTCCTGTTCCATCAGCATTATGGAAGATATATATATATCACATTATAATATCACCCTTTACAAATACACCCTTTTGCTCCTGCCTGAGCACTTTCTGGGACACAGGCAGAATGAGGAGGAAGAAAGGTTATCAGTGCAGGTGCTAAACGTTTAGCTTGGCTCTGGCCTGCCCCTTTCCTTCTATTGCTTACTTTTCCTTGGAATCACCAGAGAGCTGGAGATGCAGGCCCTTTATTCTGTCTGTAATTGACATCCATGAAACTCGATCCTGGCTGCACATCAGAATCATCTGGGAAACTTTAAAAAATATCGATGCCCAGGCCCCACCACTAGAGATCCTGATTTTATTTGGTCAGGTGTGTGGTCTAGGTGTCAGTAGTTTCTGAAAGCATTCCAGGTGATTCTGATATACAGGTAGGATTGAGAATTACTGAATTGGAGTCTTCTTTAGAATTCTATAGCCCCCACCATTTTACACGTGCTATTTATCTTCAGATGGCACACATTTAAGACTAACGGAAAGAGAATACTTCTGAGAAATTTGGAGACTCTTATGAATTATGAGCTACTGGAAATAGTCTTTGCTTTTGTTGCTACTAATGAGATGGCAGAAAGAAGGCAGTGAGTTTCTCCATGTTCTCTAGAATAAAGAGTCCTTAGACTCCTTTGTCATATGGGTTCAGGACCTTGTACTCAGATCTGCAGGTTGAGAAGTTGAATCTTCTCATTTTATCCAGACTCGACCTAACACTAATCAAACTCGAGAGACTTATTTGTAAAACTGGAATTAGAATTATTTAATTTGCATTGAGAAATGTAATTGCCACAGCTACCAGTAATAATGAGCTCTGTAGCTGACTGTTATGAAATTGATGGTGAATATAATCGGACCAGAAAAGAACTGGATGACCTAAAAGTACAGTAAGTTTCTTTTTCACTCTAGGAGTAAACATAGTGTAGTGTTTACACAGACCAACTCTAAAGCCAGTTCTGGCAGGGTTCAAAGACCACTCTACCATTGACCAGCCACCGAATTTGGTCAACAACTCTCTTATGCCTCAATGTCCTTATTTATAAATATAGATGATGATGATATTAAAGTTGTCATGAGGTTGTAATAATATAATTCATATATAAAGCACTTAGCACCTTCTTGGCACATAGTAAAGATAGAAAATGATAGCTGTTATCATTATCCACTTATGATAGACCACTTTAAATTTTACTACAAATTTTACTACCACTTTAAATTAGTACTACAATCTAATTGAGATAGATAATACTTACCCTTATCTTATAGACAAGGAAACCGAGGTCTTTACATAGTCTGTTGATTATTAAATTCTCTCTGACTCATGTCAGGGTACCTATTCCCACCTTTTGATTATGCTATATAAACTTTGGAATCCTCTTAAACTCTTTCTTCTCTGAATTCCTTTTCCTGTCGAATTAGTTCTCAAGCCTCCTTTTACAACATCTCATGTACCTGCCATTTCAACTTTTGTTTCAGCGCCCCCAAGTCGCCTCTTAGCCTCGCCTCCTTATCTTTAGTCTTTCACTCTCCAGTCTGTCCTCTACATTGCTGTTTAATTCATATTGCAAAAACATTGTTTTATCAGGCGTTTCCTATTGCTTATAGGATAAAGTTTATAAAAATGTGGATTTTCGCAGTCCTCTGTCATCTGGCCCCAAATCTCTTTCCAGCCCTGTCTCTCACTATTGAAACTCCCCTTTAGCTAAATCGGAAGACTCGCTGACCTTTCCCAATTCTGTTTTCTTAGATGTTCAGCCACCTAGAACACCTTACCGCCACCTTTCTACCTGTCCCAGTTATATCCCTTATCATCTTTGTAAAGATTTTACTAAACAGTCCATCTAAATGATGCCTACTTTTTAAAAAAATTTGATAGCAATTAATAATTGTATATTTAACACAGTTTCTTTTGATTATCTTGAACTGATTTAAACATTAAGATTATTTTACTTTTATGTGTTAATATATTGCTTCCCCGAACAGTGTAGGAATCAGTAAGTAGAGTGAGGCCACAAATGAGAATGAGGTGAAAGCGAGCTGGATCTAGTTTCTTTGGAAGACCCGCTCACTCTTGCCCCCGCCGGGAGCTTCTCAGGCCCAGAGATAAGTTTGCGCCAACTACTGGCGGAGTGAGAAATGAAACTGTAATGTGGCCCAGAGACATAGACGCCTTTTAATGTACGACGAGGAAGAAATCCCCGAGGAATCAGAATACTCAACATCCACTGTATCAGATCATCTCCGCTCCAAATTTGAACCCAAAATTGGAATAAATCAAATTAGATGAATTGGATGTCTTATATCTATGGACATCTGGCAATGACCCCATCTCTCCAAAGAGATGGCCTCAGCACAGACTTTGGATAACTCCATGTACCTGGACAGGCCTGAATGGACACTGAGTACCTTCACTCCAGCGACCTTACTTTGTCTAGGCCTTTGGAGATGACCAGATCCGCCCCGCTTTACCCGTCCCCCCCCTCACCCCGCCCCACCGCCCCCACCGCTTCCATTCTTTCTTTATGTATATTAATAAAGTCAGAACAATTACTTTCAGTTCCCGCCAGCCTAAAAGCAATTCTCTTTCTTTTCTTCAGTCTATCTCATTCTTTCTGTGTTTTTGTCTCAGTCTGTCTCACCATCTTCCTCTTTCTGCCTCTGCCTTTCACTACTTTCCCTTTTTTCTGTCTCTCTGGGTCTCTAGTCTGTTTCACTCATTTTCATAGGTCTGCTCACTCATTACATGTTAACATGACACTAGTGGCTAATGTATTTCTTTAATTTCCAAGTTTGGGGACTCACCTCATTATGGTGTCTAAGTACTATCAATAAATTATAAGCTCCTTGAGGGAAGGGCTGACAGGTCAGTATGAGCGGCAAAATATATCTATCTTGTGCTTTACTCCACAATACTTAGCAAGTCATAGATGCCCAATAATTATGTATTGATTGAACCTCTAACAAATTGTTGCTGTTTTCCTTAAGGCCGATGTCATTGTCAACACTGTTCCCACGGATCTTCAGCTTGGAGGAGGATCGCTATCTCAGGCTCTTTTGCAGAAAGCTGGTCCCATGCTCCAGAAAGAGTTAGATGCCACCAGAGAGGAAACAGAGGAGGAAGTGGGTAGCATATTCATGACAAGTGGCTGCAATCTGGACTGTAAAGCTGTGCTCCATGTTGTGGCTCCAGACTGGAATAATGGAGCTGGGTCTTCTTGGCAGGTAAAAGAAGTCCTTAGTTCTCCACTTCATTTGGTAGTTTTAGTAATCTTCTGGCATGGTATAGATCTGTGGTTCTCAACCAAAGTGAATTTATCCTGTAGAAGGCATTTGGCTTATTACAATTGCTTCTGGTAGCTAGGAGGTAGAGGCCAGGGATGTTGTTAAGTGTTCTTCAAGGCATATACAAGTCCCAACAACAAAGTTGAAAAACACTAGCTTGATTGAACCCTGCCCATTTATTGAAATCTTTATTACTTTGCATTAAGAGTCCCTTACAACCAGTTATTTCAGCATAATTGACCCTTAAATGTAGTAACAATCATTGGGGTTCTCCAGGAGTGGTGTCTAAAGATTAGTGGAATAATCCTATAATATAACTAAGAGGTGTGGCCAGAGCCATGGTGAAGAATGAACAGGGTCAGTGCCCTTTTAATTCTCACCTCTACTCCCAACTTTATTTATTTATTTTTTAGAATATAAAAGTAATATATGTATATCACATAAAATACAGAAACTACAAAAGTAGAAATAAAAATTATAATCTAGCTACCTAGAGATAACTTTGGTTAACATTTTACTGTATTTCCTTCAAGTCAATTTTATGCATATTTATTTCTTAGTTGAGATTTCCTTCCAAACATTTTTCGACCTGGATTTTTTTTTACTTAATATAACATTTCCCATGTTGTTTAAAACTTTTCATGAACTTTGCTTTCAATGGAGACACCATTGTTTATGTAAGCATTCCCCTGCTGTTGAACCCTCCCCTTCTGCATGAATTTGAATCATGGAAAGTCTTTTGGAAAGTCCTCTCCCTCTTCTTGGTTTCCCTTTCTGACTTCCCAGGCCCTGACAAAGCCAAAGATAACAGAGAGGGCCTAGTCATCGTCGCTGGAGCCACAGTTCTTTCTGTTTTCTACCAGCTTGAGCCCTAACTTATGTAAATGTATTTTGTACATTTCAGATCATGGCAAATATAATCAAAAAATGTTTGACAACTGCAGAACAACTATCTTTCTCATCAATCACATTTCCCATGATTGGAACAGGAAATTTGGGATTCCCCAAAGCTGTTTTTGCTAAACTAATCCTTTCAGAAGTGTTCAAATTTAGTAACAGTACATGGATGAAAATCTTACAAGAAGTTCACTTTCTGGTACATTTAGATGATGATGAAGGCTGTCAGGTATGATTACATATCTCTTCTGGCCATTCTGGCAAGTGAACTTAAGTGCAATCAGATGTCTTTATAGATCTAAAAATAAGAGCATTTTTTTTACTTCCTTTCCCATAAGTGTTGGTTGCTGATGGGGGTTGTCATATGGCTTAACCATGAGGCAACACTGATAACACATACAAGCCTTGTTAAACAGTTTATCAAAAGACAATATAATCTGTAATAAATAAATTTTTAGAAAGAAATAGAAAGTTGTGGGCATAAAAGTCCAGACATTTTAACAATGACTAAATGAA
>NW_011888782.1:24243329-24245678 GCF_000151845.1 Pteropus vampyrus | reverse complement strand
CTTGAGCCCTAACTTATGTAAATGTATTTTGTACATTTCAGATCATGGCAAATATAATCAAAAAATGTTTGACAACTGCAGAACAACTATCTTTCTCATCAATCACATTTCCCATGATTGGAACAGGAAATTTGGGATTCCCCAAAGCTGTTTTTGCTAAACTAATCCTTTCAGAAGTGTTCAAATTTAGTAACAGTACATGGATGAAAATCTTACAAGAAGTTCACTTTCTGGTACATTTAGATGATGATGAAGGCTGTCAGGTATGATTACATATCTCTTCTGGCCATTCTGGCAAGTGAACTTAAGTGCAATCAGATGTCTTTATAGATCTAAAAATAAGAGCATTTTTTTTACTTCCTTTCCCATAAGTGTTGGTTGCTGATGGGGGTTGTCATATGGCTTAACCATGAGGCAACACTGATAACACATACAAGCCTTGTTAAACAGTTTATCAAAAGACAATATAATCTGTAATAAATAAATTTTTAGAAAGAAATAGAAAGTTGTGGGCATAAAAGTCCAGACATTTTAACAATGACTAAATGAAGGCTAAGTCATGGCTTTATCTATAGAGAAAAAGCTAGATAAGAGAAATCTCAAGAATTTACTTATTTGGATGGAATAGAGCCAGTCTTTACAAGTCTATGAGGGTTTAGAGCTAGAAATACCAGTACTGTATTTAGTAGTGGAGAAGCAGTCAAAGCACACTTACCACTAGGACTGCCCTTGTCAGGTGCCATTCCTTGAGAAAGTGTCCCTTAGCTGGTTGGCCCATTCTGAGTATCAAAATTTATTTTTCACCCTTGAAAAAATTCTATTGATTTTGTATAAATTGTGCATACTCATAACAAAAATACAAACAGTAGAAAAGAGTACAAAGAAGAAAGGTACAGCTAGGTTTGAATCTTCTTGGTTTTGCCATTTAAAGATTGAGTGAAGTAACCTCTTCGAATGTCAGCTTTATTATGTGTAAAATGAGCATGGCGATACTACCTCTCAGAATTGTTGTGAGAATTAAGAGAGGATGTATTTGAAGTTTCTAGCACATAGCAAGCTTCAAAACTGGTTGCAGAAGTAGTTAATATTACCTGGCTTTAAGGGCAATTGCCACAACTTCCCAACATTAGCACTTAAAAAGATACCAAATACAATTTTGTTTACTGAGTTCCTAGTTATTCTCAGGAAGATGGGAATAGAAGTGTAGTCTCAACATGATATAATGTAAATCAGCACTGGTGTTTATTGAGAAAATGCCTAGGTTGAATCACAGCCTTTTGACTAAAAACTCTCTGAAGTAAGAAAAAATCTGTTGAGAACTATTGTTCTGAATTAATGTCTGATGCTCAGTGATATTTCTACAGACCATTGTTATGGTCAGTAACTATGTTTCTTTCTATTCCCAGGCATTTTTAGATCTATTCACTAGACGGTTGAGCAGAAATCCCAAGAAAGACAGGATTCTCAGGGTTGGAGATACCCAAGGTCTGGTAAAGTTGTTCTGCTGAGGAAATACATCCCTTTGTTTAGTAGCCCTTCATTGTTCATCGAAGTCCAGTAGAAAGAGGCAAATTCCCATGAAGAACATATCAGTGATAGAGGAAATGTTAGAGCATGTTCTATTATCTGGGCACACAAAGAATAAATTTTATTGTTGAGGACCAAATCATCGGTAATGAGGCCAGAATTTCTAAGATATGATCATAAAAGATAACTAAAATGTGCATGGCACACTGAACTTTACTGATTGCTTTTGTATGTATTATATTATTTAAACCTAACCATGGGCAGGTGATTCTGTTGCCACTGTATAATTGTGGAAAGGGAGATCTGAAGAATTTAAAGGATGTGTAGAAATGGCACATCTAAGTTGTAAAGCTTCAGAGTGTAGAGTGGACAATAATATGCCAACATGTTAAAGGGATTTTCCTCAGAGTGGCCTTGATATTGCTGTTCCAGTGGGCTGTGAAGCTGCATGAAGAGCTCATGTTTGGTTAGTGAGCTGTTGTTTAGTATTGGACAAATAACCTAGACAATCCGAGACTTTTGTAAAATTGTAATAAAGGGATCTCCCAGAAGATGAGGATCTCCCTTTCAGTTATGAGTAAGTGGTGGAGACCTTATGTATAGAAGAGGGACTGTGGTTAATAATCATTTATTGTACGCTGGAAATTTGCAAGTGTTCTCACCATACACACACAGAGAAGGTAACTCTGTGAGGTGATGGGTGTGTTAATTAGCTCGATTATGGCAATCATTTCACAATGTATACATATATGAAAACTTGACATCGCACATGTTAAATATATACAACTTTTATTTGTCAATCATACTTTAATAAGGCTGAAA
>NW_011888782.1:24203639-24243279 GCF_000151845.1 Pteropus vampyrus | reverse complement strand
TGCTCAGTGATATTTCTACAGACCATTGTTATGGTCAGTAACTATGTTTCTTTCTATTCCCAGGCATTTTTAGATCTATTCACTAGACGGTTGAGCAGAAATCCCAAGAAAGACAGGATTCTCAGGGTTGGAGATACCCAAGGTCTGGTAAAGTTGTTCTGCTGAGGAAATACATCCCTTTATTTAGTAGCCCTTCAGTGTTCATCGAAGTCCAGTAGAAAGAGGCAAATTCCCATGAAGAACATATCAGTGGTAGAGGAAATGTTAGAGCATGTTCTATTATCTGGGCACACAAAGAATAAATTTTATTGTTGAGGACCAAATCATCGGTAATGAGGCCAGAATTTCTAAGATATGATCATAAAAGATAACTAAAATGTGCATGGCACACTGAACTTTACTGATTGCTTTTGTATGTATTATATTATTTAAACCTAACCATGGGCAGGTGATTCTGTTGCCACTGTATAATTGTGGAAAGGGAGATCTGAAGAATTTAAAGGATGTGTAGAAATGGCACATCTAAGTTGTAAAGCTTCAGAGTGTAGAGTGGACAATAATATGCCAACATGTTAAAGGGATTTTCCTCAGAGTGGCCTTGATATTGCTGTTCCAGTGGGCTGTGAAGCTGCATGAAGAGCTCATGTTTGGTTAGTGAGCTGTTGTTTAGTATTGGACAAATAACCTAGACAATCCGAGACTTTTGTAAAATTGTAATAAAGGGATCTCCCAGAAGATGAGGATCTCCCTTTCAGTTATGAGTAAGTGGTGGAGACCTTATGTATAGAAGAGGGACTGTGGTTAATAATCATTTATTGTACGCTGGAAATTTGCAAGTGTTCTCACCATACACACACAGAGAAGGTAACTCTGTGAGGTGATGGGTGTGTTAATTAGCTCGATTATGGCAATCATTTCACAATGTATACATATATGAAAACTTGACATCGCACATGTTAAATATATACAACTTTTATTTGTCAATCATACTTTAATAAGGCTGAAAACAAAATCTCCCAGAGATGTCAGCATAAAAGGAGAGTGCACTTTGCACCGTCCCCTTCTTTTTCATGGCACCACAGCAACTTTTGCAGAGAGATAGTTCAATCTGATATTTCTGCTTCATCCTATTTAACTGAGAAAATGTAGATACTCCTACTGCCACAAAACATTGTTTTCCAATTTTCTTTAAAAAACAAAACAAAACACCCAGCAGTTTAACAGGCTAGGAGACATGGTAATGTTTGGAATTGAGTGTAGGAAGAAAGAAAGAGTAGAACTGGGAAGAGAATGGGACCCTGTCATGTCTGTTCTTCTTTCAGGAGCTAGCTAGTCTTTCATTCATCTTGTTTCTTTTCAGGTGTCTTCAAAACTCTCACTAACCATAAGTTCACAACGTATGGAATGAGAATTGGGGCGATTACTTTCCAGGTTGCTATTGGAGATATCACCAACGAAAGCGCAGATGTTATTGTAAATTCAACAACAAGGATGTTTAATCTAAAATCAGGTACTTTATTTAAGCAATATACGTGATTGTAACTATCAACATGACTAATGTCTGGGAGGGAAATTGTGGCTAACGTTGCCCTGAGTAGAAGGAGAGGTTTGTAGAAAATAACGCAGGCCCTGGGATCAGAAAGACCTGGGTCGAATCCCAGCTATGCCACTTATCGTTGTGTGGCCTTTGACAGATCACTTAACATCTCTGAACTTCAGTTTCTCTGCTTGCCAAATACCTATTTATCAAAGGAGAGTTAGATGGAGATAAAAGTGATATTAAGTTGGGGTGTACCTGATGCATTGTACTTAGTCAGTGTTGGCTATGAGCTCCTTTTTAGCTCTGAACTATCAAAATTCCACACTTATAATTTAATCAGCTTTCAGTTCCTCTATGTTTATTTCCCTTTTTATGTAACTCAGTTAGTACTCACATCTTACCTCCTGTAATTTTTCTCTTCTTTATACTATACTGACCCATAACAAAATTCAACCTCTTTTTCTTGATTTTCCCTGAAATGTTTGACCACCCTCATTGATATAACACTTTTGAGCGTGCCCTCCCCACATATGTCTATTCATTTATAACTTATCTACATATTCTCTCAGGCTGATATATTTTATGTATTATAAAACATTACTTTTTAAATTAAAAGTGCAAGATAAAACATAAATAGAAATAGAAATTTAAATATTTTCTAAATTGCAAAATATTATGGAACTTACTATGCAGACGTGAATCTGTAGAATACCCAATTTATTAGTCATTCAAAATGCAGACATAAAGAACATTTAATTATTTATCTGAAACATGGTAAATAGAACATATTGCATTTATCCGTGCCCTCTTCGAAACTCCAAAGCAACACTGAAGGAATTAAAAGTGTATAAACCCACAGAGAGAAAAAGAGTTGGAGGGAAAACAACAATGTACAAGAGATAGCAACATATTTTCAGAAGATGGGGAGCAGTTAGCCAGTAGAGATAACCAACATAGAGTGGAGAAAACTTTGTACCTGTAGGAGAGAATGGCAGCCCTTAGAAATACAGGAACTGGAGTCAGCAGGAACCTGGGAAGGCAGGGGTCGAGTAAAGAGATGAAAACAGAATTGGATGAGATTCTGTATCAGTAGCACTTAGACCTCTTGATTCTATCCCCCATCCTGTGCACCAGTAACTTTCTTTGTGCTTTCCTGGCCAGAGGTGGGAGGTTTATTCTCTAGAGAAACTGAACCAGAGAGATCCTGGACTTAACATACCAGGCACAGATGAGATGACATGGGGAGCTAGACTGAAAACAGTGTTTCAGTGAAGTCTCTATACTTAACAGTGAGTGCCCAGCCTCTTCCTGTGGGGCTCCCAGAACAGCAGATGGGCTTATGCTCTCCAGACATGAGATTGGAGGATCGTCTGGGGAACTGAAAGAACTGACTGAGAAACCCACTCTTAAATATGACTGGACTAACAAAGATCACCTGATATTTGAGGAAAACCTCCACCATTGCAAAGTCAGAGACCAAGACAAATGAACTGAAAAAATAGGAGTTTTTGAAAAAGAGATAATTTATAACACACGCATAATCAAAGAGATATAGGTAGAGAGATGACGCTAGATGCTAGATAGATAGATAGATGATAGATAGATAGGTAGATGATAGATAGATAGATAGATGTAGATATAGATAGGTGGAGCTAGATCAGTCTTAATGATCATAAAATAATGAACATTTATCCAGTATTTCCTGCGTGCCAGATTCTGTGTGCTAAGCATTTTTCATCCATTATCTCTTTTAATGTTCATACAACCCTGTGAGGGAAGTACCATGCCAGCCTCTGTGTTACAGATAAGGAACAGTCTCATACTAGATAATAAGTGATGGAGTCAATTCTGACCCGGTTTGTCAAAATGCAAAGTTCATGTTTTCAACCACTCAAGCCAGCTGTCATTAAACGTGACCAAAGTAATAAAGCTACAGCCTTGAAATGAAGATTCATTCGACTGAAGCCAGCCAACTATTTGTCTAAGTGTGAAAAAACAAACCAAACAAAATTAGATAACAAAATCAAAGAACTTAAGTAAAATGTTCAGTTTTGTTAGTTTTGAGATCTATGCATCTCATTAGCATCATAAATTCTATTTTTATATTTTCATTCAATATAATGTAAACTAATAAGCATAGAATGCAAAAAAAAAAAAATCAAATAACAGCAAAAATATCCCTGTACAAATAGAGATAGTAAAGCTGCAGACAGTGGAGACTTTCAGCTCATGAGCATTGCCATCATACTGTGGATCAGATTGTTTATTCATCAGCAATTGGATGAAGGTCGCTATAGAAAAGGCAGTTTTTGAGAGGGGGTTAGCATCAGTGGATTATGCACAAAAAAGGTGAACTGAACAGAAGTCTAATGTACAGAATCTATAACCACTGAATTGAATTTTAATTGATGCTTTTTACCATTAACATGTCTTGTTTAGGGGTGTCAAAAGCAATTTTAGAAGGCGCTGGACAAGCTGTGGAAGATGAATGTGCTGTACTAGGTATGATCAATAGGCCTACAACCTGTTGAAAATTAGAGGGCTGAGAACACTGTGAGAGAATCCATGGGTGGAGTAAATGGTGAGCACTTTGGAAGAAGGTTGGTTCGCTGGGAGAGCAGACCTAGATGGTATGACTTGGTAGCTGTGGGGGAGAGGTCCTTTATCCCACCATCCCATCTGTTTCTTCCTTCCTGAGTATTAAAAAGAACCCAAGCCTGGGTCCTAATAATCCAGGCTCCACCACATACTGAGGGATCCTGGGCACTTTGTCTAACCTCTCAGAGCTTTGTTTCTCTCATGTGTAAGATGGTTCTACTAATGAGGAATATGTTAATGGCTGCCACGCAGGTGGTTGTGAGATCAGAAAGAACAGGGAATTTTAAAAAAAAGATTTGTAAACTGTTAAGTGCTCTACAAATTATTTTTTACTTTTCTCAATCTTGTTCTACATACAGCACGTCATGTAGCAGATTTCTAATCCTTTTATGTATGAATGCGGGAGCCTGGGTAGGTCTGAGGTGTTTTCTAACATCAACCAATTCTCCAATTCTGACACTATCTACCTGGCGTTAGCACCAGATCCCATAAATTAAAGGGCTTCGTCCACAAGAATGCCCCTTCTTCAAATAACCATTTTAATTCTCGGGGGCCACCTGTACTTCTGACTGACTGGTTATAAATTCAGAGGGTCCCACAAACCTCTTCTTGAGTTCAACAATTTATTAGAACAATTCATAGCACTCAGTTACACTTTCCTTACAGTTACCAGTATATTATAAAGGATACAATTCAGGAATAGCCAAATGAAAGAAACGTGTTAAATGACAAAACTAAAATAATTTAGTAATGAGTTTAACATCCTTTATTCAGGAGAAAATAACCCATGGACAGGGAAGCACAGTGCCTCACAAGCAGTGGAACACTCTTTCTGAGGGACCGTGGGCAAGAGCTGGTTTTATAGATGGTTAGAAGTAGCAACATGGAAACAGAGAGTGATTGGATTGTCTGGGGTTGCATATCTGACTTTATTTAGAAAGATCAAAGAACAAGAGATAAGTATGGAGCCCAGAGTTCACTTGGTGTTTGGGAATTGGCTGACTGGACATACTGTGTTTCTGGTCAAGTGGAGCATTTACCGGAAAATGAAAGTTTGGTTTGAAACTTCAGTTTGCTGATGTATCACCCCAGGCGGGAGTGGACCTAGACGTTTATTCCAACAGATGTATAGGGCAGGGTATGGGGGAAGAGGAATAGAGCTTCCATGCACTTTCCAGGCATGCCACCCTACCAGCACCTAGATGTGTTTACCAACCAGGACATTCTCGAATCCTGTTGTTTAGGCAGTTTTGTGGAAGTTTCATTATGTAGGCGCGATTGATTAAATCATCAGATTTGTGAATGAGCTCAATCTCTACCTTTCCTCTCCCTAGAGGTCAAGGGATGGGGCTAAGAGTTCCAACCCTTGAATGATGCCTTGGTCTTTCCGGAGACCAGCCCCCATTCTGAAGCCATAGCCCCATAACCTCCCCCCACCCCCAGGAGTTATTCATTAGTATATAAAAGATACTCATCTCTCAGGGGATCCAAAAGGTTCCAGGAACTCTGAGCAGGAACCAGGAGTAAAATATTTATTTTTAATTATATCACAGTGGGGAACCTATAAGAGTAATCAAACTATTTATCCTTCAAAACCAGGACTCAACCTTGCAGGATACAGTAGGCAGTCAGCTATGAGTATGATTTGAGAAAGTCATACTGCCCCACATTTGACAATACATTTCCACAACTGACCTGCTATCGTGGCTAAAACTCCCACCTTAATAGCTTTCCTCTGATTAAGATATTTCCTCTGGAGCCAATGAATTCCTGGAGAGAGATCAGAGGAAGGTAATACTGGTCACCAAAAAGAGGACTTTAGCAGGGATTTATGTGCCAGAAAGCAGAAACAGAGAATGAAGCTGGCTGGGTTAGACAAGCTGGAAAAGCCTAAGGAAGCTGCCTGGGAGGGGAGGGTGGGGTGGGTGGGGACCTATTCTCCTCCTCCCCTGATTTGCTGGAAGCCCACCTTACCCAGGGTACAAAAAGGTCAGTGAATAAAAACAAGCCTTGGTAATTTCCATGTGCTTAAGAGCTCTCAAGATGCGGGGAGAGGGGGTCAGTTTATATCCTTTCACACCTTCACACCACAGAATATGTTGCTTTCACCTACTTGAAAAATTAATCCAGCTGAATGACCAGATAAATTGCTCTTCTGGACAGTAGAATGGAAATTAAGAACTCTGGACACTGAGTGCTTGGGTTCAAATCCTGGGCAGTCTTGGGCGGCTGACCTTACATTTCTGTGCCTCTGTTTAATCTATGAAATGGAGAAACCAGTACCTGTGTTATAGGCTTGTTTCGAGGATTGAGAGGATTAACACAGGTAGAGTGCTTTTAAAAAAACGCTCAAAATGTTCAACAATGTAGTTGTTGAGTTACAGAATCCAGATTGTAAAGAAAATGAGCCTGTCACAGTCCCAGGGAGTGAAACCCATTAGACAGAGGGAGGCTCATTTGTCAGGAATTTTCACAGCTTTTTCTGATGTCAGCTATTTTCATTTCTCATAATCAGCATTGCTTCCCGTAAGTAATGTGCTCTGTTTCCTTTTCTTCTCTCTCTCTCTTTTTTTTTTTTTTTTGCAGCTACACAGCCTCACAGAGATTATATAATTACACAAGGTGGATGCTTAATGTGCAAGATAATAATTCATGTTCTTGGGGAAAACGATGTCAAAGAAACGGTTTGCTGTGTTCTAGAAGAGTGTGAACAGAGGAAATACACATCTGTTTCCCTTCCCGCCATTGGAACAGGTTTGCAGCCTCTTGTCACTCAAAGATTAGGGATACTCCAGCTTCATTTAGACAGTCTCACTCTTAATGAACTCAAGGCTGAGTCCATGCAGCAGTAGTGTGATAAATCAGAGAGAATGGGCAACATTTCAGACCCTGAGGGCCATTCATGGGGCCTGCGCCTTTTTCATTCATCCTTTTTTTTCTATTAGGTTCCCTAAGTATCTTTCCATGTTTGGCCCTTAACTTCATGGTTTTCTCACTCTTCATTTTTTTCCCCCTTTGGGGATTCATTTGCTCTCATTATATGAATTACCATTTCCATACTGACTCCCGAATAAGTATTTCTAGCCTTCTCCAGAATCTCTTCTGGGAGATTTCTCTGTTACCAGAAACCTAATTATATAACAATCCAAGTTCATCACCATCCCCTGGAAATAGCCACCTCTTTTGAGTTGTCTTGTTTTCTAGTTTCCTCCTTCGGCGGTGCCGTGGTGCTCCCAGCCATCCTGCTATCATTGCTTCTTTGTGCCCCCAGACTCCCAGAGTTAGCAAGTCCTAGTAAATCTTCTTCCAGGGGCTTTTTCAGTTTCAGCCTTCCTTTTAGTTTCCAAACCCTTAAGACCTCCCCCATCTGGTTTACTGTAGTATCTCCTAACTGACTCCTCATTGATGTATTTATTAGATTGAAATGCAGTTACCCAGGCCCTGTGCAAGGTACTGGATGTAAAATCGTAAGTAAGATGCAGTCATTATCCTTAAGCAACGAGCTTAGGTTCATTTTGCTCACAGTTTCTAGAAACACTTTCCTCGTCATCTCTATTATATCAGACAATAATTCACTCTTAATTTAAGGTGATGTTAATAACCCGCTCCCTGATTCATTCACACCCAATTGCACAGGCTTTTTGAAAAGCCCTAAAAGGGGCCCTGGTAATGCCCTCACAAAGTTCTATGATTTAGTACAACTTTGAAAGTGAGATATTTTAACCACCATGGGTTAAGGCCACTGCTGCTTCCTACTTTGACTACTCAGACTTCTGCTGGCACTGGGTGTTGGAGTGGCTGCAAGCATTTTTTTGAACATGGCTTAGGAACGTTGACTTGGGAATATGATTTTCAACATTTTAAAACTTATACTTTGTGGTGATTTCTAATTCTAAATATTCACTTTAATACATAATTTTATATTTTTAATTTTGTAATCTTTTTCTGAGATGTATACATTTCAAGCCCTGCAAAACGTGGACCCACCCCTGACTGTTTGTTTACCCATTTTGCAGATAAGAACCTGAGGTATTAAAGCACAAGGTGATATAGCCAGTGAGTAACGTAACTACATTTAAAGCCAACAGCCCGGGCTGTGCATTTCAACTATCACTTTGTTTATATTACACTATGCTCTTAATTACTATATTCTT
The DNA here is from genome assembly GCF_000151845.1 of Pteropus vampyrus. NCBI lineage: Eukaryota > Metazoa > Chordata > Mammalia > Chiroptera > Pteropodidae > Pteropus > Pteropus vampyrus. The sequence continues at coordinate 24,234,987 of NW_011888782.1, read as the reverse complement.
AGCTACCACATTCTTTTCTCAGTTATCAACTGTTATCACTCAAACTTTATAGCTGAGTAAACTGAAGTTTAGCAGTGTTGTAGGCTGAGTTGTGTCCCTTCCAACAAAATTCATATGTTGAAATCTTAACTTCCAGTACCTCAGAATGTGCCTGTATTTGGATATAGGGCCTTTAAAGAGGTAATTAAGTTAAAATGAAATCATTAGAATGGTCCCTAATCCTATATAACTGGTGTCCTTATTAGAAAAGGAGATTAGGACACTGATAGGTACAGAGGGAAAACCATGTGAGGACAGAGAGAAGATGGCCATCTACAAGCTTAGGAGAGAAGCCTCAGAAGAAACTAATCTTTCCAACACCTTGATCAGACTTATTAGTCTCCAGAATTTTAAGAAAATGCATTTCTGTTGCTCACGCCACCAGTCCAGGGCACTTTGTATGGCAACCGCAGCAAAACTAACATAAGAGGTATCAAATGAGTTACCCAAGATCACACAGCTCATCAGTGGAAAGCCAGGACATAAACCCAGGCCTTCATCCAAATCACATGTTCTTTTCTCTACACTTTCAATGCCCTTCAGTAAAAGATCACTGGAGCACGCACTATGCAAAACTATGCAGCATCTCAGAAAGAGATTGTTAGAAAAGACTAATCCGAGCTTGTGTTAGGTGATTTCGTGGCAGTCTCGAGTAAGTGGGGCTTTGCTCTGGGTTGAATGCTTTTAGGAAGCAGATATAATTCTACCCTTGGCATCTTATTTGGAAGGAGATAAGAGTGTGGCTGAAGTTGTGATTGGTAATAAAGCAGCAATCATTCATATTAGTCAAGATGAGGGGTGTTTGGCCATTTTTGTGGTTTGTGGTTTGGCCATTTTCATGTTTTTGTCTGTGGTCAGACATGATTATACAGTGGTCTTGTTTTGGGCTTAATTCATCACAGTCACAGAGTGATTACATTTGATGATGTTCTGTGAAATTATCTGTGGTCAACTGGAGAACACCAAGACCCAGCTGTGAGTGCCAGATCAGTGACTGAATGTCAGGTGCTACTTAACTCTTTCTCAGTACTGAGAACTGCATTTGCCAAATCTGGTCACATGACCAACGCCAGATGAAACTTCTATTTGTCACTTAAAAAATATATTTTTTCAGGAAATGCTGGAAAAAACCCAACCAGAGTTGCTGATGACATAATCAATGCTATTGTAGACTTCGCACAGAAACATTCTACCCCAACATTACAAAAAGTTAAAGTCGTCGTCCTTGCATCTGAACTGCTAAATGCCTTTTGCGACATCATGAAGAAAAGAGAAGTCTCCATGTCACCTATTCTCCAGTGTATGTTCTCCGAGACTGCTTGTAAGACGTCCTTTAAAAAATCATGATTATCTCTAATATAGCTTAGAAAATGTTTAGATATGAATGCTCACTGTTTCTATCAGTTTCAGGACTTTACAAACAACCTCCTATAATGCATGGGATAAGTACAAGAACTGTGGAACACAATCTCCTGTCAACTGATTATTCTTCTGAGGGACAAAATTACGCTCAGGAAACAAGAATAGCAGATGAACAGGAAGAGGATAGAAGAGGTGAGAAAGAAGAAAGAGGGGAATAGGCTTTGAAAATCCTAGCCAATAACCTCATTTTTCCCCCTTGGTGGTTGATATTGAACCTCAATGCCCCTCGTAGCTATGAACTAGCTGATCAATACTGGTTTATTGATAATCTACCTCTAGAGAAGTTAGCCTGAGAACAGAAACAGATGTATGAAAAGAATGGCCAGAGTCATCTGGTTGTACTACATCATGAGCAGACCTGCTCCTATGGTCTGGCTTTGCCCTATTTTGTGACTAGAAATGCAGTCTCCTCTTGAAGTTGCCCTTTTTACCTATTTTGAGCACTTACGCAGAAAGCACTGTGAGTTAAGAGGCATACCTGTCACCATCAGCCTTCCTCAACTGAGAATTGTCGTCTGCCAACACGAATTGCAGTTCTCCCTACACTTATTTTCTGACAACTATTCTCCTCAATGTGCTACAACACACAGTATATGTAAGAGCTCCACACACACACATACAAAATAAATAAAAATAAAAATGATAGTTGGAACTGTTAAGGCTCTTACAGTAGCAAATAATAGAAAAACTAATTTATACTAGCTTAAGCAAAAAATGGATTTCCTTGACTCACATGACTATAAAGTCCAGATGCATTTGGCTTCCGGCCCAGTTTGATCCAGGTGCTCATGTGATATCATCTAGATCCTGACTTTCTTTACCTCTCATTCTCTTCTCAGCTGTGTTGTCTTTATTATTAGGCTTCATATAGTGAAAGATGGCTGCCCTCAACTTCAGGTTCATATCCTTGTATGGTAAATTAGTCCAACAGGAAAAGGCGCATCCATTGGTGATATCACTTACCAAGAGCCTGATGCCTGGAAACAGAAGTGCCATTTTAAGGCCTGAGATTCCTTCTGATTGGACCAGTTATGGTTATCTTTGCAGCCAGGGAACTAGAATTACACTAATTGGCCAAGCCAGAGTCACATGCTCTGTATTTGAACTGGAGGAGATCACTATCTGAAGCAACTGGGAAGGGTTATCCCCCAAAGGAAATTCAGGCTGCTCTTACCAGAAGAAGGGGAAAAGGATGCTAGACAATTGAAAATAACACATATCTACTGTGGTATCTAGGGAGATATAAATCAATATTTTCCCCCTTTGTACTTAAAAAAAAGAGTAAACTGTAAAGCCAAGGGCATTTTTCTGAAAGAAAGATGTTTAAATCACACCCTTAAGCCACACCAAACTGTGCTACCTACCTTACCTGTGAACAAAAAGTAAAGAGGAAAATTTTTATATAACTATAAGAGCTGTAAGTCATTGTTAGTAAAGTAAAAAATAAAGTTAAACTGATTCATCAAGAATTTAAATTGACTTATGAAATTTGAATAATAAAACAGGAAAGTTAAAGAGAGAAGTAAACAAAAAGTGACCATATGGCACTTGAGACAAAAACAACAAAACTGCCTTACATGATCTTTGTTTTTAGATAAAAGGAACAATACAGATGAAATGTCAGATAAAAGGAAGTTGTTAGAAAGATAAACTTCAATTTTAGTAAGAATTTATCACATGGACTTCTTTAAAAGAGAACTTAAAGAAGATAACTGTGAGTTTCATTTGAGCAAGTGATACACAATTACTTTTCCAATGTATGTTAAAGCTGTTTATTGAGTCAGAGAGCATGTTTTGAGCACCAACTCAAAAACATATCAGATATCAGAGATATAGATTTGAGAGTCATGTAAGTAGGTGGGAGTTGAAGCCATTGAATGTGGATTTAATTATCCATAGAGAGTAAGAAAGATGAAGACCGAAGACAGAGCCAAAATTCCCGGTGTTTAATCCCAACACCACGTGAGAAGAGGGAGTTGGGGTAGGGTGCACAAGGAGAGGTGGCAGGAGGGCCTTTAATCTGAGCATCAGGAATGGAAAAAGAGAGTGACACTTCCCTTTTAAAAAAAAAATTTATAGGAAAAGGGCTCAGGAGAGTGCCTGGCCAATACTTAAAGAAAGGTGGATATCACGTTAGTTTTTATGAAGCGCTGGGCTGCACAACAATAGGATGCGACTCTGTTCCTTACTTTAATGGTGGCCTTCCATGTAACATGAGATACTTGAGCACCCAGTTTTCCTAGGACTCAATTTTCTTGTCCCTAAATTGTCTAGCCAGGGTCACCTTTTGTCCATATGTAAAGGAGGTAGCACAAGTTGGTGGGACTTAAGGGTGTAATTTTAAAAAGTCTTTCTTTCAGAAAAATACCCTTGGCTTGACACTTTACTCCCTTTTTAAGTACAAATACCTCTGGGATGTATTCAAGCTTAATCATTTTTTAAGAGTAATCAAGCTTAAAAAGATCAAGCTTAATCATTTTTTAAGAATAATAACTAAATATTTATAAATAGCATTTGCCAAAGTGCTTTCACACCCCTTATTATATTTTAAACTTGTAACAATCCCAAGAGGTAATAAAGAATGCAGCTCTTATCATTTCCTGGTTACAGGTTGAGGCTAATCAGGTCATCTGACTCCAAGTGCTGGTAGTTTTCTGCTCTGCAACCGCATAGCGTGAAAGGAAGACAAGGTCCAAGAAAACACTTCGCTTACTTCCCAGTCTTGCTTGCCGCATTCAGAGAAAAGAAAGTAGCAGGTCCACGAGGACTCTGAGGCCTAGGACTAGAAATGATTAGGCCAAAAGATCTGGAAGGGACGGATGTGGGGGAAAGAAAATAACTTAATTTGTAGAAACTACATATCTATCATGGGAAACTTCTCCAGAAAAACTCTTTGAGAATGGAATTCGAAAAGACCTTCCATATTGGGATTAGATGCTTCCCTTTGTCACCAAAACTCTGTTCCCCGAATGGCCTTGCTAAACAAGAAGGGAGTAAGAGCCCTGGTTCCCTCTCTCGGGCCAGGTATATCTTTCATTGGAAATAAGTAAATTGTGGCTTTGTTTGTAAGGAAAAATCCTTTGGTTTTTATCTAGGGTATTGTGCCTTTTTGTGCCATTTTCTTCTCTAATAGAATCTGTTCACATTTCTACCAGTCATGCCATCTCAACAAGTTGACGTGTAGCCCCAATGGGTTAGAAGTTTCTGAAAGCCATTGGAAAGCAAAGGAAAACTTTGAACATCACCACTTTATACAAAAGCATTCACTTAGCACTACCATTATTTTCTTTATATAATGTTTATTTAGTGTGGAAGATGGGATACAGAACAATGTGCTTTAAATACCTTTAGCAGGGTAATCATGTTTCAAAAGAAAAATAATAAAGAACCACACTAAATAAGACTGATGAAAGTGAAAACATCAGTAAATGAGATTTCATGTTTACTTATCCATTTCTCATGGAACTAATTCCATAGAACTTTCTGGGAAAATTATAATTTTAAGCTACAGTGAATCTAAGTTTATCTAAATATTTTAGATTTAGATAGACCATTAATTAACTTGTATTGGTGTCAGAACCATTCATTTCATCTGTGTTTACCAAATTGAGGGTAACAAAATAAGCAACTGTAAAATATGTAGCTTTATTCCCCTCAGCCACCCTGAAGACCAAGATTAGATGAATGAGAAAAAAGTGCATAGAAAATGCCTTAATGTTTAGAGGTTCCTAGAAATGGATGTCATGTTTTTACCAAATGCTAACTTTCCAGATGATATTCCTGAAAACTGGACTGACATGAATCAGCAGCTGACCTGTGTGATCCAGCTACAACCTGGACAGTCAGAATATAACATGGTGAAGGACAAGTTCTTTCAGACTTGTCATTCTTACAGAATAGAGAAGGTAATATTGCATTTAAATTTTACTTCTTTTAAATATTGAGGAATTAACATGGAAGCCATCTTTTTTTATATCACTCTTCCTGTGTACCTTACTATATTTTAATTAGACTCACTCGAAATCTATAGACTTCAAATCTTGATTCATTCATTAGCAGTATTGAAGAAGATTCCCAAAAGCCACATGTATATGTTTAGACATTTTCACTAACAATTCACAAACCCACTAAAACTGATTTTAAAAAGAAATTTATTATAAATTAATGAAAAGTCCAAAAGTAGGATGGTGTTTGGAGCAGTTCGATCCAGTGACTTACCGATGTCATGGATTCAGTTTCTCTGGATTTGCTGTCCACAGTGTCAGCTTCATCTGAAGGCTAGACTCCCTTTGTGATTATAGGATGGTTGCTGGTGGCGATGAAGGGGTCTCAGCATCCCCCATTCACATCCTGTGGTAGAAACACTGTGTCCTGTCCCACAACCACTAGATAAGAGTCCCAGGCTTTGTTTTGAGTGGATCACTCTGCCCAGTCTGTGTCGAGGGTGTTCCATACGCTGATTGGCTTGGACCTGGGTTATTGGATCCCATCATTGTGTGCTGCCATCATGAGATTACCCTGACTCATTTAACCCAATTAGGATCCATCTTAGAACTATAGGTGGGGCCAGCCTCACCCAAACCAGGAATTGCTGCACAATGAGGATGAAGTGGAATGAGTGTTCAGAGATCCCACGATGTTCAGTATGCTGCATAAAAGTATTAGCCAGTAAAGTATAGGAGTTTATTTGAAGGTCCTTATCATACTGTGGATATCAGAGCAGGGTGTGCCATCCTAATAATTTAAAATCAAGCTGATGCTTCCATAAAACTGTGCATGATAGCACTTATGAAATTGTGCTTTGATCACCTTTCACATGCTTGACTCCCCCATTTGACAGTGGACTTCATAAGAGAAGAGTCACATCCTACTCATCTCTGTATTCCCAGTACCTAGCATATTATAGGACGCAATACTATTGAAGGAATTTAATTGAATGAATGAAAATTCCTGAGAAAGAAGGAGAATCAGAAAAGAGAGACCCTGGATAAAGGACAGAATTTAAAGGAGATACTTTGTGATGTTAAAAGCTGTTGAGAGTACTAGAACCTTGCTTCCATTATGTTTACCCAATATCTGCAATGTTCTTGGCTTGTATTCTTCTATCATATCCATCTGAAGAACCCAAGCTTTGGATTAATTCCATAACCTACCCTCTCTCCTACTGTTCCTAGATAAAATCATTACTGATTCATGGCCCCCAACCTCAGCTGGACCCTCCAGGTGCCTGGAACCCTTCCTTGCTTCCTCCAGTCAACTCCATCATGCGATCCCCATTCCAAACCTTCATCACCCTCCTTGAGGCCTCCGTCACTCTCAGCAAAATAACTTTCCCTCCTGCTTTTATTACTTGACTTCTCTTTGACATCTGCTGCAGATATCTACTCCATTCATCTTCAGCCTCTCTTCTGCCATTGTTTCTAGAACATTGTTCACTGAGATTTTCTGCTCTCTCCTTAGACATAGATTATCTGGACCCCTTTCTTATGCTTTCATACTACATGTCCATTCTCCTAACCCATCCCTTATCACTCTGAGGGGTAGTGATTTATTTTCTTGCCTCTCTCCTTCACGAGACTGAAAGTTTCTTGAGGATAGAGACTCAACACAGTGCTTGATTTATATTAGATATTTAATAGATGATTGTTGAATGCATGTTAAATTCATTTTCTAGAAGAAATGAGAACCAACAGAGAATAATTTTCTGAAAAAAGTTAAAGAAGGACAAAATTTCAAGGAGGGGCTGGTTCATGGTTTGAAATGCTGTTGATGTTTCTGGAAAGAAATAATTATTAGATTAGACAATTATGAGGCGATTTGAGATGGTAATTGGAGCAATGCAGAAGGAACTATTATTGGGATGGATATGGAGATCAGACGGAGTTAAGGAAATAATTATTAAGTAATTAACAAATTTTTTAGTAGAAATTTGAATGGCAGTATATCTCTAGGAATTCCAGGGAATGTATGATATAGGTAAACAATTTTACATAAATGATAAGTTCTGTTATATAAATAAATAATATTAATTAAGCACTATTACAAAGCCTAGATACTTGTAGCTATCCTTTTTCTAAAGGCAGAAAGCTACTGTTAAGCAATATTTTAACTTCCACGGCTGAAATCTTTTAAAAGAAAGTGTTTATTGGGCCATTGCTAGCAAGAAAAAAAGACCAGGTCCTGGGGCACGAAGTTCCAACCACCAGCAGCAGTGCCAGGTGAAAAGGCAAAAGGTCTGCCATCCTGAAGTTGGCGAACATTTTTTATACATCGATTAGAGGGGAGGAAGATGGAAGTGTTCTGAAAGAATTGACATTGACTCTACATAAAGGAGTTGGGAGAAGGGGAAGTGGGGCTAGTTCCAGGATAAGTGCAGAGTCCTAGGGAAGAAGTGTTTGCTCTTTGGGATTGGTTGTGGGCAAGTTTGGAAAGTTCATCTGCAAACAAGAAGCAGAGGCTCCTGGGATTTGATGGTGCCTGGCTATTCTCTCTTTTAGATAATTTCAGAAATAGCCACTTGGAAGTTAATTCAAAGATTCAATATATACTCAGGAATGTGAGCGGTCTTGTTAGCTGCGCCCTGCTTCCCCGTCCTTGCCCACTCCAGCTGTTAACTGGCTAACTGTTCTGTTTCTTTCTCTCACTCTCTAGCCCATTGTAATTTAATTTGGACCATCTCAGAATTATACTCCTGTCACTACTTACTCTCTGAATTTGCTGTTTATTTACATTTTCTTTTCCTTCTCTATATTGCTTACAAACACTATACTGAGTGAACTCTAAGGTCATTTCCAAAGTGTGTTGCTTTTTTTGTCATTTGCAGATTGAGAGGATACAGAATGAATTTCTCTGGCAGAGCTACCAGATAAAGAAAAAGCAAATGGACATCAAGAATGGCCTCACAGATAATGAGAGAATCCTCTTCCACGGGACAGATGCAAACTCAGTGCCACACGTTAATCAGCATGGCTTTAACCGCAGTCATGCTGGGAAGAACGGTAATGAAGCACATAACCTGACTAATCAGAACGAAATGAATGGTATTTCCAGTGTCAACTATTCATACCCTAGCAGCATAGAACCACAGATAGCAGCAATCTCGTCACTATCAGGATAAAGCTCATTGTGTTTCACCCGAAAGAGACTGGCAACCTTCTGAGGGCAGATTGAGTGAATTTTTTAAATGACAAAAAGTGTCTTTGGTTTCTAAGAACCACATTAAAATATATATATATATTTATATTTATATATATATTTATATTTATATTTATATATATATATTTATATATATTTATATATATATTTATATATATTATTGTCAGGTTGGGCATGGTTCTATTTACTCTGATAATTTTGTGTTCTTAGGCTTTTGTTGTTCTCTTCACAGCTGTGGCATATGGAAAAGGAACCTATTTTGCTGTTGATGCCAGTTTTTCTGCTAATGATAAATACTCCAGACCAGACAGCAATGGGAGGAAGCATATTTATGTCGTACGAGTACTTACAGGACTCTACACACTTGGACGTGAAGGATTAATTACCCCTCCATCAAAGAACCCTTACGATCACACAGATCTGTTTGACTCTGTCACAGATGATATACAACATCCAAAGCTATTTGTGGTATTCTTTGATAATCAAGCTTACCCAGAATATCTCATAACTTTCAGATGTTAAAAAAATAGAGTTTTTAAAAAAAATCTCTAAGAGGTGATTTAGTCATCTGTTTATAAGAATAATTCATGGAATTTTTGCCTTTGCCTTTGGCTTGTTTACACAGATAAAAATCTCTGGTAGGTGCTGAAATGCTAAAACAAAATCCTTTTAAAATGCTTTATTGCAATTTGTAGCTTTCTTATAACTTTCTTCTGAGCATATGGATGGGTAGAGCTGAGAAATGTAAATGACACAATTATAGCTGCAACTATAGATATCAAATCCATAGGAGAACAAAGAACACACTTCTTTTTTCTATTGGAAAAGAAATAAGAGGAACCAGGAGTCCTCGGTTCCTCTCTGTATAGGCCTCGCAACAGGCTGGCTGCTTTAGCGTCCTCATGACATGGCATCTGGCTTACGCCACAATGAACAATTCAGGAAAGAGAAGGCAGAAGCCATAATGTCTTTTATGACCTAGCCTCTGAAGTCATACTCCATCCTTTCCACAATGTCCTACTGGTTACATGAATCAGCTTATCCAATGTGAGAGGGAATTAAATAAGGCAGAGACACTAGTAGGCAAGGATCACTGGGAACCATTTGGGAGGCCTTATGAATGAGTGAATGAATGATAAATTGATAAAATGTTAGCAGTGAAAAGGCTGCTAGAGATCGTCTAGTCCCACTGTCTCCTCATCTTTCTCCCCCAACAACCCCTCACCCCTAGGGCAAAAAGCTCTCTTCCCTCTTCTTGACCACTTCCAGCACTCAGCGTCGTGAGGGAACTTGTTCCATTGTGGGATGGCTCTAAGTATGAGAAAACTCTTGTTTACACTGAGTTGAAATCTGTTCTTTTATGTCTATTAACGGCTGATTACTGTCCTGCCTACACTGACACAGAACATATCTAATTTTTTTTACAGATGGTAGCTGTTCAGATTTATTCCTTATATTACAGTTAGGTAAATTCCTAAAATATTTAGGAGCTTCTTTAGCCTGAAACATTACATTTTAAGAGTTGCAGACATTTAAAAGTGTTTACATAATCGTAAATAAAGCATTTGCACAAGAGTACAGAAATATATGAAAAAAGAATTCTCTCTTACCAAACTCCATCATCCATAACTGCAAGACGCCCAGGAAACCACTGTCAGTGTTCTCGTGTACTGCCTTCTAGTTTCTTCACTTAATTTAATTAAAATCACACTTTATTTGATTACTAATTATACAACACTCTACATTTTTCATTTAACATTACAAGTATTTGTCTTATGTTAATAATTTTTTCTGTAAACAATCTTAATGTCTGAGTTATTCATTATGTGTTTTTCTTTTTATGCATATATAATAATAAAGTTTTAAGTGTCATATTTACTTATAGTTTAAGAATCCATATTTTTTTGCAATATATCTGTGTCATTTTCCCCATGTTGTTAAATACCTTGTACACCATTTTAATTGTATTTCAATGTATATTTTTACATATATGTCATGCCAAAATAGGGTACTTAGATTTCTATATAAATGTATGGTTGGAAGATGAGACGCAAAGACCATAATCTATCTTTAATGAGACACCACTCCCTGAATTTCTTGAGGTAAATATAGTCCTAGAGAACAATGCAATGTTAAATAATACTCTGTTACCACCTGAGCCTTGGTTCCCAGTCCCAGGGTAGAATTCTAATGAGCTAGGCTAGAACATGGAACAACTCCTTTCCCTTAGGGTAGGGAAGCTCTTACTTACAATGTAAACTGCTCTCTTCTGTATCCTCTGATGCTGTTCCTCAGGGACTCCTCAGTTTATTTGGCTATACTACTTCAACACAGAAGTCGTGAGTATAATACATCCATATTATTAAAGTTTTAATGGTTCCTTGAAGAACAAAATATAAACCAATTGATAATCACATAGTTATAAATGCTACGTTCTATCAGTCTAAGACTAAATCATGTCTTTTCGTCTTTTAAGTTCATCTCCTTCCCAGCTGGCTTGGCATTCTCTATCCGTATGACCAGAATGGTCTTCACTTCTCTCCAAAGAACCCACTGTTTCAAGTGAATTAAATCAGAAGTCTTCTCAAACTTTGCTGTTTACTTAAGAAAATGGTTTCTTCTCTATGGATTTCCACAGTTCGGGTTGATGATACTTGAGTGATCGAAGACCATATGCTACCATTCTGGACTCTGCTTTCACAGAGGGCTTTGAAAGCTCATATATCTTCTGTTTATTTCTTTTAACATTTTTCTCCTTCTCATTCCTTTTTACCCTTCCAGTCCTTTCCCTGACTTGTGGAAGAACGAGGAAACACATTCTGCTTAGATTAATCAGGGGAAACATTTTTGTTTTTTTTCTTTCATCTACAATTCAGACACCAGATGTGTGGGGTTTTCCCCACACTAAGCTATTTTCTGTGACAGCAGCTGGGTGTCCCACAATTAATTCAATTTTTATACTCACTGTCTGGAGATAGTGTCAGATCCCACAGATTAAGAGCTCAGTTTCACCAGACTGCCCCCACCCCCACCACACACACACACACACACACACACACACACACACACACACACACACACCAGGTACTAATCATAAGTCCCAGGTTGTTACCTGTACTTCGGACCAACAGGTTTCCACAACCCCTTCCTTGGGTTTAATAACTTGCTAGAATGGCTCAAGGAAACAGAACTCAAGGAAACACGTACTTACATTTACTGGTTTATTATGAAAGGATATGATAAAGGATACAGATGAAAATTTACATAGGGCAAGGTGTGTGGGAAGGGACGTGAAGCTTCCATGCTTGCTCAGAGCAAGCTACTCTCCCAGCACTATCATGTGTTGACCAACTAGGAAATCCCCTGAACCTTATACCTTTGGGATTTTTATGGAGGCTTTATCACATAGGCATGATCAATAATTAACTCAATTTCAGCCCCTCTTCCCTTTCTGGAGAATAGGCAATGGGGCTGAAAGTTCTATTAAAAAAAATAAATAGATAACTTCAACCAGATTGGAATAGGGAGGACCTATAAGAGGCGCTTTCATGCTTACATCAATGGCGAAGACCTCTTAACTTCCTTTTCCCATCTATAAAAGAACTTCCTCCTTATCCGTGCTGGTGAACTTACACATGACTTGCCACGGCTTCATGTTCTGGATTGCAATTCTCCCCTCACCCCCAAATAAACCCTTTTTGTTGGAGGAACATGTAGCTGACTTTTTGCTTAAGGTCAACAGTTCCAAGCTTCTGATTATGGCTTGGTCTTTCTGGTGACCGGCCTCCATCTAGGAGCCTACCAAGAGTCATCACATTAGAGCAAAGACATTGCCACACCCAGGAAATTTCAAGTTATTTAGAAACTCTGTGTAAGGAACTGAGGTCAAAGACCAAATTTTAGAACAAAGATGCTCTTAGTGCTATTATCACTTAGAAAATTAGACCGGTTTTAGCTGTGTGCCAGAAACCACAGGCAGAGACCAATATATATTTTCTATTGTCTCACAAGAACCTTGGTCTTTACCACACTAATTAGTAAACATATGAAGGAAATCTTGTAATTAAGCTCACAGAAAGAATAACTTAATTTTAAAAGATCTTTGCTCTAGCTCCTTCTTTGTTTATATTATTTTTGTGGTCACCAGGATATAAATATTCTCTAACTCTCTTTTCCTCATCTTGTTAAGAAGAGCATTTTCAACACAGTAATTTATTTCTCCAAAGCCCTTTGTTACCTAAAATTATAATTCTATAACTAAGACACATTGAAATAATTTTGACTTCCACAAAATCTAACCCTACCTCATCAATCCAAATCTTGCCCTTTATTTGCCCAGGCATCAAAACCAGGCATCTCCTTCACCTCACAACACTTTCTTCACATTTTACTTAGCTAGATAGAATAAATTAGAAATGATTTTTATAATACAAGAACAAACTTTCCACGGAAAAAGAAAAAAAATAATGAATATGCTTCTCTGTAGGCCTTTGTATTGTATAGTGCAAGATGATGTTTCTTTCATATTAACTCCACTGAAATGCCTTTCATAGGACAATAGTCACCAAAACAAAATCCACGACATAAAATAAACAAATCCAAGGTCAACAAAGAACCAAATATTTCAGTATAAATGAAAAGAGCGTCCCCATCTCCAAAGAAATATTAGAATCTAAAACACATTAAGGGTTACAAATATAATTCAAGGAAGAACAGAAATCTAGGATTCATAACATAAAAGAAAAAGGATTTAAAATTTTTTCAACATAATTGTAAACATCATACAGTAACCTTTTATATTTGTGTATTGTTCTATTGTTAACAGAACATTTTAATACAGAATATCTCACTTGCTTGTCACGGCAGTCCTCTCAGATAAGCTCACTTCCACAGAGAGGAAATTGATGCCCAAAGTGGTTGATTGACACACTTATCTTTTATTTAGCTGCTTAGTGGCAGTGCCAAGACTAGATGTTGAGCTTCTGAAAACTGATCAGAGTTCTTAGCAAAGTCCACACCACACAGTTGGAAGCAGAAAAAAAAGAAAAACTGGAACAGATTCACAAAGCAGTAAATCAACAGACATATTGAAAAATAAAAGAGTACTACTTAGTCTTATCACAATAAGTCAAGAAGATACAATTAACTTAGAAAATAGAGTATATAAATTCAAAGTCCTAAACAAAGAGATTTATGAGTAAACGTATTAGACAGGCAGCTGAAAAGTACAAATTAAGGATATGAGAGAAGAAAATTTCCTGGAATTGGAAAAAGAACGCAGCCTGGAAAAGGCCCTCTTCAAGAATGAAAAGCCAAAGAAAGATATATACTTGTGTTGAATGAAAAATAATATCGACTAGGTGTTTCACCATCAAAAGAGATTTATTTGGGGAAAAGAAAGGGTTGCAGCCCAGTGCATGCACACGTGGCAAGCCACATGCAGACTCTGGCCAAAATGGAGGAGTATTTATATAAGGGAAAAGGAAGTTAATAGAAGGGTAAGTTAGAATCATAAAGCTTTATTATAAATATGGAGTTCTTGTGGGATTCTCGTGATTATGTAGAGTGAGAGAACTGCCATATGCCCCAACTCTTCCCATAGACCCTCTTGACTTATTATGTTTGCTTTAAGTTCCAGTTAGTCTTTATCACTTGTAAATTACTTAAACTTTAAAAGTAAGAAAAGGCTACTTCAAGCAGGAAGAAATTGAACAATAATTACATGAATTAGAACAACTTTTTATTTTGTTGCCTTAGATTGTCCACCAAGAGCCGAGTTTTTAAATATACTTAAAGTGAATTTCAATTAAAAAATCAAGTGACCTATGCTTTTAGCTACAAAACTCAATGTTTTCCCTGTTTCCAGTCCCAGAGGAAAAGTACACTAGGATGAGCCAAGAAAAAGTGGCTTCCCCAGTGACACACAATTGAGACGAGGTGCTAAGGCATGTGTTTCTTTTAGATTGACTCTTTGAATCTCTTTTCTCCATCCCTTCTTCACTTTCCTACTAGGGAAATGGGACAATAAGAAGGGTTTGAAGATGAGAAGAGCATGGAGCTGGCTCTCCCTTGGGAGAGGCCCTTCCTGCTTTTAAGGCCTCATGGAGCCATAATAGGATCCAAGGGAAAGGAGCTTTGGAGTGGAAGACTTGGGCCATTTGGGCTCTTGGCTTCAAGGAAAAAACCTCCCTTCCTTGGGTTCATCTTTCCACTACATTTTCTTATTACATTGTACAAAGATCCAAAAGACGAATATTATACAGGTAAGGGCCAGAGAATTGGGAAGCCACACAGCCAAGAAATAATTAGAAGTGAGACCAATTCATTTTCTTGGATTGTTCTTTGCTGTCAGACAATCCAAGGACTTTGAATCACCACTATTTTTTCATCAGTAATTAATATAAGGCCAACACATTAATAAGAAAAAATTGGTGTGCAAATCATATTGAAAGATGATAAAAATTCAAGATGTAAATACACCAAAATTTTGGAAATAAAAACAAGAAAGCAACAAAACTAGTTTTAGACTATCAAGAGGTGGCATCACTTAGTACTGACCTAGCGTTGGTAGATCTGGTTTTAGTCTGGATCCCAGAACTAACATGCTGGTTGGGTAAACTTAGATGAATCATTTAAACTCTCAGAGTCTTGGTTCTTTATATTTAAAATTAGGATGTTAATTTCTGCCTTGCCACTTTCCAGGGTTAAATAAGAAAATACCAAAATTATATTGAAAAAGTTATATTATAGCTTTAAAATAAAAATAGGAGGACAATACATAAATAGCATAAACTGTGGAGGCAAAGATAAATACATTTGACTACATTAACATTTTAAAAATTGGGGTTCAGTGTTACTATTAAACATATGCATCTAATTTTGCTTTCTCTCCAAACCCTAGGAAAACAACAGTAAGGGAATTTAAAAGGATTCATAAGTCCTTAAGAATAGGGAGAATAGGAGATGATAGCATTATAGAAACATTATAGAAGCTAGAAAACAAATCTGTAATAAAGACTACAGGAGCTCAACCTTAAGCTAGAAAGTGGAGAAAAAGCTGAGAACCAACCTTCTTGCCCCTTAAAAGTTTCAGGAACTGATGACATGGGTGCCTCTAGAGCTAAGAGTGAAGCAGTGAAGAAGGGCAGGTGCTAAATAAGGATAGGATGAAAACCACTTAAGAACAGTTAAATCCCTAGATACTTTACCTATCCTCCTGGCCTAGGATGACTGCCTCTCATCTACTGCAGTGGAAATCTGGAGGCTATCTTCATAAAAGTTAAAATAGGTACAGGTGAGGTCTTGGATACTATAGCAAAATAGGAGTCAGTGGTCAGATGTATTCCAAATACTAAATCTTCAGATGACCTTCCTCCTAAAGTCCCTTTTCCCATTTGGCTCCAAAAACAGAGTAGCCAGACTTTTCTTCTCCAAACAAGAGACTGAGAATTTTTACTCTGGGCCTGTCCAGGTTAAGAGGAAATTTTACCTAAAGATACTGACAGCAGAGGTTCCTCAATACAGACCAGCAAAGCATTTACAGTGGAGCTCAAAGTTGATTAACTCCATTCGCTACCTCAGGGCTTCCAATGGCTTTTTAGACACTTGAGGACAACGAAGTTTTATCAGACACTCAAAGAAAACCTCTAACTCAGAATATAAATCTTAAAGAAAAAAAAAACTCCTATTGAAAAGAAAATTCTATATAAAAAAGAGACATTTAAGAAACAAACAAGGGTACTGAAATTAAAAAGTGTAATAGCAGAAATGAAAAAAAAAGATAGAAAATAAAATTGAGGAAATCTCAGAAAGTAGAGTAAAAACACACGAAAATGGAAAATAGAAGACAAAGATAAAATCAGAAGACCAATCCAAAGGGCCCAAAGTTGGATTAATAGTAATTCCAGAAACAGAGATCAGAAAGCAGAGAAGAAATCATCAATAAAATTATTCAAGAAAACATCCCCAAACTAAAGGACATGAGTTTCCACATTGAAAGTCTGTACTAAGTGCTCAGTACAATATGAAAAAATAGACCAGTCCCAAGGTATACCATGGGAAAATTTCAGAAATACTGAGGACAAATTTTTAGAGGAAAGAAAATAAAACACAAAGGATCAAGAATCAGAATGGTTTTAGATTTCTCAACATCAATACTGGAAGCTTAAAGACAATGGAGCAAATGCTTTCAGAATTTCATTTCTAATTATCAATATGGCAAGAGCTTTCTGATCATTGTAGACTACAATTTAGGAGAAAATACAAGTCTGTTGAATTAAGAGAAATTCTCCCATATTTGCACATGTGTTTGGATATGCATAGACTATCTCTGGAAGAATATACAAGAAGCAATAACTATCAGCATTACGAGTGCATGCTTTCTTTTTATTTTTTCAAAAGCAGAAAAGAAATTTTAGTTCTGTCTTTGATATGTGTTTGATGAAACCAGCACCATTCTAGAAAAAGAGACCTTTGTTTTAATGAAAATGATATATACTTATAAAAAGAAACAAACGAACAAAACCCAATGATACAGAAAGTGCAAAGGCAAGTGAAAATCAGTCAAGTGCATGTTTTCTTGACCCAGCAATCCCACTGCTACTAACTTGTCATACAGATAAAAGTGAGGCATGATCTATGCACAAGGTTATTTATTGCAACATCATAGCATTTTTAAATTGTTTTCTCTGAAAACAAGAACTCTAAATGCCTAGACAGAATACAAGGGAGACTTTTCACTTCATACTTTTTGAATTTTGAATTTCACAAATGTATTACCTATTAAAAAACAAACACTACTTCTTTAACTTTTAAACTTCTATATAATAGTTTTAAAAAGTAATAAATAAGGTAAAAAAAAAAACCTTGGAAGAATGTATTTAATGAGAAAATATAAAGAACTTCTATGAATCGACAGAAAAAGCAAGACTCCACACAAAAATATGGGAAGACCATGAAAAGGCAATTCACAGAAGAGGAAACTGGAATAGCCAATAAATAGATTTTTTAAATGCTCAACATCATTAAAACAATAATGAAGTATTATTTCACATCTAACAGCTTGGGAAAATGTGATGTCTGACAATGTTAAGTATTGAGGATGTAGAAATCTAAATTAGAGCAATTATTTTGAAGAGTAAGTCAGGATCTGCGGGTGTACTATAGATAAGGCATAACTAAAAACCTACCAAAAAAGTAAGAGGAAATATAAAAGAGATTATAAATTTAAGAACCATAAATAAACTAATTTTCTCTCCCTACCCCTCAAAAAAAGTCTCAACTTGGGTTCAACGTGCATTTTTGCCCTTGGGAGAACTTCTACTGCTCCTCTGCAGAAGGGGAGAGGCTGTTCACGTAATTTGAACCTACTCAAACTCTGGCAGTGTCATCCCCAAGAGTGGCCTCTGTCCACAATTAAAGGAGACTCAGGTGCCTCTCACTGAATGGGAACATAGTGAGTGACAGTTACTTCAGTTTATTCCCCTCCCTCCATGGTATGAACACAAGCATGCCACCCCAAAAGGATGTTCTGTATGTTCTTTACTCCTGGCTCCTCAGAGAAGAAGTCACACTGTAGGAAAACAAGGAGACCACATGCCTCAAATACAACACATCCCTCAGGGCAATATGTACAGTTTCCTCAACCAGATTTTCATCAAATAAAGCCTGCAAAATACAGAAACCTTCCTCCCTTCCTTACGCTACCTCATTCTCCCTTCTCCCCAGGGCCCTTCCAACTTCTACTCTTCCCAACTTTGAGTTTTCCCTCCTTTCCCAGACTATGGCCTTTTCCTCAGCAATTAGCAACTTTTAAAAAGTGATAAAACCCAAAGCCTGCAGGGCTTCAGGGAAGCAGATGTGCTCATGCATTAATGATAGCAATGTGAATGGAGCCAGTCTTTTGAAAGACAAAATGGTACCTTATTGAAAGAATCATAAATATGCCTAATCCCTGACCAAGTAATAGAATTTATCCTGAGGAAATAATGTTTAATAAAAAAACAAAGATATACATATATAATGTTTATTTTATGATAATAAAACACTGGAAGAAAGCTAAGGTCTCAATGATACAGAAATATAGAAGCTAACTGTGGTATACCAAAATGATATATTATAGTGATAAACTAAAAATGATAAATACAAAGATGATACAGGAAATAGAAAACGTTTTGTTAAATCATGTTACATAAAAGGAACAATACCAAATTGTGTGTACATACCCATAATAACTGTAAAAGGACCAGGAATATATCGGGTACAGGAGGCAAGAGCACAGAGACAGAAAATGTTTCCAATTGGGTTAAGAACAACAGACTTGTAGTGAATTATTCTGCAAAGTTGTTAAAATTAGGTTTTTAAAAAATTTACTATTGCTGTAATTAGAGCAGGATTTTCTTTGCGGGGCATTGGACTGGCTTATAGAACTATGGTTATTTGCTGCCTTCTTAACCGAACAGATGGAAAGATGATAATGTTTCCATTTAGTTATATAAACCTTGTTGAAGCTATATTTTAGCAGAAAGAAAAATGTTCAGAGGTAAACGATGGTCAGAGTGGGTCACCCCACTCCAAGGGAATGTTCTGCAGGGGGGAAAACAGTTTCCTTCTACTCTTCTGGGTTTTTGGCTGAGACCTCTGTAATAAAAGACAGCTTAGCAAGAGAAACAAACACAAGTTTATTAACATATATGCCTCATGTATATATGGGAAAGACCTAGGGAGAACGAATAGCTCCTGGAAGTGGCTTAGAATTCATACTTAAAGATCCCTCCTTTGGGAGGAGGGACATAGGTCTCTTAGGGGAAACTAAATAATTATTAGGAAAGATGGGCCCTTAGAAGAATAAGATGGAAGGTTTGATAGTTTGTGACAAAGTTTGTCTGGGTGCTGTGTCGACTTCTAGTCTCTTCTCTTGTGACAAGTGTCAATCTTCCTTGGTTGATGAAACATCCAGGAGGGGATTGATGATAACCGAGTTCCTTTCGGAGGATCTGCTTGTAGATAGATAGGGGAGTTCAGAAGAAGCCTCTCCCTGCATTTGCTGTTTTATAAATGCTTATGGCCCAAAATCATCAATACACCTAAGCAGCATATTTGGGGGTGGCACGTCCTGAACTCTTACAGTCATCTTTGGGTGGCATATTCTATTACCCTTCAGTTCCAACTGAAAGCATTAGCAAAAAAGAATGTTTCCTAGTTAGTGAGCACAAAGGAACTGTTAGGTCCTAGCCAGAAAGTAATTTGAGAAGTGGGACTGAAGTGGATAGAACTGTGCCCCCACAAAAGATATGTTGAAGTCCTAACCCCATACCTGTGAATGCAACTTTGAGAAACAGGGTGTTTGTAGATGTAATCAGGCTAAGACGAACTCATACTGGATTGGAGTAAACCCTAATCTGATAACTGGTGTCCTTATAAGAAGATGGAAATTTGGACGCAGGCAGACACAAGGAAAACACTGTGTGACAATGGAGGCAGATATTGGAGTGATTGATACAGCTGCAAGCCAAGGACTGAGGGCAAGCACCAGAAGCTAGGAGAAAGGCTGGGGGTGGTTTCTCACACAAAGTCCCTAATATGAACCAACCCAGCCAGCGCCTTGATTTCAGACTTCTGGCTTCTAGAACTGTGAGAGAATAAATTTCTGTTGTTTTAAGCTATCCAGATTGAGATACATGGTTACAGCAGCCCCAGGAAATTAATACAGGCACTAAATGTGTATAGCTTGGTAGAAATATTAATTAAAACCCAGGCTGACTACTGACCACAGCTGACTACTAGTTTCCAAGGCAGTGGCATAATCCACGGTTCATTGTTTTTAGGAAAGCAAAACACCCTGTCATAGTCTAGGTCAGGGGTTGGTAAACTATGGCCTGCAGACCAAACCCAGACCCTGCCTGGACTCCAACAATGGTTTTTATGTTTTTAAATGATTAGGGGGGATCAAAAAAAGAATAATATTTTATGACATGTGAAAATTAAGTGAAATTCAAGTTTCTGTGTCCTTAGTAGAGTTTTATTGAAACCCAGTCATACTCACTTGTTTGCATATATTCTATGGCTGCATTAGGGTGAATATAAATTAAAAATTAAAAAATTAAAGTGTTTAGGGGTTAAAAAAAAATCTCCCCTCTACTCTCTACTTTCACTTTTGAAAACTTGCAATCGCTGATTATTTCTCTGCCTTGGAGATGTACATAAATCCTTCTGAAAGCTAAAAAAGTCTCTTGCCTGTTTTACAACCCAGGAATGTTTTCTCAAGGATCTAGAACCATCTTTTTGAAATATAATCATCAAGGATGAGGGGGCCCCACTTCCCAGTTTCCCCGAGAGGACAGCAGCCTAACTTCTGCTAGTATCTGGCTCCAAGTTATAACTACGAAGCTGTCATAGAGACGTGAGAAGTTGTATTTTTCTTTTGGATAAAGGCAATTAGCTAACACAGGTGGACACCCCAATTACCAGGTGATTTTAGGATGAACTATGTGTGACAAATCATGTTGTCAAGTCCTCTTACTTGAGGTCTCATTAGTTATTTATCTTGAGAATATATGTGAAATGGGTTTTTATCTTCCTGGCTACATAAAAGATGAGATTTCCTTTTGTCTTTGCAATGTTTTTAGTGAGTTGCCTTGTGATGAGCATCACACCGGGTTTAATGCCTAATCAATAACAGAACTGTTTTCTTTCTCCTCTACTTCGTGGAGAGGTTTTCTGGGTTGGCAGATTTGTTTGTTTGTTTGTTTGTTTTTTAATTATATTTCCCCAACGGTTGCCTTTGGTCTAAGGCAGAATCAAGTAGTTGCAACAGAGATCATATAAAGGGTCTAAAATATTTACTATTTGGCTCTTTATTAAAAAAAAAATAAAAGGTTGCTGCTGACTCCTCGTCTAGGTGACTAGGTGTGTAAGCAAGCTACCTGGAAGAGCTATAATAATAATTTAGTGAGAGGAAATTGAAGTTCGTATTGAGTTTGAAATATGAAGTGAGAGGAATTTGGGGTTTGCGTGGGTGGCCTAAGAGAGGCAGTAGGGACCTGGGAACATGGGGAAAGTGTAGAGGAGGGTGTGGATCTTAGAGAAATGGGTTGCAAACCCATATATGTGGAGGGGCTGGAGATTAAAGTAAATGAGTGAAGTGGGCCAAATAGAAATTTTAGTGAACGGAAGTCAGGAGTCAGCTGGTGCTGGCTCTACTTGGTCACTGATGTGAGGAAGTAAACCAAGCAAGTGCTGGCAAACCGTACAATTGTTTTCTAAGAGAAGCTAGAAAGCTGAGGTTCAATATGAAAATTCACAGTTAAAATGTTAACTTCTAATTCACATTCAAAAAGCAGGTCTCAGGGCAGGCGTCAGTTTGGTGGCCACCAACTTTTAACCTCTGACCTAGAGAGTTAACCTCTCCATGTTACCAGGGAATGAAGAAATGATTCAGACAGGAAATGGCAGACAAATTTCTAAAAATACTTATGTACGACATTGACTTGGGAGTTGGTTCCTACACTGTGATACAATTAGTAGTAAACCTTCAGTGAATGTGTTAGTGATGATTCGAAGGAAAGAAAAGAGGAGCAGGGTAGAAACAGGAGCCAAGAAGTGGATTTCGCCGTGGACTTTGTCTGGCTGGAAAAACGTAGTCTTCTGAAAAGAGATATATTGGAGAGGGCTCCGGACCTTCCTACAGTGCATTGGATGGGGACTTGAGTTATTTATTTGGATATCAGTGAAGAATAATCCAAATAAGATAGAGAACTTGGGGACTTGGAATAATGAGTAGCATATAAGCCCTCAGTAAATTTTGGCTCTTGTGGCTAGCTATGGTTTTCTACAACACATACAAAAAAAGATTGTTTGGCCAGGATATAACACCTGCCAAGAAAGAAATAAAGGAAGTGCAACTGCTTTTCAACGGTTTTAAAACACATCTACAAAATCTTAAAAATTCCTCTCATGAAGAAGTGGAGTCTAATTCTCCTCTCCCTATATGTGGGCTGGCTTTAGTGACTTGCTTCAAGTGAATAAAATGCTGGAGAAGTGACACTGATAACTTCTGAGGGCTCAGTCATAAATCATGGCAGCTCTGCATTCTCTGTCTCTGCCTCTCTGCCTCTCTGCCTCTCTGTCTCTCTGTCTCTCTGTCTCTCTGTCTCTACCTCTCTCTGTTTTTCCCTCTTTCTCTATGCCTTAGGAACTGAGCTGCTGTGTTAGAAGTCCAGCTACCCCGAAACTGCCATGCTAGAAGACCATGTGCTGAGCCCACATATTGACAGAGATGCCAGAGGAGCCCCAGTTGCTTAAGCCCCCTGCTGTTTGATTTGTCCCAGTCTAGGCACCAGACACATATGAGTAAAATAGCCTTCAAGATGACTCCAGCCTCATCTACAGCCTGACTACAAACACTTGAGAGAACTTCAGGGAGATTACCTAGATAAGCATAGTCGACTCCCAGAATCTTGAGAGATAGTAGTAATAAGTGATTGTTGCTTTATGCCACTAAATTTTGGGAAGGGTTGTTAAGCAGCAAACAATAGCTGGAATAATGTACTACCACTGTCAAGAATTTTTAAAAGTTACGTTCATTGGCTGATGTAAAAGGATAATAATTTATACAGATATTTCTTTATGTTTGTGTCTTTATTTCACTGACAGATAATGGGATTTAGAGAAGAAGTTGATATTTAAGATGGAGATTTTATACATATTAACTTGGGCATATGACTGACTTATGGAAACAGAATAGTATGTAGAATAACTCACAAGATTATGCTTTCTCACTGATGATAAATTTTAACACCCAAATACCCTGAATTTGAGACTGCAAGGCAGAAAGACACTGCTTATTTCTTCAGAAGGTGCTCTGGTTGGGCTGTGAAAGACACATGGATTGTGCAGATGGCACTTATTCCCAATCACTGATGCTTTAAAATGTCAGACCCAATTGTGTTATAGGCTGGCTTCTCCAGGGACAAGACTCTGACATGAAAAGTAATGCGCATGATGTTTATTGGAGAGTGCCCTTGGGGGGACCCCTAACACAATGTTATTACTGTACATGTAATTAAATCATATTTCTGTCTGATAGTCTACATGTGTAAATTGTAGTTCTTGATTATACTTCTTCCTTAATGAAAGCCAGAAATAATCATACTTACTCATAAAATTAAGTGAATGAATGCTTTGTGGTTAATATAGAAGACAAAGGATAGATTTTTAAAGACTAACTATGGAAAGGGCTATATTCACTATTAGCCATTTCTATAGAGCTGATACAATCTGGGACCAAGAGTCTATAACTAAGAATTCCAGTATATTTTCTAAGAAGCCCCAGAGAGAAGTCTTCATTTCACTGCTCCTCATACCCCTTCTCCACCCTCCATCCCAGACAAAGGGTGGGATGAAGTTCAAGCAGTACTAAGTAGAAATACTATAACGTTAGATATTTATATCTAAAAACTATAATAAAATAAAATAAATTATAACAACATAATTGAAACTTGAGTCAGGCATTATATAATGCTCTTTATATGTTTATCTTTTTATCTTATATAATCCTGAAAACAACCATTCCTGGTAAGTAATTTTACAGCTATTTTTTAAAGATAAGAAAACTAAGCTTTATAGATTTTGGTTAATTTGCCCAAGATCATGTAGCTAGTAAAATCCAGAATTAGTCTTGAACCCAAGTCTGTCTGACTCAGACCTTAACTATCATATTACTCTAACTCCCAATACTCCCAATTTGGGACAACTGCAAAAGCTATCTTAGTCCAGAGTTCTTCATAGGATCCTTCGAGGCTTCAGTTGCAATCGTATTGTGGGTCAGTCCCTCCCTGCACCCAGACCCGCCTTCTTTAATTCTTTACAGGAATATCTTCCTAGCTTGCTCCTGAATAAACCTCTGCACTCAACTCTCTGTCTCAGAGTTTGCTTCCAGGGGAGGCAATGAAGATATATCATTTTCATATTTCAGTTTGCTTTTCTCAATAAAATTAAATATCAAACAACTATTATAAATTAATACATTTATAAATGATGGGAAATGAAATAACAATCTTGTCAACTTGTTCAGAAAAAAAGTGTTCTTTGTACTACTCTCACAACTTTTCTGTAAAAATTATGTCAAAGTAAAAATAATCTTTAAGATTAAAGATGTGTTCCAACTCAGAATGAGAACGTTCACCATCCATAAACTCTTGCAAATAAAATTGCAAAGGATAAGTATCTACTTTAGATACTTGAGAAGAAAATTGAATGAAGAAAGGAGAAGGTTTGAAAACCAAAGAAATTATTAAATATGTTGATAAGTCTAAACAAATATTGACCAGTTTTCAAAAGACTAAACTTTTAAAAAACAGCAATAGCAAAAGGATAGCAAGATAGAAATAAATTTTTCTTAGGTCTTATGTTGTTTGAGAAGATGTGTTGATTAACTTCAGACTTTGTTAAGTCTAAGATCTGTAAAAGTGTAGATATAGAATTTTTAAATTTAAATCAAACAGAAGGTGTAAGAGAGAATAAAGAAAAACTATTAACCTAAGAAAGGAGGAAAAATAAACAAGTAAAAACATAGTTAATTTAAGAACTCAAAAAATTAAATAGTGGGAATTAGTCCGACTATATTGGTCATTTATAATGTCTATATACTTATATTTACTAATTAAAAGAAATTATATTAAAAATAATCCAGCCATATTCTATTAACAGGAGACATAACTAAACTAAGGACTTAAAATGTTTGACAAAAAAGTGATGAAAAAGTTATTCATGAATATTATATAGAATGCTTTCGGCTGTAGGCAAATGAATGTCTAACTAAGAGGCCTAAACAACAAAAACAAACTGACTCACTTAATAAGAAATCTGGAGGTATGTGGTTCTAGGACTGGTTACACAGCTCAATGATGATGTCAAGGACCCAGTCTCTATCTATCTTTCCAATCTGCCTTTCTCAGTGTTTCTTAGATATTGGTCTTCATGGTTACAAAATGGTTGCAGTATCTACCATCATCACATCCTACTTGATAACAGTCCTCAAAAAGGGAGGGGAAAAAGGATTTCTCCCTAAGTGTCTCTATTTATGGAGGAAGAAAGTATTTTCTAGGAGCAGATGGCAGACTTCCTTTTATATTTCTTTGCCTAGAACTAAATCACATGGCCATCCTTAAACCAATCCCACCTGAAGAGAATGAGATGACTAAAACTGGCTTAGCCCGGCCATGATTCAAGAAAGGATCTAAAAGGACACCTAAGCACTTTAGCTGCTCAGATCTAAACAAAACTGAAATTCTCCTAACAAGGAAGGAGAGGCTGCTTTTGAGTAAGTAACCAGCTTCCTCAAAGTGTCTATCATCTTTAGCAAGCACTAACCAAACTAAAGTGGTTATAGCAATATTAATACAAGACAAACTGAACTTTAAGACAACAATAATTAATAAAGGAGAAGGAGTAGTACTAGCTAATGACAAAAAGGAACAATTCACCTGGATGATATAAAAATTATGAATCTTAACACAGCCTTAAATTAAGCAAAAGCAAGAAAAAAAAGATAAGCAAAAAAGTGGTAAAATTACAGTAGTTCCCGTTTATCCATGGTTTTTCTTTCCAAAGTAAATTTCAGTGACCTGTGGTCAACCATCGACATCATCATGGCTCGATAATCCAGGATCACCAGAAGCCGATAATTTTCCTTCTGATGTATCATCAGGAGATTTATAGTAGGCTAAAGCTATATCACAATGCCTACATCATTCACCTCACTGCATCTCATCACGTAGGTATTTTATCATCTCATCTCATCACAAGAAGAAGGGTGAATACAGTGCAATAAGATAGTTTGAGACAGAGAGATCACATTCACATAACCTTTATTACAGTATATTATATTCTATTTTATTATTAGTTATTATTGTTAATCTCTTATTGTATCTAGTTTATAAATCAAAGTTTATCTTGGGTATGTATATATAGGAAAAACATAGTATATATAGGGTTCTGTACTATTTGCAGTTTCAGGCATCCACTGGGAGGTCTTGGAATGTATCCCCAAAGGATAAGGGGGACTATTGTACAAAGAGAAATTAAATCTCCCACCACATACGAGAGGCTCTATTTGTCCACACCCTCACTACTGTGAGTTTGTTATTTGGACTACCTAAATATGATATAATTAACTCAGCCTGGGGGTAGACCTGGACTCAAATGTAGGAGACAGAAATATTCTCTGCCATGAGGAAACTATAGGTAGAAAATATGAGGCAAAGGCATAGCCAGCGAGGGACAGTGCTGTGACCTGTCAACAGATCCAGAAGCTGGGGAATGGGTTTATTACCCTGAAGAAGGGATCTGAGCAGAGCCTCACTATGCAAGAATAGCATAGTGTTAGTGTTGAGATCTAGAGCAAGAATGCCTGGGCTTGTAACCCATCTTGACCATTCACTAGTTGTGTGACCTTCGGCAAGATATTTAACCATTTTGTGCCTCAGTTTCCTCAGTAAAATGGAGTTAATATTAATTTTCTTATGTTTTTCATGAGTATTAATTATTACACTTTAGGGTTGGTTTTTTCCCCCCTACATTTGTCCTTGTTTTATGATTTTCAAGGACATTTACTTCTTTCAGGGTAGATTTCTCCAAAGTAATGAATAGATCACTGAATGTTTGTCTTGGTGACTAATTGGCTGTAGGAACGAAGGAAAGCAATAAACTTTAAAACCTATTTGACTGGGAGAATATTAGTACAGCGATCGCACTAAGGTGTGTAGGGGAGTGTACTGACTGCTCTATCTGATAATATTACCTCTGTTGATGGAAGAGTATAACTTTGTGCTGGAGCTGGCTCACACTGGCTCACCAGAGATGGTAGTTAAATTTTCAGAAATTTTGTAAGCCAGTTATTAATCACCATTATTTAGAATTACTTTATATAAATGTATAACAAGATAGATTATATTTTTAAAAAATAAATACTGAAAATTCATCACTTCCTAATTACTACATTTTACTATTTTCTATACTCTTGAGTTATTAATGTCTATTGTATTTGTTTGGAAGGAGTATTATGTAAGGGTGTGCTACTGGTCTGCATTCAGTGATATCACATTGGGAACTTAAAATATCCCATGGTGGGAATATTTACACCATAAAACTGGCAAAACACTACAAATCAGGGCTTGATTTAGTGTTCTGTTGACTGTCTAGACTTAAGAAAGTGATGGACAATTTGTTAATAAGGCAGATTAAATTTAAAAGTGTGTCATGTCTGTAGCCATTACATTGTAAAAAGCACAAACAATTGCAGAAATATTCTTCCGGTATGCGAAAACCATCTTCTAATTCAGCAGAAGAGCTCATATCACTGACAAATAAGAGAAGCTCTGACATATGTCTTTATTGTCTCATTTTCATCTCACTTATTAATGTAAACAAAATTATCAATGAACATTTATGTCAGAATGACACTCAGTTATTAATCGCAACCATAGGTTGGCTACAAATGTGAGTTGGGCAAAAGTCTTTGAAACATTTTGTGAGAATCAATTGACTATTTGAAATTTACAATAAAGATAGTTTACAATAAAGATGTAAATTTACAATAAAGATGTATAGTTTATTATTTGTAAATTATGTTCTTTATGTCCATATTTATGTAAATTACATTCTTTATGTCCAATTTATAATGAACGAAGACATATATGAAAACTTTTAATTCCAAAGAGGTGGTTGTTCAGTATTTAATAGCACATCACTCACTGGTGGAGCTTATGCAGGGCATAGTATGAAAATGAAATATTGTATGTTTTTCTTTTTTAATATTATGTAGATTGTACGCTGAGAGTTAGTGCTTGTCTTGAGACATATGCATGTGTGTCTGATTTAATGGTTACCTATTGGATGACCAGGAAGGATCTTTACTCTGCTTTACTCTTCATCTCACGCAAACCTGGAAAGATCCAGTCTATTCTGGACTCTTTTACAAAATCTTCCCTCTAATTCCCACCCGATGGTAATATTAGTAAACCTAAATGACTCCTATTTGGGAAAATGTACCATTAGGGATTGCAGTACCAGCAGAGTGAGAGGTATTCGAGACTTTTCTCTGTGGAGGTTTGAAGATGAAGCTCCCAAAAGGGACCTGAGCACAGGGGACAAGGGTGTGTTCATCAGGTGACCTCCTCTGAGGACTGAACTTGGAGTGGTAACAGAGAGGGTGGGTGGCTTGCCCCACTTCTTCTGATGTCACATCCTATTTTTGAGGGGTGGACCAGGAGTTTCAGGGGCAAATTGATATAGAGAGGTGGGCATAAGGTGCTCACAACTCGCTAGATCAATGGGAAAAGCCAGCCTTTCCCTAAATATGCACTACAATGGGAGGAATGTGGAGATTTTGTAGAGAAGTTTGTAGAAAATCTTGTAAGAAGCTGAAAGGAGCCCAATGCTAGAAGTTTGCATAGAAGTTTCTTGAGAAGCTGAAAGGGGAAATTTAGATGAAGCAGAGAAAGGGAAGTGCAGCCCCCAAAACACAGATGTGGGTTGTTATATTAGGATCAGCTGTGCCTATGAGGTGGCAAGAGAGCCTAGAAAAAGACATGTGAACATGGCCACTTCTATGCTGAAGAGCCACCATCCCCAGGCCCAGAGAGGACACTTGCTTCCTTAGAAGAAAATAAGATACAGGAGGTAGACACCCATTGGAATAGAGAATTGAAAGAGAATAAGCACACTGTGGAAGAGGGGAGGGTACATGTTCAACAATGAATAGGATAAAAACAACTTAGAAGACAAAGGACTTTGGGGGCTGATGATGGTCAACAATTTGCTTCCTGTAGAACTTTCTTTCCTTGGCTTTCAAGACCTGCCATCCTGATCCTCTGATAGCTTTCTTCCAGTCCACTCAGGGATGATGAGCAGACCTTGAGTGGCAAGGCACATTGCTGATAATTAAATAAATCCTTGAAAGAAAAACAGAAATGGCCAGCTAAGACTTTTATAAATAAAGGGTTTCCGTTTTACCAATTTCATTTCTTGTAAAATGATGATGTGAGGAAAAAGATAAACTGTTTGCCCAGTTCTGGACTCCTAAACTCTGGAGAGAGACGGATGCTGATTTTAGTTGTGTTTCGGGGTGGGATATCTTTTGGGGAAACAGTCACTCTCGTGTGGCTGAGAGCTATGACTGGCCCTTCTGTGTCCTCCCCGCCAGAGACCACGGTGGGTTGAATGATGAGCGCCACCTGCAGGTAGAAAACTAGAGACAGGAGAAAGTATCTGAATACTGTTTTAGCATCATTAGGCCCACTAAACTCTCTTTGGCCCATCTCTGGTTTGTTTCATCCTTAAATTTAGTTTCATTGTCATTAAGAGACAACATGTCAGGTCCAGTTCTGCAGGGGTAAGCAGCTCTAATTTTGGCAGAGTCTAAGAGACCTGATCACCTCCTTCTCAGAGAAAACAGAGTCCATCTGTGGAGAACTCCATACTCCCTCATCAAGTCATTCAGAATTACCATTTCTGTACTCCATCTCTGCCTTGTTCTGGGTTCAGTGGGAAAAGTGTCCCCCTCCTAAGATTAATGCCTCTAGGATCTCCTCCACCTTCTCCCACAACCTGTGTCTTCAACCTTCTCTTTACTTCTTCCTATCATTATTTAAACATGCCTAAGACTCTTCTATCTTAAAAATATTTAAAAAGCCAGAAAAGAAGCATAACAACTGTCTGATCCTATAATCCAATAAGTTGCCGCCTAAATCTTTCTTCCCCTTCACAGTCACACTTCTGCAAAGAGCTGACTGTGCTTGCTGCCTCCACTTCCTTCCCTTTCTTTCAGTCTTCTGTCCATTGCCATCTCGGTCTCATGCCCCCTCACTAGGAGACAGTGCCATGTCCCCCAGCAGTCCAAGAGATACTTCTCTCACCTGATGTATTAGTAGTGTTTAAATGATAATCTCTCCTTCTCACTGGAAATACTCTTTTATTATGGGTCAAGGATACACATATTCCTAGCCTCTCTCCTACATTTCTGGCTTCCCTTTGGTGCTCCCATCTGGTGGATGTCACTATTATGTAGCCTGATTCTCAGGCCATCTGTGGATGACCATGGAGTCATCTTTGAGCATCTTCTCTCGCTTGCCACATCCTTCAGCAAATCCTGCAGTTGTGCCTTCAATATCGGTTTGGAATCCCACTCTTTCTCAGGTCCTCTTCTGCCAGCACCCTGATCTCAGCCACCCTTATCTCTCACTTGGGACACTACAGCAGCCACTTGGCAATCTCCCCACCTCTATTCCAGCTACCACACAACGGCCAGAGTGATTCTCCACAAATAAATCACATTATCGACTCTCCTCTTCTCAGTTCTCCAAGGTTATCCCTCATCCTCCTTAGGCTTCGGGTTATATGTCACCTCCCTATAAACTCTCCTTGAGCTTCTCCTAATTTGTTTCAGAAGCACCTGTATACTCCTTCCGAGTGCGCTTATTCCAGTGTGTCATAACTCGTCTGTGTCCCACAGCTTCCTGAGCTCAGGGAGGGCAGGAACTGTGTCTGTCTGTTGTATCCATCCTGAGTGCATGGCACCTAGTAAATATTCCGTAAAAAACTGAATGTACTGTTCCCCACCCCACACCACCCCCTATTTCTAGACATATAATATTAACATATCAGGGAACAAACTGCAAAAGAAGGAAAGCAAGGTAAAATTCTGACAACTAACTGATTGTTGAAAGAAGTTCCC
>NW_011888782.1:24155142-24202194 GCF_000151845.1 Pteropus vampyrus | reverse complement strand
ATTACTGTCAGGAGAGACTATGAAAATGAGACTTTTAAAGAGATCCATGCAGTGTTCTAAGTGAGGACAAGCGAGTCCTTTCACAATGAAAGTCAGTGTGGGGATAGAAGATATACCTATTTGTGTACTGTTCTGGATTTGGTAACTGGTTCTATGGGAATGACCCATGCTCCATTTGAGACGGAGGGAAGGGAAAACCTCTTTTATTTCTGTTAATTTTTAGGTGGTGAAGGAAAGGGGTTAAACAATGTAAGGAATCATGGGGATTTCCCTGGGAGTCATGGAGATTCCCAGTGGTTCTGGGGTCACCTGGGAGAGAGGCAGAGACACTACCTAAAAATCACATTGTCTGCATGAAATAGAGTTATTGGAGAGGGAAGGCAGTGTGCTGTTGATCCACACACAGTTTTGAAGTCTGCTGCTACCTCTTCCCTCAGTTTCAAGGTTGTCCTCAGACTGGGTTGAATGTGTTTGGGAGTTTCCCAAGTTTCAAGAGGGAATTTCCCTTCCCACAGCCAGTTAGCTGAGCAACGGCATTCTCCCCTTGTCCAGCTTGTTGTTGCCATTTAAAAAAGGGAGAAGACAAATAACTGCCAAATATCTGCTTGCTTAAGACACCCACCCGGCTCTGTGCTGGAAGACCTGCTGCTCCCAGAGCGTGCACTTTCTCCACTGGAATCTCATAGGAAAGGATGTAGACAACCCATGATCCTGCCTGTCACTGGATTTGGAGAAGCTTTTGGGCCAGAGGAGAAGCAAGGAGGCTTCCAAGGCCCTGAAAGCAATCGAGGTATTCTAGGCATGGATCTAGAAAGGAAAGATGAAACCCAGAGAGGAGAGGGGTGCACAGTGAAGGAAGTGAAGTGGACGGGGACAGGAGACTTGCTTGGCTCAGAGTCTTTATAAAAACAAAGTACCAAGTTTTCTAAAGATTAATCTCGCCAAGGAATGCTCAGAAGGGAAGCTGTACAGTGTTAAGTTATTTCCTCAAGGGATGTTACTACTTTAATTCCAGAAGGGAAGCTGTGCAATGTTAAGTCATTTCCTCAAGGGATGTTACTACTTTAATACCAACTGTTAACATCAGCATAGGCCCGGCACTTAGGGACCCTTCTTTCTTCTTCAGCATCTCATTATCCTTAGAAGTAGTTCTCAAATTGGGGCCGCAAACTCCCTGCATCCTGACTCATAAAAGGTTAAACAGACACAGCCCCAGCTTGGTCACATAGACTCAGCAACCCTGAGTGTGGCTGGGTGGGAATCTGCACGTTGAACCAGCACCCCAGGTGGCCCTGGTGTGCTGAAGTTTGGGAATCTCTGTTGTTTGTTGATGACCCTGAATGAACAAAAAGGGAAACAATTATAGAAAATACAAACAGCATAAAAATACAACCAGCACAATATATAATTTTGTGATGATAACATGATTCCGTTCTAGCCCTCAAAGCAGAACAGTCTCCTGCCAGGCTAATTCCTTCGCATCTCCCAGCCCATTACCCCCTTCCCCCACCCCCAGGCTGCTCCAATGGCCCCTTCATCCCCTTCATGTTACCCTCAGCACGGACATCTCAGACTTACTGCAGCTCAAGACCTTTTATGATCAAAGTTCCTGAGGGAGTGGAAAGTCCCTATTCAGTTTCAGTTTCCTACCAGAACAACCACTTTCTCAGCAAGCTGTCAGTAATTTGCTAACAATGAATGACCTGCCTTAGCAGTCCTAGGGCAGGAGTTCTTCTGCAGAAATACCCTCTCTCCACACCAGGAAGTGGCTTCAGCAGGTACAGGCCATAATATAACACGATTTAGTCATATAATTCACATGATAAGAACAAGCCCATCAGGATTTCTCTGTAGAAACTACTGTATAGCATACAGGAACTATTTAGAAGCTATATTTTACTTTCATATAGTTTATCAAATTTCTGAAAAGTTTAGTATAAACTGACTCAGAAGATTTTAAACCCCATTCCTGATGTGTACATTTACTCCCTTTCTGGTCATAATTTGGCTCCTGATTATTGTCCACCTCTTTTCGGTAAGGGATCCCATCTTCTCTTTAAATAAAAGTAAATGTGGCTGGTCTGAGGTTGGTGCAGATGGGAGACGGTCCACATGGATCAGGGTGGCTGGACATCAGAGTGGAACCTCTTTTTCCTGCCAGATTCACATTCTTCTTCTTGGGGAGCACTTACTGATATTGCTACCATCTGCTTTCTTGAAGAAGTGGTACCTATAGATATTGCACACAGAACAGACTGGCACACTTAGATACCTGGATAGGATTCTATGGAAGTCTGGGGAATAATAAAAGGAATTCATCACAGAAGTCCAGGAGTCTGGACAACTTGGCTTACAAAACTTAGCTTCCTCTCTGGCTTCAGGGGTCTTATCCTGTCCTCGCTCTAGCTTAAGGCAGCCCCTTAGGAGTACGTGTAAAAATATCCGCCCTCCCAGAAAGGGTGAAATTAAGAGTCTGGCATTTCTTCTCATATTGTTTCCGAGGTCTGTTTCATCAAGTTGGCATCTAGATGAGGCCTCACTTCCCTCACCCCTTCATAGATGGTTGAGGTGGAAAAGCTATTCAAGCTCCTTTTTTTGAAAGATTGCTACCTATATCCTCGGCCTCATCAGGCCAACATTATCAGAATACACTATGGCAGAGCTGTGCCTGTGAACTGTACGGCACTTTCAAAGGTTCCCTTCACCCTTCCTGAGCACACCTTCTCGTCTAAACTCACACATTCTCTGTTCTTTTTTCCCCTTTCTCTCTCTGGCTTGTCTTTCTTATAATTATAACTTAATTTGCATAGCTTTTGTGGGGGTTACAAAATTCATTCACAGACACTGGTTTGAGTGAGGAAAGAGACTTAAGAGAAGTTAAGATATTTCCTGAATATCTCTCATCTAGTTCATGGCAGAGTTGGAATTTGAATCCAGGTTTTTGAACACTTGTGTCCACTGTTTGTTTTTTCACTGCAGCCCAACTTCCTGATGTGTTAAGTTTTTAAAAAATCTCTCCTATCCCTTCTTGTCTACTCCTTTTACTAATGAATGTGAATCTCTTCTCTTCACAGGTCAAAGTATTGATTGAAACAATTCTTTTTAACAATTCTTTTTAACTAGGTTCCTGGCCTTCTGCTCCTGGTCACCTATGTTACCCTCCTAAAAGATGGCTTTTATTATGCTATGCCCCAGCACCCAGTCTTCATTGGCTCACCATGAGGGATCCTTTAATTGCTTCCCTTTACTGTGAATAAATATTGCTTCCTTTCTGAGTGCCCACTGAGCATCAGGTACCGTATTAAATTTTTCAATTTACTCCACCTAACACCTACATAAGACGGTCTTCATTAATTACTTATTAATATACAAGAAGACCGAGGTTTTTGAACATGCTTAAGGTAAAAAAAATAAATAAATAAGTTTAAAGATGGAATTCAAATCCATTTCTGCTTGTCAAACTTTTCCTCTTTTTGCCGCACAAGAATTCTCTTGGGAAACTGACCAAGCCATTGATTGATGATGAAAAAGCCTATGGAAATCATGGAATAATTTTTGTGAATAAAGATTTCTTAACAGTTGGCTTTTTTATATATATATTTATTTCAGTTCGGCAGAAAGTTCTGGAGAGAGAGAACCACGAGTTAGTATTACCAGGAAAAGGAACATTCAAGTTAACTCTCCAGTTGCCCACAGATGATGTCCATGATGCCTCTGAGGGGAGAAGTCCAACAAAAGTAAGTAAAGGAGTGAGTAAAAGGGAAGTAGGGTGTTTTCTCAAGGTGTGTGGGATGGGAAGCACAATGAGGACAATCTAGTGGAGTGAGAAAAGCCACTTACAGTTGTGGAGGAAGTGAGAGTGGTGGTAGAGTAGGTGTGGAATAGTAGGTGGCAGTTTTGTTTGACTTAGACACTTGCAAAAGTCAGAATTTGGGAATTATAATAAGAGTGGTTTGAGATGTAAAATTTGAGGTCTGTTGATCCTGGGTGCTCTTAACCTGGAACTTGCTGTACTTGTTTTATTTCTACATTGTTTTGAGGGGGCAGTGATCCATATCGCATGGACTAAGTATTTCCTCAGTGTAAAATGGTATAGTAATAGCATCTCTCTCATTTGATTGTTGGAATGCTGTGAGAATTAGATGAGGCAGCCTCTGTAAAGCAAATGGCAAGGGGTTATTCATAGGAAACACTCAATAAATGTTAAATGAGAAAAAAAAAATGTAAGTCTTACCCCATACCCCAGACACTTGGTGTTCATTGGAGTTTCTATTATTTGCAAGTCACTTTTATCAATGGTTTTTGTGCTGAGTGAGTGGATGTGCCACTACACATGAGGTTCATTCAACAGCATCACTGCCAGAGCTTTTCATTATAGTTTCTATAGACCCTACATCTCCAGCCTGGTCCCAGGCACATTTTCTTAATGTAAAGAATTTAGTAGTAATTTATTAATGCTATTTTATTCTTTGGATTTCAGGAATCTAAGACCAAAGAAAATGCCAAAGAACCAGGTAAGGTCTCAGTTGAGATGACTGGCCTTCACCAGGCAGTTTTGCTTTTATTAAAGATGGCACTTGTAGACATCATCCTTATCTTCTTGACTTCACAAGGCAGGGAATGCTCAGCTTGGAGATGCCTTGTACTGCATCATGTACATA
Source organism: Pteropus vampyrus (assembly GCF_000151845.1). Classification (NCBI taxonomy): domain Eukaryota; kingdom Metazoa; phylum Chordata; class Mammalia; order Chiroptera; family Pteropodidae; genus Pteropus; species Pteropus vampyrus. Next base: position 24,197,533 of record NW_011888782.1, on the reverse strand, counting down.
CTCTCAGAGAGCTTTGCAGAGGGCAAACACTGGGAATGCCCCTTTACTGTAAGGGTTCAGATCAAAAGGATGGGAACAGCAACCTCTGTGGGGACTGGGAGACGCCCTGTAATTGAGACGTGCCTAGAAGACGGTGATGAACTGACCTTTAGAGCCCACCTGTGCCCAACCTGCCATCGAGAAACAAGGGCATGACATGTCAGTGGATGCTGTGTGTGGCTAAGTCAGTTTCTGAGCACTGGGTGTGGAAAGTGCTGTCCTCTGGAGCCCCAACAGGAAGGTGTAGGTCCTTTGGATGAAAACTTCTGAGTGCTGGGTGCAGGATGTGGTGCTGCCCTCCAGATCAGCAGCAGCAGCTCTTCTCATCCCATCTGCTGAGGGAAACAGCCTGAAATCTAGTAGGTTTTGCGAACTCTGCTGCTTAACTAATGTCTGGATGTTGGCCTGTAGCACCACCTGACATTTACTAAAGAAGAGACTAGTTTTCCTGACTAAGCATGCTCTTATAAAGGGAAGGAAATGATGAACTGTGTTGAATGGCTGAGCAAGAGAGATAAAGTGATACATATATCCAGATCTGAGGGAAAAGGAATTCCAAAAAAATGTGTAAATGTTGTCCTCTAAAGCTGAAATTGTCTTGAGAACATGTTTAAAGTTTTGCAATTTTTTATTTTCAAAAATAAAAAATTTTGGGACTAGGAAGAGAACTGCCTTTACTTGGTAAAATGACTGGTAATGATATGAATATAGATAGTTTTTACCTAACATGAATGTACTGTTAAACTGTAGAATCTAGTATGCGTGGTTTTCTTAAGAAGCTCATGATTCTTATAAGATGGGATTTTTAGGGGGTCTCTTTAGAATAATTCATGTTTACCATTCTTCAGATATTGAACTGGCTCACTCAGCTCTCGATGTTCATTGTGACCCCTTAAATTCTTATCTATTTCTTAGAAGATGCCTTAAGTGCTGTACCCTCAAGTTCAATTTTAGACCAGGAATTGGTTTTATATTTGTACATTTATATCTGTACCATTTCCTGCAACTAGAATTTAATCAAGTCTCTGTTTCATATGGTTTCATAGATTTTACCCTAACTCTGTCTTAACTGATTTGTTAGCACTGCTTCAGAGTTGCTTAAAACTCCAAGTGTATGTATTCTTGGGGACAGCCATCCAGCCCCATACCATCAATGGATTTTTCATTGTCCTGGAAATTTTAGACCCATTTACTAACCTAATTTTACCTTCTACCTGACCCAGACTAATGATAGTAACCAACCAGGAAGATGGGTAACCTGTCTTCAACAGGATACTTAAGTTGACCCTTTTAAGAGGTGGAAGAGCAGGTCCTTTGTTGAATAGTTACTCCACACTGAGTCCTGACAATGGCTCTAAGGGTAGGACTCTTGAAAGTAATTGGAATGGTATGGACAATTTTCAGAACTGAGAAAAATGAGGATAGAAGGGGGTTCCCTAATAGGTCTCATATCTCAGGGATGAGGAGAGCAAAGGATGCTATACCATGCCTAAAACCCAGAGCTTCAAGTTAAAGTTTGACAGGCAGTTGACAGAGCAGGGAAAGGTCAGTCGAGGCACACACCAGCATCAGGGGATGTGAGCCTTAAGCCAATGTCCAGTTCTAGGCCTAGCTGAGTTGGGCTGGGCATGAAAGGTGGTAACCAGCCAGTGGAAGAACCAGGAGAAGAGAGATGAGTAAGAGCAAGGAAACACTGGTCACTTGTGGTCAGGAAATTCTGGTTTATCCAAGTTTTTATTTCCAGCCTGGACTCTCCTCTAAATTATAGACCTCATGTCTGACCTTCTTGTTGGAAAATATGTTAGAGCCAACATGTCTGAAGCCACCTGTATCATCCGTCTCCCCAAACCAGTGCCCTCTTCTGACTTCCTTATTTCTCTTGAAGTTCATAACCTGTCTGCCCATTGCCTACTAGACATTTCAGTCATCTTTCCTTTCTAAGCTTTCACATACATTAGTCACAGAGATCTGTTAATTTTTTTTTTAAGTTTTCCTTATCCATTCCTTCCTCACCTGTTCCTGTTATTACCTCAAAACTCCAGCATGGCAGGAATATCCTGCTTAGTCTTTTCTGTTTCTGATGCTCTTCTCCTTAAATCTAACCAGTCCTTTGTACTGTTGCTGGATATCTGGTCATCCTTTTCACAAAAATCTTCCCTGACTCACCCTTACCACCAACTGCAAGATAAAGTCCAGATGGTGTTCCTGATGAAACTGACTTTTCTGGCTCACTTCTTAACACCTCTGCACCTAAGAGCTTCCTAAGCTTAATCATTCAGATCTCCATCTCTTGAGTAGGTTAACACAATCACGACACTGTATATTTTTGCTGCTCACAATACTCTGCCTCACTTTCTTCAACCTAAATTCTATATATCCTTCAAGATCTACTCAGCTTCCTCCTCTTCTCCAAAGCTTTTCCAAGCCAACCCAATCCCTTTATCTCTCTTTTCTGAAATCCTGGCTTGACTGTTGATGCTCTTTGTTCGGCAATTAACCAAGCATCCCTTGTGATGAAGCTTCTAATTGTCATGGCATTACAAAACTATATTGCTGGAAAGGCTCTTACCATTCACTTAGTTCAATACTCTCATTTTATAATTAAGAGATGTGTCCGAAGTCACATGGCTAAAGAGTGGTGGAGTCAGGAGTTGAACTCATGTAGCCTCACCCCCAGCCTAGTAGTCGTTCTGGTTTGTTATACCTGTCTCACTGAATGCTAGTTTATGTCATTATTGAATCTCTAAGCTATTTTTTTTTATTTGACGTGAATGTATGTGCGTGGAGCCACGTTCAGCACATGGCAAGAGTATTTGTCAAGGTGCTCTAACTGCTGTAACAAACAACCCCCCAGATCAAAGTTCAGGGTAGTTGACAGCTAGGGTGGTGGGGAGAGTCTAGGCTGCTTCACACAGTCATTCGAGAACCCAGCCTCCTTCCATCTTTTGATACTATTATCCTGATACGTGGCCTCCAAGGTCACTGCAAGGGAGAATGGAGATCCATATGAAGGAGACGTGTATTGGCCATGCTTGGAAGTGGAACTCACCACTTCCACCCATATTTAATTAGCCACGTGAACCCTACTGTAGGAATTGAATTGTAGGAAGTCTGGGAAATGTTTCGCAGATAGAAAACAAAATGGATTTGGTGAGCACATAGCATTTTGCTGTGCCATAATAAACAGTTCCCTTTCTCATTTTTCTTGAGTACCTCCATTAGAAAATTTGTAAGTTCCTTATCTAATGTTTTTTGTATGCACCCCTCTCCACACATCCAGTACCTTAAATATAATAAGGGCCTCAATTGAATAGTTGCTCAAAGAATGGCTAAAATTCACATCGTACTCATCATGCTTTACTGCACTGGACAAGTGTAGAGTGAGAATGACCTGATGCATATGAATAACTCAGTATGATCAACACTGGAGAGGAACAAGCTGGCTGGAATGATCGCTATTCAGTGAGTCTGATGTATACCTACAGCTCTCTAGGTCATTTTACCTTCTATTTGTATCCCTTAGTCATTCAGTGCAAGAGTCTTTTTTTTTCTCTTCAGTGATAGGAACTTACTGCTTTTCAGATGCCCAGACATCAGTTGTTCTTGCTTTCCTGCAGTGGTCCAAGCAGTAAATCTCCAATTCAGCAAACAGTTATTGAGCCTCAAGTATATACCATGTGCCAGCAATACAAAGATGCATAAACATGTCCTTCGCTTTTGAGAAACTGAGTTCGATTATTATAATATGGTGCTGTGATAGAAGTATATGTCAGCAGAAAAGGTGTAATAAAATTGAAAATAATATAATGATAACAAGGTACATTTTATTTTTAATTAATTTAAGTAAAAAGCCTTCTAAGATATGTTTTTATATGAGTTAGCCTAGAGGTTGGGAAAGAAAGAGGGCAGTGTCTTATGATAATTTACTTTGCTAAGACCGTGGTAGTAAATATAACATCTTGACCTCTTTTGTATCCCTAAAATCAGATGCGTCAAAAGAACTGGATAAGAAAAACTCTCTCAACAGAAGGTCAGAAAAAATGGAAGATAGCCCAAAAGAATGTGAAAATATTCCCTCTTTGGTTGCATTTGAAAATCTCAACACAAATGTGACTGATATCATGTTAATCTTGTTGGTGGAGAACATAAGTGGCCTGTCCAGTGATGATTTTCAAGTGGAAGTAATACGAGATTTTGATGTTGCCGTCGTTACCTTTCTAAAATATATAGGTAAGATTAAGTGATTCTTCATTTGCCAGTCTTCTTTGCACCACACTTTTGGGACTTGGGACACCCAACTAATGGAATGTCTCTGAAAATCTGAGTCTTTCTAGTAACTAATAAGAGAGACTCCAAGTTAACATAGGTCCTTTTTTATTTGAAAGAGAAGCAAATTTGTTTTGAATCCAAAGTCTGGTATATTTAATAGGTCAAACTTTATTGTATGAGGTGTGTGTGTGTGTGTGTGTGAGAGAGAGAGAGAGAGAGAGAGAGAGAGAGAGAAGGGGAGAGAGAGAGAGACAGAGAGACAGAGACAGAGACAAAGACAGTGATGATTTTTGAACTCAGTTCAAAGAGACTGAGAGACAGATACAAAGAGACAGAGACAGAGACAACACACCCAAATAGAAATCTAAAGTCTAAGGTTATTAAAGTGATTCCAAGCAGAAGAGTCAATGTTTTCACCTCGTTGGGAGAAGTAAATATTGATGTGTGTTACCAAATTGAACTTGAGGTTAATAATAATAATAATAGCAAGCACTCATATAGTGTTACTGTAAATTAGGTATTATGCTAAGCTCTTTCCATGTATTAATTAATTTGTTCCTTTCAAAATCTTTTGAGATTATTATTATTATTCCTCATTTTACACTTGAGACAAAGGTGCAGATAAATGGAAGAACTGGATTTGAACCCAGGCAGCACGCCTCTATACAGCCTGTTCTCTTATCCTCTTTACCATGTATTTCCTTAATACTTTCATGGTCATCCACATATGCAAGGAGCATGTGATGCAAAAAAAAAATGAGTGTTCTTTGAGGTCTGTGTGAGGAGTCTGTGAATGATCTCTGAGATGGAAGAGTCATCTCCAGAAAGACAAGGAAAATTTTCAGTTCGAGGCCCTATCTATTCCATTGCCATGGAGGTGGAATGGTTAATTAAGAATGCAGGTCATGAAGTCAAAATTCTAGATTCTCCATTAAACTAATTATCTGAGGTTGGTCAATTTACTACCTTCTGTGTGCCTTATTTTTCTCATCTATAAAATGGGAATAGTAATGCCTATCTGATATAGTTTCTGTGAAGCTTAAATGAAATAATGTTTGCAAAGCTCTTGACATAGTACCTGAGATGTGCTAAGGACTCAATAAAAGAAGCTATTCTTATTTCAAATTTATGATTATTTTTTATAAAGGTAAAACTAAATGGACTTGCTTTTGTTCATTGATCAAAAACTTGGACACCTGCTGTATGCACTTGTCTAGGTGCAGTAGGTACAGAGATAAATAATTCTTGGCTCTTGCTTTTGAGAAATTCATATGGGGAAGGGAAGTAACCCATGTGTAAATGAATAATGAAGATGTAAGAGGAGAAGCTGCCTTCTTCAGCTGTGAACAGCAGGCCGTGGAGAATGGGAAGGAAGGGAACCTATACAAAGTGGCTTGGTTTTGCCCTGCCTACTCCCTTTTATGAAGTATATACTTCAGTAGTACCAGTTTATTAGGTCCCAAGTACACTATGTTGTTTCATGCCATTGCTGTTCTCTCTGCCTGAAATATTTTCTCCCCTTATCTAGCTAGTTAAACTCTTCTTCATCCTTCAAAACTTAGGTCAGTGATTGCCTACTCTGGGAATCCTTGTCTGAGTGCCAGTAGGCCACTTGTTTGCTTTTAGGATGTCCTCCCTCCTGGGCAGTGAATGTTCAAGTACTTGTTATATTCATCACTCTATCCTCAGCTCCTAGCACAGTGCCTGGTACATTGTGGGCCCACAATCAATATTCATTTATTTGAAAGAGATAATTGGGCTGAGTCTTGAAGGAGGAATAGAATCAGGATAAAAATTGGAGAAGGGCATTTCAGGCACAGGAAATGATATATATATATGAAAGCAAAAGAGAACGGGTTTTCAAAATAATGACTAGTTTTGGGGTTTTTTTGTTTGAGGGTTTTTTTTTTTTTTTTTGGTATTATGGAAAATAAAATGAATGGCAAAGAATAACCAGAGGTGATATTTGGAAATTAGTTTGGAGTCAAATAGCCAAAGGCATTGTAAGCCTAGCAAAGAGTGTGGACTCATGCCTGCAGGTAATGGGGAGCCATTGAAGGACTTGAGGAAGCAGTGAAATGAGGAGATTTGTGTTGTAGAGAAAGATTTGTGTTGGCGATGTCAGGGAGGGTTGGAGAGGGTTGTGAGTGGAGGAGGGACACAACTCAGTGGCCATAATCCAGGTAAGATATTCATATATGCATCATTGTTCAGAGACTGGAAGTTTTAAGCATGTCATTTCTCATTTAGGGATTAAAATCTTGCATCTAGCTCTACCCTTTATCTCAATATTCAGACAGTTCCTTCTGTATAATGTAAAAATATAAACATAATTTTCTGATTGATTGATTTTGATTTGTAGATCCCAAGCAATTTGTTGATGTTTGTGCCACACACCATTCAGTGAAACACCTTCAGCTTTCTCCAAGACTTCTGGAGGAGACAAAAAGAATCAGGGTCGAAAACCTGCCGCCTGGTGTTGATGACTATAATCTGAAATGTTTTTTTGAAAATCCTCAAAATGGAGGGGGAAAAATTACCAGTGTTGAATGTTTTCCTGAAGAGAGTTCAGCTCTGATTGAATTTTTTGACAGAAAAGGTAATATCTATTAGCCTGATTTTGTAGACCTGGCATAATCTAAACCACCACTTTAGCAGATCTTAACCATTATCAATTGAATTCCAGTGTATTTTCTTTTTATTTGTATATTTCATTGGTAATCCAATTAGTAATCAAGTTCCTCTGGAATATGATGCTTAATGAGTCCAGCGATTCAGATTTTTAAAAAGTAAGTTAAATTTTTGAAAAATATAAGGAGATTCTCTCATGAGTCTCTACCTATGATGAACTGAAAAATATATAATTCTCAGAATCTTGGAAATACTGTATTAAAAAAAGAGATGATCTGTGTTTCAGCTGTACACTTGGTAGAAATTCTCAAATTAATTTTGATAAGGTTAGATAAAGAAACACTCAGAAACATGAACAGTTCCTATAAAGCATCAACACTTTCCCTTTCACCTGTCAATGTCATTCAGAAATTAATAAGGGTGATTTCACATTATCAGTGGATGCCTGCTGGGTTGTTCTTTTCGGTGACCCTGTGAAAACCATGTCCAGCCGAATCTTAGGGAAACACTTCTGAGGGTTTTACAGACATAGATTTCTAGCTGTCTGAGGCTCGTGCAAAGTCAGCATGGAGAGTTCATTGATGTTCAGAGGTCAAGGCTGAGAAGTAGGAATTGGAGGGCCAGACTTCTTAGGGAAAGAAAGAACACGGTGCTTGGGATTAACTGGGGAGTTCCCTGTGAACGAAAGGGCCCTTTCAAAGATTCCATTTCACCTGACCTCTTTGCACCTTCTGATTGTGTTGACCAGACCTCTTCCTCTAGCCTCACTCATTTCCATGTTCTCCACAGTCTGAGATACACTGATTTTCCCTTTCTCTCTGTCTGGTTGTTCCTTCTTATAAGTGTAACTTACATAGCTCTGCAGGGTGCTACAAAGTGTATTCACAGACACTGCTTTATGGGCATTGCTATTATTGTAATCCCTGTTTTACAAATGAAGAAACTAAGGCACATAAAGGTCAAATAACTTGACCAAGGTTACACAGCTAATAAATGACAGAACCAAGATTTGAACTTGGGTAGTCTGGCCCATAATCTATGCTGTTAACTTCTTTACCTTTCCCCAATCTCCTATTCGCCTATAACATTAATTTTTCTTGTGAGGTATTTCACTGCTTACAGTGGGTTACCAATACTGAGGCAAACTGTAGATAAAGCTGGATTAAGAAGAGAATTTATTTAGCAATATTGTATTTTATGTAGATTATTTGACAGGAATATTAGGCACTTCACTCTGAAATTACTTGGTTCACTTTAACAAAATCTTAAGAAAGGGAACTCTTATTAAATACCCATTGCAGGTGAGTTGTGTTTTTTTTGTTTTGTTTTGTTTGTTTGGGTTTGGTTTTTGCTGTGTTTTCTGCCACAGTATCTCTTTGAATCCCCATACTAACCTGTATGGTTAGATATAGTTACTCTTTCATTACAGAGAGGAAGCAGGATGGAGAATTTAAGGCACATTAGGGTGACATTTATGATGGTTCTTGGGTCAGATAGACTCAAATTCAAATCCTGCTTTGGTGCTTACTAGCTTTGTAATCTAGCAAGTTCCTTTAACTCACAAAAGCCTCTGTTCTCTCCTCTGTAAAACAGAATTCATGTTACTACTTACCTCAGAAAATGTTGTGAGAATTAAATGAGATTATACCTGCAAAGTACTTGGCACATGGTGGGTGCTCAGTACATGGTAGTGGTCACTGGTCACTGGTGCTGCCCAGGTTCAGAAACTAGGGGGCCATTTTGGGAAGTTGAAACTATGTGTCTGGACCTCCGAAGGCTGTATTTTATGATGTCTGGCTCAAGGCCTAGGAGCCAATTATGCACAGGTGAAGTTATTTTTAACCTCTTTCCAAAGGATGCTATTTTAATCCAAGTTGTTATTGGAATTCATTCTAATTTCTTTTCTTCTTAGACTCCTTGTACCTGTCTAATAACTTACACAAAATGAGGAGGGGCTTTAAAGAGAAGGGTATCCACCTCTCCCAACACATACACACAGACATGTATATATGCCATCCTAGGGACTGTCCCAGTAAAAGTGGCAGAAGGTGCATTGTAGCAGGGATGGGAAAGGTGCAAGATTTACTGAATCAGAGTCTTTGGGCAGGGCTCTCTGATGACTATGAGATGACCTTGGTCTTAGAATCCCTCGTAAAGAGTCAAGAGCATTCAGACACTGGCTTGAATCTTAGCTAAAATACTTACAGCCTACATGACACTGTTCAAGTTATCTAACTTTTCCTAGTCTAAGTCTTATCATTTGTAAATAGGGATGATAATAATAGTGTTTCTATCTCAAAGGGTTATTGTGAGGATTAAATTAATTTGATATATGTAAAGCACTTAGAATAGTGTCTGACACATTGTTAGCTATGATAATTATTATTGTACTCCTCTCCCTAGAAGTATTAATGGAATCTAAGTCATCTATGAAGCCTAAAGTTGTCAGGTGTACAAGAAGCAGCAGATAGCATGATTCTTAGATGTGCTTTGCTTTGAGCACCAAAATATTCTTTACACTGGGGCAAACATTATCCCCATGCTTGGGAACAAAGTCCTATTTATTTCTTAACCTGGTGGTGATATATCAGTATTATCAGAAAAACAAAATAAAACAGAATTTTAACAGAGTGATCTTAGCTAGAAAGTAATTATTCCATTAAACAAGGGATACCTATGCAGCGTTAACACATATCAATTTATATTTGAGCACTTTGAGAGCAGAGCTGCTTTTTTCCCCTCTTTTTATAAAATTAAATTTATTGGGATGACATTGGTTAATGAAGTTATATATGTTTCAAGTCTATAATATATCACCTGTATATTGCATTATGTGTTCACCACCCAAAGTCAAATCTCTTTCCATCACCATATATTTGACCCCCTTTATCCTTTTCTACCTTCCTCCTCCTCCTTTTTCCTCTGATAACTGCTATACTGTTGTTCGTGTCTGTGAGTTTTTGTTTGTCTTGTCCATTTGTTGCTTTCAGTTTTACGTCCCACATATGAGTGAAATCATATTCAGTTTTACATCCTACATATGACCGAAATCATATGGTTCTCGACTTTTTTATCTGACTTATTTTGCTTTAGCATGATATTCTCAAGATCCATTCATGTTGTTGCAAGTGGCAGTATTTCATCTTTTCTTATGGCTGAGTAATATTCTATTGTATATATGTACCACATTTTCTTTATCCAATCATCTATCGAAGGGCACTTCAGTTGTTTCCATGTCTTGACCACTGTGAATAATGCCGCAATGAACATCAGGGTACATATATCTTTACAGAAAAATGTTTTCAAATTTGGAGATAGATACCCAAACTAGTCTTAGTTTTTTGAGGAACTGTCATACTGTTTCCTAGAGTGGCTGCACCAGTTTGCACTCCTGCTCGCAGTGCGTGAGGATTAGAGCTGCTTTTTAATAACGTGTTATAACATCAAAGTTCTATAAATATTAGGATTTTTTCCCTCTAGAATAGGAAAGGTATTTTTTTTTTCTTTTGAAACATATTACACTGGGATTACTTTATTTTATTTCTTTCCTTTTAAGTGTTAGGCACCATCATGACCAAGAAACATTTCCTCAGCAATATGCCACTCTCTGTGTTCCCATACTATACCTCTCTGGGCACAGCTTTATATGGAAAAGAAAAGCCTCTGATCAAGCTTCCAGCACCAATTAGAGAATCTCTGGATCTTCCGTTATGGAAGTTCTTGCACAAAAAGAATCACCTGATTGAAGAGATAAATGAAGAAATGAGACATTGTCACTGTGAGTTAATGTGGTCTCAACTCAATGGCGAAGTTACCATCAGACCTGAGGCCACCTTAGTCCATCAAGGAAGACTAAGAATCAAGAACTGGAAGAAAGATGTTTTGACAGCATTCTCTGGCATCAGGTCTAGATATAAAGTTATGCCATTTAAAGTGGATCCAATAGTGTGGGACACCATAAAAAACGATTTAGAAGATGACAGGATTTTGATCGAGTTTGATACATTTATGGGGATTGTAACCTTAGTGGGGAAATCAGAGGATGTACAAAACATTGAGCCAAAAATCAAAGAATTAATAAAAAACGCCACTGAAAAAATTAAAAGAGAAGAGCAAAGTGTGAAGGAGAAAGTGGCCATTTCCCCAGGAAAGTATTCTCTTTTATGCCACAGTGGTATGCAGGAGCATTTCCACATGGAGTGCCCAGAGGTGGAAATTTCTTACGATGAAGCCACTCAACACATGTGCTTCAAAGGACTCAGTGCAGATGTGTATAAATTAAAGTGTAAAATCCAGGAAAAGGTTTACAACATGGACCAGAAAAACATTGAGCTTTCTCCTCAGGTTTTCCAGTTTTTGCAACAGGTTGACTGTGCAGAATTCTCTAAGTCTCTTTTTATAGCAGAGAAAATTCTTGCAAGTTATGACCTAAAGGGTACAACTGTTCTCTTAACCGGCTGTTCTTCTGAAGTCCTATTAAAAGCTGAAAAGCAAATGGTCAGTGCCTTAAATTTTAAGTCAATAGACATTGAGGACAGGGAATTTCTTAACAGCAGGAAATGGAAAGAGTGCACTCACAATTTGCATAAGAAATATAATTCTTCCTCAATGACCGTAATAATCAATGAGTTTATCTCAGAAACCACAGCTGTGGTCAACATCGCAGGCTGTACGAGAGAAGTAAATGACATCTACAGCTTGCTTTTTGACTTTGTGGAAAAAAACATGAGAATTGAGAGATTGATGGAAGTAAAGCCTCCCTTAGTTATTGATTATTTAAAGGCAGAGAAGCTATTCTTGCAAAGGATAAAGAAGATAAATGTTATTGTAAATTTCAATCCCGAAGATAAACAAAAAGGCATTTTACTAATTGGCTCAAAGACAAAAGTCCTGGAGGGAATGAATATCATCAGGCAAGCCCGGGATTCAGTTTGTATTAAAAGCATCAATATTGATAAGCCAGGAGCCAGCCAGATCTTCCAGGATAAAGCAGGGTACTATAAAAGTCAGGTCAAACAGTTTTTTGGTTGTTTTATTCAACTACAGAAGAATGAAGGAAAAGAGGAGGGAGGCGGCACTGGCGGGCAGAAGTGCTCCACTCAGGTGGACTTGGCCCCTGGAGTCTCACTGATTGTACAGCTGGGTGACTTGACACGGTTTCCTGTCGAAGTGGTGGTAAATTCAGCAAATGAGGACCTCCGGCTGAGTGGTGGTCTCGCCGCAGCTCTTTCGAAAGCAGCTGGCCCTGAGCTCCAGGAAGACTGTGACAAGATAGTGAAGGAAAGGGGCAAGATCCTTCCTGGCCGTGCCACCATCTCAAAAGCAGGAAGGCTCCCATACCATCATGTGATCCATGCAGTAGGTCCCAAGTGGAAGAAGGATGATGCCCGGTGTTGTATGCTCCTGTTACAGCATGCCGTGGAACAAAGTCTCATTTTGGCTGAACATCACCAATACCAATCCATAGCCATCCCCGCCATTAGCTCCGGGATCTTTGGTTTTCCCTTACTCCAGTGTGTGGAGGCCATCGTTTTGGCCATCAAAGAAAACTTCCAAGGTAAGAGCGATGGACGCACCTTGAAAAAGGTTTACCTTGTGGATGCAGCTGAGAAGACTGTTGAGGCCTTTGCTGAAACTGTGAAATCTGTATTTAAAAACACCCTGCCTGGTACTGCTTCCTTGCCCAGTTTACCAGCAGCAGTTCAGCCCGGCTCGAGAGAAGATCTTGAAAACAGACGAGTGCTCCCGTGCCCGGGAGGCCTGAGGATCCTGTTGTTGAAAGCAGATGTGCAGAATGCTACGGTGAGTGTCCCTACTTACAGAACACCCACCAAGGTGCTGGGACTTCAGTTAGTCTGTTGCCAAAGAAAGATTAGGGTCAAGGGGAGAATCAGAGGAGAGAATCCCAGGCCCTCCATCCTGGCCTGGACACAGGTTTCTGTAGAAAATTGGGCTACTTTACCACAGCATCTAAAGAGAGAGATTGGCCAGTTATGTGTGGGAATTGGAAGTGTATTCAGGTCACTAGGTTTCCAGTAAATGTGAAAAGTCACAATAATACCTTTGCAAGGCCCTCTATACTTTTTTGGTGCCTTCACACTTGTCAGATTTTGAAGAATCGAAGGTTAATTACCTGTCAAATTCTGACAGCAGATACAGAAAAATAAGAGCATAGGTTGGGAACAGAGAACAGGAATCTTATCAGTGGAACTGAACAAGGATGAGAAAGGGGGCCCAAGACTGAGGGACCATCAGCTCCCAACACCAGTAAGAAAATGTGGGAAGGAAAGTAGAGAATGGACCTGGGAAGGGTCTGGGTAATATGTGGGGACAATTCTTGTAGGTCTGCTGGGTGGGTGGTGGCGGGGGGTGTGACATGTTTTTAAAATATGTATTTAACAACCTTTTATACAAGCTCTAACTAATGGGAATAGCAGCCCTGGAAGCCCCTGCTGTGCCAGCTGTTACTTCTTTAATTTGGGTATTGTGGGCAGGCTTGGGGAGGGGAATCCTAGGGAAGGCTATTTGCATACTTTCTTTGGAGAAATGTCTATTCAGATCTTTTGCCCGCTTTTAAATCAGGTTACCTTTTTATTAGTGAATTTTAAGAGTTCTTTATATATTCTGGATACAGGTCCCTTACCAGATATATGATTTGCAAATATTTTCTCCCATTATGTGGGTCATCTCTTTATATAATAAACTTAAATAATAATTACAAGAATAATAGCTAACATTAATTATTTAGATGTACCAGGCACTATGCTAAGTGCTTGGCATGCATTTTCTCATTCAATGCTATGAGGTAGATCCCAGGATTATTATTATTCTCATTTCACAGCTGTGGAAATGAGACTTAGAGGGATTAAATAATTTGCCCACATCCCACAGCCAACAAACGGTAGAGCGAGGATTAGAATATTTGTTCAGGTTCCTAACCATTGCACTATTTCAAAACATTAAAATAATTTTATTTCTCGTTTTAAAAACCAAACAAATAAACAGAAAATTTTGACTGAGAGTTGGTAATTGGAATGAGTTCCATTTCTTGTCCAACTTGAGCACTGAATAGTAAGACATTGCTTTCATTCCTTTTGTTCCCATAGATGTTTGGCTTTTGATGCCACAGTATCTGCTGTGCATTTGCTCCTTGGTGGCCTATGCAGAGCAACTTTGAAAGTCATTTGGTCACATTCCATCTCCTCTCTTCAACTTGCATTCTAATGTAGCCAATTAATCTGCTCACATTAACTATCCTGCTGAAAAGCTTCCATAGCTCCTCGCTATCTGTCAGGAAGTCCAGTTGGCCTGGCACTCGAAGCCCTCTGCAGAGTCTATCCCCAACATTTCCAGCCTTGTTTATGCCATTTTACTGCAGAAATTCTCTGTCGGGTCAAACTAATCCACTCGTGGCTCACAACCTACCATGCATATGTTCATACTGTTCCCCTTCATCAATGACTTCCTTGTCTTTCTCTGCCCACTGCAACTATTCCCATGTTTCAGACCCCACATGACTCATGGTGTCATTAGTTGCTGAAGGCACTTCCTCTGGAGTCCTTTGGTGATCCTATACCATTTATACATTGCTTTTTGACATTTCTCTTTTGTCCTGGAGTGTTATTTAAATAAGTATCTAATAACACTTTTTCTTGGGTGGTATTTCAGTCCTGAAAACGTAATCATCTTAGTTGTCCCCCATTTTGCCAAGCCCAGCGGCTCAAATATAGTAATCCTTGATTAATGTTTTTGTTAGAATTTGAAACAAATTGTTGGTTTTGTCTTTAAGACCGATGTTGTCGTCAACTCCGTTCCCTCGGATCTTACGCTTAACAGAGGGCCCCTTTCTAGGGCCCTCTTGGAAAAAGCTGGGCCAAAGCTCCAGGAGGAACTGAACACAACTGGGCAAGGGATGTCTATTAATGTGGGCACAATTCTCCAAACCAGTGGTTGCAATCTGCATTGCCAGCGTGTGCTTCATGTGGTGGCTCCGGACTGGCAAAATGGCAGCGCATCTTCACACAAGGTAGGGCCTGGTTTTAAATTCTCCAGAAAATTGGATACCCATTTAAATTCCTTTCAGTATAACGTAGATTGGACTCTGTCTGTTTCTCTTCCATAATAACGTCACATTCTTGACAAGTTCCATCTTATGGCCCTTTCTTTCAACTGTAGCAGACTTCTCCTGAAGACTAGTTAATAATATAAATTGATTATAGTACTCAATCATTATTGGGGATCAGGGAAGAATTACTGACGATAACACATCTTTAAAGAGGAAGGCAGAGCAAGGGCATAAAGAATGGAAGAGCATGAGGAATTTAAACAGTAATTGCTTTGCTTCTTTCTTCATTACTGAGTGAGTTTGAATCTTTTTGGAGGGTTTCTCACATTCTGTTTTCCTTTTCTTTATCTACTCCTATATTTTTCTTTCTCCTTCTGACTGCTCTTAACCTGCCTTTCGTTGAAAGTAAAAAGGAGCAGAGATCATAGTCAAAGCTGCTGAATTCTTATTTTTGTCCTGAATTCCATTTCTAGGCAAATGTATAAGGATGTGTTTTGTGCTTTTCAGATCATGGAAGACATAATCAGAGAATGTTTGACAATCACTGAGAGTTTGTCCTTAAAATCAATTGCATTTCCAGCCATAGGAACAGGACAATTGGGTTTTCCTAAAACTGTTTTTGCTGAATTAATTATTTCAGAAGTTTTCAAATTTAGTAGCAAGAATCAACTGACAACTTTACAAGAGGTTTGCTTTCTGCTGCATCCAAATGATCACGGGAATATTCAGGTACAGCCTCATTTATTTCTGGTTATTTTGGCAACTGAGCCTTAATGGTCTCCAATGTCGTCTTGGTCTAATAGGTTGTGTTATGTATTTCCCATACAGGGAAGCAAGAGAGTAGTGTAGACTACTTGAAATTTCAAGCAAATACATGGTTATAGAAAAAAAATTTAACTTCTTATTAAGGAAAATTTCAAACATATACAAAAGTAGACAAAATAGTATAATAAACGCCCTTGTAACCATTACTCATCTTCACTGCTATCATCCTATGGCCAATATGTTTCATCTCTATCTCCATTTATTTGCCTTCTTCTTATATTTTTTTGAAGCAAATCCCAAATATACATTTTATCTATAAACAATTCGGTATTTATTTTAGACATTAGAGTTCTTTCTAAAAAGTAACATAACCACAATACTATTTCACACATAAAAGAAATTGACAATCATTCCTTTATTTCATTATCAAGTCAATGTTCAAATTTCTAATTCTCATAAATGTTTTATTTTGTTTTTATAGCTTATTTGTTTGAATCAGAATCTAAATAAGGCTCAGATATTGCAAATAGAGTTGACATATCCCTAAACCCTCTTTTAATCTATAGAATTCCCTTCCACATGAACATAGAAATTTTAATACATAATATAAAAGCGTAGTATGGTCCTGTAAATAGGAGATTATCAGGATTGGATACAACTGAAGGGTGTGGTTAGAATGAACTCAGCACATCCCCATGAGAATAGGAGAGTTGGGACCAGAAGTACCAGAATCATCTTCAGTCACAAAGAGTATGTTGACCACTTCACATTTGCTGAACATCAGCTATTGGTGATCCACTGGACTCAGCGTTATGGGAGAACAAGAGACATTTAATAAGAGGTCATTATCCCTGACCTCCAAGTCATTAGAGTCCAGTAGAGTAAATGACATTAAATGTTTTAAAAGTTTCATAATAGTGCAAGAATTAAACGGATTAAAGCCAGCAACCCAGGAGATGTCTGTGGATTGCTGGACCATTTGAATGTTTAGGTCATACTTAATTTTTTCTGGATCTAGATATTACCTTAAGTTCTTTGGAAGCAAGAAATCTCACCTACGTTCTAATCAGACAGCCAAACCACCCAAGCAAAATATGTGGTCCACTTAGTTGGTCTGCATAACTACGGTAATTTCTAGTCAATAAGTGCTTTTTTAACAACCTCCCTATGACTTGCATTATACAAGGTGATATAGATCATGGGATGGGTATGTAGCACATACTTTCCCTCCTAGAAATCATTATTACTTTGGGAGCTAAGATTTAAACACATAAAATGAACTAAATTAGAGTCATAAAGTGCTGAGAGTTTTTGAATAGATGAATAGGGGAGTAGTCCTATGACACGAACCTGAATCTTCAAATCTCACTATTTCTGTGCAACCCCAGACCCTATTTTCTTTCCTAAAGACTCATAGTCCATTGCAGGTATTCTGTAAAAGGATTAATATATACAGACACCTTTACTGCCATAAGAAATAGTATCAATTCTCCATACATGACTGTGACACTTTCTCTCTTAAGACTTTTAAAGACAGTTAAACTTTGGTTATATTCATACAAAAATCAACAAAACTTATTGAGATGTTTATAGGTGGCCACTGTAGCAGAGGTTGTAAAAAAAAAAGCCCATGGTCTGAACATGACATCTAGATGTGCTTTATTTGGGCTATTTTTAAAAAATTGAATCAGTTGCTAACATTTTAAAATCAAACATTTCATATAAAACTCCAGATGGCCACTGTGACCTAAAAATTTAAATGCTCTGGCACATTGGGCATGGATTTCTGCCAGAACAGTTCACTGTGACTGAATGACAGGTGCTGTGTAGTCCTTCAGAGTCACATCAGTCCGCCTTCACATTTGTAGCTCACCTGCCTGACCTCTGGAGGTCGTGAGCCTGAAACTCTGGCTCTATAGTCTCTCCGAGTCTCTCTCTCTTTATTGTATCAGCCTTTTAGCTAAAATATCACTTTTTTTCCCCAACAAGATTCTCTGTTACTTATTTACAAAAGGTGTCACTACCAGGCAAAGAAATGGAACTCACGGATTTATTAAACCTAAAATACATACATCAGCATCTTGTTCCGAAAAGCACCACTTCCCTAGCCATTCCCCTCCTGGTACAAATAAGAAGTTAAAAATTGAAGTTTTTGGGTCCTTGTGTTTGCCTTTCTGTTAACACTGCAATTTTAACAACTTTTAACAAGTTATTTACCTTTACTGATTCTAAAAGTAATACATGTTCATCATAGGAACTTTGAACAATACAAAATACATAAATTCTTTGAGTCATATTTCATTCTAGTCTTCTTCTATGCATGTGTACTTTGCAAAGTGTTGTTATATAATGTAATTAATGTTATTCTTTCATTTAATAGTATAAAGTATTTCCTTATTCCATTAACTGTTCCTTGAAAATGCAGTTCTTAATAGCTGCTAAATATTTTAACATGTGGATATATTAAAATTTATTTGACCATTTCTTTGATGGATTTTAAACTGTTTTATTTTTTCTTGATTATCGATAGCACTGTAATGTATTTACATTTTTTTGTATTTATATCTTTGTTCCCATCATTGATAATTTTCATAGGATGCATTTGTAGAAATAATATATGTATTGTTTTCATAATTTTAAAAATCTATAATGATAATAAATAATGCCTTGAGAATTATTCTCTCCTAAATATTTGTGCATGCAGGATCAAAAGCCATGATGAATTAAATTCATTCATCTACTGAGGATTGTAGTAGTCAAAACTGTCTTTGTACTTCCAGGCATTTTCAGATGAATTTGACAGAAGAGCTAATGGAAATTTCATCTGTGACAAAATCCCCAAGGCTGAAAATACACAAGGTTCAGTAAAGCTTTTAAATTGAGAAATTATTTCTAGTTGCTAAATAACTATTTAGTGATAAGTAAAAGATAATAGTGATGATTTTTATAAAAAATCAATTTGTGATGATGGAGATATTAAATTATATTCCATATACCTGAGCTTGCAAGACACTGGCCATGTTTGTGTGATATGGAGCAAAAGAGTAGGCACGCCAGCTTGGATAATCCATATAACGGGTTTTTAAGTAGTGACGAGGCTACTATTTTCTAAGGATGATGTGACATGTGTTTTTGGAAATAGACACATTTAAAGAGACAATACAAATGCTTCTTCTCTGTTGTATTTGCTGTTGTATATTTGAGTTTATCCTATTTGGAGTTGCTGAGGCTTCTTGGATCTGAATATGTATGTCTTCCATCAAATTTGGGGATTTTTCAGTCATTTTTTAAAATATTTTCCTGCAGTGGTCTCTTCTCCACTGGTGCTTTAATAACATGAATGTTAAGCCTTTTGATAGTGTCCTGTTGGTCCCTGAGGATGTTTTTAAAAGTTTTTTTCCGCTTTGTTCTTCAGATTGGATGATTTTTATTGATCTATTGACCCACTTCTCTGTCTACTACACTATTGAGCCTATCCAGTGAATTTTTTATTTCAGAGGTTGTATTTTTAAGTTCTAAAATGTCCATTTGATTCTTATTTCATAGTTTATACTTCTCTACAGAGACTCCTATATTTCCATTCATTTCAAATCATTTCCATGCATTCAGATGGAAACTCAGGGAACATAGTTATAGTAAATAGTTTAAAGTATAGTAGATAGTTTATCTGATAATTCTAACATCTGGATCATCTTGAGATGAACATTATATTGAGTGTCTTTGTCCTTGAGAATTGGTCACATTTTCTTGGTTCTTTGTATGACAAGCAATTTTGGATTATAGGCTGGTTATTTTAATTATCATCTTATGAAACAGGTCTGGTTAAAATCCTCTGGAAAATGGTGTTTGTTTATTTGTTTTATCAGGCAGTCAGTCAGTTAAGCTCATTCTAAAAGTTCTATTTCACCTTCTGGGTGGGCAGTGTTTCCAGTGTCACTTCAGTTCTCAAAGCATTTGCCACACTGCTTGGGTCTGCCCCAACATGCGTGGCTCTGGGGCAGGCTCAGGATTTATTCCAGTTCACACACAGAGTGGCGATCACTTTCTCCAGCTCGCCCCTTGCGAGGATCCCCTTTACACTCCCTGGCTTGCAGGAGCCTACTTTCTAGTTCCTCTTGCCAGAAAGACAGGGTTCCCTTGGAGGAGAAGCTGCCTGTTCTGTTGCCTCATAATTTTGTGTGATAAAGTTTGCCCTTGGGCAAAGTAAAGAGAGAATAGAGAGAAAAGATCACAGAGATTTCCCACACACACATATATACACTCATCAGACCACAAGGGTTCTTATTCCTGATTCTTCTGGATAGAAATACAGAATGACTCTCAGAGTTTTAGCTCCATATGGTGCCACTGTGGAGTTAAGCAATTAGGGTTACCTTGGGGTAGAGCCTAGGTTAAAAAAGAAATAAATTTGGATAATAAAGAGGATCCCTGCCATAATCTTTTCAATCTTCACAGGGGCCCCTGTTCTCAATCTTCTGGCCACAAAGACAGGAATCCTCTGAGAATTTTGGTGCCAGTGCTCATTGAGCAGTTCTGCAGCTAGGGCCACCCTTGGGTCAAAGCTGGGAGACAACAGAGGAAAATTTTCAAAACAAAACAAAATGAGAAACTACTCTCTATACAGGTTGCCTCTTCAGATTTTGACTCCCCTCACCCCAAACTCTGCCTGCTGTCATTTACTCTTCAGTCTCACTTAGTGGATTTTTGTATTTGTTCCATGTTTTTAGTTGTCATCAGTGAGCAAGATAACTTCTAGTGGGCTAACTTCAACTTGGCCAGCACCGGAAGTCCACGTTTGGTACCTATTATATTTTATAATTCTTTTTCAAAAACAGACCATCACTGCGGCCAAGGTTAAAGGCAGGAGATGAGAGAGAGAAGAAGGGAGAGAGGGAGAGAGAGAAAGAGAAGTATGGAGGGGCCCATGTGAGGAACCTGAGACCTAAGTCATTCTTGCTGTTGTTGACTTAGTTATTAACTCCATTTTTTTTTTCTTCTTTTCAGGTTTCTATGGGACTGTTTCTAGCACTTCTTCAGGAGTGCATGAAATGAAAATTGGCCCCATCACCTTCCAGGTGGCCTCTGGAGATATTACAAAAGAAGAGGCAGATGTGATTGTAAATTCAACATCAAAGACATTTATTCTCAAAGCAGGTACTTTACTTATAGGGTTTTGACTAGTGTTATAGTCACAGTAGATCCCATGAAGGAGAGTTTCTATAGCTAGACTATTCTACAGTTGCATAGCCAAATTGGTTTCTACAGCTTTGTCTTATTAATATTAATTAATAATTTTAAAATTATTTCGACATGGTTTCTCACTATTGGTAACAGTTATTTTATGAATTTTTCTTTTTTTGTGACCAGAAATATCGAGGTTATAGGATTCCTTTGATAGGGAAAGTGTTTAGATGAGGTAAATGCACTGATCCAAATGTACTGTTGTGATTTTTTTATTTGTGTTTTTAACCATCTCGATGTTCTCATGTAGGGGTCTCCAAAGCAATTTTGGAACATGCTGGAAAAAATGTGGAAACAGAATGTATTCGCCTAGGTAAGGCACAATGCTGTTTTTGGTCCTAAATTTTAAGTGGAAGCTAACTATGGGAGGCTGTGGAGAGGCTGAAGAAAGTCTTTGGACTGGGGAGACAAGACGTTAATTTTAAAATCATACATTTTACTAAAGAATTCCAGTCATAGAGAATTAGAAGTGAAAAAAATTCAAGGGTGACGCCATGGTTAAAAAAAAATTAAACAAGAAAGATTCATCAAAGGTAGCATTTTAGGAGTCTCTTATTCACATAAAGTGCTTTATTTGCCAAACCAGACATTTTGCTTTCCAAACAAAGAGTGAGTTCAGCATCTGATTCTGCATGTTTTTGTTTTGTGTTTTTTAGGTCAACAGAGCCACAATGGTTATATAATTACTGAAGGTGGATTACTGAAGTGCAAGAATATTATTCACGTCATTGGTGGAAATGATGTCAAGAAATCAGTTTCCTGTGTTTTGCAGGAGTGTGAAAGACGGAATTACTCATCTGTTTGCCTCCCAGCCATTGGGACAGGTTTGTAGCTTTTCAAGGCTTAATCCCTAGGTGTCCCTTTTCCCTTGATTTGGTGCTGACTCCAATGCAGTTCATGCTGAGTCTGAGTAAGAGCAAATTCCTCAGTCAAAGGCAACCGCTGGAAGAATGAGCAAAGCCTGTGGGTGGTTTAAGTAAAAGTAGTAAAAACGAAGAAAACTGAAGAGACTGTTGGAATATCAGAGAGACATTTGCTCTCTAATATGGAGGGGAAGGAAGAGGAAGGCAGGGGAAGGGATGGGAGGGAAGAAAAAAAAAAGGCCAGGCCATCTTTCTCTTTAATCTGTTCCTTTCTCTTGTTCCATCCCCTACATATCTAATCCTACATCTCCGTTATTTAGTCCTTAACTTCTTCCTCCGTCCCCTCTCCATGGAAAACATCAGTGCAGCCATTGGCTTCCACCTCTCTGTAGTTTACTCCCAGATGAGCATTTCCAGCCCTCTTCTCTCACCTCTTCAACAGTGGCTGAATAGGTTGGCCTTAGGGCATCTCTGCACAGAGGCTTTCAGTGACCATAACACAGTGGGTTCTAATGGGTCGAAAGGACGCGCTATCTTACTCTTTTCAGCCTACTTGGCCTCTTTGATTTTCTTGTTTTCTTCAAACTATATAATGATTGTGTGATTCTTCATGACTAAGGATGGTGCTTTCGGTTTATCATTAGTATGGTGATGCTCTTTGAGCTTTCCCCTCCTTGTAGGAATCTGAGTCTTCTGCCTTGATCAGGCATTCCTGCTTGGTTTCCCTTAAGAGAGCTGGTTAGGAGAAGCAGATACCCTCAGGCCTGAAGTGGAATGGAGCTGACCCATGCCAGAGAGAACCGCTAGGCACTGGATTGATGATTCTATTGCTCAGAAATCTGAGTTTGAATGTCTACTTTGGCGTTCTAGGCCCTCCAGAAATTTAGTTGTAATTTTGATGTGGTCATTAGAGGAGGCAAGAGCAGTGTTTACCTAATCCTCCATCTTCCTGGCCCCCTCTCTTTGTTCAGCTCTTGCCTAAACTTTTATTATAGCCTCCTACCTAGCCCTCTCTAGATCCGGGCTCTCTGCTCCAGTGCCTCCTCTATTCTGCTACCTCCCCCACCCCAGACTTATTTTTCTCAAAAACAGATCTATTTCCCTGAATACACCAGGTTGAACATATTACACTCATGTTACACATTTCTATCTGACTTAGGCTTTCCCTCACTTTTCCATACTTCACCTATTGAATGCTTGTTCATCCCCATGTATCGCATCCTCTGTGTTCTAGTGCCTAGATGAGCATCTAGTTTGTGATGGGACATAGTAAATGTTTATTGAGAGTGAATGAATTTATCTGAACACTCCCATTTAAATTCTTCTGAATATCATGAAATAACAGCTTTGCAAAGAAAAATTTCCCTCTTTCCCTGCTCAGCTAATAGCGGGGGGAAAAAAAAGAACAACAACAACAAAAAACCATGAATAAATCCTCTTGGTTACTTTTATGTGGGATTTGTCTACATTCCACAATTGTCTGCATAGCCAAGTCAAAGAGTCTACTCTCATTTCTGTAATAAAGGTGGACACCATCCATGGGGCTAATCCAAATGGGCCCTTCGTGTATCACACCAGGTTGATCAGGGGACTTTTACATTGCTCCCTACCCATGTAACAGCTGCCATTCATATGGAACCACTTCTATGGTTTTTTATAAGATTTTTCAAGGAACTTTTCATGATCTTATCTAGGTAGTAGGCTTGAGAAGCAAGATATGGAGCATGCTTAATTAGGAAAAGACTTGTTCAGATAGCAATCTTGAACCTTGCCAGTCGGGGTGTGGGAGGAAAGACTTCCTGGAGGCTCATGGATAACTTGCATGTAAAAAAATATAGATTATAACAAAGAGCTAATAGCTCCAAGCGTCTTACAAAATTAGCTTACTTTAAATCAAGCCCTGATGACATCTTGGAAGAATAAGAATACATGCAATAAAGTCAAGTGGTGATTGAGAAAAAAAAATTTTTTTTCTATAAAGAGTATGATATATCAACAATAATATAGCATCTTTTACTTTTTATAAATCTTTTGAGGTCACTCGTGAGCCAAGAAAGATTAACTGTGCTCTGTAACACAGAGAAACACAGTGAGCTGGGATCCGCTGAATAGAGTAGATATGAGTATCAGATACCAAAAGTTAGTTTTCCAGGTACTTTGTTCATTGTTGGGCTGTCAGCTTCCTGACATCCTGGAACAAAAATTCCCCATTGCATCTAGGACTTCAAAAGTGTTTGCTTATGCATCGTTAGAAAAGTCCATGGTGATGAAAGAGCTGCGAAGTAGGCATTTATTCTGTGAGAAGTGGAATCTCTAATTTATTTTTCAGCCTTTTCTAGATGGGCCTTTTTTTTTCCCCAGGCAATTTTGTCATTTGCTTTTCCAGGAAATGCCAAACAAGACCCAGATAAGGTTGCTGAAGCCGTAATTGATGCCATTGAAGACTTTATCCAGAAAGGATCAGTCCAGTCTGTGAAAAAAGTTAAAGTTGTTATCTTTCTGCCTCAAATACTGGATGTGTTTTATGCCAACATGAAAAAAAGAGAAGGATCTCAGCCTTCTCCCCAACAGTCTGTGATACATAAACTTGCATGTGAGTTGTTCATTTTCATGAAATGCATGTTCCTAATATTGATGTCACATGAGAAATAGTTAATTTTTTTCTAAAATTTTTGGGTAGTTTATTAGCTCCCCCCCCCCAGTTTTATTGAGATATCATTTACATACATCACTCTAGAAATTTAAGTTGTACAGCATAATGGTTTGACTTACATATATTGTGAAATGATTATTGCAGCATGTTTAGTTAACATCCATCATATGTAGATACAATAAAAAGAGAAAGCAAAAAAAGGAAAAAAAGAAATTTTTCCTTGTGATTAGAACTCAAGGAATTTACTTTCTTAACAACTATATATATATTATATATTATATATATATATATATAATATATATATATATATATATATATATATAATACAGCAGTTGCTTTACATTATATCCCTTAGTACTTATTTATCTTGTAACAGGAAATTTGTACCTTTTGACCACCTTCCTCCAGTTCTCCTTCCCCTACCCTCCGCCTCTGGTAATCATGCATCTGATCTCTTTTTCTATGAGTTTGGGAGTTTATCTTTTGAGGGGAGTGTTTTTTTTTTTTTAGATTCTTCATATAGGTGAGATTATAGAGTATTTGTCTTTGTCTGACTTGAAATAGCTAATCTTTAATGAACTATCAGAAAGAGAAATTAACAAAACATTTCCATTTATAATTGCAAAAAAGAATAAAATGCCTAGGCATAAATTTAACCAAGGAGGTGAAAGATCTATACATTGAAAATTATAAGACATTGATGAAAGAAACTGAAGAAAACACAAATAAATGGAAAGATTTTCTGTGCTCCTGGATTGGAAGAATCAATATTGTTAAAATATCCATACTACCTAAAACAATCTACAGATTCAGTACAATCCCTATCAAAATTCCAATGGCATTTTTCACAGAAATAAAACAAGCAATCCTAAAATTCGTTTGGAGCCACAGAAGACCCCAAATAGCCAAAGCAATCTTGAGAAAGAAGTACAAAATTGGGGGCATCACAATTTCTGATTTCAAACTATATTATAAGTTATAGTAATTGTATTGGCATAAAAACAGATACACAGATCAATAGAAGAGGATAGAGAGCCCAGAAATAAACCCATGCAGGTATGGTCAATTAATTTACAACAAAGGAGCCAGGAATATACAATGGGGAAAGGATAAACTCTTCAATAAATAGTGTTGGGTGCTTGCTTTGGCAGCACATATACTAAAATAAATGGTGCTCAGAAAACCAGACGGACATGTAAAAGAATGAAACTAAAGCACTATTTTACCCCATACACAAAAATCCACTCAAAATGGATTAAAGACTTGAATATAAGACTTGAAACCACAAAACTTCTAGAAGAAAACACAGGGAGTAAACTCCCCGACATTGGTATCAGCAAAGAATTTTTTGGATTTGACACCAAAAGTACAAACCACAAAAGCAAAAATAAGCAAGTGGGACTACATCAAACGAAAAAGCTTCTGTACAGCAAGGAAGCCATCAATGAAATGAAACCTAAAGAATGGGAGAAAATATTAGCAAATCCTATATCTGATAAGGGGATAATCTCCAAAATATATATATAAAAACTCGTACAACTTAATAGAAAGACAAACAATCTGATTAAAAAATGGGCAGAGGATCTGAATAGATGTTTTTCCAAGGAAGACAGACAGATGGCCAACAGGTACATGAAAGGTGCTCAACATCACTAATCATCAGGGAAATGCAAATCAAAACCACAATGAAATGCAAATCTAAAACCACGTGTTAGAGTGACTGTTGTAAAAAAGACAAGAAATAAACAAGCGTTGGCAAGAATATGGAGAAAAGGAAACCTTTGTACAATGTTAGTGGAAATGTAAATTGGTACAGCCACTATGGAAAACAGTATTGAGGTTCCTCA
The DNA here is from genome assembly GCF_000151845.1 of Pteropus vampyrus. Classification (NCBI taxonomy): domain Eukaryota; kingdom Metazoa; phylum Chordata; class Mammalia; order Chiroptera; family Pteropodidae; genus Pteropus; species Pteropus vampyrus. The sequence goes on along the minus strand of NW_011888782.1, from coordinate 24,171,160 downwards.
AATAATTAAAAATAGAACTAATAGGTTCTATTCCACTTCTAAGTATTTATCTGAAGGAAACAAAATCACTCTCTCAAGAAGATATTTGTGCCTCCATGTTCATTGCAGCATTATTTACAATAGCCAAGACATGAAAACAACCTAAGTGTCCATTAGCAAATGAATGATAAAGATGTGGGGGAAAAAATATATATAATGGAATATCATTCATCAAAAAAAGAAGAATAAAATCTTGCCATTTGTGACAACATGGATGGACCTTGAGGATGTTATGCTAAATAAGTCAAAGACAAATACTGTATGATCTCACTTATATGTGGAATCTTTAAAAATAACCCAAACTCATTGATACAGAGAATAAATTGGTGGTTGCCAGAGGCTTTGGGAGTGTGGGGTAGGAAGTGTGTGAAATGGGTGAAGGGGGTTGAAAGATACAAACTTCCAGTTGTAAGATAAATAAATCTTGGGGATGTGTTGTACAGCATGGTGACCCATCACAAAATTTAAAGAAAGAAATAGCTAATTTTTCTTTCTTCTTCTTTTTTTTCTTTTTATTCTATCTAAAGCATCTGTTTCGTCCCCTTTCTTTTCTTTTTTAGCAATGTTTGGCTTCTCAAAGCAGTCTCCCTCCAAAAAAACTCCTTTGGTTTTGGAAAAGAAAATAGAATCAGCAATTTTTCAGGTTTGTGGTAGAAATGAAGAATATATGGAAAATGCCCTTGCCTGGATACAGGATGCGATTGAAAAGGAACGGTTTTTGTACGCCAGTGAAGAAGAACATATCAAAGACTTTGGTGAAAAGGAATATCAAGAATTGACTAAGCTGCAGAAGAACTTAAATATTGCCATTCACTTGGACACTGAAAGACCTTTGATTGAAGTTTCAGGAATTAGCAGAGATGTGGAACAGGCTAGAATTTCAATTGAGAAAATGATGAAGACAGTTCGATTGACCAAAGAGCAGGAATTCAGAGCAGATTATATCAGTGAAGTTATAGCATGGCAATATAATGACAATAACACTTTGCATTATTTTGACAAAGTAACCAATCTGCAATTGGAGGATGCAAAGAAGAAAAATATAAAGACACTTGTTGTCAAAATTAATCATCAGAAGTACACAGTGGACTTGAACACATACGTTGCTACAGATGCAAAGGGACACAGCTTACTTGTTCAGCGCCTCAAGAAAACTAACAGTGAGTCAAACGTTCATACTTTTTATCCATTATTTACTCTTTGGGCTTAGCACCGTGTTGTGTATACATCAAAACTGTATTCAAGTAGATAAAATTCAAGAAACCCTTGTGGAATGAAATAGAAAACTTGGTCTCTGAGTTTAAGGATCTTACATTATGTCTGGGTATACAGCATGGGCGTGCCCAACAGACTGAGTTTGACCATCTTAGTGTTAACATTAGCCAACCCTTGCATTTTTACAGTTTACAACCTTCCCAGAGCCAGTTCTTCTGGGGGAGGTAATGCCTGCTTCAATCAGGAGATGTAAGGCCATGGGATATGAAGAAAAGTGGCCCGAGGTTTTTAGAAAAAAGGGGAAAGACAGGCTGGTCAGAGAGTGAGCACTTTCTGTGTCTGCAGCTGATACCCAGAGAGGATCAGGAGCCTACAGGTTCTTCTCCCAGAAGTCACTTCCTCTGTGCTGAAAATAAGGTTCCTTGATACATACACCAGGAAGCAGCCTTCAGATTCTCTGATTGGATCTGTTCCCTGAGAAGGGAATGCTTGTCTTGTGAAGACAGCCATTCCTGCCTTCAAACCACAGAAGTCCCCCGCTGAAAACAAGTAAATTGGCTTCCCTTCCAGTACATTATCTTCATCTCTTGTGAGATCAGTGTGAATGAATTCTTCACACTCTGAGAAACCCTGGAGAAATGACAAGAATAATATTCTGTTTAGCAGATGGGGAGACAGAGCTGCCACTACAATCTGTCACACAGCAAAACCTGCCACCCACTCAACTCTTAAGAATGCTGTGAAGAATAATGAGAGAACAGAAGTGGAGGGCCATGTGGTGGTGCGGAGTTCTAGCAAAAAGCCATGCATTTGTAAACAAGACAGTAGAAACTATTTAAAAAGTTGTAGGGAAATTTTATTGTTAAATTATTAAATTATGACAGATTAGAGACCTAACAGATTATGCAGCTGAATTACACTACATCAGCAGTTCTCAAATCTGAGCATAATCAAAACTTAAGACGTAGGTACACAGGTTCCACCCCTCAGAGACTGTGATTCAATAAGTCTGTGGGGTTTTATTTATTTTTTTAACAAGCATGACAGTTGGTTCTGTGGTTGTCTGTGGTTCCACGCTTTGAAAAACATTCTCTTAGAAAGATAAGAAATTTCTCGAATACCTTGAATTAGGAGATTGTAAAACAGAAACGCAAATTATACTCAGTTTTTCAAAGCATACTAGGAATGTGACCTGTGTAGATGAGCCTCCCCGGGTACAAGGGTGTCCTCAAATGTCTACTTTGCAGTTGAGATCCCTGCGCACTGGAGTGATATGAAGCAGCAGGATATCTGTCTTGTTGAGCTACAACCTGGTCATGTAGAATATGACATGGTGGCAAACAAGTTTAAGGAGACCTGCTCACAATTCCAGATAGAAAAGGTAAGCCTTCTGCTGACATGACATTTCTTAATGGTGGAAATAAGAAGTATTGGGGTCCTGGATAAGTGAATTTTGATTCATTTCCTTTCACATTTTAAAACCCAGAATTAGAATATTGTATGGTAATTAAATTTTAGATTCTGGATTCTACTCATGTCACCATAATTACTGAGTCATTAAGATTGAGATTCTTGTGTCAATTATTAAAATATAAAAGGAGGTTGCAATATGATATTAGCATACTAAAGACACATATTTCCTTTGTGAAGAAAGCTAATAAAAATTCAAAGATATGGCTTAACATTTGGAATTGATAACTAGCAAACCACCACGAAGAGACAGGCGGAGGATCCTCGGGTTAGGATTATGTGCCTCTGCCCCACCATTCAAAGATCAACAGAGCTTGCTTCCTTTAATAAAGCCGACAGTCCTTTCTTTGCTTGTCTCATTTATTTTGGCATCTTCCACTTTTAAATATTAATATTGCTGTTTGAAATTATGTTCTCCCTTGACTTCTATTGCATTGTTACTTTAATGCTTTCTTCTTCAATTAACTCTCCTTTCATTATCACTGGTATGTTTCTTCCCCAAACCCCTAATCCTAGCTTTACCTATAGTATTTGTACTTCGGTCTTCTGTCTGCACTTCACGGGGGAATGTTTTTACCCTTCTTGGCTTCAGCTGTTATTTTAATGTCGATGGCTCTCAAATCAACATATCACCAACCTGGATCTTTGACTCCAGTTCTAGAACATATTCCCAGTGGCCTAAACAATCCCCACTTGATTATCTATCTGCTAAATCAATTTCCTTAAAACCTAACTCGTCATCTCGAAGTAGTTATCTTTCCCCTTTCTTCTTCATGTATGTCTTTGGTTCCACCATTTTCTGAGTAAAGCTAGAGATTTTGAATACCTTCCTTTCATCCATAATAATGAGTCTGCCAATAAGACCTGCATTTTCTTTCTCTGCAAATTTTACTTTCTATTTGCATTGCCACCATTCCGTTTATTCATGTGGTTAAGCACATAATAATTCAAAAAAGATTTGAAATGTCCTGCAAAGTATATACCATACCCTCAGATTAAATAAATGGATGAAGAAACATGGACAAAGAGAAAAGGAGGGTATGGAAAATAAGATAACACAGAAGTATTTATTGTTAGTTCAAAAGATACATAACATGAAGTCCTAGATAGTTATTTGAGGACCACAAATTTGTCCTAGTAGACAGAGCAAGGAAGTAAACAGCCACCTACAAGATTTATAATTTTGTTCATAAATCAAAAAGCAAACCATTTGGTCAGGAGACTCACAGCTTTTCACAATACTGAGGTTGACTCCTGAGAGATTTATTCTATGAATCGAGCACTGGAGAATATATTCAAAATCACCCACACAATAAATTCAATATCTAATTGTATACCACAGTGTTTTCTTTTAATCCCTCATTGTAAACCAATTGAGCAAAACAATTCTGTGAGATACTAAGACAATGTGATTGATTCAGTATGCAGCTCTTTGATCTCGTTCTAAGATGACAAGTAAGTTTTATTCCAAATACATCTGATAATGGCTGACTGGCATATTGTGATGAAATGCCAAGCCTAGATTGAGCAGGACTGTCCAGTTGACCAGCAGTGTCTGCGCTGGCCCTGGAAGCTTGCCATGTGTTGTCAGACACTGGCCAGAGAAATGATTTCACTACTTTTTTCAAATAAAATTTTATGTGAAATCCCAGTGTTTGACACTGATAAAAGCAGGGGTAGATAGTATTGAAGACAACTCTGTGAAAATGTTAATATAAAAAATGGATTATCTGTCATCCTTTGCGACTAAGATTTTTTTAAATTAATTAATTAATTTTTTATGGTGATATTGGTTAACAAAATCCAGTAAGTTTCAGCTGTACACTTTAACAGTAAGGCATATATATATTTATATTGTGTGGTCACCTCCCATAGTTAGATTTCTTTCTGTCACCACATATTTGACCCCCTTTACCTCACTACCTCCTCCCTCCCTGCTACCCTCTGGTAACCACTAGTCTATTGTCCATGACCATGAGTCTCTGTTTGTTTGTCCTGTTCATTTGTTGCTTTTAGGTTTATATCCCACATATAAGTGATATCATGTGATTTTCAACTTTTTCAGTCTGGCTTATTTCGCTTAGCATGATTATCTCGAGATCCATCAAATGGCAGTATTTCATCTCTTCTTATGGCTGAGTAATATTCCATTGTATATATGTACCACAGCTTCTTTAGCCAGTCATCTATTGTAGGACACTTCGGTTGCTTCCGTGTCCTGGCCACCGTGAATAATGCTGCTGTAAACATCGGTGTGCAAATATCTTTTCAGATATGAGTTTGCAAGTCTTTGGGGTAAATATCCAGTAGAGGGATTGCTGGATCACATGGTAATCAATTCTTAGTTTTTTGAGGAACCTTCTTACTGTTTTCTATAGTGGCTGTACCAATTAGCAGTGACTAAGATTTTTAACATCAATAAACTTGCCACAGTTACTTTTTCTCCCTCACTCTCAGTTTTTGCTGAAGCCTTTGAAAATAAGTTACAGACATCACGACGCTCCTACTTTTAACACATATCACCTAAGAATAAAGACATTCTCCTAAATAACAACCATTATCTCATGTAATAAAATTAACATTAATTCAACAATATCCAATATAGAATCCATATTCAAATTTCCTCAATTGCTCAACATCACTTTTTTACATCTCTCAGCCCTCTACCTCTAATCTGGATTCAGATACTGCGTTTGGTCATTATATCTCCTCTATCTCTTCTGATCTAGAACAGTATTCCTGCATTAAAAAAATTATTTGTTATAATATTGAATTTTTTAAAGAGTTTAAGCCATTTTTTTTTTAAAAAGAACCTAAGCTAGTTAGTTTTCTTACAGCATCTAAATTTGTCTGATTCTTCATGGTGCGATCTAATTTATTCCTCTATCCTCTTTATGTCTGGTAAACTGGTAGGCAGATTGAAGGACTCGGGTAAATTCAAATAAATATTTTTGCAAGAATATTTCAGATGATAGATCACATCAGAAGCCTCATATGATAATGATGCTAAGTTTGATCACTAGTTAGGGTGGTGACCACCATATCTCTCCGTTGGAATCACTTAGGTATTGTGTGGGACAATACTTCATTACTGTACAGTAAGTATCCTGTGCCCCACAACTTTTTACTGATTGACTTTAACATCCATTGATGACCTTTTGCTGAATCCATTATTACATTGGAGGTTGCAAAATGGTAATTTTTTATTTCTGTCATTCCTTCTACATTTATTATCTGGCATTTTTGTAAAGAAAAAATTTTCTTCCCTCTTGCTTTAAAAAAAATTCAGTGTGTTTATTTAATTACAGTGATTATTCATTTAGATGCACAAATTATCCTACATTTGGCTAGTAGGGACCCTTTCAAGTTGGCTCTCATGTCCTTTTGATGACCCCATTAATCTTTGAACATTTCTTCACTTTCTGGCACAAGATCTCTTTGGCTCACCTTGTACTTTCTTTATATCAGGTTAGAATGAGACAATTCTCTAAGAAACCGTGATCTCTTTTAGTGGGGAATGATAATGAGAAACCAAGATCTGTGTGCTGGAGGTGCTCACTGCTACTGAGGTGTTATTGCTTCTAGGTTCTTGCATGGCTAGAGCTAAGAAAACCATGAGTTCATATTGATGTTTTCAATTGAAATTTAATACTTCGGTTTTTGTCTTAACTTTTTATATTTTATATTTATGTTTTCTATCAGTAGAAATTTTGGTTCCTAATAATATTACATATTTATATCTTTGTTTTATCCTGTAGTATGCATAAAATTGTTTCAAAATTATCACGCCAAAATTATTATTAGCAATATTAAAATAATAATGCCAGATTTCTTTTGGTTATTGTTAGCATGCTATATCTTTCTCTACTTTTTTTTTCTTTTAACCTTCCTATAACTGTATATTTAAGATGTGTCTCTTGATAGTAGCATGTACTTGGCTTTTCTTCTTCCACCTGGACAATCTTTATCTTTTAATTTGAGTACTGAGTCTGTTTAATGTATTTACTGTATTTACTGATACGTTTGGGTTCATGCCATATGAATCTGTTTTCTATTTATCACCATCTATCTTCGTTCCTTCTTTCCCTATCTTCTTTTGTATCAAGTATTTTTATTATTTCATTTTTATGCCCTATTAGATTGTCGATTATACATTCCATTACAATTCTTTCAGTCGGTTACCTAGAGATTACAGTGTACATCCTTGACTTATTAAACTTTAATACAAATTAGTATATTTATCATTTCACAAACAATGCAATAAACTCTGAACACTTTAAACCCATTTATCCCCTCCTGCCTTTTGTACTACTTTCAACATGTATTTTAATTCTATGTATATTTGAAACCCTATAAAATGTTTTAATTTTTTACACAGTCAGTATGTATATTTACCAACATATTTACCCTTTCATGCCACTACCCTTCAATTCTTCTATTTCTATGCCTCCATCTTAGGATCATTTTCCCCTCTCATTTTAGTATTTCTTCCAGTGTAGATCTGGTACTGATGTTTCTGGTAGTCTCAGTTTTTGTCTGAAAATGTCTTTATTTCACTTTTATTCTTTGAGGGATATTTTTGCTGGGTGTAGAATCCTGCATTTGCAGTTATTTTCTTTAAGTACTCTGAAGAAGTTATCATACTGTCTTCTGTAGTTGTTGGCGAGAGGATTAGTCTGTTATGAGTTGTCTACCATAGCCAGAAGCTGGCTTCTAAAATAAACCTACTTAGTAAAGTTTAAGATTTATTTGCACTGGTTTCCTTTTACCTTATAAGTTATACCACCAGGAATATAGAATCAGATTACTATTTTCAAAATTACTTGAAATAATTATTTTCTTTGTGCGGTTATTAAATTTCAAAAGGGCGAGTGTTCACTTCAGCAGCAGGTATACTAATAAAGGTCAGAAGCCAGAATAAAAAGACTAAGAAATTAAGAATGGTTTCAAAATTCTATAAGGAGAAATTTTTATGGCTTTTGAAAATGAATAAAATTTAAGGTAATTAGAAATAAAATGAAAATAGGCAGTTTAAAGAATAGAAACTTAAATTTAGGTAAAAAGAAAAAATTTTAAATCACAAATGAGATCAACAAAATACATGATAATGCTGAGACTTTGAACTAGAGGAGAAACTGTATCTTAATTAAAAGTAGGAAACCCAAAACTGAAGAAGAAAAAAAAACACAGATAAAGGCAGTTATTAGTGTTAGAACCAAGAGTTCTCTAGAATGGAGGAAGATCCTGACAACATTGGAACCTTCCTTCACCTTATACCTTTCCATGAGGGGCCTAGCCCGCCTCACCCACCCCTCACGTTTTCCCAGGACAGACTTACGAAACTACCATGACCTGGTAATTAGGGAAGTTTCCAGGACCTAAGGAGTTTCCACCATAGCCCTGGACACCACTGTCCAAAGAGTATGGTCAAAGCATGGCCACTTTGGTCTGCAACCAAATTCCTTGCCACCAGCATTTATGTCCTACTTTTCCAACTGGATGAGAGATTAATTTTCATTCATTTTCTTCTTGCCTAGACACTCCAGTGCTTCTCTGACATAGTTAGAATTTGGCTAGGTAAAGCAGTATCCCAGAAGGACTGAGGAGGAGAGAGGCAAAGTGGCAAAGTGAGGTAGACAGCAACGGGAGCAGTTATTACCGTGAAAGTAAAAAGCAAGAGTTAGAGTGGCTTGGTCGGCCAAGATCCTAAACATTGTTTGCTCTCATGAGGTACATAAAAGATGTTAAAAATTAAATTAACATTTTCCCAAGGCCTGATTTGTGAAACACTGGATCTGAAAAGATTTCTGAATGCAGAAAGCGGCCACCTGGCATTGAACTTGCTGTTTACTGTAATTTCTACTTATAACAAATAGTGGTCGTGTTCTTCTTGCTGTATCTTGCCAAGGGCTCTTGGCACCAATAGAATATTTTTCCTTATTGATTTGCAGATTGAGAGGATCCAGAATCCAAGTCTCTGGGAGAGCTACCAGACACAGAAAAGGATCATGGACACCAAAAATAGTAATATAACAAATGAGCGGCAGCTCTTCCATGGGACAGATGCTGACTCATTGCCACATGTCAACCAACATGGCTTTAACCGCAGTTATGCTGGAAAGAATGGTAAGGAAGCAAGTAATGTGGCTGCTGCAAATGGGGTGTCAGCCATGAGAACCCAAACTGACTAAGGGACCATGTGGATTGCATTGTGTTCCCTCATAGTCGGTGGCCATGTTGCAGCCAAAGTTTCAGGTGTGACTCACTATGTTTTTATCTGAAAGGGACTGACTGGCCCTCTGGGGTGGAGGAGTGATTTTTTTTTTTAATTAAAAACACAGAAAAAAATTTTAAGAGCTTTTAGAAAAAAGAACTGAACATTATTTTAACATTATTTGGTATACTGTGTCAATACATCAAATTACAGACTAAATTAAAATTCTCCAAACTGTTTTTCTCTTCACAGCTGTGGCATATGGAAAGGGAACCTATTTTGCTGTCAATGCCAGTTATTCTGCCAATAATATATACTCCAGACCAGATGCAAATGGGAAAAAGCACATGTATTATGTGCGAGTACTTACCGGAGTCTATACACGTGGAGATAGCACACTAGTTCAGCCTCCTCTGAAGAACCCTCAAAATCCTATGGACCCTGACCGTTATGACACTGCCACAGATAACGAGCAAAATCCAAATTTATTTGTGGTATTTTATGACCACCATTCTTACCCAGAGTTCCTCATTACTTTTAAACAATAACATTTTGGTATCCTTCATAAAAGACATTGTTCACCTATACCTATCTAATTGTAAAACAAGTTTTAGATGTTTTTCTTAACAGCTTTTTCTAAGATCAAAGGATCCCTGCCACTGAAATCAGACTTTCTTCGGCTTCTCTTTCATAACTGGAATGAACCTATCTTGAAAGCAATAAATTTGAGAATTTAAATCGGATAACTTAGTTACAACTGTGTGTCCACAACTGTGAACATCAACTCTGTAGAACAGGTTTATACTTTCAGGAAGGAGAGAATACTGTTAATTTTAAAAGCAGAGGCCATAGCTGTGCAACTTTAGCTGCCACTGAAGGAGACAGCTGATATCACATCAGGATGCCATATGGCTGTGGGGAGCACAGTATTACTAAGTGGATGGGACCATTATCTTTCCTGGGGCAGGCATGGTGTATTATTCTTTTTTTTTTTTTTAATCCTTGGACTGAGATCTGTGCCTGATGTGTTTCAATAGTCAATTAAGAATGAGAGTGCCTAGTCAGACTTCTACCCAGATAGGAACCATTTCTTCAACATCCTTGACTTATTGACATTTTACCTGGAATTGAACAGATTCCATGATAGGGAACTTTGTTCATGTACCAGCCTGTGACATGCGGGACAGCTCCAGTCAGGGCTCTGCAACTGCAGTGCACCTGTGCCCTGCTCAGCTAGGCTGTGGTCTAGTTTGTGGTCTAGGTGAATTATGTCCCATGGAGTTGTGTGGCACAGCAGCCCTGACTCCAACTGGTCCTTGTGATGCTGAACCCAAATCTGCTTTCTTTTAACTTCTACTCATCGGTCTTAGTTTGCTCAGTGAAAACGGTGGGATAATACCTGCTACCTCTTCAGTGTGAAACCCTTCTATCATGTTAAGATTAAATGAATTCTAAGGTTATTAAATGGCATATTTTCCTTGGCAGAGTAGCTTTTGATGATTTTAAAGGTGCATAAATAAACCAAAGGAATTAAACATATTGCTTATTTGCTAACTCAGTATCTATTGGATGGTAAAGGAAAGCTGCTTGTTTAATTTCCTTAGGTAAACTCCAAACACTACTGAGCACTTAGATTGTACCAGATCGTATAATAGGTGCTTTCACATGCAGCATTTATATGAATTCCCCCAAACAATCCTGTGAGGTAAGAATTATATCCCCATTTGAAAGGTGAGGAAACTAATACTGAGAGTGCAAGGAAATTCCTTGCCTGGGGTCACCTAGGGAATGGCCATCAGAGCCAGCAACTGAATCCAGCTGTGTCATCAAGTCTTTTGTTCTTTCTACTATAGGACATGGCCTCTAGATTAATGTTACTGATTCAGGAACATATCAGAGAATCTATGAATTACCCTTATATTTCCTTGGCTTTTTTCTTCTGGCTCTGAGTTCTACTGTAGGGCCTTCACTTTGAAGCTCTGCAGGCTGAAGTCAGAGCTGATGCCTATGCGAACCCAGTGCAGATGGTGCCCTCAGATGCTAAAGTCGCTAAGAGAATAAAGAGGCGCTCTTCCCTGGCCACAGGGAACAACACATGCATTTCAAAGAGAGGTGGTTCAAAGAGAGGTAGTTGAGGGGGTCATCGTTGCTGCTTCATTAACACAGACATCTTGAAATTTTTCTTGCAGTTGCTGTTTTTTAATTGGATTGGCAAAAATTCCTTATTGCTTAGGAGCGGTTTCCCAGCCACTGGCATCTGAACTCAGGCTTGGCAATGGGTGTAAGAAGTAAAAAAAGGAGAGACCTGTTCTCTGATTTGTTCCTATTCTCCAGTGGTTTACTTAACTTAGAGCAAGTCTGAATATAAGAGTGCCTTGCACCAAGGTATAATGATCCAGTCAGGAAATGTCGGTTAGCCCCAATCTAAAGAAATAGGCCATTTATCTCCTTTTTGAATAAAACGCTTAGAAAATGTCATTTGGTGGTAGATATCTTTATCCTTAAGGGCAAATACAGGAGAGCTTGATGATGAACACATGGCACTACTGATAAAAGACCACAACATGACAGCATCAAGGGCTCCTCGGTGTTAATGGTCAGCTGAAAATTATGGGAAGGGCACAGTGCAGGTTTAGTTCAGTAAATCTGAAGGGCAAATTGACCCCAACAAGTAGCTGCTGCTGACACAAGCCCACCATGAGCCTGTGACAGGTCTTGGTGGTCTACTCCAGGGCCAGAGAATCTTAAACATTTTTGGTTTCTGAATCACCCAAGGTGTTTGCCGAGACTGCAAATTCTGGCCCCATCCCTAAAAAGTCAGATTCTGTAGCTCTAGAGGGGTGCCCAAGAATCTGTATTTGCAGCAAGCACCTCAAATGATTCTGATATTCCTGATACCCACAGACACTTAGGACTTTCATGGTCCTCAGGCACTATGGGCCCCCTACTCCATAAAAAGTGTTAAAAATTACATTTTGCAACTGCATTGATATAAACATGAATGTAATTGAGGCTGGATTATATATATTTTTTTTATTTTAAAAGAAATTAAAATATTCTTGTGGACTCCTAAAAGCTCATTGGCCCTAACCACTGTGCCTACTGTATAGGTCAGCCCTGCTGATACCTAGATACTGTGACTTAAGATGTAATGCTGAGCTTGTATTCTTTAATCCCTCTGCCTCCGTAGGATCAATGTGTTTATTTAACAGTTGATTTCACTCACACAGGCATGCTCGTCTGAGAAATGCAGGATGAAATGGGACCCAGCTATCTTGGTGGCTGACAGCCTCCCCATTTCATTATCTTTTCTCACTCTCACACTCCCCTTTTTGCAGATAGCCAGGTTCTCCTGCTGTGTCGTAATTTCTATATAAAATCAGGAAATTATCTACCATCACCTGTATATACTCAGAATCCACTCCTACTAATGTCTTAACTCTCTTTCCAGGTCTCTGCATATCAAAGACTAGTAGCTCTAATTGAATTAAAAGCTTTGTCTCAGAAAAACTTCCAAGCTTTTCCGACCCCAGTCTTCACTAAGAAATGCATTTTATATCGGGCCCAGTACACACACAGATGTAACTGAAAAGTTTTATGAAATATATTTACCTTGAAAAAATACTTTTCCTGGAAAGTGTCGCATAATACTTAGATTTACTATTGAATTCACTGAAATTACCTATTCTATTTTTTAAAAAAATGCCGGTCTCACTCACTAAATCGATTTTGTTACTCACTAATGGGTCACAAACTACAACTTGAAAAACAGCGATCAAAAGAGTTACATGTAAAAACTAAAATAACTGAAGACAAAGATATGCCATTTTTGCAACAGGAATATACTTACTTAGGGTAACAGACATCTTACCCTTCCTCACGACATCCTCTGCCCCAATGTATTTGATGGAGTATTACTGCCAACAAGGTCTCCTTTTTAAAATAATCCACTCGAATATTTAACGAACACCTACCACATGCTGAACACTGATTTAGGCTCTGTGAATACAGCAATAATCAAAACTCTCATGCAGTGACATTCTGGTTGGGGGATGTTGACACCAATCAAATAAATAGGTAAATATATACTGGTCAGATGGTGGTTAAGTGCTACAGAAGGGTTTTTTCCAGACCTGTTTCCTGGGCATACTAACATAACACCTCCTTCCCCGCTCTCTCCCAGAAGGCACATACTTTGTTTGGATTTATTGATACCCTCGGTCTGAAGACTGAGAAAGATAGGGCTAGTAGTCAGGTCATCTTAAAAGGTGAATTTGTGTATCTTTGTTTTATGAATGGTTACTCAGAGATCAATATGCTATTGTAATTTCTAAATTCTTCCTTAGATAGTAATGGTAAAAATTATCCCAAGATCTTGTTGCAAGTGTAATGAGAGTGGGGTGAATTTCACCAAACCAAGCTTTTAGTTTCAGGAGTCAATAGCATCCAGTCTTTTTAATTCCCAAGATTCATGTTCCTAGATGTCCCAGTTCCTCCCATTAAGGAGACCTCATATTGGACTTTTCTCCTGATTGGTCTCCTGCTCTGGATGACAGAGGTTAGCCAGTGAGAATTCTTCAAGTGTTAGAAGTGTGATCACTTCAGATCAAGGTTACAATCCACCCAATGGATGCATTAGGCCGGGGGTTGGCAAATTTTTTCTGTAAGGGAATAGTGAATACTTTCAGCTTTGTGGGCCATAAAATCTCTGTCACTACTCAGCTCTACCACTGTAACCCCAAAGCCACCACAGACAATATGAAAACAAATAGTATGGCTGTGTTCCAATGAAAGTTTATGAAAACAAGCAGCAGGCTAACCCCTGCTTGAGGCTGATGGAGAGGTTACCTCCTGTTGAAAACACTTGGGGCTTAGATTTGAGACGGGCTGAAGGGACAGGATAGGAGAGGAAAGGAAAAGGCACAGGAAGAAGTCCTAACAAATAACAAAGAGCCAATATGACCGAAGAGTGACATGAATGCAAGAAGGTGGCAAGAGACTGAAAGTTAACTAGGTTAAGAGCATGTGCAAACTGACTTTTTGCTGTTTTATCTTTTATTTTAAAATCATACTATTTAAAAAATATTTTTAAAATATTAAAAAGCCATTTTCTATTACAATTACAAACTTCTTCCCTGTATCAAAAGTTGTGCCACTATCTTGGTTACTCGTGGGTTTACCAAGCAGTCCAGCAAGTCATCAGTAGAAACGAATGTTTGAGAAGGGGCCGTAATACTATTTGAAGCAATTTGTTCAACAGCTGCATTCTCACTTTTACTCATCATTCGTTGCCTCTTGGTACAATGCAATTTTCCAAAGTGTTCTCTGTCTTTGCCAACAAAGTCTTTACCGTCATTTTCAAATATGCTTCCCCTTTCTGAGGGTGGTTCTTCAGAGCTTGGTACTACAGGAACCAGATCGGGGCCAAAGGGACTTGCTGCCTCCTGCTTTACTGTTCCCAAGGGTAAGTTCTGGCTACCTGTTTGTTCCACCTCCATGAGGCTGTACACATTTAATTCTTCTTTTTTCATGTACTCTCCATTTGTTCTGAGAGCTTGGTTTTCTACTACCTTAGATGTTCTGTAATGATCAAAAAAGGCAGAAACAGCTCCATTTAAGTAGCGACAATTGACTTCATGGGATGTTTCCTCAACCTAAGGAAAAAAGAAAACCCTTTAGAATGGCTATATGCACTTATATAAATTGAAAAACAAATGTTCTGGCCAAAGTTGATTTATCACAGCAAACTAACTGCCAAGGTAGAAACCAGAGAGGCCTACCTCAGTTGGGTTTAACCAAGCTCTGGTATTGTGTGGATCCTCTGCATTTTTCAGGGCACACACAAGCATGCGGGTGATCGCCTCTTCTACCCGGGCTTGGTGGTCCTCTTCCTAAGTTGAGACAAAAAACAAACATTGTTTTCATTTGTCTCTGTGTCTCATGGCTTAAAACGGTAGAGTTTCCTAATTGTTTTCTGTCCTCTCATTAATATAAGCTTTGTTACAGAAGGAATATGTTGTTGGCAGACCACAATTTTTATATGTTCACCATAATTTGTTATCTAGAAGTGCTGTAGGATATTTTACTAGCCAAATTTAAGTATGCATCCTGTATATAAGACACAGGCTTAACTATGAAGCACCCTGTGATGTTTCTTTTCCAATCTCTTCCATTTTCTGATATGTTTAAAGTTTTTTAAAAAAAGTATTACATAGAGAGGAATAATCTCTATCAAGTTTGATAAGCTAATTGTTTGGGTAATTATAACAAACATGCTTAGCCACAAAATGAGATGGCTAAACATGGAAATGTGGTTTTTAAGATATAATAAGTATAAACTATAGCATTAATAATAAATTACATTAAAAATCAACAACTTTGGCTCATCAAAAGACCATAAAAGAAAAAACCACACCAGATATCAGTAACATATATAATTGATATGAAATTAATATCCAGAATACATAGTCTGCAGACATCAATAAGACAAATGACCCAATTTGTAAAAATGTGTAAAAGACATAAAGACAAACATTTTTTAAAAAAGCAATCATATGACTAATAAACATAAAAATATGCTTAACTTCATTAATAATCAAGGGAATGTAAATTGAGAAACCCATGAAACTGGCAAAGAGGGTCTGATAATTCCAAATGGTGGAAAAATGTGCACGGACAAACAGAAACCTTATACACTGATGATGGGAGTGAAAACTGACAGAGGCATTTGGAAGACATGTTGGCGTTATCTTGTAAACATGAGTATTGTATACCCTACAGACCAGCATTTCCACTGCTGAGATATTCTCTAGAAAATACATATTCTCTAGAAAAACTCTTGTACATTTGTACAAGAATATTCTCTAGAAAAACTCTTGTACATTTGTACAAGAATATTCTCTTTATAAAAGTAAAAAACTGGATACAACCCAATTTTCCATCAACAGAATAATGAACCAATAAATTATGGGACATTAACATGAGAATATTATACCACAAAGAAATGAATGAACAGCTACATGTGACAACACAGATGTATCTTAGAAACATAATATTAGATGAAAAAAAAGCAAATCCCCA
>NW_011888782.1:24144841-24154195 GCF_000151845.1 Pteropus vampyrus | reverse complement strand
ATTATACCACAAAGAAATGAATGAACAGCTACATGTGACAACACAGATGTATCTTAGAAACATAATATTAGATGAAAAAAAAGCAAATCCCCACGATGAGACACCACTTCACACTAGGATGGCTATAATCAAAAGACGGATAACAACGAATGTTGGTGAGGATGTGGAAAAATCAGAATCTTCTTACTTTGCTGGTGGGAAAGTAAATGGTGCAGCTGCTTTGGAAAATAGCCTGGCAGTTCCCCAAAAGGTTAAACATAGAGTTATATGTAATGGTTAATTTTATGAGTCAACTCGATTAGGCTACAGTGCTCATTTGCTTGGTCAAATACTAATAGAGATGTTACTGGGAAGATGTTTTATAGATGTGATTAACATTTACAATCAGTTGACTTTAAGTAAAGTCTCATAGCTTACAATATATTCTTTTGTATGTATACATATAATAAATGACATAATAAAGAAAAAAACAAGAGTGAAGAAAGCTTTTAAAAATCAACAAAAATATTTTCTAAAAAGTTTAGAGAAAATACTGATAAATACATTTCAGGAGGAGGGGATAATACATTTCAATACTAAAAGAATAAGGAGGTAAAATGAATGAAAAAGGCACCATTTAATATAATTGAGAACATACTTTATCCCCTAGCATATATTAGGACCAAATCTACATTTATTTAACAGAGAAACTGAGAAGGAATGAATATTGCATCATCTGAACAGAACTAGTATCTACTTTTTTCCAAATCTATGTGACTCGTGACAGGAATACTAGAGCCTGGAGGAAGTTTGAGCTATATGAATATGGAAGATAGGCTTTAAGATCTAAGGGCTTTTGGGGGCTAAATTTAGCAACAAGAAGGAATTATGGTCCAGTGTTTGAAGAGACAATGATAAAAGCAATATTTGACAGAGGAAGATATAATTACTCAACTCCTTTTTCACACTCTAGTTTTTCAAGAAAGAATAAATGGTCTTCAAACTGTGACATATACAGAAAGAAGTTAAAATACCAATTCTTTGAAAAATTCTAGGAGAGACAACTAAATAGATGGTATATAACAAGCTTTTAAAAAGACCAGAGTTAAGGCTTTCAAGCTCTTGAGGCCATGTAAAATCAAACCTAAGTAAAATATGAACAAACAGTATTCAACAGTACATTAAAAAATAACATCACAACCAAGTAGGATTTTTTCCCAGAAATTAAGGATGAATCAATATTAGGAAATCCATTGATATAATTTACTGTAATGCCAGATATTTACTAAAGAGAAATATTATATGATCATCTTCATCACTGCTTAAAAGGTCCTCAAAAAAATTCAACACCTTTTCCTCCTTTAAAAAGAAGGAAAGAAAATAAGAACTGAGATACTTAACATGATAAAATACAAATAAAACTCAGCCCCAAATCTAACATTTTACTTAAAGAGAAATCACTAGAGGAATTCCCTATACAGTCAGAAAAAAGACAAGGATGCCCATTATCTCCACTAATATTTATTATTGAATTGGAGGTATCAGCCAATGTAATCAGATAAAAGAAAAGTTACAGGCAAATGAATTAGAAAGGAAGAGAAAAACTATCCTAATTTTCAGGTAATCTAAGAAATAACTTAAAACATAAGAAAGTCAATAAAAAATCACTACGTACAATAAAATAATTCAAATTAACACAAAAATTCAAAAGCTTTCATATACACAAACAATCCAGTGAGATGGCATAACAGAAGACCCTGCTTACAACAGCAACAAAAAAGATGAATTATCCAGAGATAAACCTTTAAAAGAAGTTCGCAAATTCGATGTGAGGAAAACTTTGAAACATTCTTGAAATAAAGAAAACTAGACTTGGACAAGTAGGAAGATATCTTGTTTTTGGCTAGAACAATTCAATATCAAAAGTTCATGTAAATTTTAATATGATTGAATAAAAATATCAAATTTCAATTGTTTTTTTCCCATGAAGTTAGACAAGTTGATTCTAAAGATCATATGAAAACACAAATCTTAAATTTTACTTGCAAGTTTTACAGTTTGTAATATTAGTATTGGAATTTTAGAATTGTAAATCTGACATCTTAATGCAAAGAAGTAAATAGGTTATTGTTATTAAGGACTCAGAAATTCAGTGTTAAGAGATAAAAATATAGAAATAAGAAAAAAAAAACTTATGATGTTAACCTCGAATTAGAAAGATAAATATATCAATAACTACCCGTCCATCCATCTATCCATCCATTTATCTATATCATGTTCTAGCTTAGTCGATTAAAGAGTATGGAAACAGTGACACACCAGTAGCAATGAGCAGCCTTAGAGCCCAAATCTCTGTTTTTAAATAACATAAGAGGAATTTTGGCCACTTGGAGAAAGACTTCCAGGTTTGGGGTAGGGAAAGTATAAGGCAAGCTCAGGGTATCTTCTTGTACCAGAAAGCAAGGATACACTCAGACATTAATGGGGACATACCAAAAGGGCACAGAACAGCTTGAAGGAGTTTCACTAAAAGTATAAATGAGACTCAAATTCAAAATTATCTTGGGAAGCTGGTATACTTAACCAAATTAACATGATGAAAACTAATAGAGATGACTAATGTACAGGGTTTAGGTTTAAAGAACCAGTTTTATGGGTTCAGGATGGAGAACAATCTTACATGGCAGTTGATCATGTAAAAAAAAAAACAAACAGATATTTTAGAGCTGAAGATGAACCCAAAGTGAGATAAGATTACTAAAAAAGCTAATGCAATAAGCAGCTCTGAAGAAATTCAAGATCTAAGTTATGTGAGGTAGAAATCTTACACTCCAGGGGGTGGCTCTATAATATAGTGGTTAGCTTGTCTGCTTTATATGCAGAAGGTCCTGGGTTCGCACCCCAGGTGGAGCCATGGCCCATAGCCACGGACCATACTCCAGGTGTGCCCTGCCCCGGGTGCACAGCGAGTGTGTAGGAGGGGACGCCCCCGCCTTCAGAGATCCAATTCTTAAGGGGAAATGGCAGCATCCATACGTCAGGGGTGGAAGGTGGGGCGGGGCCAAAGGGGGTGGCAGGGAAAGAAATCTTACACTCTACCAAATGAGGCTGACTGGTATTGTTTTATATGCTATATACATTAATTAAGTGAGCTCTTCTTGACATAATAGCTCTTCCTATGCCTCATAGCAATTTCTATTTTTAAACACTTCCATGTGCCAGGCACTTGTATGAGAGGCTTACACGTTTTGCCCAATTTAAGCCTCACTGAGGTGGGTGCAATTATAATTCCTGTTCTACAAGTGAGGAAATTTAGGCTTGATCAGATAAAGTAACCATCTAGGTTAGACAACTAACAAAGGTATATACCTATAACTGAAATCTGCCTAATTCCAAGGTCTGCAACCAATATGGTGAAGAGTCTGAAAGTCATATAAAAACACTGTTGAAGAAACCAGAGGTTTTGAGCCTGGAAAAGATTAAGGGGACACATGGCAGGTATGTTCAAATACTTAAAAAAGAAAAATATTCTGTATGGTTTCAGAATAACGGGTACGGTTACAAGCAGCCAGATGGCAGCTCCACAGTTAACAACAGAATGTGTGACCTCGGGAGGAGAAGCATCTGTCAGGGCCACTGCAGATGAGACTGGTACTGGGAATGTAAGAGGGCTCTATGGATTCTACCTTGACATTTGCTCCAATTCCAATGCAGCTGGCTTCAAGCAGAACTTCTGTGAGTCTAATGATCTCTCGCCATAGCTCTCACTTAACTCTCAAGTGTTAAAACTCTTCTCTAGGCCCACACAGTACAGCTTCTTGTTACAGTATTCCTTTGTGTTCCACCTATGCCAAAGCCCTTCCCATTACCAAAGGGTAAGAAAAGCCTGAGGGTAGGATGCAGCTGCCAAAGAAAGGGGATGCAAACAAGGTTTTGGGAACAGGAGAGCAGAGGGCATAGGTACAGTCTAAATCTCTGGCTGAAAAGAGCACGGATACAACTAAGGCCTTGGATTGAAGAATCAGACTTGAGCTGTACTAGGCAGCCGTTTTAATTGTCAAGTGGAACAGGCAACCAGGATTAAGCATAGCATATTGGAAGGAAAAGGTCCCTGGCAGAAATGAAATGCTAAAAACTTAGCACTGAAAGATTCTTCTTTGAGAAAATGTATAAGCCAGGGCTGAGAATTCTGCAATTAGTTATGAAAACCCTGAACCAAGAAGCAGATATTTCTAGACCAGATGGTGTGAGATGGGACTGGCAACGCGGGACACATGGTAGACCCAGCCAGGCCTAACACAATTCTCCTAACAATACTGGTCAAGGGAAACTACCCTGCATGTCAACATCAGGGCTCATGTGTGCCTTTAAAAGAAAGAGAATGACACATAACTAAAAATCCTATTTCCAACCTAAACAATAGAGCATGGTATACGTAAATTATAGCATATCAAAACAAAGTAACACCGGAGTGTTGGTTAAAATTAATCACCGCATTTTATAGACAATCTTTATATAGCTTAAAAGCAGGGAATATATTTATTGGAAAAAAAAAAGTACCAGCTCAATCCATGAGTTTATACTGACAGTGACAGGATCAATGGATTCTACATAATGCCACCAGTGTCTGGGAACAAAGAGAACCTGAAAATCAAACAAAAAATGGTTAGCATAAGAACAGGCCATTCTATTTTTATGTCAGAATCAAGCCCTAATTGAAGATACTAAGGGAAAAAATGTAACACAAATGAATTTATAGTAACATTGCTGTAGAAAAAGGAACGACAACAAAATCTCACGATCATTTTACTCTTTTTTTAATTGACAAATTCACATGTTCTACAAAGAATAGTGCCAGCTTCTCCAGTGTCTACTCTCCTTAATCCTGGACCTTCTCTGTCTACATTGAATTCTTAGCAAAGGATTCTGAGATTTTAATTTTTCCTTTCCATTGCAAAACAGTTGTATGCATTCTGAGAAAGGGCATAGGTAAAAAATATAGGACAGTTTCTGTCGTCTCACAGTCTAAAATCTACCCAGTGAAAAAATAATAAATAGAAAGGTGGTGTTATATAAGTGGTATATGAGACAAGTGGACATTGGTGCTAGAGAACTTCAGAACTGAGAGGTGAGAGACGCAGGCATGAACTATGGAGGTCAGAGGCAACCTGGATGGAAGAAGAGTGATTCGAACCAAGGCCTGGAGAGAATTTAGACAGAGAAAAGAATGAGGACATGCCAGGAGGGAGAAGTGGCACAGGCTAGGAAAGTGCGACTGTTGAGGGACAAAGTAGGCCAGTCTTACTACTGCAGAAGGAGTAATGAGAGATAAGGTGGGAAAATTAGGTTAGGGTCTGTGGAGGGCTCTTAATTCAGAATAAAAAATCTGGATTTTGTCCTGTAGGCATTAAGAGTTGCTGAAAAATATTGAGTAAGGGGATGGTTAAAACAGTGACATTGTGGGAGATCCTAGGAAGGACAGGAGAGTCTTGTAATGTTTCGTTTATTAAATGTTAATATCTACACGGGAAGGTATAGTAAACAAAAGCAATGGGCAGAGTCAAGAAGGACTGCATTTGTCCAGATTCGGTGTAAGATTTCCAATGGAAAGCTGAGTAGAGCAGATGGAGATGGACCAGAAGCTTCTGGGCTTCAGATTTAGAAACCTGGTGGCACTTCATATGGACAAGGTGGAGCCGGGAGATGGGAAGAGAGCTTCTTTTAGTGTAACTGGGCACGAAAAATGACGACTGAATTTCATCATTAGGTCATGAATGTCCTATCACAGAGTATACTTTCAGTAAAGTGCTAAGAGAGAGAGAGCCAGATTGTGGTGGATTACAGAATGAGCAGGATGTAAGGAAAACTGATACAACAGACGGAAATACTCATTCAAATGTGGCTATTAAAATCAAAGAAAAAATAAATTAGCAATCACTTCACATCCACTATAATAATAATAATAATAATAATAATAATAATAATAATAATAATAATAGGAAATAACAAGTGTTGGTGAGCATGTGAAGAAACTGGAACACGTACTTTGCTGGCGAGAAGGTAAAATGGTACAGCTGCTGTAGAAAACAGTTTGACAATTCCCCATAAAGTTAAAAACAGAGTTACTATAAAAGCCAATGATTCCACTTCTAGGTATATATACCCAATATAACTAAAAACATACGTTCATACAAAAACTTGTACACAAATGTTCATACCAGCATTATTCATCACAGCCAAAAAGTGGAAACAACGCAAATGTCCATCAACTGGATAAACAAAATGTATCTCTGTTCCAGCCATAAAAAGGAATGAAGTACTGATAACATTCTACAGCATGAATGAACCTTGAAAACATTATGCTATGTGAAAGGAGCCGGTCACAAAAGCTCATATATTGTATGACTGCACTTACATGGAATGTCCAAAACAGGTAAATCTATAGAGAAAGAAAATAGATGAGTGGTTGTCAGGGGATGGGGGGACAGGTGAAGGGGAGTAACCACCAACAGGCTGAAGCAACTTGATCAAGACAAATTGTTTGAGTTGGCATATTCAAGTGTGAAGTAAGCAGGAAAGGAGCCAGTGACAAGGGAGCAATGGAAGGAAAACAGGCAGGGGAAAAGAATAACCAAGGGAATAAAATCTCCGTAAGAGACTCAGAAAACCTTTCAAATTGTTAATAAAACATCAGAAAGCAAATGTCGGTGTTGCAAAAGTAACTTCCCCCACTAGGCAGTAGCACTAGGTACAGTATCTTTGGAAATGTTTCAGAGAGTCAGTTATAAAAGCAACATTCCTTCTTGCTTAAAGGCAAATCATTCTCAGTTCATTATGCCTCATTATACGTGGATGCGTTCCAACCTGTGTATATGTGTCTGGGTTCTAGCATAGTTGAACAGATATGAATTGTGAATAAATGTTCCAGAACTGCTTGAGTACTCACGCTTGACACTTTCTCTTAACCTGAATAAAAATGACTGAGTTCTTGTCTTCCTCCACAGTCTATTCTCTTTACCAGTAGGAGGAGCTATGTTCCCTCCTATCTTTCTATGACAAGAAGCAGAGAAGTGTGTGTGACACTTGCAGCTGGGGAAACTACCTTCCAAGAGCACCAGGGAAGGAAACCATTCTCATCTGTATTGCAGGGAAGGGAGAATCACATGGCATAGACTTGAGAGAAGTTATAGCTAGGGAGTCTTCTGACAGGTCATCAAGATTTTAAAGCCCCCATTACCTGTCCTGGGCTCAGCGTAACCACATGTCTTCGAGCTTTCTGGAACTCCGGAAATCGTTTTAAATCAGGATTGACAACATTGATTTTACTGAACACACTAGATTCTTCATAAGGGATTCTAGTTGGATAAAGAAAGGGAGTATCTTCAGGAGGAAAGAGATGCCATCTTTTCCTAATTAAAAAAGAAAAAAAAAAAGACACAAATCAGTATTCTGCACTCGAGACAAAACAGGTAAGACGACAGCAGCTCAGTGTTCATTTTTACTCATTTCCATTGAATCCATACAGAAATAGAGGTGCAACGTCAGTGGTCACCTGGCCCACCTCTCACTAAATGCTGGAATCTGCTCTGCTGAAACCTGGTGGAGGCAGAGCAGGAACTAGTGATATCTCACTATGCCCTGAAGCAGTCCTTTAGCAGGGACGGGATCTAGTCTGAAAGATCATTTTTTTTTATCTCAAAGTTGTCATAAATTGTTTTCGTCTCCTGGTTCTAGAGCTACCCAGAATAACCCCCACCTTTTCAAATATCTGTATTCTTATCTTATCCAGAGAAACCACCCATAGTTCTATCCACCAAATATTTTCCAGACTTCTTCCTGTTTGTTGTAAATTCCTTAAGTTAAATATTTAAGTTAATCCATTAAGAAAAAGAAATGCATGGAATGCTACACAACTTAAAAGTAGCATAATATAGAAACGTTCAAAAAGAGAAAACTGAAATGTTTCAGTCACTTTAAAATTTTGTGAAAAATGGAGGTGATAAGTTTTAACTTACAATAGACACACTTGGAGCCAACAGAGGGTGGGCATCAGAGGCAAAAGAGGAAGAAGTGTGAAAAAGGAAAAGACACAGACAGAAATACAAAGATAGGGAAGCAAAGAGAAAGAGAAAAAAAACACTAGTTCTGAGAAAATCCCCAAAGCCCTCTAGTGACCCCGTGCAGATACAGTGGGGCTCTCATGCCCTTTCAGAACTGGAAAGCAGTTGGCTGCTATTTTCAAACTAAGAAGTATATACTAAAGTCTTATTTTGCCTTAGAGATGATAAAGTTGCTCTATTCCATTATACATATGACTAGTTTAGAAAAATTGTCAGCATTTGGTATGTTTCAAATGTTAGAGCTGGAAGGACTCTTAAAAGATCATCAGTCTAATTTCACTTTCAAAGTAGTGGAAGAGGGACCTAGTACTTGCTCTGGTCATTCACTGAGTGAATGGTTAGTGGCAGAACGAAAACTGGGTCACAGATCTCCTGACCTCTCCAGGTCCCAGCTCCTACCACCCAAAGGAAGAGACATAACAACCGTCCCATACGATTTGCTTGGCTTGGCTTAAAATGTAATATATATGTGTCCTTCTCCTGATAATCAGAAAACACAGTCAATCATCACATCATCCACTGCTCATAAAACTTCTCATGGTTCTGCAGGCTGAAAGAACAGAGAATAAGCAGTATCTCCGCCTGGGAGCCAAGACCCTCAGGCTCCAACCTGCCCCTCTGGCCTAATTCCTCTGTCCCCAACACACAACTTACACCGGACCACTCACAGGGTCCTCTATATCCCCATTCTCTCCTAGGGCACTGCGCATGCTGCCCCCACTGTCCCTCCTATCTATGTCTTTTGAATACTCACCCATCCTTAAAAGCCTAACACAAATGGCAACTCCGGTCTGAAATTTTCTCTGATTTTTCCAATAGGAATGTTCTCTGCTTTTCAGTTCCACAGCTCTATGAAACCTTCCTCAAGAGCATGTTCATTCTGCCTTATATCACTGCTATCTGTGGGCTTGCCTGTACTCTAACTGTAAACTCTTAGGGCAGTCATGTCTTATTCATTCAATCTGTTCCTACTGTAACACATAGTACCTGCACAGCAAGATACTCAATGAATATTTACTGAATAGTTCTTTTATTACTCCAGAGCTATATGAAGCCAGAAAATATGCTCTATTACAAAGTTATAATAAACCTATATTAATTTTATAACACAGAAGGAACCCAGGTATTTTTTGGTAATGTTTTTCCAATCTGAATTTCTTTGGCTTATTTCCCAGTTCAGAACACATGGAAAGTGGCTACTTAAAACGATGCCCTCTCTTACCAAATCTAAGGTTAGACTATTAACTTCACAAGG
>NW_011888782.1:24140396-24144791 GCF_000151845.1 Pteropus vampyrus | reverse complement strand
TCAAATGTTAGAGCTGGAAGGACTCTTAAAAGATCATCAGTCTAATTTCACTTTCAAAGTAGTGGAAGAGGGACCTAGTACTTGCTCTGGTCATTCACTGAGTGAATGGTTAGTGGCAGAACGAAAACTGGGTCACAGATCTCCTGACCTCTCCAGGTCCCAGCTCCTACCACCCAAAGGAAGAGACATAACAACCGTCCCATACGATTTGCTTGGCTTGGCTTAAAATGTAATATATATGTGTCCTTCTCCTGATAATCAGAAAACACAGTCAATCATCACATCATCCACTGCTCATAAAACTTCTCATGGTTCTGCAGGCTGAAAGAACAGAGAATAAGCAGTATCTCCGCCTGGGAGCCAAGACCCTCAGGCTCCAACCTGCCCCTCTGGCCTAATTCCTCTGTCCCCAACACACAACTTACACCGGACCACTCACAGGGTCCTCTATATCCCCATTCTCTCCTAGGGCACTGCGCATGCTGCCCCCACTGTCCCTCCTATCTATGTCTTTTGAATACTCACCCATCCTTAAAAGCCTAACACAAATGGCAACTCCGGTCTGAAATTTTCTCTGATTTTTCCAATAGGAATGTTCTCTGCTTTTCAGTTCCACAGCTCTATGAAACCTTCCTCAAGAGCATGTTCATTCTGCCTTATATCACTGCTATCTGTGGGCTTGCCTGTACTCTAACTGTAAACTCTTAGGGCAGTCATGTCTTATTCATTCAATCTGTTCCTACTGTAACACATAGTACCTGCACAGCAAGATACTCAATGAATATTTACTGAATAGTTCTTTTATTACTCCAGAGCTATATGAAGCCAGAAAATATGCTCTATTACAAAGTTATAATAAACCTATATTAATTTTATAACACAGAAGGAACCCAGGTATTTTTTGGTAATGTTTTTCCAATCTGAATTTCTTTGGCTTATTTCCCAGTTCAGAACACATGGAAAGTGGCTACTTAAAACGATGCCCTCTCTTACCAAATCTAAGGTTAGACTATTAACTTCACAAGGGCAGGGACCATGCACACTTGATTTACTGTTGCATCTACAGTGTGTAGTAATGCACTTAAGATGATCTATGCCCTTTAATAAAGACTTGATGATTCAAAGAGGAGATTACCAGATATCATTTTATAGTTTTCAAAGTACTTCACATGTGAAATCTATTCGTGTACTTACTCAGTTTCTCTTGGATCCACTCATAAGCCTTTCATGTCTAAAGGGTCTGAGAACTTGGACATGGCCCTTTCTACTTTTTCCTCTGTGCTGCCCTATAAATGTCTCAAAAGGCCAGGAGGGGAGATTGGGGGATCAAGAATTAGGGGAAAATAAGACTGCACGTAAAACAGCTGGAGTACATCCTCCAAGCAGGAGAAACCCTTAAACTCTCATATAACAATTAGAACCAGAGACTATCAAAAGTATTACCTGACTTAGCCCTTATATCTCTTAGCGTCCACAGACATATGGAGATAAAAAAAAAAAACTGACTGGAAGTAAAAAACAAAAACAAACAAAGAAACAAAAAGAAACAAAAACTGCATTGTGTCTAAGGTAGGCACAAACTAAAATTTAGAGTTGAAGGAGGCCATATGCAACTTGGTCCCGCAGTTCTCAAACCAGGTTCCCTGGCATCCCCTCAGGGACCTGAGGGTAGCAGCAAAGCTTCTTCTTTTCAATAAACTGCTCTGCTCTTATTTATTTAGTTTGAAGAAATCGTGTTCCTGCTTTTAAATAAGTTTGAAAACTACAAATGCAGACTCATATATAAAAGAGCTAAGCAGAGAACTGTCTACCTTACTAGGAGTGGACTCCTGGAGTTCTAGGATCAGCTTTCTGAAGGCAATCCTGAACATGGCTGAGAGACACACATGGAAAGCATCACTTAAACTTCCCCTCACTTTGCAAAGGAGGAAACAACCAGAAGTCAAGAGATCTGCCCTGGTCGTGGGGCAAGCTGACAGGAGAGAGCTGAGACTAAACCTTGGGGTCCTGCTGCCTACTCAGTACTCATTCCTCTTCTTGTGCACCACACACACACCCACACCCACACCCACACACGCACACACACACACACACACACACACATGCAGACACATGTACTTTAATGCATATGCATGTGTATTACCTTCCTTGTACCTGGAATACTAAATTGCAACCATAGGAGTCCAGATGACAGGGTGTATGGGCCCCCAGGGAGCCAATCCACAATGTACTTTCCTGTCCACTTCTTCCAGGAAACCCGAAGTCAGACCATATCACATCCTGTTTTAAAAATAAAGTTACAGACCATCAAGAATCAACCAACTCCTCTGTGTGGCAGTGTTGCACATTTTCACTTGCACATTTGGTTTTTGGCTTTTGTAATACTCTCTTATAAAAAATGCTAGGGATGGAGGTTAGGTTTTGAGGGCAGTCCAAGAAATCTTTTTACTCAATAACATATCTAAATTACCTAATAGTATTTATTCAACAAACACTTACTGACTGCCCACAACATGCCAGGCTTAATGTTCTTGAAGCTTATGACAAAATTCATAAACAAAACAGACAAAAACGCCCACCCAAATGAAGCTTACATAAAGGTTTGAGACAGACAAAAAACAATGGACATAATTATGCTGAGATCTAGGAGAAGTGGAAATAGTGACTGCAATGAAAATAGTATTTCAAATATCTCTGAAGCTCCAATCAAGAAGCTAGAAAGCCATCTTTCTTCTAAGCAGTGCAGGTATTTCTGGGCATAAGTAACATTAACTTTTTGCATTTCAATGACCACATAAAATAAGTTTTCTCCTAGGTTAGTGGAATTACTTAATCTATAGATACAGGAGTCTTATTAGTTCATACTTACCAAATCAGTCTCCAGGTGAGGGTGTCACAGCATATCTTTTGAAATACATATCCGTAAATGATTTCTGCTCTAATCTCTAAAGTCCTGAACTCTTTAAGTGTAATGAACTTTAAAAGAGAGAGAGCACAGTGCTCTAGACTTTGCTCTCCTTACATCTGGTTCTGTGGACAGATCATACTCACATCAATTACTGACTCACAATACTATCTGGTCTAGAAGTTCTCAAACCAGGCTCCCTGGCTTCCCCTCAGAGGTCTGGGGGTAGCAGCAAAGCCTCTTCCTTTCAACAAACCATTCTGCTCTTATTTATCTAGGTTTGAAGAAAGGGTGTTCTTGCTTTTAAATAAAAGTTTGAAAACTACACATGTAGTCTGACAGAAACCCAATTCCATGGAATTAAAAATATGTCTAAGATAGAAAAGAGCTAACTAGTGAATCAGGCATGAAAGTTTTGCTTTACTCATTTTTTTCATCACAAATTTTCCCTCTTGGGTTTAAAAAAATGAGACAGAACAAAAAACACTTCTATGTGCAGAACGTGGTCCTAAATGCTGATACTTCTTTAATCACTATCTTCAATCTATATTTTCTATTTTTAGAGACAAACCATTAACAGCTGTATTCAAAGAGAAAGAGGATTTTGGGGAGACATTTAATAGATGGTTTTGAGGAAGACTAGAAAGGACATTTTCATTTTTGTTTTAAGTGATGAAAATAGCAGAACATGTGCACATAATTAAAGTCTGTTATAGAATGTAGTTTTTGCAAGGTCAGCACCATTGTAAATGCATATGACTCACAGGCAGCAGCTCCAGGGAGTGGCAAAAATCTTATGCCCTCTGGATATGGCCCATAAGCTCACGCAGTGAGCTTACTTCTGTATTCCCAATGTCTAACCTAATACCCAGCTCAGGGTAAGTACTTAAAACATTGAGTGCTTGGTAAGGAAAGAAGAATCTGTTGGCTGATTATAGGTGAATGGTTCAGGTCAAGTACATTTTTAAGCATCTACCGCATATCTGGTATGATGCTGGGTATTTAGAATACAAAAAGTAATACAACACTGGCCCACCTTTCAAATCTATTAAAAAAAGACAGTCCCATAAATGAACCCTTTCCCTATAATGTGGCAAACGCTCTGACAGAAGTGAACAGAGGGTGCTCTAAATTCACAGAAGGGCTCCTGGTCTCAAGTAGGGAGCCTGGGGAAGGCTTCCAATTAACCTGGTCCTTGTTGAACAATTCATCATACTTCAGTCTGGAATTTAACTAAAGGCAGCTGAAAGGCATTCAGTATAAAAGAAAAATTGGGATGATTTAGCTAAGAAGAGGCTGGTGTTAGTGATTCTTAATCTTCTTCTAGATACACTCCTTCAGGAATCTAATGAATGCCAACATCCCTCTCCCCAGAGAAATGTATGCACACAAAAAATTTCACATATACTTTGAGGGAGTCAATGGACTGACTGCAGGTGAGAAACTTTGTTCTAGACCATGCTTCAGAAAGAATCACAGAAAAAAGACTT
>NW_011888782.1:24138874-24139341 GCF_000151845.1 Pteropus vampyrus | reverse complement strand
ATTTCACATATACTTTGAGGGAGTCAATGGACTGACTGCAGGTGAGAAACTTTGTTCTAGACCATGCTTCAGAAAGAATCACAGAAAAAAGACTTTTACAGGGTGGGTGGGTGGGGGTACTATACGACAAACTGATAAGAAGCTTCCTTGACCTCTTATCTAACATAATAATGACTAAAAAAGGAAAATGATTTCTAAATGATTAGATCAAGGTGACCTAAACTACCTAAAATCCAGCAGCAAACTGGCTGGGAAACCAAAAGATGAAGGGTTGGAAAGTGGTGGGTGGTACAGTTGGAGAGTGTCAAAGCAAATCTGTCAGAAAATAGCATATAAGGGTTCTACTTTCTTTCCTCACAGGCTCTTGAGAGTTGAGCCTTTCTAGCCAATTAAGTTCAGCTACTTACAGGTAGCCAAATGTCTGAAATCAGTGTGGGCCCAAGAGGAATCTGTCTTAAGTCTTACTA
>NW_011888782.1:24135132-24137269 GCF_000151845.1 Pteropus vampyrus | reverse complement strand
CTGGATATTTACCCCCAAACACTTGAACACCCATATCCAAAAAGATATTTGCACATCTATGTTCATAGCGGCATTATTCACAGTAGCCAAGACACGGAAGCAACCGAAGTGTCCTACGATAGATGACTGGCTAAAGAAGCTGTGGTACATATATACAATGGAATATTACTCAGCCATAAGAAGAGATAAAATACAGCCATTTGCGACAACCTGGATGGACCTCCAGATAATCATACTAAGCGAAATAAGCCAGACTGAAAAAGTTGAAAATCACATGATATCACTTATATGTTGGATATAAACCTAAAAGCAACAAATGAACAGGACAAACAGAGACTCATGGACAATGGACTAGTGGTTACCAGAAGGTAGAGAGTGGGGTAGGAGGGAGGAGGTAGGCAGGGTAAAAGGAGTCAAATATAGGGGGTTTGGGAGAGGGTGAAGTGGGTAAAGGGGATCAAATATATGGTAGCTGAAGGAAACTGGACTCTGGGTAGTAATCACACAATAGAATATACAGATGTGAAATTATAACATACACCTGAATATTATATAATTGTATTAACCAATGTTACCCCAATAAACTTAAAAATAAATAAATAGATAAAGTTATCTTCTATTTTTCTCCATGCCTAGATCATAAATATATATAGTAAAACTGATTATATATAATTTCATAATGAACTTACATCTGAAAAGAAAAAAACTAATATGGGTCAAAACAAATAAGAAAGAAACTTTAAAAACAATATAATTAACTATAAATACTATGTAAGACTTATAAAGGATAAATACTTCAATTTAAACTTCAAACACTCTTAAATACAGGCTCTTGAGAGCTGAGCCTTTCTAGCCAATTAAGTTCAGCTACTTACAGGTAGCCAAATGTCTGAAATCAGTGTGGGCCCAAGAGGAATCTGTCTTAAGTCTTACTAAAAACAAGTGACTCTATAAGGCCACTATACCAGTGAAACCAACACACGTGACTGATGGGGTGACCCATTCTGGATTCTATTCTCACATCCACTTCAAGTGTTGGAAAAGTCTAAAGATCATTTATATCGAGAAAATTCTATTCTAACACCACCCCTGAAAAGAGCAATCAAGTATCTTGTTAACTAACTGCTTACTACAAAAACACCATCTACTTTCTTATGACTTCCAGAAGGTCCTAAATTGGCTTTCTACAGATACGAACATGTTTATTTCCTCTTCTGCCAAAAATAGCTGTTTTAAATTATCCGTAAGTTCCCTCTTACCCCTATGTAGTCAGTCTACCTGCCTCCACTCTCAGCCCTTATCAACCACGAATCTTATCTGAGTAACTAGATCTACTTTTTTCCTTAGTAGTTCCTAAAACTGTTCCAATTAACAATTTAAATAATTGTTGCAGACTCAAACATCATTTTTAAAATGCTATACACATAACCAAATCTTCCATAATTTTATAGTTTTAGCCAAAGAACTGAAGAAAAACTGGTAAGATGCTTATAATAAAGAAGGGTGGCTTTTTTTTGGCCTACTATAAACCAATCACCAAAAGTAATTCATTCTTAAGTCATTTAGTTCTAGATGATATACTACTTGGTAAAAACATTTATTTAAATAATATTTTCACATATGCATTAGTACTTTCATTCCTGTTTTACAAGTAAGATATCTAAAGTGCAAACAGGTTAAATAAGTTTACACTAGCTCATACTGAATCTAGGCTCTGAGAAAGTATTTGTTCTCTTACCTATACCATGCCATGTGGACGACTGGTTAATTTGAGTCTCCCATTAAAAGTTGTCTTCTGAAAACATAGGAATTAAACTCAAGGACTTCAGACTTAAAGAGGATTTTATGAATTTGACCTCAAAGGCAAGGAAAGTAAAAGCAAAAATAAATGAATGAGATTACATCAAACTAAAAACCTTCTGCTCAGCAAAAGTAATCGTCGACAAGGTAAAGAGACAACCATCCGAATGGGAAAATAGATTTGTAAGCAACGCCTCCGATAAAGGCCTAATATCCAAAATACACAGAGAACTCATATGACTCAATAACAACAAAAAAACAAACGATCCAATCAAAAAATGGGCAGAGGACCTGAACAGACACTTCTCCCTAGAGGACATACAAATGGCCAACAAAT
>NW_011888782.1:24088155-24134052 GCF_000151845.1 Pteropus vampyrus | reverse complement strand
TCAGACCATCAAACTCCTTTAATCGTTACTAAACCACTAGGTTCAGTTTCAACACACTCTCATTAACTATGTTACAAAGTTCGAGACAGATAAGAACTAATGTTCCATTTGGGGATTCTGTGTCTAGGTGACTTAACAAGGCTCCTGACTCTCAGTAGCCAATCTGAATCACAACATAAAATGGAATCTATCTGGAAAACATTCTTGGGGCAAAATTCCTTTTGCTATATGTTGATTCTTAATAGCTTCAATTATGATGATGCTTACTGATAATTACAAATGGTAATATCTGTCATTCTCATCTAATGAGTCAGAGATAAAGAAATTTTATATGATAATACCACAAATTCCCTACCTTCCTTGGGAAGTAGAAAACAAAATATTCCAAATAAATGCTTTATTCAGATTAGTCGATGATATGATATATAACTAAAAAATAGAAAGACTAATTAATTTCATTTGCCATACATGAAAGTTAGTTGTCAAAATCATAATTTTTGGCCATCTTTAAGGCTATAGGATATTTTCCAATCATATTAGTATATTTACCAGTGTACTTATCAGTATATATTACATATTTATCAGGGGATGAATTTAATTTGTGGAAGAAAAAGATTAATAGATGGAAACTTTAAGAAGAGGCTATAAGGAAAAAAAATCTTATAAAACTAGTATAAGGCTGAAGAGAGCTAAGAATTTCTTATCAAGGCTGACAAATGCTACAAAGATTTGACAAGGGTGAATCTAGAGGTTTAAGTTAAAAAATTATCTGAAGGGCTCTGAAGACCAAAGAAATATCAAAACAAGAGTAGGAAAAAATGTACTTATGTAATCATTCAAATACCTATCATGTACAGTTGTTTCTCCCTTATCCACAGCTTTGCTTTCCACCATCCAAATATATTAAATGGAAACTTTCAAAAATAAACAATTCATAAGTTTTAAATTGCATGCCCTTGTGAGTAGCATGATGAAGTCTCACACAGTGGGCTCCATCTCAGCCAGGATATGAAGCATGCCTTTGCCTAGAGTATCCAGGCTGTATACTCTATCCACTCTTAAGACATTTTAAGCAGACATCTGGGTTATCAAATTTTAACAGTATTGCAATGCTGATGCTCTAGTTACTCTTATTTAATAATAAACCCAAAGCCATGCACATAACTTCTATTATAGTTATATTGTTACAATTGTTCTTTTTATTATTAACGTTTTATTGTGCCTAATTTATAAATTAAACTTTATCACAGGTATCTATAATTAGGAAAAAAACACAATATATATAGGATTCAATACCATCTATGGTTTCAGGCATCCACTTGAGGTCTTGGAACATATCTCCCATGGATATGGGAGAACTACTGTATTTAGCACTATGTTAGCAGTTTGGGGGAATAATAAATTGTAAAATACAGAGTCCGTTCCTAAAGAGTTTACAATATTGTTAGAAGAATTCTGTCATTCACCATTTAAGTAACCATCAAAATAAAACATAGAGGAATGAAAGCAAGGGATGGATGGATGTACATATAAGTGGCTGACAAGGTTTCATAGCCAAGGCTGAATCTGAGCTGGGTCCTAAGAAGTAGAATTTTAATAGGCAGAAATTGAGAAGAGCATGAGCAAAGGCCAGAAGATGAGAGAGAACACAGTGGTCCAGCCCTCAGTGAGGAAACTAGACAGGCACTAATGCAGAGGAGAAAGGTCGCATCAGTCATGTTGGGGAGATTCTTAAGTGCTATCCTTGTATAATTTTAAGTCATGAAATGTTTGTGAACATGATTAACATATTTCAACACTTAATTTGGAGCATGACTTGAAATGTAATTTTATAAAAAACTATTTTAGAATTAATTAGAGGAAGAGTCAGAACTGGAGGAATAAAGAGTAATTTCAGAAGTAATATTGCAAACCAGAGGTTCTCAAAGTGGCCCATAGACCCCTTTGGGGGTCCCTGAGACACTTTCAGGGGATCTGTGAGGTTAAAATTATTTTCATAATACTACTAAGATGTTATTTGCCTAATTCACTGTGTTGACATCTGCACTGAGGGCACAAAAACAATGGTGAATAATATTGTAGGTCAAGACAGTGGAACCAAAGTGTACTTACCGGTAGTACTGTATTTTTTTAAAACAGCTTTATTGAGGTATAATTGATATACAATAAACGGCATATATTTTAAGTGTACGACTTGGTGAATTTTTACATATATATACATATACATATATATATGAGAAGCCATCACTGCAATCAAAATGACAAACATTTTGATTATATCCAAAATATCTCCCATGACATTTTGTAAGCCATCTCTCCCTACTCCCTGATTCTCAGACAACTATTGATCTATTTCCTGTCTTTATAAATCTGTTTGCAAGTTCTACAATTTTATATAAATGGAATCATATAGTAAGTACTCTTTTTTCATGCTAACACTAATCCAATGGCAAACCAAACAAAATTGACTTCACATAAAGTAGACATCAGAACAAGAACCCAGAAAAAAGAGGTCATTTCATCATGATGAAACATCGATCCATTAAAAGGACATAATAAACTTAATAACAGTTTTAAAACACATGAAACAAAAACTGATCAACCTAAACTGAAAAAAAAAATATATATATATATATATAATTACGGTTGGGCAATTTCAATACCTCTCTGTATATAATGGGTAGAACAAGTGTACAGAAAATCAGTAAGGATACAGGCAACTTGAACAGTCAACTTAATTGACATTTATAAAACAGAACAACGGCAGAATACACATTATTTTCAAGTATACCTGGAACATTTATCAAGACTGACTATATTATGGGCCATAAAGCAATACATTTAAAAGAACTAAAATCATCCAAAGTATGTTCTCTGACTACAATGAAACTAAATTAGAAACCAGTAATAGAAAGATTGAAAATCTCCAACTATTTGGAAAATAAGCATTACACGTCTAAATAATCCATAAGTCAAAGAATAAATCATAAGGGAAATTAGAAAATATTTTGAACAGAATGAA
This sequence comes from Pteropus vampyrus, assembly GCF_000151845.1. Classification (NCBI taxonomy): domain Eukaryota; kingdom Metazoa; phylum Chordata; class Mammalia; order Chiroptera; family Pteropodidae; genus Pteropus; species Pteropus vampyrus. Next base: position 24,131,030 of record NW_011888782.1, on the reverse strand, counting down.
AATGATTTTGGAAACTTGTATCTTGAAACACATGAGCTTGAAAGCTTCCTAATATTTAAAAGACTTTTCTGATGAGAATTATGACGATATTAATAAATGTCACTTTTTAAATAATGAAGTATAGGGACATGTGTCAACATTTGAAAGATCTATATAACTCAGTAAAGCAGTATTTTTCAAATTGACAATATTTTCCAAATGGACATTTGGAAGATCTATATACCTCAGTAAACCAGTATTTTGCAAAAGCTCCATTCTATGCAAGATAGACCAATGGATTTGAAGAGTACAAAGAGTGCATCAATTTTGGGTTTATACTCTGTACTGCAACAAACAAACCTCTTAAGAAACTATCCCTTGTCAAGTTTAGTGGAGTATTAAAAAAACCCTACAACTATCTAAAAAGGCTACTAAAATACTCTTTTTCAGATGCATATGTGTGAGGCAACATAGTTTTCATATACTTCAAACAAACCAAGAAAATGCAACAGGGGGAGGTAGACAGGGTAAAGGGGGTCAAATACGTGGTGACAGAAGGAAATCTAACTATGGGAGGTGAACACACAGTATAAATATATATATACCTTACTGTTAAAAAAATTTAAAAAATAAAAAATAAATTTAAAAAAACATTGCAACAAATTGAATGAAGAGCCGAAAGAATCCAGTTGTCTTCTATTAAGCCAGACACTAAAAAGACAAAATGTAAAGCAATACCACTCCTTTAATAACATTTTTAAAAATTTCGAAGTTATTTTCATAAAAATGTTAGTTGTAATCACATGACTTTATTTAAAATGAATTAATATTTTTAAAATTTATTATTTTAATAGCTAACTACCCACCATTTTATGACAGATGGAAGAAAACTTGAAACAATAAGACTTGGTGACTGAATAAACTATAGAGGTAAAATTAAAATGACAACAACTTTGGTACCCATGATGTAAGAAGGCTTGATGCTGATAAAAAATTATATCATCTTAATGGACTTGATTGTTCATAGCGGATTTTCCTCTTATAATCTAAAGAATTAATCACCATAATGTGAGCCGATGGAAAACTCATTTAACTAAAAAGATCAGATTTTATAAAGGCTCAATTAGAATTCCAGCACACTACCAAAAGACTGCCTTTATATCCATACTTAATGGACTGGACACATGCCTGCCCGGAGCTGTCATGCCTGGGCCAAGACAAACAACTGATGAGGTCAGCTTAGAGATTCATCCAAGGCACAGGGAGCCTAGCCTCAGCATAAATGGAATTCTTTAATCCTAGCTGTAGAGTCCCCACAGAACTTAATGTATTCAGATCCTGTGTAGACATACAGTGCAGCAGTTAAAACTTAGAGGGTAAACTGTGAGGATTATAAATGTAAAGCACTTAGAAAAGCACCAAGCATGAGAAAGTATTTGATTACTATTATTATATTACTATGGCACAATGTTTTACCAGAAATATGGAATTAAAGAGTACTAATCTAATCTACAGGGTAGGTGAGAGTATGAGAAATATAAAATACTCTGAAAGCTAACTATTATATCTAAAAGTTCCCAGGTTATAGATCCATAAAGTGATCACAACTAATGTTGTAAGAAAAAAAATGACCTCAAAATTATCATTTAAAAATGAGTAGATTTAGCATAAACTTCGGATTCAGAAAACATTCTACTGAATGTTTTCAAAACTGATGCATTTCTTTCATGATTATGAGAATAAAAATATATCCTCAACTAACAGTTATGAGCAAGTGATATGTTTCCCATTTTTAAATAAAAAGCAAAATCTAGGTAAACATTTTAAAATTTTAATAAAGGAAAGCTTCAAAGTATAGACAGTTGTATTATAGGAACTATGTAAACAGCAGCATCTACGTCTTGACTCGAAGTGAAAAAGAAAAATATAGGCTGAATGAAAAATTACTCAGGAGTCCAAAGACTTTCAGCCTATGTGATACAGAAGTCCAGAGAGCAGGTAGTGGTGGCTGGGAGGAGGAGTGGAGTAGGGGTGAAAAGCCTGTAGGGATAGTGAAACAGTTCTCTCCACAAAGGATGGGCAGGCGGCAGGACAAAGGACTGTGGAGCCTTGACCTGACTGCAGGCAAGGCGGAGTCATCCAAACAACTTCCCGGGACTCCTATTTTTTGCCCCAGGCCTCAGACACACAAAGGAAAGCAGAGCAGGGAGTTAGCAAAATCACCCCACAAACTAAACTGGCAGTTTGAGGTAGGAGACACTTAAAAGAAAAACAGGATATGGTAGTCTGTAAACTCTGGTGTCAGTTATGTCAACACATGGCAAAGAACTTCCACATTCTTACTTCTGCAAGTACTTCCATACTTCTGCAGGGCTTATACTAAACCCCCAGAGCAAGGAAAGATGGAAGCAGCAGCCTGGAATGCTGCGAGAATTCTAGGAACACTTTTTCACATAATTAGCTTTGTACTTCCAGCTGCCTTCCTGACAGAACAAAAACTTATATGTAAGGTCAGGAGAGAATAAAGTTTTATACATAATCTATGCTTCTAATATACTCCATACCAGCTCAGGCACTGTTTAAAGGCACAGGAGAGGGTATATAGGAAAATTGGTGAGTAGAAAAACAATGAGAAGGGTGCTTATCTGTGTGAACCATACATTACGCTTCTCTTGAGCAAATCTTTTGTACAGAATCCTCAACACTCACAGTGACTCTTGGGAGTAAAAGACAGTGAAGAGAAAAGGAACCAGGGAAATTCTAATTTGTGACCTTTTATCAAAAACACAAAATTACCATGATTAAAAGAAATGTATTGACTTACCTGGAAAATATCTGTCTTATCTTCAAATAGACTGACAAAATATTTATAGTCAGCATAAGCCCAGAATTTGGAATGATCATAATCTCTAAATGGTCCAGAAATACTAGAGTGGTCACAGTTCCAGGTAAGAAACTCTTCAACTGTAGCGTCTATGTAACTACATGTAGTTTCAAACTGAGGAACTGCAACATAAAAGAACCCAATCAATTTTAAACGTATACAAAACAGTTTCCAAATATTTTTTTAATGAAGATAATTTCAACCAAAAATGTTAACTATTCTTTAATATTAATTAAAAATTAATTTTGTACTTGCTATTGAATTAAAACCATTTACAACACTCATAATACTCATGATTAAACATAAAAGCAACAAACACGGTTTTAACCTTAAGATTAAAGACTACCCTTACTATTGCCTGATTGAGTCTTTGAACAAAAAAGCCGAAAGTTTTTCTGAAAGAGAAGGTTATTGAGCGATATGCTAGCCAGAAAAAGGATCAGGTCCTGGGCATGCAGTCTAAGGCACAAGCAGCAGAGCTAGTTGGAGAAGACAACACAGCCACTGTCCAGGATCTGACAGGGCTCTTAATTTAAATACATGAACTCTGGAGAAGATGGAAGTTGTTCTGAAAGAATTTACATTGGCTATAGGTAAAGGGGGAAGGAGAAGGTGAAGCTGGGCTAGTTCTCAGATGCATTTGGTAAAGGAAGAAGTGTTTGCTCTTTAGGATTGGTTGTGGGCAACAGTCTGGAAAGTTCATGTGTAAGCAAGATGTGGTGGCACCTGGTGATCAGCTACTCGGCTATTTTCTCTGTAATTGAGGAAATAGCCACCTGGAAGTTAATTCAAAGTCTCAACATACATTCAGGAACGTACGCAATATTTTGTTGGTTTTGCCCGGCAGTTAACTGATTAACCTCTCTTATCAATTCCTTCTACCCTCTGGCCTGCTATAATTTAAGACATCTCAGAATTTTTTTCTTGTCACAGTTATCCAGTGGAATACTTCAGATTATCAATTCTCCAAAACCTTTTCAGGAATCTGTGAGGTCTAAAATATTTTCATAATAATATTATTTGCCTTTTTTACTCTCATTCTCTCATAAGTGTACGGTAGAGTTTTCCAGAGGCTACATGACATGTGTTGACATCACTGCTTTGACAGCTAGTAGAATATGTGCTTATGTTCTTGTATTTTAAAATGTCTAGGTTTTAATTTCTAATATGGTATCACTAGAGATAACCCACATTGACGAAAAGCTTATTGGGGTACTCAATAATTTTTAAGTTTAAAGGGATCCTCAGACCAAAATATTTGAGAACCACTTCTTCAGATTAAAAAAACAAAAAAACAAAAAACAGACAACAAAAAAACTGTCTTTTGAAAATTTTCTGACTTTATGCTGTAACATATACATACATAGTTCCTCAGAATCATTACATAAACAATGGCGATTTAAAGTCTGTTCATTTATTGACTTATTTCAGAATCATTTATTAAGTACCTAATTTGTAATTAGCACTGTGCTCAGACTTCTGGGAACATAAATAGATAATACCCTCGAGTTTAGAATATATTTAGACAAAGATAAAGCTTTAACCAGAATAATAGGGAATCTGAGGCATCATATAACTAAATGTAAAATTCTGTGCCATAGACAAAGAGGAAAAGCAAAGACCACCAGAGATGAGGGCTGATCAAGAAAGCTTAAGTCTACTCTCTGTTCACAGTGGTTTGTTATTCCAGGTGTGATTTATTTATACAAGGACTATTCTTCTAAATAGTGATGAAATAAAATTCTTTTGTAACGAGCATAATATTTTAGATGTACATTGGGAAGTTAATATTCAAAAAATCTGATTACGATTTCTTTTGCAAAGCATAAAATCCTTTCAAGAGAGGATGTAGATCAAATTCACGTAAATCAGCACAACACTTGAATCAGTAGGAGAAGGATATTAAAATTCTTCTTTCAACCATTTTTATCTTTTCCCTCCATTTCTCCCTGAACCACTTAGAATTATCTCAATCATCTTTTCCCAAAACCTCAGAATGTCAGAGAAATAGCAGAGGAAAGGGTGTGTGTCAAAGAGTCATCTTAATTCACCTACTTCATCAACTTGTCACCTGACTTTGAGAAGCAGGAAAACTTTACTAGAGTACATTTATATAAAAGATAAAAATCTGCATATTTAAGAACTATTTAAATTTGATAATGTTTGAGAAGCACTTGGAGCAGCACACAGTAACCATTAATATGTAGAAGCTCTTAATATTATCAACATCATCATCAAGAATTTGCCATAACAGCATAGGAGTACGTAGAGTTTTTTAAGAAACAAATGTGGCAAGAAAGCTGCATGGTGCTGGGAAATTGAAGTCGTTTCTAAATCATTTCAGTAAGCTCTCAGGTAAGCCTGAAGACATTACACTGTCCTGTGAGCTTTCACTTCATAGAGTTCAATCTAACTGATCCAACTGAATGCTAAAGCCATTACTTAAGCCACTTGTTCCTGGGGTGGACAGAGTAAGACTTTTCATTTAAGGCCAGTTTTCACAGGCCTGTCTACACTGCAGCCTCATCAGGGGATTTTGTTTTCTTTCACAGCAAGTTCTGTACTTTAAAAAATGAAAATCTAAAAGTGCAAAAATTACATGTAAGAACTGTTACTGTCAGGGGAAAACTGCAATGAATTGAAGGCGTGGAAATGACAGACGTTTTTATTTACATAGCAATTTCAAAGTAGAATCTTTTCACTCCTTCCCCGTAGTAGCAGCACCGAAGGTACTGTTTTCATTCTGTTACCATGACAGTTTCTTCCTGGGTAGTACAATTGTTTTTCTTCATTTATTCTATGCAATGGAATTATTCCTTTCTAACTTTATTGTTATTGTTCTTTCATTTAACACTGAAGTAACCTAGGCAGCTACAACATTTATCCCACTTACTGTCAAAGTATTAAGAAACTCAACTGAGTTCAGGATTTGGAAATTGTGTTTAAATTGAGTTTGCTTTTAACTTTCATAAAAGGGAGTCTTAAAATATTTTTTGCACAGCAGGGAAATAAATACTTGTCCATTTTGTTAGGCTTCACCATTTTACAAATAAGAAACACTGCACTGAATGTGGGTACTAAGTAAAACTTCTGATCATCACTCCATCCCCTATCTCCAAATGTTTAGGGTTATTTCTAAAACTGCTTGCTAAATTACTACCAGCTGAGTTATAGTGTTGCCACTGAGCACATATGTGGCAAATATCAGTAAAATGACATTTGAGTAAGATCAAATGAATTTGATCCATAATAGTTTCAAAGTGCTATGTGATGTCATCTGCTTCCAAAATAAACTAAGAGATAGCATATTATATTCAAATATGCTAATTATTAATACTATTATTTCAAGCATTCCAAAAAATTCTAATCCAGGCCTAAAACAGAAAAAAGAAATAAACTCAATAGAAAGGAAACAGAGTTTTCATTGCTTATAAAATTATAAGCCTGTCTTCCTATAAAATCCACAAGAATAAATTTAAAAAAATGTACACTAAAAAATGGCTGAATAAAAATTAAACAAACAAAAATAAATGGTTTTTATTTATGCACCAATCACAACTAGTTAGAAAAATATAATAGGCTAAAATAATTCCTCATAACAATATAAAAAATTTACAATATCTTAAGAAATTTGTGGACTTACATGAAAACTCTAAATCATTACACTGAGAGATAAAATCAACTTAATAAGTGAAGAGAACATGTTCTAATGTAGAAAGATATTGTAGTATCACAAGGTAGATTCTTTCCAAATTAATTTATAGCATTTAACAAATTTTCATTTAAAATTCCAACAAGATTTGTTTAACATGAGTATATTATTTAACTCTAAGATTCATTTAAAGGAATAAAATTAAATAATATCTAAGAAAATACTGAGAAAGATGAGTAATTAGAAGGGATAAGTTGTTCTTTCAAACATTAAAACATATACCAGTTTACCAGTTGCTAAAACAGCTTTTTTTTTTTTTTTTTTTTAAAGTCCTTTACTTGCCCCAAAACTGATAGCTCAATTCATGGCCCTAAAACTAATGCTGGAATACATAATAATATAGTAATGTAATAAAGATGGTTTCAAAGTAAATTGGAGAAAAAAGGATTATTCAGTAAATAGTACTGAAGTAAAAGGTATTAATACTTCCATATTAACTATTTGGAATAAAGGTCAGTGAATACCATATACCAAAATAAATATGGAACAGATAAAGAGTGAATATAAAAAAGAAACCATTTAGCCATTAGAAGAAAATATTAGAATATTTATCTATTCTCAAAATATAAGAGAAACTTCTAAATAAAACAAATAAGATTAAAAATATTACTGAAACAGTATATAAAAATGTAAAAATGTGAAGCAAAATTAAAAGGCAAACAATAAACTGAGAAACACATTAGTAATAAATACAATATTTTTAACATATAAGGAATTTATTTTTTAAAAAACCCAAGAACCTGAAACTTCAATAAAGAATCGTCAAAGAACAATCTTCAGAAAATGCAAATTACTAATAAACATAAACACAAGTTCAACATCCCCGGCGATCAAAGAAATGTTAATTAAAATTATGAGATACCAATTTTCACCTATCAGCAAGATTATTTTTTAAAAAGTGCTTTCTGTAAAGCATTTGACCATAGTATCAATGGCCTTTCATTCTTTCACTCCACAAATATCTGCAACCCACGATAAGGCCTTGGCCCTCACAAAGATGACCTTCTTGAGGGGAAGGCAGATGTTTACTTACATAACTAACCATGTGATTTTAATTGTGCTAAATGTTACTAAGAAATACAAGGCGCTCTGAGATAATTTAATAGTTGCACCTAATTTGCAGGATGGGAGAGGGAGGTGTGGTCAGGAATGACTTTTATGAGAAACTGACATATGAGCTAAGATCTGAAGTAAGAAGAATTAACTAGGTAAAACTGAGGTAAGAGAAAATGGGAAGAGAGAATGGCTCGACTACATATGCAAAGGCCCTGAGTTAAGAAAAAGCAACCTCTGGAAATACAAAAACTGAAGAAATGCTTGTTTGGCCTGAGCTCAGGGAGAGATTAAGCTCATGAGACTAAGAGAGAGCTTTTTATGCCACTACAAAATTTTTGGTCATTAGCCTAGGGGTAATGGGAAGCCATTTAAGGGTTTTAAGCAGAGAAATAAGACGAGATTTGTTTTTTTTAAAACTGCTTCTGCAGGACTGGTCAAGATGGCGTAGAAGGCAGAGGCTGTGCACACCTCCTCTCACAACCACATCAAAATTATAATGAAAATACAGAGTAATCAGCATGCATTGTCGCCTGAGGTCTGGCTGAATAGAGAGAGGCCCTGCAACTAGGGACAAAAATAAGAGGTTGCTCACCTCAAACTGGTAGGAGGGGTGGAAATGCAAAACGGCCTGGCCTGGTCCAACAACTGAGTGTGGCGATGGAGATTCAGGAGGGTTATCTTGGCTGCAGAACCCCGACCCCCACATGAGGAGTGAGGGGTCCCAACCCCACACTGGGGTCCCCAGCCCAAAGTTCCAGCACTGAGAAGTTCCCACAATCTCTGGCTGTGATAACCAATGAAGGCTGCGGCTGAGACAGAGGGTCGTGGGAGTCACAGATGTTTCTCGTAAAGGTCCCACGCCCGGACTTACTCGCTAACAGACTCACTCACTCCGATCTCCAGTGCTTGGGCAGCTTCTTGAGGGGTGCCAGGGACATATGGGGAGATACTGAGTTGTCCAGCTTCAGGGCCAGGGCTAGAGGGGCAGCTTTTTCCCAGAAAGAAGTGCTGGCAGTATCCACTATCCCTCTGTTGAGCCCTCCCACTTCCCAGCCTGCAGACGCAGGCACAACCATATCGAGTCACCATCAGTTTGGATAGCACAGGTTGCTCTGCCCAGGTGATTCCCTGAGTCTCTGCCTCTCCCAACTTGTGGGCCCACCCAAGCCACTTCTGGTGGTTTATTCCATTCAAATGGCCTGTCTTGGCTCTTGCTGAGGACTTTACTAGAATCTCTCAAAGGCTCACAAAACCCAGAGAAGCAGCGTCTGGCCTTGGCATGCCCCGTACCTCTTACTGAGCAGTCCCAAGCCCCGCATTAGTGTCAGCCAACCTAGGTTACTGGCTTGGCCTCTCGGGGCACCTATAAGCCCAGCATGGGTGGCAGCCATCTGTGGATTGCTCGGTGACTCTTACCAGGTGGCTCCAGAGGTGCATAGGCTGTGGTTGAACTTGTCCTGCAGATGGACCCCTCCTAGGACTGTGCCACTGGGCACCACACACACCTACTACCTAAAGCCACTCTACTAAGACCAGGAGACTTAGGAGCCCTACCTAATACACAGAAACAGACACAAGGAGGAAGCCAAAATGGGGAGACAAAGAAACATGTCCCACATAAAAGAATAGAACAAAGCTCTAGAAAAAGAACTCAAAATGTAGACAAGCAATCTACCAGATGCAGAGTTCAAAACACTGGTTATAAGGATGTTCAATGAACTTAGGGGATAAGTAGATTAACTCAGTGAGAACTTTAACAAAAAGATAGAAAACATAAAAATAGAGATGGAACACATAAAAGGGAACCATTTAGAAATGAAGAATATAACATCTGAGATGCAGACTGCATTAGAAGGAATCAACAGAGTGGATGAAGCAGAGAATCGAATCACTGAGATAGAGGATGGGGTAGCCTAGGACACCCAATCAAAACAGAAACAAGAAAAAAGAATCCAAAAATATGAAGACAGTTTAAGGAGCCTCTGGTACAACATCAAGTGCAACAACATTCTCATCACAGGGGTACCAGAAGGAGAAGAAAGAGGGCAAGAAATTGAAAATCTATTTGAAGCAATAATAATGGAAAACTTCCCTATCCTGGTGAAGGAAATAGCCATACAACCCCAGGAAGTTCAGAGAGTCCCAAAGAAGAACCCAAAGAGGCCCACACTAAGACATATCATCATTAAAATACCAAAAGTTAAATACAAAGAGAGAATCTTATAAGCAGCAAGAGAAAAGTAATTAGTTACCTACAAGGGCACTCCCATAAGCCTGTCAACCGATTTCTCAAAAGAAATTTTGCAGGCCAGAAAGGCTAGGCACAAAATATTCAAAGTGATGAAAACCTAGGACCTATAACCAAGATTATCCAGCAAAGCTATCAGAATCAAAGGACAGATAAAAAGTTTCCAAGTTAAGAAAAAGCTAAAGGAGTTCATCACCACCAAGCCAGTATTACAGGAAAAGTTGGAGGGTCTTCTTTAAGAAGAAAAAAAAAGTATCAAAAATATGAATAAAGAATGGCAATAACTTCAGATCTATCAACAAGTATTTCAAATGAAAAAGAATTAAAAACTCCAATCAAAAGATAGGGTGGCTAAATGGATAAGAAAACAAGACCCTTACATAGGTTGCCTACAAGAGATTCATTTCAGATTAAAAGACACACGCAGACGGAAAGTAAAGGGATGGAAAAAGATATTTCATGATAGATATTATGTTGAGTGGAGTAAGTCAGATAGAGAAAGACAAATGCCATATGATTTCACATACATATGGAATCTAAAGAACAAAATAAACAACAACAACCACAGAAACAAACTCATAGATACAGAGAACATTCTGAGGGTTACCAGATGTGAGGGGTTTGGGGGAGTCAGTGAAAAAGGGGGAAGGGATTAAGAAGTACAAATTGGTAATTACAAAATAGTCATGGAAATATAAAGTATAAGATAAGGAATATAGTCAATAATATTGTAATAACTGTGTACAGTATAGATTTATTAGGGTGATCACTTTGTGAGTTATATAGATGTCTAATCACTATGTTGTACACCTGTGTTGTATATACTATCGTATGCCAACTATAATTGAAAAATAAAAAATATTATTAAGAAAAAAACTGTCTCTGGTTTCAGTATGAAGATAGGCCTAGGAGGGAAGCAGAGGGTGCAGAGGGACTAGGAATGAGGCTACTGCAACTACTGAGGAGAGAGAGCAGGGTAACCCCGACTAGAGGATGGCCATGGAGAGAGAGAAGCGTGTGGATTCTAGACATTTAGGGTGTAAGTCACCAAGTCACCAGACGCCACTTAGAGAGGCATTCAGAATGACTCAGAGGTTTCTCATGTAAGAAGCTTCATGGATATTGCTGCTACTGATGATAATTGACCCAGTCATGCTCCTTCTAAGAATATATCCTAGAGAAATAATTAGAAACTTGGACAAGATTTATTTTCAAAGATTTTTCACTACAGTCTTATTTATAAATTTAGAACTTCCAAGCAACTAATCAAAATAGGAGAAATTTTTAAAGTATATTATACTGCCATATAATGGAACATTAGGTAGCCATTTAAAAGTCACATTTAACATGAAGAGAAGCTGCTCAGAATATGTTAAGTGAAAGAAAAAAAAGCAGGCTGTGAAAATTAATACAACTTTATTTTAAAAATACAAAAAGGCCTAATGGACATATGTATACTTTGGTAATAGGACTAAGTATTTTTATCTTCTGACAATAAAACTTTGTGTTTTTAAATTTCTTTGGATCTATCTTCTCGTTTTTTCAACATTCTCCACAATGAGAAAGTCATACTTTCATTTTTTAATTATTTATAACTTTAAAGAACATTTGTATGTGCTAGGCACTGTTCTCAATGTTTTATGCATATGAACGCATTTAATCTGGAAAACATTTCTAAGATACAGAAAAGTTAAATGACTTGCCTAAAGTCACACTGTAAGTCATAATTTGAAACCATGCAATCTGACTCTGGAGACTCCTCTTTTGTACCACTACCCTATACTGTTTGTGGAAGTACTGCATTTATGTTCAAAGAATAACTTTAAAAAGAACAATTATTAAGACATCCCACAGAATGGGAGAAAATATTTGCAAGTCATCTATCTGATAAGGGTCTAGTATCCAGAATACATAAAGAAATCTTTTATGACTCAATAAAACAAAACAAACAAAACTCGAAAAGCGAAAAGCATCTCAATTAGAAAATGGGCAAAGAATCTGAAGAGATTTCTCCAAAGAAGATATCCAAATGATCAATAAGCATATGAAAAGGTGCTCAACATCAATAATCATTAAGAATATGTATATCAAAACCATAATGAGATAGTACTTCATACCCACTAGGATGGCTAGAATGAAAAAATGGAATAAGTGTTGGCAAGGATAGAGAAATTGGAACCCTCATACACTGGGGTCGGCTGCTCTGGAAATAGTTCAGCAGTTCTTCAAAAGATTTAAACACGGAGTTATTGTATGAGTCAGCAATCCCACTTCTAGGTAGAAACCCAAGAGAAATGAAAACATCATGTCCACAAAAAACTTGTATATAAATGTTCATAGCAGCATTATTCATAATAGCCAAAAAGTGGAAACAACCCAAATGTCCATCAGCTGACGAGTGGATAAGCAAAATGTCATATATACATATAATGGAACATTATTCAGCAATCAAAATAAATGAAGTAAGTACATACTACAACATGGATGAATCTTGAAAACATGATATGTGTAAGAAGGTAGACACAAAGGGCTACATATTGCATAATTTCATTTATATGATAGGTCCAGACTAAGTAAATCAATCAAAACAAGGTAGATTAGTGGTTGCCAGGTGCTGGAGGTAATGTGGAATAGAGAGTGACTGCTTAAGGGGTACTGGGCTGCCTTACAATGTGATGAAAATGTTCTGGAATTAGATAGTAGTGTTGATGGCTGCACAACATTGTGAATATGCTAAAACCACTGTCTGTTAAAATGATGAATTTTACATCATGTGAATTTTATCTGAATTTTTAAAAAGAACAAGTTATCTTTAGTTAAAAACTCCGAGGAGTTGCACAACTGCAAAGACTATCTACTTTCTTTTTCTTTTATACTTAAGTATTAACTTGAAAATGTCAAATTACTGTGCCTCATCTATAAAACAGGATAATAATAATACCATTCTAAGAGGGTTTGAAAAAGATTGAGTTGATATGCATAAAGCACTCAGAACAGTGCCTGACACAATGGCTCTCAACAACTGTTAGCTATTAGTGGTAGTATTGTATTTGTAGTCTAACCAAAATGTGGAAAAAATTTCTGTCTAACAAACACTTCAATGAGTAGATTTATTTGACTATAATCAAGAAGGAAAAAGCACAAGCTGATTTTTATGTGGCTGCTGCTGGCCTAGCACTTAATTTTAAAATACAATAAACATTTCAGTCTGTGATTAGAACAAGACGCCGAAGAATTTCAGGTATATTAATCCTGCTTTACCTGTCATGAGAGCACAAAGACACCAAAAACTGAATAATGCTATGAGAACTACTAGAAGGTCAACATGAAAGAAAGAAGCTTGGAGAAACTGGGTAATTTTCCAGCTCCTTATTAATAGATATTCACAGAGTTATTAATAGATATTCACAGAGCCACTTCACAGCAATACTTACAACACTGAATTTCTAGACTACCAAACTTACCCATATTTAAGTAGAAATTAAACACACATCCTGAAGCCAGACAATGGTTATGGACTCTTTTGGACTAGAAAACAGTACTTCTTCTTTCCTTTAAATTAACTATTTTCATAGTTAATAATAACTGCTTTATCTGATTATAAGGCAAAGAATCAAGATGTTACAAGGCTTCAGGGAAGAAGAGCAAGCTGGCAAAATCTAATTGCTTAAGAGAACAGCTTTACCTATGTTTTACAGTTATGTAATACAATAGAGGTCAGGCAGCTGATGAAGCAGAGAGAGAAAATTTCAACCAAGGCTGAGCACTATAAATAGTGCCTGAAGCCACAAATAACAGGACACATTCTACATGAGTCAAAAGTGGAAATGACTATTAGATTAGTATTGGTCTTTTGCAGTCACAAGAGAACATAAATAATAGCACATCGACAAATATTTACTAAATGTCTACCATATTCAACGAATCACGGTATGTGGACAAATATATCTTCTATGAGGTTATAAACTACAGGTTGTTTATTCTAAAAAATAAAATCTAATACAAACTGTCTTTCTAAAACTTCCAATAAAATACTCCTTATCTGCAAATGGTCAAAAAGAGAATTAGAAATAAAGGATTCTCTAGAGATAAAGAAACCACTGCTGAGAATGTGGAAACGCTATTGAAGAGATATTATTATTATGATTCCTTGTGGTCCTACCTGTATCTGTGCTTTTCATTCCCATTCTGAATTGTATCTGCTTGCCATGAAGGACCCCAGAAAGGTATTTAGCAGTCCAGTGTTGTGCTGGCCAATCAAAAACCATGTTACAGAAGATTGCAGGTTGTTGTAAAGACATGATAATTTCTTTTGCTTTCTCTGGCGTAAAAGGTTTGACACGTTCAACTAGAGAAAGAGATAAACAGAGGAATAGATAACTATAAAGTTATTTCATACAATATGAAAAAATAGCTAATATCGTTTCTATTATGGTAAATCTTTCTGTGTAATTACACTGCATTTACACGTCACTTATTACTGTTCATATAAATATTTAGCATCAAACAACCATAATTCTTAAATAATTTTTCTCATTAAATTTTAAATGTTGGAAAATATTTATAATTTTCAACATCAAAAATGGCTTTTCAACTATCTAAACTTAAAAAGATGTAATTTTTTTAAAGATCTAATTTTTTGAAAATATAATTTCCTAAATAGAGAAGTATGTAAGAAATGCTGATGGAAACTACTTTAGAACAGCTAGAGTTGCTGGAGTCAGCAACAATTCTACTTGCTATATCACATGTTTATGCCAAAAAGACCACTGAATTAATACAGTCAATGGGAAAGGGGGAAGGATTTTCATTGCAAGATTTAAAAAGATAAGAAATGTGCTAGGATTCTTACCTTCAACTGGATCTATAAATAGTATAGGGGATATTTGCAAACTGAGTCCTTCAATAAATTTCACTGAATCATAGAATTAACAAATTAACTGAATCAACAAATTCTGGTTAGGATAGTAAAGATTAGTATTTGTTAAATAAAACAAGTTTCTATTTAAAGATGTCAAGATGAAAGTTTTTTGGGAAAGTTAACAAATTTCATACTTATAGTTATGGTTCTCTAGAACAATCGGCTAAATCTTGTATTTCACTGTTACTTAATCTGTAATTACACTTAATTAAAAAAAATTAAGAAAAGCTCATAAATAACCCATCATCCAACTTTCTTCTAAACTTTCTGATAAAAGAGGGATGAGAAAGCACTCATCAAGGAACTTGAGTCATTTGTACTTACAGAATGCAAGGCTTGCTTTTTTTAAGAAAAAAAAATTTAACTCAGTTTGGCTTCCTTTCTCAGATAAAGGCAAAAATTCAGAATCATTCCCTAAACCCTCGGTGAAGTGAGCAGGCTCTAAGTCAATATCTGAGACCAATCTGTCACCTTCTACATAGTCAAGGCTCTCAAGTGAGGAGATTAGTGTGGATGCTTAGAAGGAAAAGGTCAGGTAGAAAGGCTGAGGACTACCTGGAGTGAGGAAAAGGCATTCAGGTCTCGCTGTTAAAGAAGCCCCAAGTCTATCATTAGGTGACCTTGAAGTATTGAAGAGCCCTACTAAGGAAAACAGGAGGTGACAAGGAATAAAATTTTCTATCTTTCCTTGAGATTTTTTTCACTCTTGACACGCATGATAAATTCACTTTAAAGGTCTGAACACATACTGAATTGTAAATTTAAGTACAAGGTTACCTAGACTGCAATGCACTGAATCTTCCTGGACTTGGAATGCCTTGATTCTGTGTGTATGAAAATGGACAACCTGCATATCTTATTATATATTTCTAAAGTTTTGCTAGACTATGAAAAGCTACAATACATTCCTGATAATACTCGGTGGCATACAATTTCGAACTACCTTTGGGAAACAACTGGGAAAATGAAGTAGGAGTCTCAAACGACCACCCATTAAACTAGTAACTCATGTTATAGAAATTTGCTTTCAACAAAGTAGTTAATCATAAGCTATATACATATTCATATATTACATATGTATATAAATATACATATAAAATATCTATTTCCACAATGTAAAAACTCAAAATATAAACAATCTAATGTCTTAAAGTGGAAAAATATTTACTAAATATTCTCCCATGGTACATTATATCCATTAACAATTAAAATGAGGGCTCTGTAGAAATGTGTGGAGATGTAGGAACTGGAATTGATTCAGACAGCCGCTGCAGCAGCCAAGTGAGAAGTGTGATAATAGGGCCCTGAACAACAAGAGGTGGCAGTCGGGAAGGCAGATATTATAGAGATGGATAAATACTAAGAGAATAATATCAAAGATTATTAGGATCAGAGAGATGTGGGGTTGGAGGCAGATGCAGCTATAAGGAAGACTGAAGTTTCCAGACTTTGTGATTTACCATATGAGAAAAGATAAAAGCAACAGTTCATTCTGCTGAGAAGATGAAGAGTTTGGTTTCAAACATCTTCATCACACAGTACCACATATTTATTCGCAAAATATTTTACTATTTGCAACATACTTTTATATATATTAAAACAAAAGTTCTCATGTGATCCTCTAAGAAGCTTGTAAAACACAGGCAGAGAAAGTATTTTCTTACCATTATCCTAAGGAAAAAATGGAAGCTCAGATGTCAAAGGTCAACACTCCAGTGATAAGCTGTAACTATAGGTCAGGTTCCCTGATTCCAAGTCTAGTACTCTTTCCACTGCACGATCCTACTTCCAGGAATCACCTAGTCAGTACTAGTGACATAATCTGCCCGACAGACCCCTACAATCCCCTAAAGGAAAGTGACCTTGCCACAACCAATCTAATTTTGCTAAGATAACTTCCTTATTCCCAACTCCCATCTGCCAATAAAAGTCTTTAATTTTGTACAGCTCCTGAGAGCTCCTTTCTCTCTGCTAGATGGGATGTTGCCTGATTCATGAATCATTGAATAAAGCCAATAAGATCTTTAATTTTCACTCAGTTGAATTTTGTTTTTTAACATCCCTAAAAAGTGCTCTGATCTATTGCATGGTTGGTCTGACCTACTGCAGCATTATTTCAGTTCTAAGGTTGTAAAATATTCAAGCTTTCAACATTTTACTTCCAGAACTTTAAAGGGCAGAGATAAATAGAAGCACTGGTCCTTTCTGAGTAGGGAGTTTATTTATTCTGCTTGTCTTAAATCATATAGCTCTGAATGTTCTCAAAACAGTTCTCTTACATAGTAAGACATGTCTAGCCACCATTCTACAAATAAGTACATGGGCATTAGAAACACATGACTAGTGTTTTGACAGAATAGCTTCAAAGAAGTAAATAAATATTTTTTCCTCTAATACAATATTAAATTTAATATATATGTATGTATCTATATATCTATATCTATAGATATATAGATGTAGATCTGATCTAAAAATCCCAAATGTTATAAGAGACTCTAAAACTGAAATTTACTGAAAAAGCATCTGGCCCAGCAATTGGAATTTATTAAATGTTTAAACATTTGCTAAATGAATGAAAAGTGCTATAAAGTATATATAGTGCAGAGCAGTAGGATACTCACCATAATAGGAAATTAGCATATTTACAGAATTTCAGGCCTGATTGCCAAAAGCAATCAGCTGGTTGTAAGATAAAACTAATTTGGTTTCTGATCATTTAATCAACAATGAACTGGGCCACTAAATTAATGAATTTGTGTTATAATTTCCTTTATAAAAATGCAATCTACACTGTATTAATTAAATAGCCTAGGGATGCACCCAGTCATTCCACATCAGGAGTATTTCCAAAGAGCTATAAAAATTATGAGGCAACCTTGACAGCCTTTAAAGGATAAGTGTACTTAGATCTAAACTTGCAGAAAACGGCAGTGTTTAATTAGATGACTTGGAAACTGCTGAAAAAACAGATTAGTGATCTAAGTGTTGCACAAGTCTTTTCTCCCTCTAAATATAGCATGTTATTCAGACAATTTATTACAGCTTGGTTACAACCGATTCTTTGGCAATAGTGAAACCCCACTAAAAAGCAAACTGCCTTTTTCTCAGTAATTTTTTCTTTAATTAATGCAAAGTAAAAGATAATTTGAAACCTAATTTCCCTGAATTTGCTAGTGATCTGGCTTCTATCAATTAATATCTGGCATGGACTGTACTTGAGATTTAGAATTCAAGATGAGAATAAGGAAAATATACCAAACTGTAGAGGAGCAACTGTTCCATGATGTGACCGCTGCCCTACCCGAGAGCTGGACCTGGGCCAGAACAGAGATTGCTTACTGAAAACCCCTCCTTAGAGCCTGTCTGACTGTAATCTATGTTCATTCTGACATAAATCAGCACCTCCCTCTGCTTCCCACTATGTGCTGCTTCCTGGAACAAGCCATTGTCCTGATCTAGTCAAGCATGTAATTTCCCCATACCTGGTAGCATTTGCATGTTAGTACCCATCACTATCCACCGCCCCCCCACACCCCTATCCTATATAATTCTTCGGCATTTGCCAAAAGGTAGGGTGATCCATTTCACCCTGAAGCTGCCCAAGATGCTCCTCATATGTAAAGTTCTCTTAATAATCTCTATTAATTGCCAGACTGAACTGGTCAGCCTCTTTCTTCAGTCTTTCCCTGCCTTCCGTTTATGGAGGTAGATTTTCAGTTCCGGAACTTTCCCTGGGTCCATGTGTACTAACACTAGTTTCCAGAATACTCTCCAAATATTGATAGAATACAACAAAGACAAAGATCTTGAAATTAAAATTAACTAATACTCATGTCAGGTAAAATTTTAATAGATATTTTAATAACTAATATATTTAAATTACTAATTTTCAATCTTATTCAAAAACTTTCCAAAAGTGACATAAGAGTAAGTCACAAGTTACAACACAGAGAATCACCATAGTGACATAGCATGAATTAAAAACTATGTCCTGGCGTGGTGGGCTAATTTATTTCTAAATCTATACATATAAGCCTATGGTGATGTGATTTCATCAGTCTGACAACTACTGTATAAACATACAAGAAATTTTAAAACCTCTGGAATGGCAGATATTAGGAATGGTAGATATTAAGGTAAAAAATAATAAACATTGGGCCATGTCAGAAAAACACTGATGGAATTATACAAATATCACTTAACAAAATGACTGCAGTATTTGTACTAAAGAACAAATAGTAAAACTTACACCAAAGATGTTTCATTTTATAGTCCCTATTTTAAAATGTCAATACAAACTAAGGAAATTCTCCTGAAAGTTAATACAATGCTTAAGTAAAATGATGAATAGTTATAAACCCTTTGAATTTCAAGGTCTAGAAGGTGGTGCCACAGAAGAAACCACAACTGGAAATGTTGAAGTGTTATGGCCTTGACAATACCAATGCATGGATTGGTGGTGAACGCCAAGCAGGTTCACCCACGGACAGGAGACAGATGCTGGACAGCTACCATCCTCTTCTTCCCATCTTCTTACATGTCACTCTTGCCCAGTTAACCCAGAAAATCGTCTTTCCCTCCTCGATGCAATCTTTCATGAGCCAGAAAACAGCTCAAAAGTAATATTTATAAGTTTGAAGTAATACTGGTCTTAAACCTAAAGCAAGAAAAAGTAAATCTATATTTTAAGTGAAGTTAATACTAGAAAGAATGATGTCTCAAAGACTAAAGCTCTTTAAAATGCTCCTAGGTATCTTCAAAATTTCCACCAAAATGTTTCCATCTCTTCAGCTTCTACTAAGTAAATTTTCCATAATCCAAAACAAACTGATTATTTCATCACTTTTCATAAAAAATATTCAACAGCAGAATCTTGTAGAGATATCTGCACACCCACATTCATAGGAGCACTATTCATAACAGACAAAAGGTAGAAGCAACGAATCAATGTCCACTGACTGACAAATGGATAAACAAATGTTTATCTATACAGAGGTAGATTTTTCAGACTTAAAAAGGAAGGAAAATCCTGACCCATGCTACAACATAGATGAACTATGAGAATATTATCCTAAGTGAAAAACGCCAGTCACAAAAGACAAATACTGTATTATTCCATTTAAAAGAGGTATTTAAAATAGTCAAATTTATAGAAACAGAAAGTAGAATGGCAGTTACCAGAGCTGATGGGAAGGGGAAAAGGAGAGTTGTTTACTGGGTACAGTTTCAGATTTGCAAGATGAAAAGGTCCTAGAGATCTGTTTCACAACAGTATGAATATACTTAATACTACTGAACTCTTAAAAACGGTAAACATGATAAACTTTATTTTTTTACCACCATTAAAAAATATTCAATAGTATCATTTTGTTAATAGTCATTATTAAATATAAAGTATTTTAGCTACACATGAATTACACACGTGCTCTAGCATGGGAATTTAAAAAATTTTTGAGATCTCAGAGGCTTTTGTTTTTCTTTAAACTCCCCTGCCCCACCCCTGCCCTTTTTAGAAATGAGAACAAGAATAACATGGAGAGTATGGCATCCCTAACTGAAGTTATATAGGAGTGCCCGTTGTATATGAAACTCAAGTCCATACAATTCTGGAATGAGATATTTCCTTTGGAAGGACTGCAAGAACAGTTGCAAAGATTCATCCTTCTCTTCATCAAGGCATAAGCCTGGATATAACTAAAACTATGAGAGCCCAATAGTAATATAATATCTTCAGTCTGAAAGACAGAATCATTTTCAAAGAATTGTAATTTTTAATTGCACTGAAATGCTTCAACCAATGTGTGATCCTGGAAGAAACATCTCATAGTCAGAATTTAGGTCGATTCTTAACAATAAGTAGTTTCATGTTTGTTTGTTTTAAGACTATTTTTTTAGAGTAGTTTTAGGCTTACAACAAAATTAAGAGGAAGGTACAGAGATTTCCCATATCTCCCTCCCCTCACATATGTGTGCCCCCTTATCAACATCACTCATTGGAATGATACATTTTTTTACCAAGGATGAACCTAAACTGGCATATCATAATCACCCAAAGTCTACAGTTTATCTTAGAGTTCACGCTTGGTGTTGTGCAATCTTTGGTTTTGGACAAAAGTATAATGAAATGTATCCATCATTACAATATCATATGAAGTATATTTACTGCCCCCCAAACCCTCTTTGCTCTGCCTACTCATCTTATGTTTGTTTTTAATAATTTACAACCTGTTACTTCGAACAAATTATGTCACATCCTTGAAGACAAACCTGTTACCTTCATATATTTAGAGTTTAGCACAGTGCTTGGCATAAAATGATGCTAAATAAATCTTTTCTGAATTCACATCTTACTTTTAGCAATGTATGAAACAACCATTTGTTTTCTCCACTTTTGCGTAAGAACTATTGCACACAATCAGAAACAGTCTCAAAATAAAGAGATCAGTTCCACAATTTAATGCTCACCTCCACAGGTTCCCTTTCCTGCTCCCAATCACACTGTCATTGACTCCTAATTACCCTGGCCTCACTGCAACCATTTCAAAGCTTCTTTACTCTCAAATCCCCAATATCTCTCCATGTGTGGTGCCTTGCTCTATTTTTCTGAAAAACTGAAATCCATGATTTCTCCTTTTTTTCACTTCAGCATTTCTAGTTCACCTTGCCCTTCTTTGGTCTCAAGTGACATAATCCTCCTCGTTTTCACTTGCATATTCTGCCACACTTCCATTCTAGTAGAACCAGTCTGTCTCCTCACTCCCCTCCCCTCCCTACCCCTACATACCTTGGGCCTTGGTCTTTTCTCCATTCACCCTATTCCTGGCCTCATCTCACCAGAAATGGCCTCTTCCATTCATTTCCATAGTCAAACTACAGTCATGAGCCACATAATGATGTTTTGGTCAACAAAGGACAGTAGTACCTTAAGATTATAATGGAGATGAAAAATTCCTATCACCTAGGATGTCACAGTCATCTCAACATTGTAGCTCAACCCATTACTCATGTGTTTGCAGTGATGCTGGTGTAAACAAACCTACTGCATGGCCAATTGTATACAAATATAGCACACACAAATACGTATAGCACATAATACTTGATAATGATAATAAGTGACTTTGTTACTGGTTTATATATTTACCATAATATAGTTTTTATCATTTAGAGTGTATTCTCTCTACTTATATACACAATTTACTGTAAAACACTATGCCACATTACACAGGCAGCAGCCTCATACCTCATGTTTATCGCCCCTCTTGATTGTTTGTATCTTTTTCTCTTGTGCTTGATTTAACCTCATGTTGTTTTGTACAGTAGCATGCTGTACGGGCTTGCAGCCTAGGAGCAACAGGCTCCATATAGCCTAGATGTGTAGTAGGCTACACTATCCAGGTCTGTGTAAATGCACTCTATGATGTTTGCACAAAGACCAAACTGTCTAACAATAGATTTCTCAGAACATATCCCCTCGTTAATTGGCGCATGACTGTAAACCAAATCTTCAAATTATTCTTGGAAGCACAAACACAATCCAACCTTTATCAGTTCTTTCTCCTCTCAGCAACCAAAGCACTTAATGTGTGTAATGTTTACATCCCATCTAATCACCTCCCTGTCTTGTGGATATGTCCTTTACTACGATTCTTTTTATCTGTGTCTTTTTTCCCCAAACTGTATTTAGAAGCTATTTTAGGGCAAGGACTGTCTTCTACCTTATTGTATGAAAGTCTCCTATTTATAGTGTACATTCAAATTTTTGGATAATGGAATGGTAATAAGTTTCCTCAAAAATAACTTTTCTATGACTCCTACAATATTTATCACTCTACTGACCATACTGATCCTTTCACATTTATTTATCCAGTGTGTGGATTTTTCGTACCCTTTATTCACAAAAGCCTTATCTAATTTAAACCAAAGCCTTCTCTTCCAGTAGGATTTTGCTCATTTAACTTACTTTGTAATGGTAATAAGTAGTCATATCAAACTGGTGTTTCTGGGGAGAATGATAGTTTAAAAGAGAGTTCAAAGTTACACAGATAGGATTCTGAGAATCCTTTAATACAAAAATTGAAGTCTACAAAAATGTATGTTCGTGCTGTATTTTCAGAGGAGCAAATCCATACTTTCATCAGATTTTTCCTTTCTTGGGACTTCAAGATTAAGAATCACCAGTTTCCTCAAGAATATGAAATTATGAAATTATCATATGACCCAGCAGTTCCATTGTTAGCTATATGAACAAAGAACTGAAAACATAGGCTGATACCAAAACTTGTATATGAATGTACATAGCAGCAGTCATAGTAGCCTAAAAGCAGAAACAACCCAAATGCCCACCAACTGATGAATGGATAAGCAAAATGCAGCATATCCATACTATGCATGGAATATTAGTCAACAATAAAAAGGAATGAAGTATTGATACGTGCTACGACACAGATGAACTTCACAAACATTATGCTATGTAAAAGAAGCCAGACACAAAAGGCCACATATTGTATGATTTCATATATATGAAATGTCCAGGATAGGCAAATCTGTATAGCAGAGTAGATGAATGTTGCCAGGAGCTGGAGAGAGGGGCAAATGGGGGGAGTGACTGCTAATGGGTACCAGGTTTCTTTTTGGTGTGATGAAGTAGTGATGGCTGCACAATTTTGTGAACATAATAAAAACCATCAAATGGTACATTTTAAAAGGGTGAATTCATGGTATGTGAATACCATAAAAAATAAAAACCTCCCCTTCCTCTGCTGCATGCTTGACATCTTTTGCAGCATTCTTCCCAACCTAAACTCTATGCATTCACATTCAAACTCAACAGTGCTCTCACGACCACCTCCTTTCTATGGGTTCCTAATTTATATGTCATTTCTCAGGCTGGAAAATTTCAGATATCTCTAATTTTTTTTCTCTCAGTTTCAACATCAGTCAGTCACCAATGCCAGAAGTTTCTATTAATAAAAATGGTTACCATTCTTGAATACATAATTCCTGCCAGATACTATACTATGATTGATCTACAACTGTCTTTAATTTTCACAATAATCATGCATTTTATAGAGGAGGAAACTGAGACTGAGGGCGATGAAGTACCTTGTCCTTCAGTCTTTCTCCATCTTCCATCTTTCAGCCAGAGTGATCTTCCTAAAAATAAATCTGATAATGTTACTACCCCACCTAAAATTCTTCAAAGGTTTCTCACTGTCATAAAGTCCAGACTCTTTAACTTGGTATAAGGCAGGGGTCCCCAACCGCTGGGCCACAGACCAGTACTGGTCCATGGCCTATTAGGAACTGGGCCACACAGCAGGAGGTGAGCAGCAGGTGAGCCAGTGAAGCTTCATCTATATTTGCAGCTGCTCCCCAGCGCTAGCATCACCACCTCAGCTCCACCCCAGATCATTAGGCATTGGATTCTCATAGGAGCACCAATCCCTGGTGCCAAAAAAGTTGGGAACTATTGGTACAAGGTACTCATCAGGATCCCTCTTCTTCTCTCACTATACCTCATACCAACTTCTTTCAGTTCCTGGACCATGCCAAGCTCTTTCTCCTCTTGCCTCTGGACTAGGCACGGCGTTCCCTTACCTACTTTCTCAACAAATATTATTGCCTGCTATGCCTGGCATTGTACTTGCTGCTTGGGCACATGTGGTGAACAAAACAGATATAGGTCCTGCCCTCAAGGTATTTAAAGTCTAATGGAAGAAACAATAATAAACAAGTATTTACAGGTTGTGGTAAATTAAATGAAGGAAGCAGCATGCTGTATTTATAGAATAGCTAGAGTTAGAGGTCGGGGTAAGCTACAATGACTGTTTTAAATAGGTTGGTCTGCTAAAGTCTCAGGTGGTGACATACTCTGAAACCTGAAGATTAGGAACCAGCTATGTGAAAAGCATAAAAGGAAGGGTGTGTGTGACAAGAGATATTCCTGGAGACAAGAGCAGAGTCCCGACCAAGGATTTTTGTAGGCCATGATTAGGACTTTAGATTTTATTCTAAGTTTTAAGTGCAATGGAATTTTAAGAATTTTAAGGAAGTGTCACTTTTTGCTGCTGACCAGAGAAGGGATTGGACTGGTACAAGATAGGAAACAGGGACACAGCGCCTGAAGATATAGTAGTGGTTTAGGTAAGAAATGTGGATAATTTGGACAAAGGTCTGAAAGTAGAGGAACAAGACAGATTAGATGCAGAATTGACCTAATTTGCAAAGTCATCGGCTGAAAGTAAGAAAGAATCGAAGAAAAGATACAGCGTGGGGAACTGTCATTGGAAAAGGAAAGTAGGCTTACCACAGAAACAGAAGATCAGAAAGATCTCAGGCCCATCCTGAGGTTGACCATTTTCATTTTATAGCGTTATCAATCTGTCCAGGACTTTTTCCAGCAAAGTTCAGCCAAGGTGTAGATGCAGAGGGCAAAAAATTGGTTCATTCAGAGTGTGGGTTTTGCCAGAAGAATAAAAGGCGGGGAGGGACAAGAGATAGTATATTTTCAAGGGAGAGATCATAATGATAAACTATGACATGCACTCTCAGTTGGATTAGTGGGTACAGATGGGCAGAAAACGGAAGGATCAATGAACTGGAGTATAGATGAAGATCAAGAATTGTCTCCTTGGGGTACATAAGTGAGTTATAAAAGTAAGTCAAATAGTAAAAAGTTATCATTTGTTTCTTCTGGTCATTTACCCCTCTAGGCAAATGACTATTTGATCTCCAACCAAATCCATCCTGTGCTTTCCTGCTCCTTGTCTTCTCAGGACTCTCCATCACTACCACTTGGATTTGTCACTATCTCATCCAATCATAAACGGCACCTTAAACTAGTCCCTCCATGAAGCCCTGATTTCCCCACTAGGATCTCTCTGCTGGTGACAGCCCTCACTGTGTACTACTGACAGTATTTACGTTACCACATATCTTAGTCATTCTTTTTCCTTTCTAAGCGTCTTTACTCAAAGAGGATTTGTTATAAACAATCAAAAGTCCCTGGATCCCGTGACAGTCCCCAGGAGAGTGCTAGGAACGGAGCAATCATTCGATAAAGGCTAACACGGATCTCTGGCTCATGGGCCTCCGAACCTTGTTCTCTAAAGCAGAATTTCACTGAAATCGAACAAAAGCTCATAATCTCTGTTCACAGGTCCTAGATATTTCCATTTACCTCAAGGGTAGGCTCCAATCTCACAAATTTAATTTTAATCTATTGTAATATTCAAAAAACGTCATGAGTTTAACAGCACTGGTAGGACGGGGGGCGGGGAAGGGGGAATACAGGGCCTGAACAATGATCAAAAATCTGGATTCTACAACTTGAGAATGCCACGTTCACTAGAATACAAATAATTTTCATCATAGCTTAATGCAGGGCCAGAGGAAACCTGGGATAAACGCTAGACCATACGGCCACATGAGAGGTGCCAAGAGAAAGTTGGCACAGGGTCATACCGATTCGTGGTCTGACCGCAGCCTAGCACCTACCTTCCTCCCCGCCAGCTCTAGCTGCGTGGCACGCATCACTGGTCGCCCCTGGGCCTGCCGCCATGGCTAGCAAGACGCGAACTCCGCCCGAAACCCAAAAATAAAGCGGAGCCGAGCATGAGCGGGATCTGAGGACTGTCAAGAGCCCGACTCAGACGCTACCGCACAGGAAGGAGTCGCAGCGGTTGCTACCTGACTCTTCCGCCAGCGCCGCTCACGTAAAAGACACGTGACGCGCGCTGGGCGGGACCATGCAGATTTGTTTTGATTCCGGGGTTGTTGAAAGGCAAGCACGTGGTCTCGGTTGCGGCTCTTTCTGTCTTCCCTTACTTACCCTTCTTTCAATGTAGTCTTTTCTTGGCTTCGTTTCTGCTTCTCGTTTTCTAGTCAGGTCTTTCCTTTCCGCCTTGGCGCTTTCCTCCAACTATATTGGAGTTTTAGGAGATGTTTGCTTTTTTTGTCGGGCTCGGAGCAGTGAAATGTGGCTCAAAGCTCATTTCCTCTGCAACATCTTACCAGCCTTGAATACCTTGAGAGCTTGCCCTTCTCTTTTTCTTCTCTTCCCACCCCTGTTGCCCTTCTGGCAACAACATGACCCCACCTGGTTTTCGTGGCTGCCAGGGAATATGAACCTAGGGCAGATGTCCTTTCATTGTGTTCCCGGTGACTCATTTCCCCACCTAGACAAGTCGAATCGCTTAGGTTTTCAAGGACACTAGTTGACAGCTGCCAGGCTCCTGGATTTGTATAGCAAAATAAACAACCGGCTGCTTGATCAAGAGATCAACAACCTGCACTATTCTCCTCGTTTACTCTTCGTCGGTCAAAATCGTTTAACTAGGTCATTTGGGGACAGAAATCTTCCAGTCTGAACATATCTTTATCGATTGCCTATTAATGACAAGCAAAAGAGTATAATCATATCTATATATTTTATATATGTGAAATTGGCTAGTTTATAATCTCATTAGCTATGTAAGATAAAAAGTTGAAAAACTAGGCAATACTTATTGTACATAAAAAAAAAAAAGAAATGATTGTCAAGAGGCAATCCTCTGGGTCCCTACTATGCTTCAATCTTACCCTATCTCCCCCTATAATTTCTGAAGTTAAAAACCCAACAAAAATAAGAAGAAACCCAATACGGAAGAAAGCATTGGCTTAAGTGACCGGAGGTCACCGAATTGTTTATTAGGCACATGATGTAAAACTTGGACACTTCCTACAGCAACCCGGATTCCTTGCCCAACCTCCTCTAATACAGCCTCCCTGGGAGTTTCCTTTTTCCCGGGCTCAGCCGCGCTCCTCTCCGCCATTCCAATTCCTCTCCATCCATCCTTCGGGACGCCAGATCCATTCGGTCTCCTGTCACCGCCTGGGGGGAGGAGGCACGGTTCCAATTTGCACCCCAGCCTCCTCCTGGCCCGCCGCACCTGCCACCCCTCCCTGCCTAGGGCAGGCTCTCTCGGCGCAAGCGCACTAGGCGCGGCCGGGAGGCCGAGGGCGACTATAGCAGCCTCGGCCTCCACCTCCTCCAGCTGTATCTGCGCGGGGCTGGTCAGTGGCCGCGGGGACCGCGCTGGGCAGGGGCCCCGCGGACCGCGCGTCGCCATGGGCACCAGCTGGAGCAGCGAAGAGGAGCGGCAGCCGCTGCTGGGGCCGGGACTGGGGCCTGCGCCGGGGGCTGCCCGGAGAAGCCGAGAGGCGGCGGCGGCGGCGGCAGCAGCGCTACCCGCGGCCGCCCAAGGTCCCGGGCGGGTGTACGGGCGCCGCTGGCTAGTACTTCTGCTCTTCTCGCTGCTGGGGTTTGCTCAGGGCCTGGTCTGGAACACCTGGGGTCCCATCCAGAACTCGGCGCGCCAGGCCTATGGCTTCTCCAGCTGGGACATCGCGCTGCTCGTGCTGTGGGGTCCCATCGGTTTCCTGCCCTGCTTCGCGTTCATGTGGCTCCTGGACAAGAGAGGTAAGATGTTCCGGGGAGCACCGGCCGGCGCTGTCACTCCTGGGGCAGCCTCCTCCCTCGGCTTCGTCTTAAGGGTTGTGTGAGGTGATGGGAGTGTCGCTCGCATCCCATTCCTGACTAGGAACCTCCAATCCCAAAGCGACAAATACAGGAAGGCTTCTTTGTAGCTCTTATGTTTTTATCGGGGCTCATTATGCAACAGCAGGGATTAAGCCTTCTCCAAATGTTCACATTTTTGCTTATTGTGGACTTCAGAGCATCCCCGTGCACGGGTTATGTATGTTCTTTACACCACAAAAATGACTGATGCTTTGACTTCAAAGGGATTTTGGGACGTTGAGGGTGAAAAGATCAGAAAATAGACATCAGAAAATAGATGATGCCCAGATAAAAGGAAGTAATCAGTTGGCTTTGCATAATACATGACCCCAGCCCAGGAAGAGCTGTTGAGAAACTCGGACCTGACTCTTTGGGTTCTGGGAAATGATCACGGCAGCTTTAAAGCGTGTGTATGTAAGGAGTTGGCTGTGTCAGTTGAGATTTATAACTCTTAGATAAAGCTTGCAAATGAATGAAGACTCTTCACAGAAGAATACTCTGGACAGACATCTCACTTTACAACTTGCTAGTGTGATTCTTTGAAGAGAGAAAAAAAAAAGGTCATAGGATTCAATAACAAGGCATTGAATTATACTACACAAGTATGGGTAAATGATTCATGATGGATGTGTATCTACTGAAAAAGGGAGGACAATTTTAGGCAGAGAAGCACAGTGTCTAAAACAAGAGAAATAGTTTGATATGCTCTACTCTAATGTTCAGTTCTGAGCATTAATTTTAAGAAGGCCATTGATAAGCTAGAGTACTTTAAAAGTTGTGTAGTAAGAATGATAAAGGATGTAAAAGTCATAATGTATAAGATGAAGGGAACTGGGTGTGTCAAGCTTCAAAATGAAATGAGGCAGAATATGAAATATGTGAAGATCAAGTAAAAGAGGAATTAGACTTAATGTGTGTCGTTCTAGAAGGAAGAACTAAACTGAGGGAAGTTACAAAGGGATGTAACTCAAAGCCATACGAGGAAGAACCTTCTAACAATGAAAGGTGCCCAGCCCTGGAAGGTCATAAGTACTTCCACACGAGTACTTATGCAGAGGATATGCGCTAGATTCTGAGGAAGGGTTCCTTGTACTGAATGGAGGTTTTCTTTGTTTGTTTGTTTTTTATTTGCTTTTAAACTGAATTATAGATTTTATTTGGATTTCACCACTTTTTCCACTAATGTCTTTTTTTCCCCCCTTTTCCAAGGATTCACTTGAGGGTCTCAAATTGCATTTATTTGTTATTTCTCCATAACCTCCTCTGATCTATTACAGTTCCTCAGTCATTTCTTACAAGGTTGGTTAAATGTAAGGGGAAATGCTATTTTTATTGTTTCTTTGTATTTATCTTTTTATTAGGAACATTTTCTCAATATTATTTGCTAAATTTAGCCAACCTTGTCTTTATGGTAGAAAAATGTTAATTTTTACCTTTCTTATTATAATTGTATCTACTATACCTGGCCAGATAAATTAGGGACTACCTATTCATTTTATAAAATAAGTTACTTTAGGTGTTCTTTCAGAGTTCTTGTGACTATATGGTGAATTCAAATTTATATTTTCTATTGGTTGAAGCAATAAAAAATAAATTTTAAAGTTCTCTCTTTTAGGAAGTGGTTTTCCTTTTTCTAGTACATTTTCATGTGTTGGCTGCAGGTGTTCTATCTGCGTACATAGAAAGTGAATTTCTGTTATCCCTGGGTACCAAAGTCTCTTTCTCCCTAAAAGGTAGGGAACATTTTAGACTCCCTTCCTTTCTTCATATCTGACAGCAAATACTGGCGAGTCTACTTTCAGCATATATCAGGAATCTAACCACTTGTCAAATCCCCCACTACTATCACCCCAGTTGGAAGACCACTAGTCTCCTAACTAGACCTACTGCCATAGGTCCCAGACAGCTTAGCATAGAAGACCACTTATCCTCATCAGATCGGTTTTGTACTCTCTTACCTCTTTCCGTTTTCCAGCAAGGAAACAAAAAGGACTAGCTAGTGAGATAATAAGAAAGCCAAAAGCAAGTGTGCCCTAGAAGTCAAGTGAAGAAAAGTTCAAGAAGGAGATAGCACTGGAGAGAGTCCTCGCAGAGCCTACATTCTAGTGAGGAGATCCAGTCACCAAACAACAATAAAATTAAATATTTAGTATGTCAGATGGTGATAGTGCTTTGGAGAAAAATAAAGCAAAGCGAAGAAGAAAGGGGATGTGATTGGGTGATAATCTATATACAGTGTCAGAAAGGCCTTACTGATATGTGTGAGCAGAAACCCAAGGGAAAAAGGAAACTTGACTTCTGGACAAGACTGTTTTGGGAAAAGACAAAGGTCCTAAACTCGTTTGGCATATCCAAGAAAGAGAAATGAGGCCTGTGCAGCTGTACCGAGCCATGAGGGAAACAACGGTAGAAGATAAGGTCAGAGATGCCAGGAGGCTGAATCACTCCGGGCCTCGTAGGCCACTGTGAGGTCATTCATCACTGAGAGGTGAGGAAGTTTCTCTCCATTGGAAGGCTTTAAGCAGAAGAATAAAATGATGACTCTGCTGTTGTTTTGAGAACAAGAACCAGAGCAGGGGATACCAGTTGGGAGGCAAGTGGAATAACCCAGATGGGGCTGATGGTGACTTCCAAATGGGATGATAGTAGTGGAAGATTTGATAAGTGATTAGATTCTTGATCTATGCTGAAAGTAGGCTCACCAGTATTTGCTGATGGATTGGAGGTGGGGTATGAAGGAAGGAAAGGAGTCTAAAATGTTTCTCAACTTTTTAGCATTAGTAAATGGGAGAATCAAGCTGCAATTTACTGAGATGTCTAAGATTGTGGAAGGAGTAATTAGAGGCAGATGGCATGAAGATCAGGGGTTTGCAATGCCTGTTAGATATCCAAGTAGACAGATTAAACTGTCAATTGGATTTATTAATATGGAGTTCAGGGGAGAGGCCTGAGCACTAAATTTAGGATTCGTCAACCTGTAATGGTATTCAGAGCCTTGAGGATGAGTGAGATCACCTGTAGAAATGGGCGTTGTTTCAGAAGAGGACTGAGTCTGGAGGTATTCTGACATTTAGAGGTTGCAGAGGTAAGGAAGAACTGGCTAGTGAGGACTGACAGTAGAGCCTTGAATTTAGCAACATGGAGCTCTTTGGTATCCTTTAAAAAAATGGTCTCACTGGAGTGGTGGGGGTGAGTCCAAAATAAATTGTGAAGAGAAGAATTGGAGACAGTGAGTGTTGATATTTCTTTCAAGCAGTTCTGCTATACAGGACAGCAGAGAAATGGGGCAATAGCCAGAGGGAATGTGCCTACTGAAAAGATATTTTTAAAGACAAGAGATATTAAAACATATCTCTGTAATGCAGTATCCTAATAGATCCAATAGAAAGAGAGAAATTGACAATGCTGGAGGAAGAGGGAAGAATTGCCGTTACTACATCCTTGAATAAGCAGGAGGGGATGCAGTCCTCCAGAGCACAAGTAGACAGGTTGGCCTTAGAAGTGTTGACATCTAATTCTCCAATAAAAGAAGATAGAGTATATAAATACAGATGGTGGGTTGTAGGAGCTTGTAGAAGTTATCTTTGCTTATAGTTCTCAGAAAATAGGAAGCAAAATTATCACCTGACAAGTGAGGATAGGGGAGCAGTTATTGGAGGATTAAAGAGAGAGGATAAATTATTAAACTATTTTCTAGAACAGTGAAGAACACACGGACTAGGAAATTATAGTCATGCGCTTCTTCACCATGGGTATATGTTGTGAGAAATGCGTCATTAGGCGATTTTATTGTGTGTGAACATCTTAGAGTGTTCTTATATGAACCTAGACAGTTTTGCCTACAATACACCTAAGCTAAATCGAATAGCCTATTTTCCTAGGCCAGAACCTATACAGCATGTTACTGTACAAAATAGCATGAGATTAATCAAGTATAAGAGAAAATGATGCTATCAAGAGATGCAGTAAACTGCTGAACTCTAAAATAATGATAAAAAGTATAGTATAGTAAATGTATAAACCAGTGATAGTTGTTTACTATCATTATCCAGTGTGTACTATAATTAATTTGTGTGCTATACTTTTATATGGCAGTACAGTAGGCGTGTTTACACCAGCCTAACCACAAACACATGAGTAGTGTTTTGTACTACGATGTTACAACAGCAATGACATCACTAGGAAATAGGAATTTTTCAGCTCCATTATATCTTATGGGACCACCATTCACTGTTTATGTCCATTGTTATCCAAAACATCATTATGTGGTGCATGACAGTATAGTAGAATTGTTGGGCACTAAGGGTCTGTTTTAAGTTATTAGGCATTAATTTCAAGAGAGACCAGCCAGTATGGTTGTGTTTTCCTCCAGCCTATTCTGTTGAACAAGCACAGGCATGGACAGAGTTGCAGTTTACCAGGTGAACAGGACGAAGAAATTGCAGGCCAAGAATAGAAGGTTAGGTAGAGAGTGTTCTGGAACATGGGATCTAAACTGAGTAAAGGAGGAAAGGAGACACGTGACGTGGATGAGAAAAAGTAGTAGACTCCAAAATTGTCATTCCCAATTGGATGAAGATTTAAAGTACTAGAGAGAATGAATGGGAAAGAAAGGAAATGACTAATGGAATGCTTGAATTTGAGATTATGTCACGGATGCAATTATGGTAAATTTAAGGAAAGAGCATAACCAAGAGAGTGGACAACTGAGGTAGGGTAAAGGACATGATCATGAAATAAGAGATCAGGAGACTGAGAGGCCAGGGTATTGAAAGGATCATTTAGTGGATATTGAAATCACCAGATTTTTGGAAGAAATAGTGTCCTAAGGAGTAATAATGAGCCAATACGTTTTCAAGTAGTGAGGGTGAATGACTCACAGGCAGGTATGTGGTTGTCTGTAGACAATTGCAGCAAGGAGCGGTGAGTATTACAGTCAGATAAAATCAAATAAAGGCTGTTCGGGCCATGATGAAGTAACAGGAACTGGATTTATCCTTCTATCTTAAACAACTAAAAACAAAAAAGAAAATCAAAATATATGAAACAGTGGTTTTTAGACATTGGGCAACAGGCAGAGCAGAACAGTCATCCCTGTGATTGCTTCAGGTTACTGCCTGAAGAGAAATTCCAAGCAGCAGTGAAGAAATGGGATCCCAGACAGAGCCCCACAGTTTTCTTAAGTTGGGGAGACAATTGAGAATTCAAAGAGGCCAACATAGCTATAATTCTTAGTGTAGAGTACCAGAGAAGAAAAAGCTTCACCAAGAGAAAGGTCTAGATTTACAGAGAGTTCCTCATGAGTCTTCAGCTGAGCACCAATCAGTGGATACATGTGAGGAAACTACTTAAGTCTGAAGAAAGGATCACCAAAAAGGAGCAGGCAGAACAATTCCCAAAGTTTATACAAGACTGGGAATACTTCACTTTTCTAATAGCCAGAATGGAAAAACCTCAGAATACATAGCAGAAGGTTGGGTTGGATACTCAGAAGGGTATTGCCTCAGTAAAGACAGATGGACCCTAGACTAAAGGCTGCTCTGGTTCCCTGTAGTAAAGCTTAAAAGTACTCCTTGAAAAGATAGATCAGAGGTAACTTAGCTGTGTCTCAGAACATTGTTCAAAAATGTATAAGGAGTGAAAAAAAAAAAATCATTGCCCAACAAAGTAAAATTCAGAATGCCTGACATCCAAATTAGAAATTACCAAGCATGCAAAATATTCAACCCATAAAGAGGAGAAAAAACAATCAATAGAAACAGACCCAGAAATGGCACAGAAGATAGAATTAATAGACAGGGGCATCAAAACAGCTAGTATAAAGATGCTATGTATGTTCAAGAAGATAGAAGAAAGCATGAACATGTTAAAGAAAGACGGGGAAAAAAGACCAACATTAAACTTATAGAGATAAAAATGTCATCTCTTTCTGAGACAGGATTTAACAATAGATTAGACATTTCAGAAGAAAAGATAAGTAAACTTGACGACATAGCAATAACACCATCCAAAATGGAACGCAGAGAATAAAATGCTAAAAACGAACAAAGACCCCACAAGTATCAGTGAGCTGCAAGACAGTTTTAAGTAGCCTAATAGTACACATGGAATTAGAGTCCCAGAAAGAGAGGAGAGAGGTAATGGGAGAGGGCTTGGAGTGAGATGAGGTGGAGGGAAAATCAAGAAATAATGGCAAGAAAAATACCAAATTTGATATCTATAAACCCACAGGTCTAAGAAATTCAAGCATCCCAGCAGAAGAAACATGAAGAAAACTACCCCAACACACATCATAATCATATTGCTTAAAACTAGAGAAAATCTTAAAAGCGTCAAGAGAAAAGAGACTGGGGAGCTTTAGAGAGGAAAGAGTAAACAATGGTCTGGAAGTGGCTGGGGAAGCAGTATTCTCAGGAGAGAAGCTTCAGTAGGAGAAGGTGAAGAGAATGTTTAGAGACGAGCTTGAGAATGTAAGGATTCCACTGATTCTGACTGCTCAAGAAGGCAGGCACAGTCAAAGGGTTCCAGAGTTGAGGAGGTGGTGGACATGAGGTCAGATTAGGGGATATATGAATCCATACTGGGATAAGAATGACCTGTGAATCTTGGATCTTTCATGACCAATGTAAACAGGAAGAACAGGCACAATGTGATTAGTCCTGATGGTCTCCAAGGTAGATTGTGGTGGCAAGGCTGTGACTGTTGAGGGTAGGGAGAGACTAGAGGTCTTGCCTGGAACGAACAGACCTTGTCTTCAGTCCAGCTGATGGAATTGCGGAGCCTGGGAAAGGCAATCTTACCAGATAAACTTTGGGGCCATCAGTGATTTCCCATGCTTCCGCTATGGATGGATGTCTGTCTCTGTCTCTGTCTCTCTCTCTCTCTCTCTTTGTGTGTGTGTGTGTGTGTGTTTCCAGTCAATTTTGCATCTTGATTTTTTAGATACCTGTTATAGAGACTCCAGTCCTATAACCTAACCAAATAGGTACCCAACAAAAGGAGTTATCTCATTCATTGGAAGGACGCTTCCTACAGTTTCTGGATGCCATATTTGAACAGAATTTATTTTTATTTTCAATCATGTTTGGTTTTCCAGAATTGTTCTGAAACCTTCCATCAAATGGTTTTTGTGCTCACATCCTAGCTCTGAAATCACTTAGGATCTATTTACATAAAGGTCCCAAATGTCTCAGAAACCTATTTTTCTGGGGTCCTCATTCCCCTCCTTCCCCAAATCAGTTGATATCTTTTTGATTACATGCAGTTTTAGAGTCCTGCCTTGTCAAGTTTTGAATGAGATAAAGAAAGCATTCTGTTCAAAATTGAGCATCAGCTGGAGGTAGATTAAGTTATACTTGGCAACAATGAAAAATAAGCAAGGAAGCCACAAGCTGTACCTGCAAGGTTGCTTAAATAATCAGCTTTTCACAGCTTCTCTTAAATGTTTGTATTAGCTGCTATATTGTCATTTGTTTGATAAAAAGCATAATTGAATAGAAAAATGTGCTAGCCTCAAGCAGTAGTAATAGGCACCTGATCGTTTGGACCATAGGGCCATAGACAGTGCCCCATTGCTCACTTGGTGGCTACTTAACCTTAATTACAATCCAAATATTTAGGAAAAAATAAACATCATATAGAACGTAAGCCTTATAGTCCCAAATCTGTAAAATTTTATTATCTCATAGGGTACCCCATATAACCTTATAAGAGCAACATTTTAGAGTATTTATGACCATGAATGTACTTTTTATTAATTATACTCTATTTCCTGTGGCTATACAGTGGTTTTAAAATCTGTGTTCTGATAGGAAAAGCAATAAATGAGTATATATGCATTACTCGTTACCAAGAGCACAATTTTCTGTGCTGTTCCTTCTGCCAAATTGTATTAATCATGCTTAGATCATATAAGAATATTATAACATTAACTCAGTTCATATAACAAATTATCCTCATGTAGCATGTGTATACCTGATTCAAGTCTCAAATTTATTTTCATTAACTATGTTTAATCTGCGTAATTATAGTTTTGTTGACTTTCAGTTTCCTTCAAGCAGAGAAGCCCTTTGAAAACCAAACATCTAACCATCTCCTCTTTGCAAAGGAAAAAAGAAAGGTCTGGAAAAAAAGAAAAATTTCCATTAAACAGTTTAAATCTACTCACTGTGAAATGGTTTCAAAGAGGTGTTAGGTTTGGGAGAAATTGGAAGAAATGTTGTCACCTTCGCCACATGCTCAGTATGAGCCACCTGTGTGATGTGACTGCCGCACACAGTAAGGTGGTATTAGTTTAGAAGTAACAGAAGTATAGCATTCTAACAGTAGGACTATATAGTCCCATTACATTACTCTGTCATAACCAGAACATTAGGTCTATTTTTGATTACATTATTTTATATTCTCTCTCTCTTTTTTTTATTATCTATGTGACTGACCATGGGCACACATTTTCAAAATAATTGATTGTATTGGGATACAAAGGGAAAAACTAGCTGATCCACAGTTCTTGTAAAGTCTTAAGCCATGCTTCTTATTTATGAACAGCAGCATTCTATATAAGTTGAAAGCCATCTGATAAATCAAGAAAAAAGACTATTATTGTATTAATAATTAAAGGACCCTAAAGGATCACTTCCTATGACACTATAACAAGTAATAGCTTATCTTGATTATAATATAAAATACGTAATTGGCCAGTTGTCAGTTTTTGAGAAAATTTAAAGCAATAATCTATCACCTTAAAAAACATTTTAGGGCCAGTTTAGAGCTTTTGCAACTTGCATTTTAAAATTAAAAATTTTATATTGGAGATATAAAACTAAAATACCTCGTCATTTAAAATTATTTTCTATACTTTTTAGTGTTACAGGTAAACAAAGCACTGTAGCCACTTACTTTGGAAAACTGGAGCTAGCGAAACTTCTTCCTCTGTCCTTGATGTGATTATTCAAGTTTTCTATGAAAGTTAAAATAATTTCATTTTCAGCATGCAGAAGTGTTTTCTTTTTTCCATGTTGGGAGTTACAGTGAAAAGCTATATTGTTAGGATATAATATCAGTATGATTGAGTAAAAAACCTTTATTCTTAACATTGGACTTACTTGAAGAGAAAAGAGAAAATAATCTGGATGTTTTTGTTTCCTTTCAGGTCTTCGGATAACTGTGCTTCTGACATCCTTCCTTATGGTTTTGGGAGCTGGCCTAAGATGCATACCTATAACAGACTTAATGCTTAAAAGAAGGTGAGTCCTATAAATTACTTAAAATTTTTTCCCATATTTTTTCTTTTGTTATGAGTATATTATATATGTTTGTTTATAAACTTTTAGTGAACAGTTCATTTTTAGGACAATCAGTAGAGGTTAATATTTATGGAAACATTTATTTATTTTTTTCTCTATACGATGATTAATTCAGTGAACATTATTAGTTGTTATATGGAAGATACTATACTAATTATGTAAATAAAAAGAGAACAAGTTCATCTTCCTGGCATTCAGGAGCTATAATAACCATGGGAAAATAATAGTGTATCATAAAGGAGAATAATGCAGTTAATGCCATAGAAAAGGTATAAAATTGCCTCGAGAGACTGAGAGAAATTTTAGCTGAGGGCATCAAAAAGAAGAGTTCATGAAGAAGGTGATAATTAAGCTAGGCATTGGAGGAAGATTAGAATTTTGATAACTAGTTAGGGGAAGGATATTTTGGGGTAGAGGAATAGCAGGAGTATAGGCATGGAGGCAAGTGGGTATTGGCCTCTTCTCGGATGAGTAGGTAGTTTGTGCAACTGGGGTCCATGGATTTATTCTTGGAGGGGATGCAAGGTATATGAAGATTTTTAAATTTTGTTTTCATTTTAGTTATAATATTAAAAATTACCAGTAATAATCTATAATTAAATACTTTCTTGTTGACCTTCAGAATGTCAATTTCTTAAATTAGTGTTTCTCAAACTGGGGTCCTAAGATGTGACCTTGAAAGCCATTGAGGAATTTTTTCCCTTTAAAAAGGACCCATAAATTACTCAAGTTTGGGAGACAGGTCTACAGAATAAAGAGATGAGTTTAGAAAAGGGATATAAAGACATGAGTTTAGAAAAGGGTATCCAGATTATGAAAGATCCCTCGTGTAGAATTGTGTTTTCCTCAATGGACAGTTGGGAGCTACTTAAATTCTTAATCAGAGCAGCAATAGAATGAGACCTGTGTTAGGTAAACTACTGATTTGAGGTATGTAGGATTAATTACAAAGGCTACTGGCAGGAGACCAGGAAAGATTCAGTGAGAGCCCAGGCTGGAGTCATTCTTTTATTTGTTTTCTCATTTATTCATTCATTCAACAAAATTTTCTGAGCTTCTATTGTGTGTTCTGGGTATGGGGAACATAATAGACAAGTCTCTGCCTCATGGAGTTTATATCACGGTTGGGGAAATTGCCAATAAACTAGTAAATAAATAAAATATATATTGTGTGATATGGAGGAAAAAAAAAGAAACAGGGAAGAAAGATTTGAAATGTTAGAAGAAGGATGGTGAAATTTCAGAAAGAATGGCCCAAAGAAAACTTACTGAGAAGATCAGTTTTTCGGATCTGAAAACCTGAAGGAATGATGCATTGTCTAGGTACAAGCATTCCAGGTAGTGAGAACAGCGAGTATAAAGGGTGGGAAGGGAAGAGCATGACCTGGCAAGGAGGCTAGTATGGCTGGAGCTGAGCGAGAGACTTCATGAAGGAAAGAGTGGTAAGGAATGAGACCAAAGCTTGTGCGTGTGGTGGTGAAAGTGTGAGGCGAGGTCCTTTAAGATTGTCAGGTTTTTCTGAGCGAAGAAGCCATTGGAGGTTTTGAGCAGAGGAGAACCATGATCACAGTCTGCTTTACTGAGAATAGACTGAAGCTAGAGGTCAAAGGCAGGAGAAAGGAGACCAGTTAGGAAACCAGTACAGTAAACTAGGAGAGAGACGATGATAGCTTGGGCCATAGTGGTGACAGTGGTGGGGGTGAAAAGTGGTCAAATTCTAACTATATTTTGAAGGATTTGCTGATGGATTGGATAAGGGGAATAAGAAAAAGTGGAGTCCGGGATGACTCCTTGTCCTAGGAAGTTGTGGGAATGGAAAGGATATCACAGATGTGACAGAGAACACGAGAGAAAGAGATTGAAGGCAAGATTATTTAGGTTTCACTCTAGAGACCCTGAAATTGTCGATTCCATTCACAGAGACAGAGGACACAGGAGAAGGAAGGGGTGAATTTTAGGGACAAGATGTTGACTTTCCTTTGGAACAGAATTTTTCAGTTTCAAAATAAATGCCGTTCATTTTCAAAATTTTAAAATAAGTGATCTTTCCAGAAAATACAGAGTATAACTGTTTCATATTTTAAAAGGAAGGCAGCAAAAACACTTCGGTTCCTGTGGAAAGCTAATTTTCATTTACTATCCTTCTGAATGAGGTCTTAACAGATGAGTTTCAATATTGTGTTTGAGATATTCTTAATTTTTCAAACATCTAGTTTTTTTAAGCATTCGGTTTTGTTTTTTTTTTCAATATTATATTAGTTTCAGGTATACAGCATAGTGGTTAGACATTTATATAACTTACAAAGTGATCTCCCGATAAGTCTAGTACACCCTTCATACCATACATAATTATTACAATATTATTTACTATATTTCCTATGCTGTACTTTACATCCCCATGAAGCACCCATACCTTTTAAGTACAAATTTCAGTATAAGCTTAAATTCAACAATGCATTCTTTAAAAATGCCATTAATATTTTTGTTAGCTTTTCTTCTGTTTTGGGCCATCCATACTATTACTTCTCTCTAATCTTGTGTTCGTCCCTTCATATACTTTCCAGATATAAAATTCAAGAATAAAGAGTTGATTCTCTGTGCTGGTGGAGTTGGTGGTATGAAAAAGAAATAGGGCTCATAAAGAAATGTAAACAAAGACAGGAAAGAAAAGAAAGAGATAAAGAGTTCAGAGAGATTTACACCTTTATAAAAAGGGTATAAATTGAATGTCAGTCCTT
Source organism: Pteropus vampyrus (assembly GCF_000151845.1). Taxonomy (NCBI): domain Eukaryota; kingdom Metazoa; phylum Chordata; class Mammalia; order Chiroptera; family Pteropodidae; genus Pteropus; species Pteropus vampyrus. The sequence continues at coordinate 24,090,629 of NW_011888782.1, read as the reverse complement.
GTGTGTTCATCTATAAAGACTGTAGGAATATTGAAATGAGACTTCATTTTATGCCCGTACAGTATTTCTTTTAAGCAGTATTATTAACTCTGCTTATGCAGCTGTTAAAATGAAAATGCTGCAATTGGAATATGTATTTTTGATTAGTAGGTTCAATAGATCACCACTTTTAAGCTTCACTCTGCATCTGACACTCAGCAGGAAGGGATAAAGGCCTTTAATATGCATTTGTCCAGCATGGAAGCAAGCAGTTAGCAGTCTATATTTTTGTGCCTCTGTTTCACTTGGAGCTTTTTTGAGCTTCTGGCCCAGCCTTCTGTTATAGTGTTCCCACATCCTTGACTTCCTGTATTTTAGCTTCTGTAAATCTCAGGACATGAGAATAGCAGCTTTCTGACAAGCTCTTTCCTCATTCCGAACTATTCTTGCCCCCTTCCCAACGGTGTTCTACCTCTACGTAGTAACAATTATTTCTTTTATGTGCATAGTACCCATGAAAATTTAAGGAAAATTGCTTTCCACTTTTATTATCCTCATGGATAAATAAGGAATTAAGAATGATGAACTATAAAGCATTTATTCTTCTATGATTGGGAAGCAAATTATACCCCCAAAAAACTTATAGGTGGCTTTGTTCTATAGTGTGAAATGTGATATTGTGTGCCCGGTAAACAATTTAAAGACTTCTGGAAGGCGAATTTATAGTTAAATTATATCTGCTTTTAATCATAGGTATATCCAGTGGTTTCCATAACACGTGCCATATTATCTTTCAATTCAGTGTAATTTTCATTAATATTAACAATAGATAACATTTACTAACATGTGTTAATTAGAATGAATATAGTAAACATAGATTCTTCTAAAAATATACTCCATTGCAAAATGCTTTGCAGCTGGCAATATTACATTTAAAATGATCCTATCAAAAAAGATGAATCGTTTCGTATATAGTTGATTCTGAGAATTCAACGAGTGACAATTGCTTATCTAGCTGGAAAAAAAATATAAAGAAGAACTTTAAATCTCTGCCTTACCACTTAAGAAATTTCAGTTGGATCAAAGATTTAAATGTAAAAAATGAACCATACAAGTATTAGAAAATAAACTTGTTTTTTAATAATCTTAAAATGGAGAAGGATTTTCAACTGCAACACAAATCCTAGAAGCCCTAAAAGAAAGGCTTAATACATTTGACTACAGAAAAATTTAGAATATCTACATGATTAAATATACTATAAAACAAAGTCAAAAGACAAGATCAAAACTGGGAAATGTTTGCAACAGTAAGAAACATAGTAACTCAGTAGAAAAATGGGTGATATGAGCAAGTAATTACAGAAATTGAAATACAAATGACATAAACTTTAGAAGATGCTCAACTTTCTATCATAATTAAAAAAATGAAAATAACAGCAATTAGGTATCTATTTATTAGCAGTGATGAAAAAGTATGATAATGTGCTACGTTGCTGAAGTATAGGGAAAAACAGGCATTTCTGATGTGCAAGTAGTTTGGGCATCCTATTTGCAGGGCATTTTGTTAGTATCTATCAAATTCAAAACGTACATGTCCTTTAACCCAGTATTTGCACGTCTAGAAAATTACCTTTACCCATTTGCAAGGACAACCATGTTTGTGCAGCTTTGCTTGGAATAGCATAAGGCTGGATGCAACCCAGTGTCTTCAACAGAGGACTTGGTATGGTGAAGTATATAAGTGGAATAGTATGCAGGTGTGGAAAGGAAGTAAAAGTTTTATAAGCTTTGGTATGGAATAATCTCCAAGATATATTGTTGAGTATTATAAAAAGGCAAAGTTTACATATTATATAACATATTATGTTTAATATCTTTCTACATAGAAAAAGGTGGGAGGGATATTTATACCATTATTTGGCAAGGATTATTTCTGAAAGAAACCATTAGCATTGGTTGTTTCTGGGGTGGAGGCCTGGGAAACTAGAAATCTGTGGAAAGGAGATTTACTTTTTATTTTATACTCTTTCTTACTCTTGGGAATATTTTTACTATATATATGTATATTACCTTTTGACTGAGAAAAGTGAGTGAAATAATTAGAGCTTTAATAATGAGAATAAGAGAAGAAAAGGCAAGGAAGGGTTAAATGTAAATTTCCCCAGTACAAAAATATAAACCTTTTGGTGTAAAAATGAATGCATAGATTTAAGAACTAAGACTCTTCTCTGTAAAATACATAAGATTCATATTACCCCAGATCAATATTTTTTAAAAGTGTGGTCCACAGACCACCTGCTTATTAAAAATATAAATCCTTGGGCCCCACTTCAATCCTACTCATTTAGTCTTTAGAATGAATCCCCAGAATCAATTATTTTAACAAGCTCCTCAAAGGAGAAAACCCACAGTCCTGTCCAATTATGCATCCAACTCAAAATCCAGAATCTCTGGATTCTGTCAGATCTTCTTGACTCTCTGGGAGTAACTCCTCC